>NW_022589731.1:16332646-16932646 GCF_004348235.1 Phoca vitulina | reverse complement strand
GGGCTTTGGAGTCATGAGGACCTCTGAAATCTCATCCCACCATTCATAGTCAGTGTGAACTCACTGAGCCTCAGTTTCCATATTTATATGTAGGGGGAAATTTTTTTTCCACTTAGTTTTACAGAAAGATGCAGTTCTAGCTGATCTTGCTTCCATGTAACTCAGAAAAATAAATCCAATTATTTAATCAAAGATCTTCTTTGGAACACTGTGCTTGCCTTTTATTTATTTATTTTTTAATTGTTTGTCTTGGGGTGCCCAGGTGGCGCAGTCAGTTAAGCGTCTGACTCTTGATTTAGGCTCAGGTCATGATCTCAGGGTCATGGGATCGAGCCCCGTGTCTAGCTCCCCGCGGGGCATGGAGCCTGCTTAAGATTCTCTCTCGGCCTCTCACTCTGCCCCCTCCAGCCCCTCTCTAAAAAAAAAAAAAAGAAATTGTTTGGCCTTCTACATCTACTGTAATTATTCAATAGAGGCTTCTTTTTTAGTAAAATCATGTTGATGTCCTTTTGAAACATGAAAAGTTGTCTAATGTCAGAAAACCATAGGGGAGAGAGTTCTCTACCCCAGATTTTTATCTATAGGTCTCTTTTCTTCTATCTGGTTTTAGTTAATTGAAAGTTGGTTCATACATGTTTCTTCTCCTCATATCTGGTTTTGTTCTTTCTAGTCTCATTTCAGAACTCACTCAACCATTTCTGCTTCCTAAAGAGATGCTATTCCATTGGTAATTGAGAAAGCTCCAGGTGCAAGGCCATAATCTAATTTCAGGATATTAGTAAGAGCATTTAATTCCCATAATTGTCTTTGATTAGAAGAGAATGACTAAATCATGGATTGAATCAACTGGAGCACAACAATTTTAGGGCTTGCTATTAAGAATTTAAATATTATTGGGCAATTTCTTGTGGCTGTTTCAAGTGTCTGTTTTTACTTACAACAATGGATCTCCTTGTAAAACCTTCTGTAGGATAGCATTTTATACTTAACAGGGGGCTGGCATATTTTATTTGATATAATCACCTTAATGTCTCAGATGTTTTTCCTTTATTTTCTTTTTTTTTTAATTTTATTTATTTATTTGAGAGAGAACACAGAGGGAGAGAGCACAGAGGGAGAGAGAAAAGCAGACTCTCCACTGAGCAGGGAACCAGACGTGGGGCTCGATCCCAGGACCCCAGGATCAAGACCTGAGCTGAAGGCAGACTCTTAACTGACTGAGTCACTTAGGCACCCCCCTTTATTTTCATTTTAAGGTTGAAGACATCAAAGCATGAAGCTTAAATAACCTACCCCAAACTCATTAGTACTAGTAGCTTCTTCGTGTGTCCTCAGGTTTTAGTTGATGCTCCTGCCATCATTGTTATATGAAAGCCAACACTGCATGTTCCATGTTATCCCTGAATTTATTTGTCCATTTGTCTTCAAGAAATCTGAGAACTGGGTGCCTGGGTGGCTCAGTCGGTTAAGCGTAATAAGTAATAATTTTTAAAATATTTTTTTAGTAAATAACCAAAATCTAGTTAATTCAAATATAACCCCTGGGACCAGGTAATTAAAGATGTTCTTAACTGGCTATCCTGCCAAAGTCAATACAGACTAGAGTTTCATCCATCTTAACCACAGAACATGTTTTCTCCTAGTAATATTCCTTTTAGTGGTCTTGGAACTGGGAACCAAGATAACAAACCAAGGTCAACATCTTCGGTTATATAATACATGCAGTTGATACACATTAACCTGATTACTCTGCACATTTGATCATTCTACCAATTTTCATTTATGTCGTTTGAAAAGAAACAATCATTTATGATAGGGTAAAAAGAAGGTAAGGCTCTGCGTAAGAAGGCATAAACAGGAAAAGGAGGACAAAAGAGGTCAACACAAAACGCTTGTTACTTGTCAGCTCCGTCCAGCACTCAGTTGGGTGGCCAGGGGGGCAGCACCCTCCCTCTCATGGGATGAAGCAAACAGGGTTGAAGTGTGGGAAACAGGAAGAGAGCAGGTCAGGCAGATCTGGAGTTGAAAGCTCAGTGGCTCGAACTTTAACTCCACTGAGCCTCATCCTATCTGTAAAATGAGAATGCTTCACATAAAAGTTGTTTTGAACATCGGAGATAGCATTTACAGAAACCCTGACCTATGCTCAATATTCAGTCACCGGCAGCTTTGTTTCTAACTTCTGTAGAGCCCCATGTTTCTGCTGGAGAGTTGGGCTGCTTCATTTGTAGATTCTATGCATGACTCCATCCTGATAGATATCCAGGAATTGTGGCTATTTAGAGTCTGCTTCAAAATGGCTTTATCCATTACCATAAAGCAAACATTTTGCAATACCCATCAGATGCGTATTCTTATTAACTTTTCCCTGAAACCAGCCTTTACTGTGTCACGGATTAAGAAAAAGAGTGAACAAGAAGAATAATGGTCAGGGGCTCCCTGCGCTGAATCCTGGTTTATGGCAGCAATAAAGGCAGTGTGTTACCCAACCATGGGCATGTCTATTTTTAAGTAAGCTAAGCTCCTCCACTTACATTATGCAGACCTGCATGGAAGGGTAGACTGGAGTGTGTGAAACTATCTTAGGGCTATGTTATGCTGGTTCAGCTTCCCTGGCACAGGAGGCGAGGTGGGAGAGAGCGAGAAACCACCGGCAAGGACAGAATGCCTTTCTCCTCTTGCTGGAGTGCTTTCCCTCTGCAGGGCTGAGAAGGGGTGCCACACACCAGAACAAACCAACCCAACTGTGTTGACTGCAACCCAGCTCTGACTCAGTCATTCATCAAAATATTTGCTACTTCAAACTACTTTCATTCCAAAGACAATGCTTCATCAGTAAGGCTCTCTAGCATGCTGGAGTGGGACGTAGGCTAGTGGTTTTCAATGACTTTCACATTGATAGAGCCCTTTCTATACACAGAACTTCCCGGGGGAGGGGGCACTGATCTGTAAGACAAGGGAGAGGGAGGCCCCCATAGTGGGAGGTAGGGTGAAGATCAGGAGCTTTGAAGTCTGTCCACCCCTGGACCACCCTGCACAGCTCATTCTAGATGCCTGGAGGCATCCCCTTGAACTTCTACAACTCCTGGGATCCGGATGGACAAGCAGTGGACACAGTCCTTTCAGGTCCCTTTCTTGTTCAATAGCCTTCTTGGTACTCATTTGCACCTAGTGCCCTTGCGAGCCCTTCTAGCACCAGTAGAGGATAAGAGATCCAAGGCCCTTCCCTGCCAACTAGGTCTTTCGAGACACCTGAATATAACAGAGTCCCTGTTCTTAACTCAAAGAGTCTTTTAATGACATTTAATAAGAGAACAGTTTTACTTTATTTTGCTCCTGATGCTTTTCCCTGACTTACCATTTTTTTCAAAATAGAAGGTTGTGGAGGAGATGGTAATACAGTAGCTACCAGCATTTATTGAAAGAACATCCAGAGATAGTTGTTCACTTGACGCCGCCATGACTTTAACTGGGGAAGAGCCCCCGGAAGTAGAGTTCTGAGTGTGAATAACGGTTCTGCCATCGTTGGGAAGCTGGGGGTCCACTCTTGAGGACACTCAGCTGATCCTGCTTGGATTTTGAAGTGTCTGAAATGGAGTCTGGCGCATGGTGGGTGCTCAACATACACTGGCTGCAAAAGAACAAACCCAGGGCCCCAGAAGCAGCCTGGCTTGATCACTCTCCCCGGTACACTGCTAAAATGTAATTCCAACTTGGCATCGCTGGATTTTGCTAATTGTTTCCCCCTCCCTTCTGGCATCCATCTCCCCCAGAACACAGGAAAGCAATATGAGGGAGGATACATTTGTGTTTTTCATTCTCTTCTAGAAGCACAGCTTCTTCTTCTTTTTTTTTCTTTTTTTTTTTTTTCCACCATGTAGTGGCAGCAACTAGCATAAGTAGATGCTGAAAGCAATTAGTGAGATGACATGAAGCAAGACCCCTAAAAATGCAGATTTAATTGAAGAAAGTTGCAATATAAAATCAAGCTGGCAGGCTTTAAAGTTGTAATGAGTGTAGGAGGAAGAGAAGGCTCATCCAATCTCCCTCGGGGCACCCTTGGTAACATGTGCCCAACCACCTCTCTCCCTCAGCTCTTCCTCCCTTCAAGGTGCTCTCGGACACCTTCCGATCTGTGACAAAGTGTCTTCTCTGGATGGTGACTTTAGGACTCTGTGGCTGCAGAGTTCTTCCCTCTGGGGGCGTTTTTAGCACTCTCTGTTTGAACAATGCCAGAATGTCATACATCCTGCCGGAAGACGTGAAATGTGACAGGGGACAGGATCGGGCTGGTAACTAGCATCCCAGGTCTATGTGGGGTCAGAAACAATGGCTTTGTTGGAAATGCTGGAAAAATAAACTGCCACCCAGGGAGCTAATGATATCAAGCTTCCAGTCAGGGCAAGCATGAACCTTACCTGCCGATGGGATAGTTGGCGTTCAACAGACTCACTAAACAGTGAAGAAAATCTGGAGGGGAGGGTAAGGATTTGAGCAGAGCCTGAAAATTCTCCCCACAGTCCCCAAATCTCTCCCAACCCCGCCTCCTTGGTGCCTGAAATCTCTCCATTACGCATTTCTACTGCAGCTGATTTCTCCAGGTATCTTTTTAAAAAGCTGCAGACTCCGAGAAGGCACCCCCGTATCCCAGTGTGAATTAATCCCAGTAATCCTCACTGGCAGCAGAGATAGAAGCAAATGGGAGTTTTGAGTGGTAAGACCTTGATCAAGCCTTTGTTGGTCCTTCTCATGATGCCTTCCAGAAAGTGCTAGGTTGTGTGACAATGTTTCAAGGGGGCTCTGCTATTCTTCTGGGAAAGGACTTCTCTGCAGACTCTCTTCTCTCTGTGCAGGCAGAGAAAGCAGAAATCGAATTTTCGAGCTCCTTTCTCATGATCGCTATTCCCAAAAAGCCTGCATAGTGAAGAATGTCATGTCATATAATTCTGACTATAAAAGGCAAAGAACCTGTATTAGAAGGAAGCAAAGGAGCTGGAGCGTGTACAAAGATGCCCACTTTGGGTAGTAAAGGGGTCTTCAGGTTGTGTGCAATTCGGCTTGAACATACTATGGGCATATTAATTTTCATTTCAGAAATGTTATTCCCATTTCTCACCCATCTTTAATGTGCAGTGGCTGATGATTTTTAACTTTCATTGTTCTTGCCCTTGAGCTTGTCAATGAAATAATGACCTTCCATGATCATGTTCTGCTGCCTGAAGAATTCTGCAAAGTAAATCCTGATGCCCTAATCGATCGAGTGTGTAAGGTTTTGCTTTAATACACTGAAATATTTTACTCAGTGAGGAAATGAGAAGGATGTATAATTTGTTGTCATTTTATTTTATTTTAGATTTTATTTATATATTTTATTTAGAGTGCACACAAGTAGGGGTAGGGGCAGAGGGAGAGAATCCTCAGGCAGACTCCTCACTGAGCTCGGAGCTGGACATGGGGCTTGATCCCAGGAACCTGAGATCATGACCTGAGCTGAAACCAAGAGTCAGATGCTTAACGGCCTGAGCCACCCAGGCATCCCACGCTGTCATCTGTTTATGGGCTCACTTTATGGGTGGGGGCAGCAGCCGACCTGCAGGTCCTCCAGCTCCTGCTGGATCTCCTTCAGCTTCTCAGAATCCTGGTCCAGGTGCCCAGGCAGCTCCACAGTAACTGTACCAGCAGGTCACTCAAGACACTGAAGTTGGATGCTTAGCAATGGTGAAAGACAAATGCAGGTTCCTGTTTGCAGTCCTGCATTCCAGCGGGTCCTCCTTGTTTGCCCTACTTTCTCCTACTCCGTGTCTTCTTTTCATTCCCCACTGAAAGCCCTGTAGGCTACGGTTACTGAAGCAGTTGCGTTACGTGGACTTTAACCAGCTGCCCCCAGTCACATCAAGTCAAATTCCTATATCCCATATTCTATGCTCTTCATTGGCTTCGATTCTCTGATTAACTCTCAACTAATAAATTCAGTCTTGCTAAGGGATTATCAGTGTTACAAATTCCTTCAAAGAATCAACTATTGTCCTTGTTAATTCTATTATTTATCTTCTATTTCTGCTCTTATCTTTATTTCTTCCTTTCTATGTATTTTTGGCTTACTTTACTAACATTTTTCTAGTCTCATCATGTGGAAACTTACCTTCAAAAAGAAGAAAGATTTCAAGTCAGTGATCTGAGAGGTAAAGCTATACATTTCTCTTAAGTCAGTGCTTTAGTAGAATCTTTGAATTTTTGATGTGCTGTGTTATTATCATTTTTCAGTGCACCTGTTTTCTTATTGCTTACAGTTCATCTTTGTTTGACCTGTGCATTCAGAAGTGTGCTGTTTAATCTCCAAGCATTTGGAGTCTTTCCAGATATCTTACTGTTATTAATATCAAATTTAACATTGCTGTGATTCAGAAATACACCTTTAAAGATTTCAATATTTTGAAATTGATTGAGACATACTTTATGGCCTAGCATATGGTCTCTCTTAGTCAATGTTCCACGTGTTCTCAAAAAGGGAATGTGTCCCCCACCTTGTTCAGTAAATTCCAATTAAGTTTGTGGGTTGTATAACTCAGATCTCTGGTATCCTCGCCGATTTTTTTGGTCCTACTTTTTCTGTCAGTTACTGAGAGAGGGGTGTTGAAATCTCCAACCATATCTATCTCTCTCTTTAACACTGTTATTTTTTTCTTTGTGGATTTCAAATTTCTCTAATTTAATTTCTCTGAATATCCTGTCTTGATTTTGAAGACCGAATACATCTTGTATTGTTATGTATCCTGATGAATCGACCCTTTATCCCCATAAAATGCTCCTCTTTATCTCTACTCATAGTTCTTGCCTTGAAATTTAATTTTAACTGCTACTAATAAAGCCACTCCAGCTTTCTTTTGCTCATGCTTTGCTTTTTATATCTTTTTCCAACGTTTTTCTTTCAGCCTATCCAGGTCTTTAGTTTAAAGTGTATCTTTCTTAGACATCTTTTTTTTTTTTTTGATTGTAGCCTAAGAAGAAAAACCATGAAAATTACTAGATGTCTTATGATGAAGGAGGAGTTTCAGAATGGTATGGCCAAGTAACCATAACCCAAATATTAGCTTTCATGACTTCAGGCAAGTGATTGATTAAAAATATCATTTCCCCATAATTTGTTGGTTGCTCAGCTCCCCCAGATCCTGTTGACACCTGTTCCTTAAACAAGAGAAATATGAGACTGTCAGAGACAGTTTGGGTTGCTGGTGTTACGTCTTGCAATAATAATACCATTTGAATGAAATGAGATTATAACTGTCTGCTGCTAACTCTGAACAAACACCATCATCCTGCTGCATCTCGGAGGATCTGCCGAGAGCCGTTGATGTAGCTCACTGAAGCACTTCTCATGAGAACCGAGATGAAAAGACAAAGAACGAAGAGCAAAGCAAGCATTTCACTGTAAACAATAGGAACCTTCAAATTAAATGATCTTTAGCAGTTACATGACCTTATATACCTACCCTCTTTTCTTTTCCGTCACCAATGGGTCCCACCTAATCTTTTAGATTGCTAGACTGAATTAATATTTTCCTGTACAGAGTCAGAAAAATATGAAAATCCAAATAATAGTCCCTATTATAAAGATGAGTATACTCTGTATTTACTATTATCTGAACTTTGTGCTTAAGATTTAGACTTGTTTTTCACAGTGAGCATTGGGGTCAATTCGAAGCCTGGAAGTGTTTTCGAAAGACTTAGCTCTTATATAATCTTCAAATACTTTGCCAAAGTCCTATAGGATGGTGGTAGGAGTATCAGCGGTGTTTTGCCGTTCTTCCCAAGTAAGGGGCCCAAAGTGGCCCACAATCTAAGTTCAAAAACCAGCCAAGCAACCCAAGTGGCCTCCAACTGATTGAATGGGTAGGTAAAATGTAGTTTATCCATACAGGGGACTATTATTCAACTCTGAAAAGGAACGGAGTACTAATAAGATGACATGGATGAACCTTGAAAACATCACAGTAGGTGAAAGAAGCCATCACGAAAGACCACAAATTATATGATTCGATGTATATGAAATCTCCAGAATAGGCAAACCCATAGAGACAAAAGGCAGATGTGTTTGCCAGGTGTTCAAGAGAGGGGATCGGCAATGACAGCTAATGAGCACCACAGTTACTTTTGGGGTGATGAAAATGCCTTGGAACTAGATAGCAGTAATGGTTGCACACCCCTGTGAATGTACTAAAACCACCAAATGGTACTTTAAAATCATGAATTTTATGGAATGTGAATTTTATCTCCATAAAAAAAAAATTAACAAACAAGCAAAATGAGCCAGCTATGGGCAGTTTGTCTCCCTGTAGGGCTTACTGGGAGGTGGCTTTTCAGCAGAATGCCTCTTCTCTCCAAGGCTTCCCAGAGGACACAGACTGCAGGAGGCAGAATATCTCTCCCTGCTCCTCACTTCTCTGTGAAAAGGAGAAAGGGGCTCTCACTTGGCCTCTCTCTCCTCCCCCAAGTGGAAGCACCCTACCAGAAACAGGGGGTGAGCCTGCAGAAGTGGAAACTAACGTCATTCCCCGGTCAGCCCCTGGGCTGCTGACCTCCTGCCCCCCTTAAGGCTGAGTAGGTGAGGGGGTGCCCCGGGGAGAGATGACAGGATGGGCAGCTTGGACAAGGACAAGTGCTGCTCCCTTGATGTCCTGGTTCCTGAGGGATGGTCACTGCCCGTGTCCAGGAGGCCCCACCCCCACCATCAGAGGAAAGGGGGCGTGAGATCAAGTCCTCTAAGGGGCCACCAGAGCCTCCCAGAGCTTCCAGGACCCAGCCCCTCGGGGGTGGGGGGCGGGGGCTAGAAAATAAGGAAAATCAGCAGAGATGACTAACACTAGCAGAGAGCAACCACTCCAGGGACAGTCACTCCAGGATATGTTCTTTCTCCAGCCCCCCAGCTCCTCTTCACCCTCACCCCAACACTAGGACAAGGGCATTCCAAGGCCCCTGACCACCTGGAAGCTCCCAGATGTTCCCTGGACTGATGGAGATGAAAAGTTGATTTTTACTTCCCTCTTTCAGCTGTCTCTAACGCTCTTCTCCCGAGTCTTCATTTCCTGGACCGACCTCCTTTTAACATGACTGACAGCGGGAACCCCAACCCCGCCTGTAGGCGTGTGGACCAATCCTCTGGCCTCCCCAAGAGATCCATACAATATTCCTATACGACGCATGCTGTATTTTTAAGACATGCAGCCTCAGATGATACCGCAGGTGAGACACTTGTTAACCCAGGTGAGGCGAGACTGAGCCGAGTTCAACCCAATGTCTTTTCAGGCTCTTCTCATTAAGGGTCAAAAGCTCTTGGTGTTCATTCTCTGCTGAGGTCTCCTTAATTCAGTAGGTATTGTCATGCCCGTTTTACAGATGAGAGCTTAACAAAGGCTTTGAGACGTTAAGGGACTTGGTCAAGGCCACACCTCAGTAAGTGCCAGAAATCTCTGCCATTTTTACAAGTTTGGAATGCCTAAAGTAGTCCCCCTTACCCATGGGGGATATGCTCTAAGACCCTCCCCAGTGAATGCCTGAACCCACAGATAGTACTAAACCCTATATATACTACATTTTTCCTATACACATATACCTATGATAAAGTTTAATTTGTAAATTACAGTAAAATATTAACAATAATAATAAAATAGAATAGCTATAACAAATATACTATAATAAAGTTATTAAAAATCAAAATATCTTATTGTACTGAACTCACCCTTCTTGCGATGATGTGAAACAGGACAATGCCTATGGGATGAGGTGAAGGAGGTGAGTGACGTAGCGTGGGGCCACTACTGACCTTCTGATGGTTTCTCAGAAGGAGGATCACCTGCTTCCAGACCGCAGTGGAGCCCGGAGGAGTGAAACCGAAGATAAGGGGGCATTACTGTAAAAGCCAGTCTGACCTATGCCTCCAGCCTGACTGGAGTAGCTGTGTCTGCCCTTGCCCCGTCCCAGCATGCCACTTGTCCCCTCGGTCTCGCCAACAGGAGCCCTTAGTCTCCTCTCCGAGTGGCGGAGGGAAACCTCAAATACATCTCCCGTCGTTCCCTCAGGACCCAGGAATACACGTGAATTATATTTAACAGCACTAACCTACCTTATAGTGACGTTTCCAAAGCAGAGAGCATATCCATAGAGATTAATTCCATTTAAATAGATTTTGAGAAAACACCACTAAGCAAAAGAAAAAGAACATACTTCAAAAACAGTTTAGACAATAGAGGAGGAAAAAAAGGAATAAAATGTTCCCCCTGATGAAGGGGGCTGAGGACCGGGAAATAGGGAAGAGATAGAGATTGGAAGCACTTGTGCCTAGTAGTAATTTTACACTGTGACGGGATCAGTAATGAGACCATGTCAGAAAACATCCCCCCAAACAAAGCAGCCACGTCGACATAGCTGTGCTGCGATGTTCTGCTTTGGATCAGGCACTGATCAGAAGGTGGAGGGTCGGTGTGCCTGGGTGGCTCTGTCAGCTGAGCATCTGATTTGTTTCAGCTCAGGTCATGATCCCGGGGTCGTGGGATCGAGCCCCACGTTGGCTCTGTGCTCCGGCGGGGAGTCTGCTTGAGATTCTCTCCATCTCCCCCTCTCTCTCCTTCTCCCTCCCCTTCTGTCCCTCCCCCTACTCTCTCTCTCTCTCTCAAATAAGTAAATAAATAAAATCTTAAAAAAGAGAAGAAATTGGAGGGTGAGATGGGTCAAAGGGTCTGATTCAGGACAGAAAGGGTGAATGAGGTGAGCTCAGGGTGGGGGAAGGGTTGTTCAGGTTGGGTGCTAGTTTATCCCTTGGCCTGGGGCTCCTGGCCAGGCCCTTGGCTAGCTGGACAAGAGCACATGCCTATCTTTGATCCGTGTCCTCTGTATTACCAAGCCAGGGCACGTAGCCGGGGCACAATGAAGGCTTATCACTTGATTGCACTGCAAGCTACATAAAAGGGTACTTATTTTTCCTTATCAACTGCAACTAATAGTTCTACCCTCTTCATGGAATAAGCTATAATCAATAAGAGTATTAATAGCAAGCAATGAGCACAGAGTAAATAAACATGAACATGATGGGCTGAGGATACATTAGATTTAATTTTCTTTCTTAATTATATGTGCCTATGGGATATATAATTTATTCTTTGGAGGTAGAAAAGGAGGAGAAAGAGAGAATATGAATGAGAAAAAAAGTGAATTGCTAGGAGTGGCCTGTCCTGCAATTTCCCAGAGCATTTTTCAGCAAGGAGGAGCACTGCAGAGCATCAGGAGTTGGGGTGTAAGTGGGGTGACAGTCTCCACTCTCAGGAAGATCTCAAATGGCCTTGCCAGCTCCGGGGCATAAAACTACCAGCTCTGTGGGTGAGTTGGTGTTAGGCCCCGATTCCATCCACCCAGGGCTGAAAGCAAGGTCATGGGGGTGGCACCCACCCAAGGTCAAGCACGATCACTGATCTATACCATCACTTCCCCAAGTGCAGGGACTCAGTCTTGTCTCTATCCATCCTCAGACTTGAAGCCTAGAACAATGTAGAAGTCTGTGAACATTTGTTGAATGAGCAGATGAGCACATGGATGAATGAATGAATGAATGAATAAGCTTATGGCTGTGGTTAGAAGAAACTCCCGTTTTTACTTTAGGAATCATTCTCTTTTTGTTTTTTTGAATCATTTCTTCTGTGTTTTATGATATTGCAATGCACAATGGCCCTCACACCCTATCTCCAGACCCAGCCTGAAATCCTTGTGCTGTGCACAGGTACAAAATGATTTTTAAAATCACACCAACCCTGGGGCTCCTGGGTGGCTCGGTTGGTTAAGCATCTGCCTTCGGCTCGGGTCATGATCTCAGGGTTCTGGGATCAAGCCCCATGTCGGGCTCCCTGCTCAGTGGGAAGTTTGCTTCTCCCTCTGCCTCTCCCCCAGCCCGCTTCTACTCTCTCTCTCTCTCAAAATAAATAATAAATTTAAAAAATAAATAAATAAAATCACACCAACCCTAAGCCAACCAGAGTCCATCCATCGTGGTATGGCTGGAATGTATGTGGGAGGGGATAGATGTTTCTTTAAGCTCCTGCAACATATTTCAAACCTGGTTTATCCTCAGGAGTTTGTGGCTGAATTCTATCTTTCAAGATATTCTTAGCCACAGAAATTCCCTCTTCATGTGTGATAAAGTCAGCTCTCTGGGTCACAAAACACTATTAATCCCCAAAGCAGGTTTTTTGAAATCCTGCCTTGAGGAGTTTTGTGGATTTGACAACTTTATAGTCAATGCACAGACAGCACTTTGAAGGTGCAACCAGAGGGACATGGTGGGTCTTGACCCGCCTGGTGTGCAGAGAGAAGCCTGTGACGAGGCCAACCAGAGGGTGGCTGGGGCTGAGAGATGGTCTTTGGGGCCTGAACCCTCTCGCTTTTTTTTTTTTTAAGATTTTATTTATTTTGTTTTGGTGGGGGAAGGGCTCAGGAAGTGGGAGAGAATCTCAAGCCGACTTCACACTGAAAGTGGACTCTGATGGGGCTCGATCTCACAATCCCGAGATCATGACCTGAGCTGAAACCAAGAGTCGGACGCTCAGCCGACTGAGCCACCCAGGCGCCCCCAGCCCTCTCTTGATAGTAACGTCTGGTGAGCAGTGAGAAGGGCCACCAGCTAAGGCATGCACTGTGAGGCAGAGCTAAGGGTCAGTTGGCCAGGTTAAACTCGTTAAACAAGCTAACCTGTCATGAACATTGGCCATATCCTGGAAACTGTTCTAAATACTTTGCACATATTCATGTATTAGCTCATTTACGCTTCAGATCCAATGGGCTTGTTCCTGTCATCACTCTCCTGTTCCTGGGAAGACACTGGCCCCACCGGCCCTTGAATCCATGTCCCCGTTCTATGGCTTGTAGGCAGCGGGGCCAGGAGGGGGACCTTGCTGGGTTCCAGCACTATTTCTCGGCAAGGCTCTTGCCTTTCTCGCAGCCACCTCTGGGCCTGAGGTGGCTCTTCTCACCTCTGATACCCATCACTTCCGCTAAAAATGGGAGATAATTCGGTAATAATACTGACATCATTAGGTTGTGCTGAAGGTAAAATTAATGACATCTAGTGATACTCAGCCTATGGTATCCATTTGATAAACGGAGTCCTTTTTATGAGGTTGAAGATTAGAAATAGGAGAACCATGAACCACAACATACATTAGGTTTAGTTTCCTTTGTGTATAAATACAGTTTTGACCAACTAAAAATGGATACCTGCTCATACTGATTTTCCTTTAGAAATCGTTTTTATAAGGTGAATGTCCCAGAGCGATTTCCTATGACACAGAGTTCCCAGGGCAGCTTTGGGCTTCCATAGCTATTAATCCATAGTGTCGATGCATCTATCCCACGGGCATGAAAGGTTAGTACTAAACTTGATACTCAAGTATCTCTGGGGGACTCTTTGGATTTACTATAACATTGAGGGGAGAAAATCAAATTTCCTTCCTTCTTCCCCACAACAGGCTACGCCATTTCTTGGTTGTCTAATGTGTCCCAGGCAAGCTCCCTCCCTCCCTACAGCACTGGAGGTGCCCCGCTTTGCAGCACTATGAGGAAGACATTATTAACCCCACTTCACAGAGGGGAGGCCTGAGTCTCCATGCAGTTCTATGAGAACCTACTGCTGAAGGTCACAGCTAGTGAACGATGGCACTGGGGTCCCAGCTCCCCGACAGCTCCCAAGTCTGTGCTTCCTGAAACGTACTCTGTGCAGTAGGCCAGGCTTTATAGATCTTTGGGCTTCAAAAAATTATAAAAACTTTCATGCTTAAGCCACTTTTTGGAGGAAAGATTTGGAAAATCAAAATCACACACTTTCCTATCCTCTAATAGTAAGCTATAGGCCAAGCTTGAACCATTTCTTTATGATCCAAGATAATCATTACAAACTTTCATCATCATATTTCACCACATAGGTATGGGGAGACCCTCATCTTCTCCATACAATTCCCAAATTGCTGGGGTTTTGAATATTTTTGCCTTTATATATTTATTTTTTTGGATGAATTATTATAAAGTAAGTTACAGACAATATGATATATTACCCCTAAATATTTCAGTACACTTCTAGGACACTTTCCTATACATCACCATGATTACACCTAACAAAATGAATGTCATCTGATAGTCTGTCCGTATTCAAATTTCCCCTGTTGTCCCAGAAATGTCTTTTATAGCTGATCAAATTCTGTTTTGAAATTCTTGTCCATGGTAGAAAATACCTGATCATGTCCACAAACCAGCATTTAGGGGCATGCTCCCACACAGGAAGTCAGAAGTTTGGGTGCCCTCAATAAAAGCTCATCCCCCAAACACAACAAAAGCAAACCTCATGGCCATATTTGAGACACACCTATAATCAGGCAGTGTCTTTTACAGGTCATATGTACAAGTTAAATTGAATATTTAAGACCTAGTGCCAGGTTTTCCTCTGGGCTTATCACCTACTGCAGCAGTGTTGACATGTCTAACTCCTTCCACTTCGGGGGGCACGGCTCATCTTCCCCTGGGTCGATGCTCAAGGTCACAGTGAGCCATCACTCAGGAGAGTGGACAGCCCCCTTTCAGTGCTGACTGCCTGCAGGGAGAAGTTCAAGGCTGCCAATTTTGAACTCATGCTCTAGGTGGGAGGTACGGATGTTACAGAAACCTTACCTGTTCCCCTAATAGTGTGAGCAACTACCCTGGTTTCCCTGGGGTTGAGGGGACATGGGACTTCCAGTTTTAAAACCAGGACATGTTGGTTACTCTACTCCTCAGGGGCCTCAATTGGCCCCTCATGACAAAGCCCTTCCCTCTTATTTGGGCTGACACATCCATCAGCCAGCAGTGTTTACTGAGTCCTGCTTACGCTTCTAGCAGAGTACCAGAAGGCTGTGCAAAGAAGGGGGATGGAGACGACACACTGCGTAGCCAGCTTCACAGAGCCAGCCAATTCACGCCCCAGTGTTTACCTCTCCGGGAGGGGCGGCAGAGGGCAGTGGTTCTCTCCTGTCTTCCCATCTGTCTCCTGTCTGTATGATAGACTCACTTGGGAGGCTTTGAAAACATAGTGATTCCAATCTCATCCCCCTAGATTTTCTGATTCAGTCTGGGGTGAGGATCTCAGCACATTTATTCTCAAAAAGTGCTTTTGGTTGATTCAGGATACTCTTTTCCATGGATCCCTGACTAGACCTATAAGTTTCTCAATGCAAAATTCTAGGCAGCCAATCCCACCGGCCAGTAAGAAAATTGGTTTGCCCAACTGACATGAAAGGTGGGTTCCTCTGCATAGAGCAAGAATGACGGCAGCCTTGCCAGTGAGGGACAAACCCACTGGTTTTGCCTCAGGCATTCTGGGTTTAAATACCAGCCCTTTGCAAACTGCCCATCTCCCTTCCCACCACTGGTGAAACAAGGAGCCCTTGGTCCAGCTGGATCCTTGTTTAAGCAACCCTCGGTGAGCTCTTGTGGTCATTTTCAGGTAACCTGGCTTGTTGCCCCACACTGCCTTGTATGAAGAAGGGAAAGCCATGGGGTACTATCAACTAACACTCATGTCTTGAATAGAAGTTGGTAAAATACGACAAATGCTCATGAGAATATAATCAATAATGTCAGACAGTTGATACCAAATGCCAAATGAACTGTTTCATCAATAAGCAATGTAGGAGTAAAGAAGCACAACTGAGCCCTTAGAGATGGGGTGGGCCCGGAAGGCTTCCTGAGGGAGGTGGAGTGGAGAGGAGAGAGAACAGACTTCTCTGTCATCTCATTCATTTGGAAGAAAATATAGGGGTGTCATTTCATTTACATACCCTTGTATTTTAAGGCACTAACATTATCAGTGGCTTAGAGGTTAAAAGTACAAGCCACTGGGATGAGCTACCTGGGTCCAATCCTGACTTCCTGGTTATGTAACCATAGGCATGATAGAGTCCTTATCTCAAAACTAGAATAATTGTAAGATCTGCCTAAAACAATTGTGGTGATGATGATCATAGAACGCACATAGAGTCTGCAGGACTGGGCCTGGGACATAATATGCTCTCAATAAATGCCAGTGATGATTGGGTCACTTTCATTATTAATCAAAGGCCTGATCAGTTGCTATAATTACTGGGATCACAGATCATCTCTCAGAATATTAAGGAAAGTTCTAAGGAAAGTGAAAACACTACTCACAGAGGATGGCTCTCCAATACTGGGATGGGGGCACAGCTGACATTGACCTTCAAGGCTTACCATGTTTTGAGAATCATCAGCTTAACTCTAAATCTATGTGCACCCAAAGGATAATAGACTGATGTCTTGGTGTGCTAACGTGGCCACAGTTTCACAATTTAGGTGACTTAAATCACAGATATTTATTTTCCCACAGTTCTGAAAGCTGGAAGTCTAAGATCAAGGTGTTGGCAGGTTTGGTTTCTCCCGAGGCCATTCTTGGCTTTCAGATGGCCACCTTCTCGCCGTGTTCTCACATGCTCCTTCCCCTTCATACGTGCCTATCTGTGTCCTAATCTCTGCTTCTTATAAAAACACCCATCGGATTGGATTGGGGCCCAGCCTAACAGCCTCATTTTAAGTGAATTACCTTTTTAAAGACCCTGTCTTCAAAACAGTTACATGATGAGGTGCTGGGTGTTAGAGTTTCAACATAGAGTTTTGGGAGGACATGATCAGCCCATAGCATTTGAGTTCTGTTTTCCACTCTACTTCTGCTAATACAGAGCAGAGGGAGGTTCCAGTGGTTTTAATTGTCCATATAGGGAAAAGCCTGGAGTTCTTTAAACACGCACTACATGTGGCTGCATGGGTCCCAGTGAGGCCGTCTAAAGCATCCATAGGAGGCGCAAGCCATCAACAGCCTTCAGCATAAATAGAACCATCACTTCCAAAGCGCTTCTGAGAAGTGGAAATGAGTTTTTAAATACAAATCATTTGCTGAACGCAGCCACTAATATATGCAGCCAATATTTGTCACTAATGGATGGGCTTAAAAACAAAATTTATAGCCAGTCTTGAGTTATGAGATATGTGTGGTTTTTATAATTACCAGCGATTTAGAGCAGATCATTCCTTCACTTAATAAATGGAGTTTTCACATCTTTTACCTGAAATTAAATAAAATGAAATCATGTTGATGATATTCAACCAAAAGGAAAGGAAAAATAAAGTACTTTTTAAAAAAAGACGTTAGGGTGCATGTGTATGTTTTTAACAGATTTTTTTCTCTTTCTATATTGTGATAACCTAGGAAATTTTATAATAAATTATTGGCATCTGTGCTGTTCAAATGCAGAAGGGATAGAAATTCCTAGTCAAAGTACTAAGTTACCAAGGTTTGTTCTTGCAGGCTCTTTTAGAGGTTTTTTTTTTCTCTTCTTTTGCTAAGTACTTGGATCTTCAAAATATTTAATTGACATGGCTCTGTTCTTTAAGGCAGTACATGAAAGCAAATTACATTCATCTTAAAATTTTCTCCCCACTAATAGTCTGAAGTGTGTGTGTGTGCGCACACACACACACACAGATCCTCTATGAACCCTGGAAAGTTAAATTTGAGTCCAGGGTTGTTTTGGAGATCCTCTCATATTCTCCTGGCTTGAAAAGTCAGCACCAACAAAGACCAAGATGGTACATGTTAGGTCTCTGGGTATTTCATTTTGCTTATTTTTATTTTTCTTAAATATTTTATTTTATTTTATTTAGAGAGAGAGAGAGAGTGGGGGCAGGTGCAGAGGGAGAGGGAGAGAGAGAGAATCTCAAGCAGACTCTGCGCTGAGCACAGAGCCTGACGTGGGGCTCGATCCCATGACCTTGAGATCATGACCTGAGCTGAAATCAAGAGTTGGAGTATTAACTAACTGAGCCACCCAAGCACCCCTCATTTTACTTATGAAAAGTATTCATCATTGATTATTTTACTCTTGCATTTAATTATTTTTTCTGGACTTGGATTTGAAGTGTTATATTAACCAGAATTCAATTCTGCCGTAATTTATGGCCAGCCATGAGGATTGGTGTCAGGTTAAAAAAAAAAGCTTTGTGATATAGACTTAATATACATGGCTTTATTGAATTATAAGCTATAGATTAGACCTTAAAGAATAAATCTCCCCAGTAATAGGATGGCCATAAATAATCGCTGTTTTCATAAGAACAGTGATATGCTCTTTTCTCATTTATATTCTCTAACTCATTTTATGCTATAACATCACTGAATACACACACATAAACACACACAGAGAGTAAAATGTTGTTGAGGTATTTAATTAGGGATGCCCCATTTTATTTGGCAAACATAATTCCGGTCTGATTGGCACGAGAGAAGCAGGAGAATGGCGTGAGTAGTGGGTGGGTTCTTGGCCTTGGGGCCCAGCCACGCTAGGGGGATCCTGTGATATTGCATCATTGCTGGTGATCTTTCAGGAGCTCCAGCTTCCGTGAACTTGTTGAATTTTAATGGGTCTGCAGTTGCCCACACAAGATGCCTGGGAAATAATGAAGTCTATCAGTCAGCCACCCTCATAAAGGTCACTTGTCAGGAGAAAGACTGTACAGGGATGGGCAGGGGAAGGAGGGGTTTCCCAACGGTGGTTCACGGGTAACAGGACAACATTGTGGTCTCAAACCCAGGCCTTAGAGTCAGACAGATCATGTTCGAGTGCTGGCTTTGTCACTTAGCACCTTGAAGGGATTAAGAGACTAGTCCAAAGCCACATAGATAGTAGGTATCTACTCTATACGGTGAGGATAAATGACACCAATTATTAGTAGTGTCTGGCACAGTCAATAATGTGGCTATTATCACCAGTCCTGTGATACTTACCTGATCACAGCTCCACGGAAACTTTGCTGTGGTTTGATACTAGCAACATGGATAGACAAGTTATTGAAATCAACTGATTTGTGATCAACTTGGCCTCTCTTGCCAAACTTACACTTCATTTTGTGCTGTGTCGATACACTGAAGCACAAAGAACTGGAGAAGTTGTAATTTATTAAATGCTTGCCAGCTCTTCGGAGCCCTTCAGAAAACATGACTACCAGTGTGCACAAATTAAGCATCCTGCTCTGATACTCATGGTCTGAAGAGTCTCACTTCTTGACAAAAGTAGCCAGTGGGTGATTTACCTGACCGGTGGCCACCTGCTGATCAATGCAGGGCTAAACATCTTTTCTCTGCTGCCTGCCATCTGAAGTCTAGATTGAATCTTGGTCTTTTACAGTTGGGTAAGCTCCAGATTTGGGGCCTCCACTCTGTCTTGGTCACTCAGTGAGAGAAAGCGATCTTCTCTCCACAGTGAGGAGCAAAAAAAACAGGGAAACAAATTCCTTCTCTACTGCACAGATGTCAGGAAGAATCACAAGAAAGGAACATAGAGAGCTGGGGACATTTGAGCCATAGGGGAACCCCCAGCTGGAAACTCAGCAGGACCTTCTAGCTTGGTCCTCCATGGAACCCGCTCTGGTGCCTCAGTGGGGCCCTGCAGAGCATCATTCATGGAAGCAAAGGCTACAGACCTGCTTCTTTCTCCCTGCTGCAGTGCTGGCCCCACCCGGGGCTCCATCCCACAACCCAGAGATCACAACCAAAGCTGAAACCAAGAGTCGGGCACCCAACTGATTGTGCCACCCAGGGGCCCCAAGGAGTTGATTTTTGGAGTTGGGTCAACAACTCAGTGATATCCAGACACTGACTTTGTGCCTCTGCTCTTTTATGAGTCCAAAAGTCCAAAAGCAAGAGTGAGGCTTCATCCTGAATCTCAGGGACAGAGAGCTTTCCAAGAAGACCCTCAACATATTTCCTCTCAAGTCTCTGGACCAGACTAGGTCCCATGACTTCCAGTAAATCAAGAGTAGCTAGGAAGTAAGTTTCTGGCATTTCCAGCTTCTATTAATCATTGACACAGGCTTCAGCATTGGGGAGATATGGGAGGATGGCTGCTGGAGCGGTAACAAAGAGGACCGGTGATGCACACTCTCATTTATGAGGAGTTGAGTACTAGCACCATGCTTTTATTACCCACGCCCCACCCCCAAATAAACTCTAAAAAAATTTTTGAAAATGCTTATATTTTCGGGGCACCTGGGTGGCTCAGTCAGTTAAGCATCTGCCTTCGGTTCAGGTCATGATTCCAGAGTCCTGGGATCGAGCCGCATCAGGCTTCCTGCTCAATGGGGAGTCTGCTTCTCCCTCTGCCCCTCAGCCCACTCGTGCTCTCTCTCTCTCTCTCTCTCAAATGAATAAAATCTTTAAAAAAAAGAAAATGCTTATATTTTCTTCTCCCTATCCCCCCAATAGAGACAGTATGTATTAAATCATTCAGCACAGCCCTGCATGTATGAAAAGTCTGTGTCATATGGGGGCTATATATGTGTACAAGAATTAGCTTCACTTTCAAAGCAGCAACAAGATAACAACATAAGTGACAGCTGGTAGAATATAAATGCCTTTATCCCTTTATTGAATCAGAGGATTAGGATCTGGGATCTGCTATTAATTTAAATGCCTTAGCAAATTAGTAATCGCAGTGGTGAGAAACCCTAGTGTCTTTTCCTGATTCCTTTGATTCTCAGGCAAGAAGCCCAGCTTAAGATGGAGATTTGTTGCTATCACATGTACCAGAAAATGCTTGAAAGGAAATATAGAAATATAGAAAATATTTCAAAGACTTTATAGGGCTTACCACCTAATTAAAGATACCTAAGGTTGTCCAAGGGAAGAGAAAGAAACCTACTTCATGCCCATTTTACAGATTAACTAACTGAATCTCAGAGGGGGAAAGTACTTAGCTTCAGCTCTAGCAAGCTGGTCCGTCTGGCTCCAAATACCATATTTTTTTTTTATCACATCACCCAACAAAATCCGACACTCCAAGGATTAATACAGATTTTCTTCAAATTCTTCAAGTGTGTAGGGAATGTTTTATTTTATGTAAATTATATTTTAAAATTAGATCCTGCCGTTCATGAGTTTATTTTTTTTTTACGTTTTTGCGTGCGAGATATAGTTTGATATTTATGAACTATGCAAATTACAAAGGCACTTCAGTACAAGGAAACTGCATCTTGGTCTACGTCATGGCTGCTGGACCGTTCATGGAAGCTCAGGCCACTGCAGCTACCTTGGAACAAATAAGCACTCTGAGTGTGTGTCTGATGAGCAGCAGAGAGCCTTACACACCAGAGACAGGGTGGACTCCGAGGAGGCTAACTCATCTGAGAGGTGCAATTTTCACCTGGTAAACCAGGTGTAAATGTGCTATGTAATAACACTTATCCTCTCATGGCCAGGCACAATTTGATAGCTCTTCTATCAGCCAAAGATTTCCAAGACTCTATCTATCTATCACCCTTTTGTTTATTATTTCTGAGGCAAGATGTGTACAGTTGTTAATGAAATGTGTGATTTTTCTGTGGAAAATCGTCTGGCTGTGAAGGGGAAAGCTTGTTTGAATGGGTGGCAATCTATTGCCTCTAAGTGAAATCTTCACCTCCCAGAATAATAGGGTTGCGCTGAGAAAGGCCCTCCTATAGCACCTGTTTGAATTGCCTGGCTTTGAAGATGAGAATCTGAGACAGTTCAAAGTGAAATAATTGACATAAGAGCCCACACAAAGCTAGCAGTTAAATTGTCCTGACTGTGGTCAGAACACAATTATTGGTTACTATTAACATATTGGAACTTGATTGTAGAAAATTTTGATATGCAGAGAGAAGAAAGATAATCTCATCTCTAATTCCTCCAGGCTTAAGTAATTATTTTGCAATATTTTTCTTGCAACTTTTTTTCCCCTATTTTTACTGGTGGGTTGTCTAAGACTCCCAATTCCCAGGACAGATTCTTACTTAGATACCAAATGCATTAAATACAAGGATATCTGGATAGTTACTAAAAAGCACTATAAATTGAATGATTTTGATTTAACAGTGTTGGATGTCTAAGCTTCTCTCCACCTGGTATAGGTAGGCTTTGGAAAATGCTTTCTCCAAATCAATTAAACATAGTTGTGTATTAGCATGTTGGCAGAACTTACTCTCAAGCCAGAGTTTTGTCAGGTCACTTATTTTATTTATGTTTCCACACTGGTCCCCTCCTCCCACCCCCGAAATGACTGGGTATTTGGTCAACACACAGACCCCACTCAAGGGCGCTAGGTCACGAGGCGATACTCAGAATCTGCATTGTCTCTCTGAGCACATCCATACCCATTGTGTCATTTTAGTCCCTTTAGACCCGAGGGAGGCTCTGTGGTGAACTTTTTCCAGATGGGGGACCTGAGACTCAGAGCAAGAGCTCAGTGATCATAAATGTCTGGAAGGCAAGCTTTCTGACAGAAGCCTTGAGCTTTAGGATAAGGAGGCTGGCCCTAAACTGCACCTGAGGTTTGCATTACTGAACCCCTCCCAGCAGAAGGTAGGCTAAGGGACAGTGAAAGTTTCCTGAATGGAGGAAGGTGGGAGGTTAGACTGGATCATCTCGAATGTGCCTTCATCCTCTGAAAGCCCATAATTCTATGTTCTCACCCCTTCTGATCAGTTCCGGTGCCAGGATGGTAGATGCGCACAGAGCAGTCAACGGATAAGATATTCGGCTCATAAAATGGACCCGTGTGGCCCCGTTCAGAGGAATTCCACGTTCGAAGAACTGCAATCCTTGTGGGGGATTTAATTTTAGTGAGGTGTCTCTCAGCCATCCCCGGGGGTCCCAGGGTGAAGTCCACAACAACTCTTTGTAATTTCTCTTGTTTTCTTCCCTTCTCTGCCACCCCAATGTTGAGGGCTTTCTTGCTCTCCTAAGCCATAGCGCCCTCTCCCTCATCCATACAGGTCTGTCCCCGTACCTGTCCCCCCATCATGACCCATTTGACCAGTTACATCTTCCCCTTTCCCATGAAGCTACCTTTCTGGTCTCTCTTCTCAGGAGGCTTTGCATAGATCTTGCCCTCTCTGCTTTCAGAAATCAGGCCGAGGGGGTGAGGACAGAAAAAGCCAATTTAGCAATTCTGACATTATTATTTATATGCAGGAAAGGATAGGAGTCTGAAAATGCGCACGTTTCACAACTGTGTGTCCTCTCAACAGAGGGAAGTGTTGCTTCCGTATTCTGTGTCATGCAGAGACTGTCCCCATCCATGAGTTCCCGTGGTGCCCACGAGCAGCCGTGCACCAGCCCAAGGGCACGAGGCCGCTTTGATTCCACTCCTACGGCTCCTCCCCGCATCGCTTTCCACTCGCAATAGGATTGCCGAGGCAGCCGGTTCAGGGAAGGGACCTCGTGCCCCCTAGAGGGCGCTGGCGAGCCTGGTGCGGGGAAGACCAGGGTCTGCTGAGAAGCTGAGTCTATGTCCACACCGCACGCGGGAGGAGAGGCCCCAGCAGCTCAGCTCCCGTGGCTGCAGGAGCGGGCTCTCAAAATCTTCATTAACCGAGGTATTAAGATAATGGGAAAATAATGACACACACAGGACAATTGCTTTCATTATAATGTAGGAATTAAATCAGAACATCTTCCCCCACCCCGTGTAGTTCTGAGAAGATTCTTAGGGGTTTTAAGCTTGCTGGCTTTCTCGTTCTCTCTCTCTCAGGTGGAGGAATATTTAAATAAATCCTGTGACTTCAGTTCATTATCTTCCAATGCTTAGAACTTTATACACATGGCGAGATGGACTTGCTTTTCTCTCTGCCCCTTTTCCATGGACCTCCATCACCCCTGGCAGAGCTCTTGGGAGTCTCTGGCAAGACTGATGAAAAGATGGGAAACTTTTTGGGGGGTAAGGATGGGGCAGGTGGCAGGAAAGCACATTAGAGTTAAGTAGGTAGATGAATTTGTCCTCTAAAAGCTTTAGTTTGAACATCAAAAGGAGCCAAGCTTCCTTCTGCTCCATGCCTGCCCACGTCCTCTGCAGGATGGACCCCAGAGTAATGCTCAGACTCTGGACCCCACATCCGCTTCTGGGATGCAGCCAGGAGCTCCAGAGCAAGCCCAGCCCTCCGGCGACTGTGCTATGAGTCAGGGGAAGCAGCCTGCAAAGGAAAGGCGGGCCCAGACCTGTAGCAGGGTTGGAGTCTCCATGAGGGTGGGCAAACAGTGCGTCTGCACTATCTTTTGGACTCTGAGAGGAGAGTCAGCCAGCTCTAGGGCTGTGTTTCAGATAACGCACCATACCCAGTGCCCTGCATGCCATTAACTAAACATAACCATGTACAAGTGCTCAGTCATATAAAGTTTTACTCCAACAAAATGTTAAACTATAGGAGCAATGGTTTCCCTTAAAAGGGGCAGTGGGGAATTGCATTAACATTTGAAAGGTCACATTATTGGTGGTGGTCCTCATTTGACTTTGTTGATTGAATCATGAATCTCTAATGGCAACCGTGACTCTGTTAGTTGACTGTATGCCCTGTCGTGGATTGAATTGTAGCCTCTCAAAAGGTACGTTCATGTCTTATCCCCTGGTGCCTGTGAATACAACCTTTTGGAAATAAGGTCTTTAGAGATACAACCAAGTTAAAATGCAGTCATACTAGATTAGAAATCTAGTGACTGGCGTCCTTATCAGGAGAGGGAGCTTTAGAGAGAGGGACACACAGCAGGAAGAAAGCCAGCTGATGATGGAGGCAGAGATTGGGGTGGTGGAGACCCTCAAAGCTGGGAAGAGGTGAGGAAGGATCCTCCCCTGACATCTTGGCCTCAGACTTCTGGCCTCCTCAATGGTGAGGGAATAAAATTCTGTTGGTTTAAGCCACGTGACGCGGGCTACTTTGTTACAGCAGCCTTGGGAAACTAATATGTGACCTTAAGCAAATAGCTTAACTTTTCCTCCAGGTGTCACTTGTTCTGTACTATGTATGGAATCACATTCCACAATCTCTCTGTTCTCATGTGTCCAGTTTTCTTTCCAGAATCCGTCAACAGATCTGTGAAAGCTGGACTAATGTGTATTCCCAATGCCAGGAACATAGTAGGTGGTTGATAAATATTTAGGGGGGATGAATAAATGTTAATAAAAATGAACAAGAGCAGGTTGTAATGAGAGTAGCAGAACACACTCGGCTAGGAATTGCTTTGTAAGTAAGGCTAAACTAGGTTACTGGGCTATTAGTTAACCCCAGGGGAAGGCTGACACAGGGAGAGGAAAAGATGACTGGCAGTTCAAGCTTGAGGATTCAGGCAAAAGACTCTAGAGGTTGATCCAGAACATCCACTGGAACCAAAAGTTGCTGCGAAGCATTAGCTGGCTTACCCAGTTTCACCTCCACATGTCGCACGTTCCTCAGAAGGCTTGACAAAACCGCTCACCTCCCCAGGCCTTTAGCTCATCAATCAACTCCAAGATCATAGGCAAGTTCCCCATGGACATGTCTGATTAGAGGAACTGCTCTCCAAGAGCAAATCTTTCCCAACTTGGCCACATGTCAGTTTTACTGAACAAAGATTGGTGAAAAGATAGGCTTGAGAGAAAATAGGAAGTCATGGGATGAGTAGAGGGGTCTGGTCAGGACTCTTGGGTAGTACGAAAAACATGAGAAGCTACGAAGTGGGTCCTTCTTGAGCAGGTTATGCTATCTGTTCACTGCAGGAGGGTCAGAGAGAGAGAGAGAAGTATAGAATGAGGTTTCAAGGCGAACAGAACACCTACTGGAAATCAACTGCACACCCACTAGTACCATGTCCTAAACTTTCTCTTTCAACTCTTGAATTGATAGAAATAAGTTCCCCCCATTTTATCTTACAACAGTAGGAAGAGAATTCATGCACAGAATCCATTCTCACAGCTACCATGTTCATTCGACCTGGTTTCTGGCAACAAAATGTGTTTTGGTTTCTGTGATAACAAGAATATATTTGGTCTTTGTCCCTCCTTTCTGGCACAGAGTTTCCTTGGAATTCCCTGAGTGTTAGGGGTGAGAGCGGCATCTTTCGTTATTCGCAACAAACACACCGGAGGTTACGTTAGTGAGGGGACTCTTGGTGGTCTCCTAGAAAGTTTCAGGGTGGGGGCTTCTTGCCAGAGGAACCAACCATGTGACTAGAGGGTGCGAACTTGCAGACCCAGATCCCCTAATTATGGAGCAGGGAGAGGGGCTGGAGATTGAGTTAATCACCATGGCCAATGATTTAATGAATCATGCCCACACGATGAAACCCTCTAAATGATGGGATTTGGAGAGCTTCTGGGTTGGTAATACATGGAAATTCTGGGAGGGTGGCACACCCAAAGGGGGCATGGAAGCTCCAAGCCCTGCCACACTTTGGCCTATGCATCTCTTCCATTTGGCAGCCTTCCTTCCTTGAATTGATAGAAATAAGTCCCCCCCCCCATTCAATTCAGGAAACTTATGTGGTTTCCTTTATAATAACCCAGTAATAGTAAGCAAACTGTTTTCCTGAGTTCTATGAGCCATTATAGCAAATTAGTGAGCCTAGCAGGGGCCTCTAAGAACCCTTGATTTATAGCCAGTCAGAAGTACAGAAGGCCTGGAACTTGCAACTGGTATGTAAGGTGGGGGAGTCTTGTGGGACCGAACAGTTAACCTGTAGGTTGTTAGTGCTACAATCGAATTAGACTATGGAACACCCAGCTGGTGTCTGGAGAGCTGGAGAATTGGTTGGTGTGGGGGAAAAAAGCCCACACATTTGGTGTCAGAAGGGCTGTGAGTAAAAACAATTCAGCATTTCCCAGGCACCTGGGTGGCTCAGTTGGTTAAGCGACTGCCTTCGGCTCAGGTCATGATCCTGGAGTCCCAGGATCGAGTCCCACATCGGGCTCCCTGCTCAGCAGGGGGTCTGCTTCTCCCTCTGCCCTCTTCCCTCTTGTGCTGTCTCTCATTCTCTCTCTCTCAAATAAATAAATAAAATCTTAAAAAAAAAAAACAAAAAACAAGTCAGGGTTTCTTTTTTTTTTTTTTTTTAAGATTTATTTATTTGAGAAAGAGAGAGAGCAGGGGGAGCAGCAGAGGGAGAGAGAGAAAGAAAGAATCCTCAAGCAGACTCCCCACTGAGTGCGGAGCCTGACACGGGGCTTGACCCCAGCACCCTGAGATCATGACCTGAGCCAAAATCAAGAGTCAGATGCTTAACTGACTGAGCCACCCAGGTGCCCCAACACTTTAGGGTTTCTGACAACGAAGTGGTATTACCATCATTATTATGTATCATTATTAATAAATGCATTGGTACAGTTTTTATAATTTACAAAGTAGATCTGGACAATTTCACTGGATGCTTACAACACTGCGGTTGTCTTATTAGTATCTGTTAGTATTACTGCTCTCATTTCCATTGCAGAGGCTCAGGATTGTAAAGCTAATAAGGGACCAAGTGCAGGGTTTGTGACTCCAAATCTGTTATTCTCCTGCTAGTGCCTCTTGAAATACTACCTCAACGTCTAATGGCTAACCTTCTCCTTCCACTGAACTGTGTTAGCTCAGTTCCACCAAAAGCAGCTTCAAGATGGGATGAGCAGGGCGAGAGGATGCTTAAGGACACACCCGTGAAGAGGGGGAGCTGGGAGAGCCAGCAGGTCCCGAGGTTAGGTCTGACACTTGTGAATGGGAGAGGAAAGCAAGAAAGTTGGGTGGCAGTCTTTAGTCTAAGACTGCTGTTCCAAGAGAGTTTCAGCAAGACCAGTGGAGTCCTCTAGTTCTCCACGTATTACAGGAGACCTGCATCTTGCGGGAACGGACCTGCCTCAGTGTCCCCGACTTGCTCATTGGCATCTTTATGGTATTCATCGAGGAGAGGCCTTTGAGAAGAGGAACAGCAGGAAGGAAAGAGGATCTTTTTTGCAGTTCTCAGCCATGAATACAGAAGTAGGGGAGGCCTCAGAGTTCCCCAAGCCCGTGCAAGTCTGTGAAGGACTTCACTCGGAAGGACGGAAGCCTCAGCCCCCTCGCCGGCCAGAGATCCGGGCGGGGCTCACTTCTGTGGCCGCACTCGAGGCTGCAGCACTTGGGAGGAACTCAGCTGTTCCCCCTTTCCCCCCCGTGATGAAAATTTAGAGAGAAGATCCCAACTGAGCTGCTTCCTTTTTTCTTCCTGGGAAAAGCCTTGAACAGTGGGAAGGAAGAGGCTGTGGACTAATTGAAAGTATCCACAGAAACGAATGACACTAATGGGGATGAAATGAATCTCAGAATTCTAAGAAGTTTGGCCAAACTTTTGAAAAGAGTAGTTGACGCCCACTGCATCTGCTTTTCTTCCCCCCCACCCCCCCTTCTCCAGTCCTTTTACCTTCTCTTTGATTTCTGTTCCTCTGCTGACTCACCCTCTGGAAGGTCGCAGACAGCATCCTGCGCACGGATGGAACAGCCTTCGCTGGGGCGGCCTGTGTCCCCACCTCCCTCCCGTCCACAGCCTCCTGTGTCTGGGCGCTTCCCTGCCTGCCTTCCGCTCCTGGAGAACTCCCTTCTGTAGTATTATTGTCACTGTAATTTTCCTATTGTTCTTAAGGGGGAAACAAGTCCTCCTCCTCCTCTCCCTCCTCTTCCTCTTCCTCCCCTTCTTCCTCCTCCTTCTCTTTCCCTTCTACAGCTAAAGCATCTTGGACTCCCAGGTTCCCCCGACCCCCACCCAGAGTTTCCTAGCCCGGACAGCTCTCTCTCCCATTCCACGCCAGGCCTCCAGCCCTATGCTAGAAGTTTTCTCCCTGTGGACGAAGCAAGAATGTTCCCCAGCTGGGAGAAAGCTGCCCCAGGCGGGAAAGAAAAAGCTACCAGAAACACCATCAGTGACCATCTGGTGCCCCAGGGATGAAAGGCACAGCGTGAGTGCCCTGCTAGAGAGGGCACTGGGGGTAAAACCATCACACAGATCAGCAGTAAATGGAGGACCATACCTCATGGTGGGGCTCCCCCAAGGGGACAAGAGGGGTCCTTGAAGGAGACAAAGAAGTAATACCATGCCCCTCAAGCCCTCTCGGTATGAGTCTCCTGCCCCAGATTTCAAAGGCCCAGTGGCCACAGGAGGGTGTCCTCTGCCTCACCCCAGGCCTGGGCCTCACAGAGAGCACCCAAGAGCATCCTTCTGTGTCCTGAGCGCAACTTTATGCAAGATGGAAGGGTGGGGCTGGCAGCCTAGTCCCCCAGTCTCCTGTGTCCTGAAACATTCTCACCAGTATCTTTCTCTTGGGTGGCGTGGGCCTTCCTTACCTTTCCTCTTCTGAAGCTTTGCTAGCTCAGTCTTAGAATTTCAGCCCTAGCTGTGAGGACACTGAGCATTAGACACTCTCATACAAAGATAAAAAAAAGAGCCGGCAAGGAATAACAAGGGAGGGAAAGATTCCGGGGTTAACCAAGGAAGCAAATTCAAATGAGGGCCTGTGATTCGAGATGAAAGAATCCAGGCTCCTGCTAGAGCCAAGATTCCTCCCAGACTTTGGGGAAGCACGGCTCCCACAGCCAAGGTAGAGAAAGCACACAGAGCATTTCTCGGTGAGGAAATGCAGGACTTCTGTGTATTGCGTATGTTTTGTGATTTTTGCGGGGGATGGTCAGTGTGTGCTTAAATGTATTCGACTCCAAACTCTCTGAGGGCATTGAAAGAGCTCAGCAGGGAGATGAGCAGACTCAGACCCAGACTTGAGTTTCATTCCAGTCCCACCACTACCTTCCTGGTTGTGCCATCTCTGGACCTTCTACTTTCTAAATGAGTGTTTCTTTAGTTGCAAAATGGGGAAAATCCTCGCCTCACAGGGTTTGAGGATGGTCTAATAGGATGTGATGACATCTAGCACAGTACTGCAAACACAGGAGGCACCCAACCATCATGTCCAGCTGCACAGGTTGTGCACTGTGCCACGCTGAGGTGCCATTCACATCGTCTCTGCATAACCAACCTCCCGATGTCAGTTCCCTCATCCCCTTTCCTCTAAATGACAGTAGACAAAAAATAAAGAGAATAGCCAGGGCAACTTTGTAATTATACAACCAGCTCGCTTCCTTTACTTGACAAAACGGAGTCCGTTCATTCATCCACTCAACATTCAATGAACACTTACTATGTGCTAGGCATACTAGACCCCCAAGAGGTATTTCTGCCTCATTTCTGTAGAGCACACTGCTTTACACCCTTTTCCCCTGTGTCCTCACCCCAAAATGCAGATAAAAAGCGGTTTCCATCCAAGAGCATGTTACTGGCTTCAAGGGTCCCTCCTCAAACTCTTGGTCTGTGCCTCTTCTCCAGACTCACACCAACGCCCCCCACTGTGTGCCTGGTCTATCAGTCCTCAGGGGACAGTCCTCTGGTGATGGTTCCTAGGTATTCAGCGCTGAAGAACCTCAGCATCAGGACAGCCTGCAGTATTCCACACTGCTCTGTCTGTCCATCCATCGCTTCGGAGCTTTGTCCCCTGCACTGTCCTCAGGTCTCCTCTGAAAGCTCTCAGGAGGTGCCTGCCATCAGAACCTTCCTCCTGGACATCCGTCAAATGTGTGAAAGTTGAAAATAAGTGGTATGTTTTGGAAGAGGTCTTCTATTCTCTGAGAGATAAACTATGAAATTTCTACCTAGACATGCCTTTTAGAGCATTTTTACACACTCTTCAAAATCAAATATATATTGCTTTCCATCTTTGTCTCAAGGGTGGTGCACTTATGAGACCAATAATTGTTACCATTGATAGACATTTAGTTTTTCATTTCCAATTTATTAAGGTAACAATTTTTAATGCAATAAATCACAACACTGATGTAGATAATGTCCAAATCCAATCAGTGGTGGGCACGCAGTACCATCATGCCTAGCTCCTAGCTGGTACTCTATCAAACACTCATGGTCTATTAAACGGCCATTAAAAAGGAAGAGATATGTGTGTAGGAAAACAGAAAAATCTATACAATATGCTATTAAATAAAAAACTGGTTGTAAAACAGTATCTACAATAAAATCCCATTTTAATTGTATACTATCTACATAGGATATATAAAATAACTCATATTTATTGAACACTTCCTAGGTACCAGGTACTGATTTAAGACTTAATACATATTTCCCTTGATCCTCTTAAAATGCTATTAGGAAGGTACTGTTTTTATCCCAATTATGCAGATGAGACAAATTGAATCAAGTAAAGTGTAAGTGATTTCTCCAGATCACAGAATCAGCAAGTGAAGGAGCTACGACATAAATCCAGTTACTCTGATTCTGAGCCCTATGCCCTTAGCCACCAGATTACACTCCACAAACCTCTGGAAGGTTTAGATATTAACAGTGGTTAGTTCCTAAAATGGGTCCTTTTCTTCTTTTAACTTATCTGGAATATATAAATTATAAAAATAGTATACATATACAATGTATTTACACGACTGTCTCACATTGGAAAAATAGCCATTCATGGTAATTGGAAAATCTTTGTCTCTGCCAATTGACTTCTCAGATGCTCTGCTTCGCCCCTTTGCCACCCTGCTCATCGGCTTGTAATCTTTTTAAATACTCCAAGGTCTAATTGTTTAGTTGCTGAATGAAACTGATCCCTTTAAGAATCACTAACAAGCTTAATAACGCCTTTCAAAAAGAGCTGAATAACCAGTTAAACGAAACTGCATGGGCATGATTATTTGCTGGTATAAGTCAATTTTGATATTCTCAGACTTCAAAATTCGTTGTGCTTTTCCTGACTCTGGGGCAAATGAACACCTCCTACTTCCCAGTTTGTCAGCACAAAAGAAAACCATTGTCAAGCCCTACTTCCTCATAGGCATTTCACTGGGAGATGTTAGAAAACACACACTTTGAAACGCTGAGCAGACACTTTTACAAAAGGTCATGCTGACCACTGGAAAATGAGCTGGTGTATATAACTCCATTCATCTCAGCAGTTCAATTAATCTTACAGTTTCTGAGTATTTGAAAGGAGGTAGAGGGGAGCAAAATTAATATGACGCCTGACAGCACCATTCATGCAACAGGGCAGGCTTCCTGGGATCCAAGGAAAACAACTAGCTTTGCACAATGACTTTCTAGAATGTTTTCACTGGGGAGGTCTCTCCAGGGTCATTAACTAATAGCCAGTCATCTCTCTTCATGCTTTGGGCTTAGATCTAGGGGTTGGGGCACCATCCTTGGGCAGGTTACGGTTGAAAACAGAGACTTCTCATTTCTTGGTCCATGGCTTTAGCTCATTTATCCTTAAAGTTTATTGCTAGAGATAAAGAACTCTTGCATATCCTTAAACATGATGCTGGGGCACAAAATCTGCATCATAGTGATTGCCCGCTTCATGCGGGAGGAGGAGTGGGTACCAGTGGGGCTCCCCAAGGGAGAAGCCTCTGCAAGCAGAACACCTGCAACCATGCGTCCCCTGCAGAGCGGCCACCACGACCTGCCCGCTCCTGGCTGCGTGCGGGTGGGACCCCAGCGTTAATGACAGCAGTAACAGCGACCGTAACAATTTCCTGCCACATGCCACACGCCAATAAGCTGTTTATGTACGTTGTTTCATTAAATCCATCCCATCACCCCATGAGGCAGATCCCCCCGATCACCCCCATTTGTTCATGCAGATATGGAGGCTCGGAGAGGCAAAGTCACGGTCACTTCGAAGCTGCCTGTGTGAGTTTTTATTTTCCATGACTCCGTGCTACTTCCGGCTTCCTGAGTAGCAAGTGGAGTGCAAGTGTATTTTTTTTTTTTTTTAAGATTTTATTTATTTGAGAGAGAGAGAATGAAAGAGAGAGAGCACGAGAGGGGGGAGGGTCAGAGGGAGAAGCAGACTCCCTGCTGAGCAGGAAGCCTGATGCGGGACTCGATTCTGGGACTCGAGGATCATGACCTGAGCCGAAGGCAGTTGCTTAACCAACTGAGCCACCCAGGTGCCCCGAGTGCAAGTGTATTAAAGACCTCTCTCTTTCTTACTCCTTTTTGCCAAAGACAATAGAAGTGCTTAGAATGTTTCTCATATTTATGTTGGCTGCAGAGCATAAGTCTGAATAGATTCTCCAAAGTAAGCTTTCTTTTTCTGCATGCATTTGCTCAGTATGACTATAAGTATTATGAATTGCTTTATAGTAACCATTCTGCTTTTCCATAATTTTTACGCTTGGTCCATACAAACTTTTGTTTGGTTTACTGGTTTGAATACACACATGCATGCACATACATGCACACACACCACTTAAAAGCATAGAGTATATTTTCTAAGACCTGCTAAAGGCTATCAGACTTTCCAAGAAATCATTTTTTTAGAAGTACTTCAATTTATGATAGTTCCTTGTGTAAATTATCATTTATTTTTTTAATTGCTTTCCTGGGATCAGCCTGCACTTGGTTTAACTTAATCCATCACAGGCATGAAGAAAAAGCATTAGGAGAGCATGTTATCATTTGCCTGGGGCTCTCTCACAGTTTTTTTGTTTTTTGTTTTTTTAATTTTATTTATTTGAAAGAGAGAGAGCAAGCACGAGAAGGGGGGTTAGGAGCAGAGGGAGAGGGAGCCCGACATGGGGCTCAATCCCAGGACCCTGAGATCATGACCTGAGCCGAAGGCAGACGCTTAACCGACTGAGCCACCCAGGCGCTCCTCTCTCACAGTTTTGTTGAGACTCTTTGGGTTGCAAATATCAGACGCCCACTTCAAATGAGCTTAAGCCCAGAGTGGAATTTACTGGAAGACACTGAGGTTGTGGCTCCCTAGGTCAAAGAAAAGGCCGAGGGAAGTTTAGGGAGAGGAGAAAGGAGGTAGGAGCCCATCCAGCCTGAGTCTGTGGTCTTTCCTTCCAGAGCCTTGTTGCCCACATCACTCAGCAGTCTTTTCTCATTGACATTGTCTCTCAATTTCACTTCCAGAGAAAGAGGAGCTGAGTAGTCCACTGTGAGTCAGGTGTCACATCTGTTCCCACACCACCTATGGCTGGGAGAGCAGGGCGTCATTATAGGACCGTCACCGCTGGGGGCCCACGCTGTGTATGTGTGTATATGTGTTGTGTAGATGTTTATGGATGTGTGACAAGGGGCGCAGTGGTGGAGCGGATGACTCTCAGGGATCTGTGGCTGGCCTGACATCCCCAGATGTTTTCTCCACACACACTTTTGCTCCAGAGGGATAGAGACTTCTGTATTTCTTACATTTTAATAATATCATTGCTGATCACTTCCTCTCTCTGGATTTTGGTACCCAAACCAAGTTGCATAGATGATACCTAAGCACCCTTGAACACTCATGCTGCTTGCCCATCATACGTCATCCAGTACTTGGGGAGTTCATCTCAGTGGAAAACGCAGCTGGCCGGGTGGATGACAGGTTCCACTTAGAAATACCTACTGCCCTTTGTAATGGGACTGCCAAGAGTGAATCATGTTCCAAACAGGCTGCCCTTGGACACCAACTTAATAGGTTTTCACCTCTTTGGAAAGTAAATTTTCTTCCTCTATGCCATTTCATTCATGTTCATGAGCCTGATGCATGTGATATGATCGCCTGCATGCATGTGTCATCCTGTCTTTCCTACAGTGAACTGCCCGCCATTCACTAATCACTTGCACGCAGTGGGCTGGAGGGAGGTGAGATTTAGCCTTTGGCTGGGATCAGGGACTGAGAAGTTGCCCTGGATCTGCCTATATTGCTGATGGAGACTTGGTCAAATAGTATTGACCGTCAGGACTTTTATCCCCTGATCTATAAGATGGTATCAGAATGCCCATCTTACTCAAGGCACTGGAAGAAGGCAGGTGGGATAACGTGTGTGAAAATACTTTGGATGTTGTAAAGCTCTATGTAAATGTTAAGTATGTTCTCCATTTTAAAATCTGCCAACCCGTATCTCTCAGGTGGTTAAACCACATGCATCCAAGCTTCCAATCAACTGGAGACCTTACTTTCTCTGAGCCATGTGGCAGAGAAACAAAATCTGAATTATGTTGTTTGAACTGCTCTTTCATTTTAGAAACTATGAAGCCTTCAAAGAAAATAAACATTCTGTGATATTCACAGCTGTACCCCTATGGGAGTAATTAGGAGAATCTCATAGGTAAAATTATACATAAAATATCTCCTAGGAGATTCATTTTTCTACTCAACCATTCCATAAAAAGGGGAATCACTCCTATCCACACCCCCATCTCATTCCCTGAGGACATCAAATCCTTGTAGTATTATCAGGGTTACTTATATTTTGTTGCAAATATAAATACTAGTTATCTAGGCCCTTAGGATTTATTATTTTCACATGTAGGGTCACCTCAAATGCTTAGATACCATTCAGGAAAAGTAGATAATTTGTTTTCCTGCAAGAATAGACTTAAATCTATAAAGGATCCTTCCCACACTAAAGATAATTCATATCTCTTTATCCTATAAGGAAATTAACATTTCTGGCTATGGACTTGGCATGAATCCATTAGTGGTATGCCCATCTGTCCAGGACCGCCCCATCTCATAGCACATCTGAATGACCACACAAATCTGCTTCCTAAGACACATTGGCTGGCATCTGAAATTTCAAAGACAGAACCTTTGGCAGCATCAACAGCTACAGAGAAGTCAAGGAGAAGAATTATAAAGGCCATTTGTTGAGACAGAAGTTGGCCTTTGGTAAGAATGACAGAATGGCAGTGAAGAAGCCAGAAATGCAAGGACTTAAGGCAGGTTTGCATGCTGGAAAAATAGAAGTACAGATACCTACCTGCTTGACAGATACATTAGCAGTGGAAGAAAGGAGAAGAATAGAACAATGCCTCAAAGGAGGTCATGCGTTTATTTTCTTGGTTACTTACAACCAAAGCATGCCCATGTTTTAAGACCAAGGGGAAGGAGCAAATGAGATCTTACCAGCTGTAAGCTGTGCAATCTTGCACAAGTGACTTGACTTTTCTGAGCCTGGAAAGTTTCTTCTGTAAAATAGGGATGATACCATATATTTCATTAGTAATGAAATAATTCATGAAAGGCTCAGCTTCACATAGTATGTGGCACCCATTAAGTGATGGATAAATAAGATGTTGATTAGCAAAAAGAAGGGGGAGGGAGAAAAAGAGGAAGCCAAAGCAGCAACAGAAGAAGGAAGAAGTGGGGAAGGAGACGATAGTGGAGGAGCTAGAAAGGGACTCTCTGCGACCAGATTTAAAAAAAGGATGGATGGACATGCACATAGAGAGGGATGCTTTTGGGCAAAGAGGTAGGAGCGGAAGCTCCTGATGTACATTTCCAGTCTCCTCAGCAAAGGACACATGGTTTTCTTGGAAACAATAGCAGGGAGGGGCAGTTAGGAGAGAGAAGAGGGTCCAGGATTGCCCTTGTGAAATGCTCATTAAGAGGTGAGCATGGAGAGCGCCTGAGTGGCTCAGTCCATCGGGTGTCAAACTTTTGATTTCCACTCAGGTCATGATCTCAGGGTCGTGGGATCGAGCCCCATGTCAGGCTCCACGCTCAGCGAGGAGTCTGCTTGAGATTCTCTCTCTGCCCCTCCCCCTGCTCCAGCAAGCACACACCCCTTCTCTCTCTAAATAAAATAAATAAAATCTTAAAAAAAAAAGAAAAAAGGTGAGCAGGGAGATTACAGATAGCCCCAGAGCCCATTAGAAATAAAAGAAAAATCCGGGCCAGAAGTGCAGGTTGGGACAGAGGAGAGGTTCAAGAAACAGAGGATAAAGGAGTGGAGGTGAGGACAGTCTGTCTGTTGTCTGTCTTTCCTTTCTCTTCCTCCATCCCCCTTCCCTCCACCCACTAGCTCTCTCCTTTCCCCTCGAAGGAGGACCCAACAGTAGCCAGAGTTCCTAAGTGTTTCTTCTTCAGTGTTTTCTACCTTCATGTGAGACTAAAAGCATTGATGTTCATTCTGTAGGCTCTTGTAAAACATTCTAAGCTCTTCTGAAGAAGGAGCTGTATAAAGGGAAATAATAGCACTAATGAATGTTGAAAGCCTTACCATATTAACATAATGATATGCAGCCTAGGAACGGATCCCAGAGTCAGAGAAGCTTGGGTGTGGGAGAGAAAAATGTAAACTTAATTGGAAATCTCTCCCAGCCTCGTATCTGCTATGCACTATTTACTCTGTTTGGGGGCTTTCCTTATAATTAGGTTATTAAAATGCAATCACTCTCCCTTTTTAGGCTATCTGAAGCAATATAATTTTTCTCAAGCAAAGCAGAAAGATAAAAGTTAAAATAAAAACATGGCTTTGCATATCATGTAAAATACCTTTGAATGAATTTATCCATTTATTGAAGAAATGTTTAGTGAGAACCTACTATGTGCTAGGCATTTTGCATTTAATGGGGATATAAGCCTCATGGTTTCTACAATTGTGGACATGCATAATCTTTAGAGGAAATTTCAATTCTGGACGAAATGGGAGATTAACGTAAGCACATTGTCTCCCTTCCTCAAACCCAACTTTGGAGATTTTAGGAAAAACAGCCAAAGACCTGTGGATGCACCCCAGACTTAATATTAAAACATGAATTATCTGTAGGAAGAGAGAAGGTTGTTGAGTCTGTGTGGAAGGAAAACGACAGCCTGCATCAGGAGAAGCGAGGGCCATGGGTGGGAGGTATGCTTGGCAAGGCAGGCTGGGTATACTTTACCTTTCTCCTGCCTTGACCTCAGTGGACTACTGACCCTTGTTGATTCAGTGGCAAATCACCTCCCCGGCCCAACACTCACCAGGGGCAATCAGGTGACATTGGAGCAGAGCTGGAGCCCCTCGGGGTGATATATGTAGGGAGCCTGGTCAGCCCCTGAATATGTCCCCCCTCACATCCCCCAGTCGCAAAAGCAAAGATGGATAGTTTTTGGGAAAGAGCAGTTACCAAGGTTCTCTGAAGGTGAGAGTCTGGGGAGGTAGGGGCTAGGGGATGGAAGGTGGGGGCAGGAAACAAACTGGGAGTGGTTGGTTTTGAAGTGCAGTTTCAGAGGTGGTCCTGCTTGAAGTTTGCTCCCCATCTCACGGGCTAGCACTTGCCTCTCCCTCAGATCCACAGGACTCTCTATATCAACTGAAATTCCCGAGGGAGCGTACAGGGTTGGGGTGGGGGGAAATAATGAGTGTATTACGCTTACCTACTAAGCGCTCTGCACATGCATCCTGAAACACAAGATACTGAGAAACCTCTAGCAGAGAAATTTAAAATAAGCCCAATAAATATCTTCAAACAGGGAAAGAGGCCTATCTGAAACATGAAATAAGAGTGAGCCCTTATAAATAAGAAACAATGGGAGATCCTGGGCATGGAAAATCTAAGTGTAGAAATGAAAAACTCAGCTACTTTGGCTACTTCCAAAGAAGAGAGATGACTTTAGGAGAGAGAAATGAGGTGGAGGAAGTGTGGGTGAGTCAAGGAATTAACAAGTTTTATTTTTGCTTTGGCTGTGCAATGACCTCCTATTACCTCTCTCTTATGAAAAGCAAAGCACTGCCATGACAACCAAAATGAATACTCTAGATGCGACCACCATGTCCGGGGTGAAGTAATGTGAGAAGGATGAGAATGTGTGAATGCTCTTCCGATGGGAAAAACATCACTGATAATAAAATAAAGAACAACTGAAACCTAATAAATCATAAAATAAAAATAATGCATTTTGGTAGGGGGAGGGGAGATGGGGTGAAGAGTGAGGTGGGGCTATTGTCTTCATAATCCTTGAAGTCAAGAAATATATCCTTATTCAAGTACCTATAGAATATGTAGTCATTCAGACTGTGGCCCTTTGGATCAAAGAGCCCCCACTGGAACCTCATTTCTAAAAATCCATGTTCAATGTAAATCTTTTTTCCAATGCCCCCTCCCCCAAATCTGAACACTCTATTCTCAAGTCAGACCTTAGGGGTACCCAAATGCAATATAGAAACACATTATTGGAATACTGTTTCCACCACTTTTTCCCCCCAAATGCTCTCCTGGGCCGTTAGATTTTGGATTACAAACCGCCCTCGGGAAGTTTCCTGGCCTCTGGTGTTTCTGAACCTGGCTCATTGAATAAGCGGATGATTCATTAACCAGAATGATAGAACTGCCTCGTGGCAGTTATCTGCCCTTTCTCCGCAATGGCTTTTACAGCAGCTTTTCATCTGCATTCAATTCATTGGTCCTCCTCTAATTAGCCCAAGTATTTCATTATCAGCCCAGGCCTGGTCAATTATCTGACTACCTGTGATATCAATCAACAAGACATCTCCTCTGATTTTAATCTGTAGGCTTACAGCCCTAGGACATCACGTGGTCCTCTTCTGGCAGAGATTTATTAAGGGGGGGGAGGATTTATTACCCACTCAGCGGATAACTGCTTTCATTGTTATCAGCTTCTCGTTGTGGTTGGTTAAAGCTCCCTCGTGATCCCTCCCATGGAGCGGACCTCCACGTGGAAAGGTATTTTCCTCCCTGATGTCACCAGCCTCCAAGCAGTAACTTCAGGACTCACGTGGGAGAACGCTTACCTACTAACAGGCCAGGCAAGGGCCACGGAGGCATGAAGCATCTCCTTATGCTTTGGGTTAACTGAATTTAATGATAGCTATTTAGAAGGATCGTAATTAGGCCTTGAAGTAATGTTTGTTTTTTTTGTTTTTGTTTTTTACAAAAGTTGACTTGGTCAGATTCTTTGAGACTTATTTGGTGGGGGCAGGAATGCAAAGAACTGAATCTTATAAAAACAGGTGGGTTTTTTTTTCCAAATTATGTTTTTTTGTTTTGGTAAATATCTCCTCAACTCAAGGTTGTAAGAACTTCTTTATTCATTCAACTTCTGTTGAGCACCCATTGTATGCAAGGCCTCTGCTGGATACCGGTGAGAGGTGATAAAGTCGAGACAGCTGGTGGTTAAGTATGGCTGGGCTTGTTTACCTGAAGAAAGAACAGTAATGGTATTCTCTGGAGCTCTTCGAACATGTAAGGTCTTTGATTCTGACCATGTTCTATAAAAAAGGGTCAAAACAAAGCTGCAGCTTCTCTTGGAAAAATTCCCTGAACAGATACAGGGCTGAATTTCTCAGGATACGCTTTTTGCTTCTCTTAACAACTAGAGAGTACCAATAAGTGTTTAATTCAGACCCTGAATGCAATGTGTTATTTGCTTCCTATTTTCCTCCGCAGAGGTACACGCCCAAGAAAGAAACTGTAGTACTCTTTTAGGCATTCAGTTTTCTATGTATCTTCTTGTTATGAACATATCTCTGTATTCAGCTTTAGAGGGTAAAGTATCTATATAACAGCTATTAAATTGCCCTTTTGTTTTTCCAAATTAGATGAATGATACTTTGACTAACAAATACTGTGTGATGCTCTTCCATCTTCTGGGGCAGTGGGGGGTGGGTTTAAGTTCTAATAGCAAGAAATCAAAGGCCACTTTCCGGGAGTCGAGACAAGCTCCAAGGACTAGCTCCCTGTTTGTAGGCAATGCAAATTACCTTGGAGACCCTGAAGTTAGAATTTTAGGGTACCTTTTAAATGTTACAAACCCACCAATGGTGAGACTGTGAATAGGTACATCCGCTTTGAAAAAGAGTTTGGCATTCCTATTAAATTTGAGGATACACATACTTAAATACCCGGAAACTTTACCATCAAGACAAATACCCTAGAGAACCTTCTGCATACGTATACCAGAGTATATGAGCAAGAATGAGTCCGGTAGCAAAATGTCAATAGCCTGAATGTCCATCAACCCATGGAAGGTAGCATGGGTCAGTTAGGTCGTAGGTACATCATGTAATAATACAGCATCACGGGAATAGATTACAACTACACAGCTGCGTGAATGAATTTCACAGACAATATTGAGTGAAAGACACATCACAGGAGACCATATATAGTAGGACTCCATTCATATGAAATTCTAAAACAAGAAAATTAAGGATATGGTCCAGAGATACATAGAGAGGTGTTAAAACTATAAAGAAGGCCAGGGAAATGATTATTATGAAAATCAACATATTGGCTGTGATTAGAAAAGGGGTTTTGGAGGGTTGGTAGGCAAAATTCTGTCTCTTGGTCTGGGTGGTAGTAGCAAAATAGCAAAATTGCATTTATGAGTATTAAACTGTGCATACGGGGGTTCCTGTGTGGCTCAGCCAGTTAAACGTCCGACTCTTGATTTTGGCGCAGGTCATGATCTCAGGGTTCTGGGATCCAGCCCTGCGTCAGGCTCCGTGCTCAGCATGGAGTCTGCTTGTCTCTCTCCCTCTGCTCCTCTCCTCTCTCTCTCTCTCTATTTCTCTCTCTTTTTTTTTTTTTTTTTTAAAGATTTTATTTATTTATTTGACAGAGAGGGAGACAGTGAGAGAGGGAACACAAGCAGGGGGAGTGGGAGAGGGAGAAGCGGGCCTCCCGCGGAGCAGGGAGCCCGATGTGGGGCTCGATCCCAGGACCCTGGGATCATGACCTGAGCCGAAGGCAGACGCTTAACGACTGAGCCACCCAGGCGCCCCCTCTCTCTTTCTCAAATAAATAATGAATAAAATCTTTTAAAAAAATAAATTAACTGTCGGGGCCTCTCTACGATGATGCGCTCCTCTCTGCCCCAGATGTCTGGGTATCTCTGCACTGTCTTTCAGGGTCTGCCACTGCATTGATCCGAGCCTCAGAAAGTAGAACAATTAGCTGACGATGCCCTCCCTGCCGTTAGCAGAGCATATACCCTCTCCCAGTGTCGGTGCCCGTCAGCGGTGCCTGCCCCATCAGCGTCTGCCAACACAGACCACAGCCACTGATACATTCCAGGGACTGCTGACAAGGGCTAGAGGGGCTTGGGACCACACTTCTGGGGCAGCATGGGTTGGGGACAGGGGCCATGTTCATATTAAACTATGGACTCTGATTTCAAAACCTTGAGCATAGAAATGCTGTGGTGGGGAGTGGGGGGAATAGTAAGGTCTGATTGAAGGAGAAGAGAGACTCTGTGCCAGAGGAGATACACTCCCTCAGATCAAGCCCCATCTGTGCGACCCTGACATTGCTAAATACTCCAGGGGGAAGAGACACATCAGAACTAACATGTTGGCGTAGTTACATTAAGTGAATTCAATTCCTTCACTGAGTAAGTATGATTGATTAACTGCTGGTGCTCAGAACAGATCCAGCCCTACAGGTGGAGAGATTTTAAAAACAGACCATACCCTTGGGGGATCAAAGACAAAATACAGGCAGGTGAGCAGGTGCTTCTTCTGACCCGTGTGATGAGACGCAGGCAGGGGGCGCTATGGGGGTGCACAGAGGCGGGGTGCCTCTACCATGATGAAAGGGAGCATGGCTGTTTGGTTGGTCCACAGACACTTTGAACTCACTGTGGCCAAACCTTGAATCATCATCTTCTCCCTCAAAACCCTCTCTTCCCTCTCCCCACCCTTCCTCACAGAAAGTCCAAGCAGAAACTGGGAGCCATGTGCAGATGTGGTCTCTCACTCACCATCTCCTTCAATCACTGCCCGCGTTGGCCTGTTTGAGGACTGCCATTGGATGAGAGCACTCTTCTGGACCAGGGGTCTGAACAAACGGAGGTATCAAACAAAGACTAGCAGATGGCACCAAAATGTTACATTTTCTTCACGGAGGGCCTCAGTAGAAGCCATGGCTTTAGATCTGTGGACCAAGTAGACTTGCAAGTACTGAACCTCACAATTAGGGCCACCCATTTAGTCATAGCAGCAGGGCAGGACATCGTGCATCCAGGTGAGATTGCAAGCATGGAGACACAGAGAAGAACTGGTGTTCTCAGGGGACCGGCTCACTCCCAAGGGAGGAGGGCTCAGCTGAGCTGAACTGAGCATGCCCAGTTATTCTTCCCAAAGATGCCAATTCAATGTCACTAACTCCCTGAAGAAGGGATAGAGATCAAGAAGTACAAAAGTCCCGAGTGTGCTTAGGGAGAACTCCTTCCTCACAGAAACTCGAAGTGTACAAGAGCCCAGACCTTCTATTTTGTGACTATCTCATGCTTTGTCTGCTCTTCTGCAAACCCATTGTTATAACATTATCACATTGCTCTAGTCCAGACTTTCTCTAATTCCTTGCTCGAATTATTGCTTCCTGCCCAAGCTGATTCCTGAATCCATATTGCAGGCTGAATAATCTTTATAAAAACCAGTCCAGGCTCATCATTTCTACCTTAAAATACTTCCATGGAAGTCTCTGCTTTCACGATCAAGCTCAAAGCCATTTGCTTGAGACATGAGGTTTTGTGTTAATTATATTTTGCCAACCTGCCCAGATTCCTTCCTGGACTCTTTGCCCACATGTACCCTTCATTCCAGCCAGCCCAAACTACTGGCAGGTCTTTAGACAAACTGCCTTTCGTGCCCCCATCCCTCCTCCATCCCCACCTGAAATGTCTCCTTTTCTCTTCTCTGCCTGGGTAACTCTTACTTAGCTCCAGAAGAGCATCACTCCCACTGTCACCCCCACCCTCTATCTGAATACACTTTGTCTATGCCCCCACAACACCCTGTGTGTATCTCTAACACAGTACACATTTCACTGAATTGCATTCTTTTTACTTGTTATTCTTTTCCTTGGACTGCAGACTCAAGGAGGACACCACTTATTTCTTGTATAACCAATGCTGAGCCCTAAGTCTGACACAGATGAGATGTGCAGAAAATGAATGATCAGATCATCTCTACAGGTCATTCTTATTTTGATATTCCATGATGTAATGAAACCCTGCCATCCCAGTAAAGGAAGAGAATAAAGCTAATAAAGATGCCCAGCTGGAAAACAAGAATAACTTAGCATTTCCAGAGCCCTTTTCATTTACTCCCTTACCTGTTCCCTCTGGGGCGAGCTTACTCTCAACTCTGGAGCCATAGAAAAGGCAAAGAGAGCAAAGGAGACACAAATGCTAATCACTTAAGCATGCTGACAAAGGCACAAAGAGGCTGAGCTCCTTCAGTGCAGTGATGGCAACCAGCAGGAAGGGGGACAGGGGATTTCATGAACATCTGAGTTCTCTGTGCTGGACGTAACACATGGTGGGACACTGGACCCCACCCGAGACGCTCCTCATTCAGTCTCAGGACAGCTCTTTAATTGACCATAAGGCCCTTTCCCATGTGCTTCCACTCAAGGTCCTTGACCCAAAGCCCACCCAGGTTCACCCATCTTTTCCTCAACATGGAGCTTTCTCAACCACATGATGCTCGGGCCTGATTGCTGTGTACCTCATTTTCTTGTGCCTTTTTCTTCTCATGATAACATCAGTAATATACAAAGAGATCCCTGTTAGGTGTGTAACCAGGAGTGGGGACTGGCAAGTCCAGCTTTAGTGGGGTCTTCTGCTACACATGGTTGGCTTTTTCCACCCCTGGATCACTCCATAGTCTCCATCTCCTCATCCTGTCTGTGTCTCCCCACCCCATGCTGAATGCTACATATACCTTTTGTTTCTACCAATAAAACAAAGCACAAAATATCCCCAGTGCATTTACCTGTAGAAGATCTCTTACCAAACACATTATATATACTTTATTCTCAGCCTTTAAATTCTAGTATTTAATACAACAAATTCTCTTCTCATCAATATTATGCACAATTATGAACACACATGATCTCATTTAATCTGCTTCACAATCCAACTTTGTTGGTCTTACTATTATCCCCATGTACAAATTTTAAAAAACTCAGGCTCTAACAGAGTAATGGCTTTGCTTAGAGTCTCCATGCCAGTAAGGGGTCAACGTGAAACTAAAAAAGCAACAACCCAAACAACAATTTGGGTAATGCCTCCTAAGGGCCAGGCCACGCCTTGTTCTAGGCATTTGGGATACATCAATAACCAAAACAGGTAATGTATAATATTGGTGAGAAGAGAATCTATTGTATTAAAATATTGGAATCTATAGGTTAAGAATCAAGTATATATAATGCATTTGGTAAGAGATCTTCTAGGTCCCACTCTAGAGGAAGAGATAGACAAGAAGCAAAGAAATTGGGAGAGATTGAGAAGACAAGAAATAGAGCAGAAAAAGGGAGTCAGAAGTATGGGGTGGGTGGAGGCAGATTGTGATTTTAATTAGGGTGATCAAGGTGGGCTCATTGAGAAGGTGATACTGGAGTAAGATCTTGGATTTCTGAAGGAAGAGTATTACAGGCAGAGGAGACAGTTGGTGTGCATGGGGCCTGAGACAGGAACATGGCTGCCACGTTGAATGAAGAAAGGAGGCCATGGGCTGGAGCAGAGTGAGCAGGAGCACCAGATGAAGTTGGAGAGGTGATAGAAGGGTGATGACCAAAGGTGGCCTTCTGACTCTAAGTCCAGAATTATTTTTACCTATCACTCAGAAGACATCAGAAGGACCTCTGTGTATCAAGAAATAGTTACTACAGTTAAATAAAAGATGGAGCCCAAGGTTTATCCTGGACCATCTATCCATCCACATGAGGAAGTCAGGATGCCATTTCAATTCTAATTTCCACATCCCATCGGGTTCAAGTGATCTACGCACTGTGGATAAAGCACTAGTCACTTCTGAGTAACTTTTAATGAGCACAACCTAGAGTTGGCATATATATTTTTTCCTTACAGTGAAAAATCCATTTACATCTTAAGGGATGAGTAGGAAATATTTTGAAGTTTCCCCATCAGTCATTTGAATAGCATTATTGGGAACTTCTGTTTTCTTCCCTGTGCATTAGTGATCTGAACCAATTTCTTCCTCTGTTGCAGAAGACAGGGAAGCGCAGTTTAATGGGGCCAGAAATTACAATTATCTGTGACCTTCCTTTGAATTCCATTTCCCCCAGGGAGAGAGTTTCGAGGCACAAAACTTGCTTTATGATGGTGATAACAAACTGGCAGGAAGATTGTAGCTCCTAATGACAGTTGGAACAGAATGATGTGCATGGTATTTGGAGAGAAATGCCTAGATGCCCAGGTCCTGAAGGGAGAGATGAATGCAGGTTGACCAGGAGCCGATATCTGGGCTGAGAGGCTGCCTTCCAGTCATTTCCCTCTGCTGCCTGTGCAGCCCTAGCCCAGCCCCACGTAGGAAGTCTTTAGATAAGCATTTGTATATCGTATATTTGTATATGCACTCACACACAGAGCCATCACCCTCAGAATTGACTTGCAAATTCAAGATGCTCCTAAACACCAATCACAGCACCTAGACTCCAAGTCACTCTGTTGGAAAGGGAAGTTTATAGGACAATACCCAGGCTGGATAGGCATATTTTTTAAAGCTCACTCTCAGGTATAACTTATCAGCTTCATTCTATGTAAAAGTGTAATCTTTTCTTTTGGGGGCATGAGCTGTGAAGTTGGAAATCCCAGCTTTGCCTTGGGTACATTTCCAACCTCTCTGTGGTTCTGTTTCCTCATTTTTACTTTGCAGAGCTGTCGTGGACTTAAATGGGATAAAGTATGTAACATGCCTAGCCAAGCATTTTGTACAGAGAAGAGGATCAGTGACTGCTATTATTTTAAAAGGCTATTTAAAATCAGCTCTATGAAAATACATATCTTGAATAATTGTTAGTTAGCCTTTCTGGACCAAGAAATTATTCAAGATAGGTATTTTATTGGTGATTTTTCCCTCTTACGCTTTCTTTTTCCTACACATCAAAATCTAAAAGATGGCATCACAAAGAATGATAATGAGGTACAGTGAGTATCTTATATTACATCAAAATCCCAATATAAACCATGAGCCCTTACTGCCCTGCCAAAGGGCAAACTTCTCATTTATAATCCAACAAGAGAATTAAGCATTTGGCAGCAAGAGGCCACATTCAACTTCTGTGCATGAATACTTTGTATTTGCAAACATTTTCTGATTTCCAAAGGGAAAAAGAGCAAGACATTTCAGCAGTAATTCTTGCAATTCTAAACAATATTTCTGAACCAAGGGGATTTCTCTTAGAATACACAAAGGATTCTTAGTAATCGATAAGAAAAAAGACAAACAACCCAATTAAAAAATAGGCAAAAAACTTCAAGTTCCTCACAAAAGATAGATAATAAGCAAATAAAAAGGTGCTCAATATCATTACTTATTAGGAAAAACAAATTAAAACTCTCAACAAGATAGGACTGTATACCTACCAGAATGGTTAGAATTAAGAAGACAAGACCAGGCATTGACAAGGGCATAGAGAAATTGCAACATTCGCGGACACTGCTATGTGATTTGGCCCAACCCCTCTGGAAAACTGGCATTTTATTATAAAGCTAAACATAGCTTACCTTAGATACCCAGCTATTCCACTCCTGGATATGTGCCCTAGAGAACTGAGAACATACGTTGACCAAAAAACCAAACCCAAACAAAGCAAACAAACAAACAAAAACAATAGCCCCCAATTGGAAACAATTCAAAAGTCTTTGATGGGAGGATGGAAAAATAAATGGTGGTATATATATACTTGGGTAAAGAAGTCAGAATAGTCTTTACCTTTCAGAGGTGATAATGACTAAGAAGGAGCACAGGGTAGTTTTCTGGGATGATGGGAATGGTCTATATCTTGATTCAAGTCATAGCTGCATGGTTGCATCTACTCAAAGTCATTGAGTTGTACACTTAAAAATTGTGTAACTTGGGGCACCTCGGTGGCTCAGTCAGTTAAGTGACTCTTGATTTCGGCTCAGGTCACGATCTCAGGGTAGTGAGATCGAGCCCTGCATGGGGCTCTGTGCTGAGCTTGGAGCCTACTTAAGATTCTCTCTCTCCTTCTCCCTCTGCCCCTCCCCACCCCTGTGCACACGCATGCACTCATGCATGCACTCTCTCTCAAAAAAAAAAAAAAAAATTGTGTAATTTACATCTCAGTTAAAAGAAAAAGAGGGGGGTAGGATGTGGAAGTGAAAAAAAGTGAAGGAGCTTCCCAGAGCTGAAAGTGTGCAGGTGGAGTATGGAGAGCTATTAGGAATATTGTGAAGATTTCTTTGCTTTAGGGCTTTAGGATGAAAAGATCTACATGCTCGGCTCCTCACCTTGGTAAACATATAGATGTCATTTGGATTGGAGCAGTGCTTCCAAAACCCCCGTGTAAGGCAGGATGTTTTGTGAAGTAGAACTCTAGAGGGAGACACTGAGCAGGAAGTTCCTGTGATGATCTAGTCTAGGGTCTCTCAGCCTCAGCAATATTGCTATTTTGGACCACAGAATTCTTTGTTGTGCAGGACTGTCTGTGCCCTATAGGTTGTTGAACAGCATCCCTGGCCAGTATCACCCCTGCAGTCATAAGTCAAAAATGCCTCTAGACGTTGCCAAGTGTTATCCTTCAATCAGGGCTGGGGGCAAAATTGCCCTTCATTGAGGTTGCTGGTCTAGAAGATCAATGACTCCTAGTTTACAGGATGCACTTGGAGAGGAGCACACGAGAATCACAAAGAGAGCTTTTAAAAACCAAAGAATCTACCCCTCTGTGTCAAATACAAGGTCAGCCAAATTCATTCTCAATCCCCTTCTCTTATTGCTGAGGGTAGCATATGACACAATTGTAACCAATTAGATGTAAGTAGTAAGTTTTCTGTAGGTGGTTTTCTTTTTCTCTGCTGAAATAGAAATGTGATGGCTGGAGCTGCAGCAGCCATCTTGCAACCATGAAATCAAAGCCAAGAGAATTCTAGACACTTTGGTGCTGATGTTGGTTGAGTGACTGGAACTACTGCCATTGCCTACCTTCAAACTTTTCAGTATGTGGAACAAGTAAATAAACTCATGTTTGTTTGCATCACACTGGCCAGGATTTTTGTTATTTGTAGTCAAAAGCATTTATGATCGATTCACTTCCCTCCAAGTGTCTCCTGTGTCCTTCACCTCTTTGACCACGAGGATCACTGAAGTGAGCCACCACTGCAGATGGGAATACACCAGACGTTCCAGCAAAGGAGAAAAGTTTGGTCTAGTTTGGAGACCCGTAACCCTAGCTGCAATCAGAATCTCCCAGGAAATTAAATAATAGTAATAATAATAATAATAATAATAATAATAATAATAATATCAATGCCCAGGCCCCACCACATAAAAATTACCTGGGTGGTGAGATTCCATGTCTTCTGTATCCAGCATTTATTAGCTACATTCTGCCATCTGGATGTGTGGAGGGTGCAAGTGGGGGTGACAGGCAGAGGCCCATTTCCCAAGCCCCCAGCTCCACCAGGTCTCACATGATGCCCCAGCTGGTCTGTGCTCCTGCCACACTGCTGCATCCTCCATGGTGGCCGGGTGACCTGCGGGCTTTTCTGTACTCTGCTCCTTGGGGAGTGTTACTTTGACCTCACTCACCATCATCTTCTGCCATTCAGAACACAGAGAGTTAGTGCTCAGGAACCAGGTACCACTGTCTACATCTGTTTTTACAACCACTGCCCTTAGCCCCCGAGAAAGGTGCTCACAAAAGGAACCCCTGGGCACCAGTGATGGTCCCGTGAACCCCGACTACAGGGACCTGATTTCTGCATGGCAGGTGTGACGGCGGGAGAGCATGATGGTTATGGGAGGTCATAGGGGGATCCTGACGTGAGCAGGGGTGTAGCGGTTAAGAGAAGAGGCTGTGAGGCTCCTCTTTGTCCTGGAACAAGCTACTCCAGCCTTCTAAGCCTCACACGCCAAATGGGAATGACAGATGAGGTGAAGTACCGTGTCAGGGCCAGGCACATAGGAAGTCCCGAGGGCACTAGCACACCCGAGGGGTGAAGAAAGGAGTTCTTGGAAGGCACAAATCTTAGAGGCTCCAATGGCTTGTGGCCCTTCAAAGGCTGTACAGTACATCCGTGGTATGAAAATTTCACAGGGAGGAGCAGGTAGGAAAATGCTACCTTAAAAGACTCCTTAAGGAGTGGGAGGAATGGTGGGGAAAAGGCCAAGCAACACTGGATCAGAGCCTTTTGATTAATGGGTGGCTTCGTTCCCCTGTCATTCGGAGCCCCAGGTCCCGCCCCCCCTCCCGTGTGGGCAAAGTTCCAGGCAGCAGGCTGGGGTGCTGAGCTGACTGTGTCTGGCTCCAGATTTCACTCTTGCTTTGTTTCTTGTTTCACAAACCAGTGACCCATGAACCAACAGAAAAGGCCTTTCCTTCAGTCCTGATGAATTGTAGCTTTCCTAGATTTATTTCCAGTCCTTCACCCACATCTTTTACTTTGTCTTCCATTAAGTTTTTTAGCTTGTACACTTTTGTTCTTTTCTCCTGAAACTTCTTTTGATTGTTCTTAAAATGGCCTTAAAAAAAATCCCACAAGTATTTCCTGTATCTGGGGAGTGGACCCAGAGTCCTGTGACACTGAGATTCTTCAACTCTTACTTCTCCCAGACGCTCCAGGAATCAGGAGGAGGGGGTCTAGTGGTTTCAGATCTATAAGCTTTTTCCAAAGCATGGCCCCCAGAAAAACCACCTGAGTCAGAAAAGTACAAATCAAAATGATGCCCAGAAGTCATGAAGGGTAGATATTATATAGGGCAATACCTGTGCCCTTTTGGCAGGAATATGTCAATTTCTTTTTTTTAAATATTTTATTTATTTATTTGACAGAGAGAGGGGGGACACAAGCAGGGGGAGTGGGAGAGGGAGAAGCAGGCTTCCTGCCAAGCAGGGAGCCCAATACAGGGCTTGATCCCAGGACCCTGGGATCATGACCTGAGCTGAAGGCAGACGCTTAATGACTGAGTCACCCAGTTCCCAGGAATATGTCAATTTCATAGAGTTACAAACTCCCTGTCCCCAGCAGGGTCCCCGGAGTGCCTTGCAGTTGTCATGCTGGTGTGTGGCTTCATTTCTCTGTTTGTTGCCTTCCTTAGTATTTTTTCTGTGTACATAATAAATCACATTTATCCAAACAACTTATCATCTCCCAGGGTCTGACTCACACCTTTTTGGGAGGATGTTAGCTATCTTCCCATGTTGGTGTTTTAAAATCCAGCACTCATTATAGTAATTCCTTCTCCCTGTGCAAACAGACACATGCAGAAAGAAGTGAAAAGTTTTGTTTTTTTTTGTTTTGTTTTGTCCTCCATGAAGAGACTAAAGAAGTTTTTATTTAACTACCAAATTAGCCAAGATTGAATATCATATTTTGGTTTTGTAGATTGCATCAGTGCAAAAATACCTAGCTGCTGAGTAAAGAGAGTTGATGAGATACATGTAGCCTGTCTACGTATTCAGAATGAGAGAGGTCTCCTTGTCATCATTCAAGTCAAAAACCAGAAACAGAGGGGGTGTGGTAGGACCATCACCCACAAACTCCATTCTAACTCAGAGGGTCAAGTGGCAGAATAAATGTTAAATTCTGGAATGATGCTGTAAGTTCTTTATTCTTTACAGGCCATATATGGGCAGTTCTGAGGGATGCTCATTACCCCTCGCAAATAACAGCTACTATCAACTTAGCACCAGCAGTGCGCTAGGCTCTCTGCCAAGCACCTTGTATAAAGGATCACATTGTATCACACGCTATGTATGGCATAGATTCTGTTACTGTCTCTGCTTTCCAGATGAGGTAACTGGAAGGTTGCAGAGTGAAGGACTGCCTTGCAGGTAGCCAAGGCGGGACTGAGTTCTTAACCACAAAGCTACCACGTCTCAAAGTGCTGACTGCAATCAGTGGTTTGTTTTCAAAGGACAGGGCTAATGGTGATGGGGATGTATTTTCTCCCTCTCTGGCCTTTCGCAAACCTTACCTGATCCCTCTGCTTTGGCAGCCCCGTGTAGCCAGGGAGAATGGCACAACCCCACTGGACAGATGCCCACATCACTGGGTAGTATTGATCCCAAGCAAGACCTTCAGTCTTGGGCCAACTTTCACTTCTCAGATCCCCCTTCCAAGCCATCCCCAAGCTCCTGACTTCACTCTACTCTGCCTACTCCCCTCCTCTTCATTAAGAAAATAGAGGTAATCAGGCAGGGCCTCCCAATCTGCTACTCCCTACCTGCCAACAAATTAGGGCTGTTGCCGTGTGCAAGGCACCAGGACACAGTGGTAACAGGCCTGTTCTTAGCTCTGCCCCTGGGAGCCATGTTCCATAACTCAGTGGTTATCTCATTCTGCAGGTTCCATCCATCTCAAAAATTCCTCATTGCATTCCCTGCCCTTCCCATTGCATGTCTGTAATCCAAGCCCTCATCCACTCCAGGCTGGACCACTGTCACAAGGAGCACACAGGTGTCCTGCCCCCTGCCTCTCCTTGCATGACACCAAGCTGTCTCTCTGTAACTCAGCTCTGTTCCCACCATTTCACTGCTTACACTCGAGGTTGGCTCCTTGCTCACTGCCAGACCTCAAATCCCATAGACGTGACAGCAATGCCTTCCTTTCGGGGTCTGGCCAGAGTGCCATCTCTGAACCTTCCTCTGTAGCCCCAGGGGAGCACTCTATGTCCCTGGGCGTTGGTGGGGGGGGCTCCTTCTCTTTCTCTGGCCCTTGCCCAAACCTGCCCTTTTGCCCTGTTCTACTCTGTCTTCTAATTGGTAAAGTCTGGTCCCTCCCTCGAGACCCAGTTTAATTAAATTAGGTTCAGCAGACAGGAAGTGACTGCTGGGACAAACAGATTTCTAGAAGGGGATGAGCTCTTCAGGGACCCATAGATTTCAAAACAACTTCAAACACATACCAACTGAAAAGGGGAATTGATTCTCTGGGAGAGGAAGTATTTAGGAAGCCATCTAGGTGAAATAATCCCAGGGCCATCATGGGAAAATCTCCACTCTCTCCACTAGATGGCACATCTAAATTTCCAAGGCAAACATCAGAGCGCACTTCTCTTAACTCAAAGCATGTATTGTGACTAATTTTCTTTGTAGTGATTACAGTGTTTGTCGACACACCACTCACTACAATGTAACCATGGGGAAAAAATTCAGAGAATAAATTCATATATGCAGTCGGGTGTCAAGGATCCACATGATCATGATAAGATCTGAGTCCAAAATAATCCCCTCCCTGCCTCCTTCCGGCCCACCCCATCACCTTTGGTCCTTAGGGGAGACATTTCATTTCCTAGTCACATAAACAAACAGCCGTCAGCCTGCGACGTCCAAAATTCAACCCACTTTTCCAACCAGTTCTAAGCAAGCAAATCGGGATCAGAAATAGTTCTGCTTGACCTAACTGCGGAGTAGAGCGGTGTGACTCTGACATCCCCCGGGGCTCCTCTCTGAGCCTGTCCGTCCTCTCCCTCCCTCCTAATTAATAGTCCAAGCCCTTTGCCTTTACGGAAGTCAGTAAACTTTCAAAGTGATGCAAGCACAACTATTTTTACTGCAGGTTAGATGACATTTATGGAGTAATACCCACAGGTGTTCCAACCCCAAAATCTTTTCAAGTGATAATGAGACTATTTCTTCATATGTAGAAATTCACACCCATGAATTCTGGTCTGATTTTATCTTATTCCCTTCATTTTGTTTTAGCACCTACAAGACTTTCATTTGAATTCACGTTTATCTTCGGCCTTAGCATGGACATAAAGGTGAGTACTTATTTGTGGTCATTCTAAGAGGAAAAGGCAAGCATGGTCCACTGTAGGAACTTCACACGTTCAATAAGCTAGGTTTGCAAACATCTGCCCTGAGACACTTGCAACAGAAAAGCTCCATGCAGTCAGTAGGTCGTTGAAAGACATTCTTGGCTGAGACATCGATTTTCTTCAATCATTTCTGGACTGAGTTAACCCTAAGGTCAGGCCATCAAGCAAGTGTAAGCCATAGACTTAGCTACCAATAACTATTTCTTTAAGACTTAGGTTAGATGTCATTTCTTCCAGGAAGTCTTCTGTACACTGCCTTCCGAGATAAAGGTTTCCTTAGCACAATTATATAGTACTCCACTTAACACAGTGGGTTATAATTATCTGTTTATGAAGTTGATTAGCCTCCTGAGGGCAAAGATTGTGCATTATTCATCCTATTACCCAGCATAATGCCTGGTACATAGAAGGAAATACAATAAGTGAATGGATGCATCATTCAATTGATGGATTTAAAAACTGTACATTTTCTGGGGGAGAGGGACAGGGTCCCCATTTTTATGGGTTGGGACATTTTCCAACCTTTGTTTCAAGCTTGCTTTGTATGCTAATAGGTTAAAGAAACCACTGGCTTCCATCTATGGGGCAAGAAATAACCAGGTTGTTTAGTCAGTTCAATCAAAAACAGCAGTAGATAAAGAAGTAAAAAATAAAAATCATTCTGTAAGATCTTAAAAAATTAATGATTTCTTATATTACATTTGAATTTACAAAATGCTCTCAAATATGGTATTTCTTCCCTTTTCAGACCAATCCTAAAGAATGGGTTAGATCAGGGTCATTTTTACAGAAAGTAATACTCAGAGAAGTTAACTGACTTGAGTTAATGAGAGGTGGAGTCAGGATAAGACCGAATTCCAAAACCAATGTCCATTCTGTGACACCTTTGAGCTCATTGACTTCCCTCCCCTTCAGGTCCTTGACCGCCCGCTGTTTGACCAGTTTGGCTATGGGACCAGGTGATTGGACCACTTACTGTGATAGTCCTGGGCAAATAAATCAGTTCTTTCTTCTCTTGGCTCAGCCATTTACTAACTGTTAGACCTTGACCAAGTCGTGGAAATTTTGTCTAAGCCTTCCGTTTTCTGAAGTTGGGAAGAAGAAGTCAAGTCAGGGTAAATATGTTTCTAGACACTCACGTGGTTCAAGTGGCCAGCATTATTTCTATCATCATTACAATGACAACAACTACCATTCATTCTGTTCCGACCACGTGCCCTCACTGTTCTCAGCTCTTGAGCGTATGACAACTCATTTTACCCCCACAACAACAGAAAGTAAAAGAGGAGTATATTGTTCCCATTTTACAGATGCATAAATTGAGGCATAATAAGGTGATGTAACTCAACCACAGTTACATATCTAGTCGGTGGAGGAGGAAGGATTAAAACTCAGGTAGCTGAGCTTCAGAGTCTGTGTCCTATTGTATGGTAAGCAGTTAGCCCAATGTTTGACATAGGAGTGCTCAATAAATATGGCCATCATCATTATCATCATTATTGCTAAATGCAAATCTTACCAATTTATTGGGGAAGGGCCTAAACTCTTCTCATATTTAATGCAAAGGGGACCTAGAGCTCATTTCTTTGGAAAGGGGAACACTCTGGGGGCTCCCCTGGTCAAGTATGCCCAAGCACAGTCAATGTAATAATTCCTGCCCCTGCTTGCAAAGCCACACAAGCAATTAGTTCATATCAAGCTGTTATTAATAAGTTATTTTGGTAACAAAAATACTGTCTTCCTTTAATTTCTATGCAAATGCAAGGAAGCCAACACAAATCTAGTTTATTTAAAGATGGTCTTGTAAGAATTTAATTTGTCCCTTTGAAAAAGCTGCTGAGGAAAGGTACAGAAATGATGAAGACCACATGGAGGTGTCCTGAGCTCATGATAAAGAAAGGACAGCTTCTCTCTCCCTTTGAATTTAACACTAAACCCTCCTTTCCCCTTGACCAAGGGCAGTGCACGCAAGTGGTGGCCAGTGACACTTGGAGATAATGTTCCAGGCATCCATCTGCATGACACAGTTACCATAAAGTAAATCCCAGCCCACGACTGGTGGCCTCAGGACATTAGAACAGTGGCTGCCAATGACCGTGTGTGCAGGTGTTTCAGAGTGTCCTGGAGTGGGGCTTCTTAAAACTAATGGGTGAAGAAATGCTGAAGCACAATATTTTGAGAAGCAACATAGCCTAGAAGAACATTGTCCTCGAGGGGCAAAAAACCTGAGCTTGAGCCCAGCTGCACTCTTAGATTGTGTCCCTTGGACGAGTCATTAGCTTTCTCAAGCATCAGTGTCTTTCAGAAAAGAGAAATTGCCTTGACTGTTTCTTAGAGTTACGATTCATTTTGAAAAGCCTGAGACAGAGGTCATGAGCGCACTTGGCAAACTATAAAATGTTATTTGAATTTTAAGACTATTTTTTTTTTTACTTTTCATAGAAAAGGAGAGCTTCCTAATAAGAAATGTCAAAACACCTGGAGGGACCAGCACATTAATATTTGCATGAATTCTGCTGTCGTTTGCAAATATCATCTATTTCTTCTTATATTGATTGAACCATATACTTGGTATTACATTCAGTTTATGTCAGGCAAATTATAGTCAGTGACGAATATGTTGAGCAGAAAATTAAGTGATTTAATATTTACTCTGTAACAGATCTAAATGAGCAGCAAATACCTGAAGGGCTGATTTAGGCTATTATGAGCTAGTAATGAAAATGTTTCAATTCCATTGTAGTTCTGTGGGGAAAATGAACTGCAAGCTTCTTAGGGGGAAAAAGGGAGTTTCCTATTGGCTTTTAAGGGCTGATCTCTGTTGACTGATGGATTAGAAGTCAAGCTATATTATGCACATCAACTTTTATAATAATTTGTTATATGGGATGATATGCAGAATCAGGATCTCCTTGGCTTTCCCTTTGAAATGCAAGGAGTCTGAATTTATCAAGAGCAGATGGGCCCTGGATATTATGGATTCCTTCTTGCTCAGCAGTATGGTTTTTGTGGAAGATCAGCTGTGTTCTGGCTGAAATACACATAGATTCTGAAAATAAACATGCATATGGGAAAACATGATCCATTTCGGATGAAAGATTTATCGGTTGCCTCTCGTGATCCATCTGGTAGCAAAATTAATGGCTATTTAGAAGCTATAAATTTAGAAAAACCCTTTGTAGATGGGAATTCGTGTTTACCCATGCTGTATGTTAAGTGGCCTATGAAACAGCTGAACCATTGAGAAGCGTCCTTTCCTGAGCTAATTTGTACACAGTGGCCCTATTTAGTTGGAAAGCCTCTTTATTTTCTAAAGAATAAATCCATTGCAAATACTCTAATAAACAAACAAACAAAAAATACTACTTAGGCCCTGCAGGATGAACCAATTCCCATAGTACCAGCTCCTGAGAAAAGTTTAGAGGAAAGGGATTTATTTCCTATGTAATGGATCTGAAAGGGGAGCTTCAGTTCAGACTTGTCTCCCTCCTCAAATAAATTCAATGTGATGGAATTTTTTAAAATCTTAGGCAAAGAGTAAGAAGTTCTGGGACCTTTGTGGAAAGTATTTTCAAATAGGCCAGTTGGAGCATTTCTTGGATTGATCCTCTGCAATAGGGCAAGAGGTTAGATAAACTCTAGGGTTCCTTCCACCTCTGATGTCCCATGGTCCTATGATTCCATAAGATTTAAGTCCACCTGCCAAGTGCACAGCCTCCTAAACCCATGGGATTTAGGACAAGTTTCACAAATTTAAATGCCTTAATGGGCCAGGTAAGGAACAAAAAAGAATACTTAGATCAGATGGCAACTGTGGGGAACAGAGGAATTCATGGCCCCCCTCTAAGGTAGGTGTCAGGGGTTGAACTGTGTCTCCCCAAATTCATATGTTGAAGTCCTAACCCTCAGGATCTGAGAATGTGATCTATTTGGAAACACATTTGTTGCACATATAATCAATTAGGATGAGGTTGTACTAGCGTAGGGTGGGCCCCTAGTCCAATATGATGTGTCTTTGTAAAAAGAGGACATTTGGACACAGATATGCACACAGGTAGAATGCCATGGGAAGATGAAGGCAGAGATCAGGGTCATGGGCCTACAAGCCAAGGAACACCAAAGATTTCTAGCAAACCACCGGAAATCAAGAAAGGCTAGAACATTCTCCCTCCAGCCAACAGAAAGAACCAATCCTGCTGATATCTTGGTCTCAGACTTCCAGCCTCTAAGAACAGAGACAATAAATTTCTCTTGTTTCAGCCAGCCAGTTTGTGGAACTGTGTTATGGCCGCCCTAGGAAACAAATACAGGTGACAACATCTATTAAGCTCCAACCCAATATTGTCATGTGAGAAATGCCAGTGCATTTCTTCCAATTGTCTAAGAGAAGTCAGAAATATGGATATTGTTCTATATAAAATCTTCCAATTTAAAAATGCTGGCAGCAAATGCAGAAGACTTAAAAAATACAATGTAAAGGCAAAATATATCTGGTTCACACATTACCAGCGGAAAACCTCTGCTTTAAGGATTGTTAAATCTACCCCAAATTATCTTTTTCAAGATAGTTTCAGGAATCATCTTGACATGCTCATCCATCTCTACTTTGGATTAAGGCCCGGGAAGGCTCCAATATATTATTTGTAGGTTATTTGGTGTGCTAACACATAGAACCAAAATAATTTTTTTTATTTGGCTCAAGTTAGTTGGTTAGATTTGTTTATTGTTTTCAAACTTCTGAGTATGGAAATCCTATCTTCAAAATTAATCTAATGAAACTCAAAAATCAAATTGGAGTCTTATTGGTATATATTATTTCATGTATTCAAACTTATAACATTATTATAAAGACTGTCAATAAGAATAAAAAGACCCTTTGATTAATAAAAATATCTGAAATGAGGATTTGTGTCATCCTACAGGAATTTCATCATCCAACAATTTATATTCTGTTTTGGTTTGCAAATCCTTGGTTTGTACAGATGAAATAGTTACAAAAGATGATGAAAACTTAAATGCTTCCCTTGAAACCTTTGGATTTTCTTCAATTTAACTGATTAAAAAGCTTAAAGGAAAAATAATAGGGGATTTTATCTGCTCATACAATATCTCATACACAGAAATCAAAACAAAAGCACCAAACTTCTGCTTCCAGTAATAAGAGCCAAAGTAAATAAGACCAACTCTCTTGCTGAGAACAATTTAAAAAGTTGGACAAAATATTTTTTAAATCTACTTGAAGGCAGGGACGCCTGGTGGCTCAGACGATTAAGCATCTGCCTTTAGCTCAGGTCATGATCTCTGGGTCCTGGGATCAAGCCCCACATTGGTCTCCCTGCTCAGTGGGGCATCTGCTTCTCCCTCTCTTTCTGCCTCTCCCCCCACTCATGCTTGCTCTCTCTCTCTCTCAAGTGAATAAATAAAATCTTAAAAAATAAATAAATCAACTTGAATGCACTGAGAGCTGACAAGACGGTGAAGTCAAGATCCTGGGGTAAAAAGAGGCTCAGGAAAATAAGTTCAGTGTTTGGGCAGCTCTTTCTCCTGGGGTCATATGCCAATCCTTGAGGGGGTCACGAAATGCTGAGAACCTTAGCAGCTCTCTGACAATCTCACGGGATTTGAATTCGGAACCAAAGAGCTACACTTTAGGAGTAGAATAAACCGTAAGTAGGCACTCATAGGACATCTCACTTTTAAATCACCTCAGTCCAAGAAATTGATTTAAGATTATTTTGGAGTGATGATACCCTCAGACATATAACAACAACAACAACAATGAAAAACAGATATAAATACTCTCTGAAGTAGATATCATCATCCTGGTCCTCAAATTATTTCTACAAACAATTCTACAAATACAATGTCTGGTATACAACTAAAAATAATCAGACACCTGACAAGATAAGACATCCTGAATGACAACTAACAATCAACAATAGAAACAGGCCTGGGGTGCCTGGGTGGCTCAGTCGTTAAGCATCTGCCTTTGGCTCAGGGCATGATCCCAGGGTCCTGGGATCAAGCCCCGCATCGGGCTCCCTGCTCAGCGGGAAGCCTGCTTCTCCCTCTCCCAATCCCCCTGCTTGTGTTCCCTCTCTCGCTGTCTCTCTCTCTGTCAAATAAATAAATAAAATCTTTAAAAAAAAAAAAAAAAACAATAGAAACAGGCCTAAGAAGGAAGGCACAAATTTAATCACTATAACTGTTATATTCACATAAAGACTAAGGTTGAATTTTCGTAGATGATTGTCAACTACAAAAAGCAGAAATTCTAAGCTTGAAAAATATAATAAACACAATTAAGGACTCAGTGGGTAAATTCCCAGCAGACTAAATACAGATGAAGAGATAATAGGAAACAGGATATAGATCAGGAGAAAATATCAATCTGGATGTGGAGAGAGACAAAGGAATGGAAAATAAAGGTTGGAGTCAAGAAAGATACAGTAAGAAATTCTGTCATACATGGAATTTTACATCCCTGATGTAGAGGAGAGAGAAGGTGGAACAGAAGTAATATTTGAAGAAGCAATGGCTGAGAATCTTCTAAAACTGAAGAAAAAAATCAATATGCAGGTTTAATAAGCTCTGTGAATCCCAAGTAGGATAAATACAAGGAAAATATCACCCAAACGCATCATAGTAAAATTTCCAGGAGAGATAAAGAGAATACAAGCAAACGGAAGGGAGGGGGGGAAGGAGTTACTCTCCAAAAGAATATCTTCAGAATATAGATGTCAAAATAATGGAAGCCAGATGTATTAGTTTTCTGTTGCTGTGTAACAGTTTGCCACCAACTTAGTGGCTAAAACAACAGCCACTTATTATTTCACTGTTTCCATGGGCCAGACGTCCAGGCATGAGTTAGCTGGACCCTCCACTCATCACAACCCTGAAATTAAGGTGTTGGCCAGCCTTCTCACATGGAGGTTCTGGGGAAGAATCCACTTCCAAGCTCATTCTGATCATTAGCAGGATTCAATTCCTTGTGGCTGTAGGACTGAGATCCCTGCTTTTTGCTGTCAGCCAGGAGCCATTCTGATATCCTCCAGGCCATCCATGTTCACTGCTATGTGGCCCCCTCCATCTCCAAATCCAGCAACAAATAATCTTCCTTACATCAAATCCTTCTCACACTTGGACTTCTTTTTTCAGGAAGAGCCCCAACTTTTTTTTTTTTTTTAAGATTTTATTTATTTATTTGAGAGACAGCATGAGAGAAAGAGCAAGATAGAGCAGGAGTTGGGGGAGGGACAGAGGGAGAAGCAGACTCCCCACTGAGCAAGGAGCCCAACATGGGGCTCCATCCCAGGACCCCGGGATCATGACCTGAGATGAAAGCAGACACTCAACTGACTGAGCCACCCAAGCACCCAAGGCCCAACCTTTTTAAGGCTCACCTGAGGGGTGCCTGGGTGGCTCAGTTGGTTAAGCGACTGCCTTCGGCTCAGGTCATGATCCTGGAGTCCCGGGATCGAGTCCCACATCAGGCTCCCTGCTCAGCGGGGAGTCTGCTTCTCCCTCTGACCCTCCTCCCTCTCATGCTCTCTGTCTCATTCTCTCTCTCGCCAATAAATAAAATCTTAAAAAAAAAAAAAAAAAAAAGGCTCACCTGAGTATGCCAAATACACTTGAGGATAATCCCCCTATTTAAGGTCAGCTGATCTGGGATCTTAATTACATCTGCAAAATCCTTTCACAGACTATCTAATCTTTGATTGACTAACTGGAAGGTGTGTGTACACCAGCTGGTGGAATCTTGGGGGCCACCTTAGAATTTTGCATATGACACTGGAGTACCCAAGAATTGCATATTTATGCACTGAAAAAAAATGAATTTCATCTTAGAATTCTATGTGTAAGGAAAATATATTTTAAGAGTAAAAGTAATATACATTTTTAAAAGATTTTATTTATTTATTTGAGAGAGAGAAAGAGAGAGAGAGCACAGCGGGAGAAGGAGAAGCAGACTCCCCGCTGAGCAGAGATCCCAGGACCCTGAGATCATGATTTGAGCTGAAGGCAAATGCTTAACAGACTGAGCCACACAGGTGCCCCGTAAAATCATTTTTAGACAAGCAAAACCTGAAAGAATTTGTCAGCAGATCTCCACCAAAAAGGACAGTGATCACCAATGGAAGATCAAAGAGGCATAAAGGAAAGAAGTACAAAGGAAGAGGTAAATAATGTAGGCAAATTTAAATAAATATTAAATGTATAAATCAAGATAATATCTTGAGGGATTTGAAATGAAATTAAAACACATGACAACAATGACATAAAAGACTAAGCAGTAAAAGGCTTTAAGTTAAAGGTATATGTTGAAATTTCTAGGGCATGGTTTGACCAAGTTTTTCTATAAGCAGCCAGATGGTAAATACTTTATGGACATTGTGAAAGAAACTTTGAGAGCCCCATACTTGGTCTCTGTTGCAACTACTCAACTCTACCACTGTGGCAGGAAAGCAGGCATAGAAAATATGCAAATAAGTGAGTGTTCCAAAAAAATTTTTTTTATAGACAATAAATATAAATATGGATTTCATGTAATTTTCACATGTTGGGTAATATTCTTCTTCTTACTCACAGACTGTACAAAAACAGGTGATGGGCTGGATTTTGCCCATGGCCTGTCGTTTGAAGGCTGCTTCTATAGGATATCCATCAAAAGAATTGTTTAAAAGTATATAATTTGCAAGCTAACAGAGGGGAAAATGGAACAATAAAAAATTCTTAATCAATCCAAAAGGAAGAAAAGAGAGAAAAGAGAACATGAAACAGATGGGACAAATCACACTGAATAAGATGGTAGACTTAAACCCAAATATATTTGTTAAGTAATATTAAATAGAAGGGGACTAAATGACCTGGTTAAAAGAGAAAGACTGTCAGACTAGAAAAGAAGAAAAGCCCAATGATGAGGGACATGCATAAATTATTAGTTTCCAAAAAGGATGAAAGTAAAAGATGTACCATTCAAACCCTACAGAAAGAAAGCTGTATTCATATCAGATAAAGCATACTTGAAAGCAAAAAACATCACAAATGATAAAGGAAGACATTTCATAATATTCTTCTTCAAGTCTTCAGGAAGATCTAACTTTAATAATTTGCATGTACCTAATAGGATAAACTCATAAAATAAAAAGCAAAATTTGACAGGGTCTGAGCAAAAGACAAATCCACAATTGCAGGGGAGAAATTAATATACCTCTTTTGGTTACTGATAGAACAAGGAGACAAAAATTCAGTAAAGATTTGGAAGACTTCATAACATCATCAGAAAACAGGATGAATGTAGACATTTAGAAGATTGCATGGAAGAACTGCAGAATGCATATTCTTTCAAGCACACACAAAGCATTTCTAAAAATTGCTATTAAGCTGTACCATTAATCAAGTATCCACCAACTTCAAATAATTACAATCATATACTATGTTCTCTGATCATAGTACAATTAAGATACAAATCTACAAATCAATTATCAAATAGATAACTATAAAATTGTCATGTTTGAAAATTTAAAAATACCTTTCTAAATAACCCATAAAGAAGAAATCCCAATGAAAATTGCAAAATATTTTGAGTTGTATAATAATTAAAAATGCATATAAAATTTGTAAGAAAATGCAAATGCTATGCTGAGGGAATTTCATATTCTTTTTTTTTTTTTATTTTTTTTAGATTTTATTCATTTATTTCACAGAGAGAGACACAGCGAAAGAGGGAACACAAGCAGAGGGAGTGGGAGCGGGAGAAGCAGGCTTCCCGCGGAGCAGGGAGCCCGATGTGGGGCTCGATCCGGGAATTTCATATTCTTAAACAGAGATATTATCAAAAACCAAGGAAATTTGAAAATCAATGTTATTTTTTTAAAGAGTTTGTTTATTTATTTATTTATTTATTTGACAGAGAGAGAGAGAGCACAAGCAGGGGGAGCGGCAGGTAGAGGGAGAGGGAGAAGCAGACTCCCCGCTGAGCAAAGAGCCTGATGGGAAGGAATAGACACATCTCCCGTGTAAAAGAATTTTGGATAATTTATGAGTCACTCGAGCTTCAGGGAACATAATTCTTCATAGCCTGTGGAAAGGGAGGAGAGTAACCTCACAGTGGAGGAACCTGATAAACGTTTCCTCAGCCAGGCCATCAAGGTCCTTGTCAACAGTGATAAGTCATGTTGATAGCTTGTACCCTTGACATCATGTAATGAAAGTGGCACTTTTCCTCTGCGGTCTTCATCTTGTGATGCTTCCATCCCCCTGTAGAACTTCCAGAGTGCCCAAAGAAGAGAGGAGGACATGAAGACTTATCCCTGCTCTTCAATGCCTCAGACTGGAAGTGACACCTGCCATTAAGCCCATTGGTCAAAACTAGTCAGATGATCCTAACCTACCTACACAGGACATGGGAAAACCAGGGAGCTCATGGAGAACCTGGGGCTTCTGCATCCTGGGATTTGGGAGAAGTGAATCTGTATGTGACCATCTTATAAAACTGGCACATTCAAGCCAAATACAATAAGCTTAAATATTTAGGACTTCCAGTCTCTCTTGGGCACAGTACTAAATCAGCCTGATAGATTTCTTTAATCTACCAGGCTGCAAAATTTTTGCCTCTTCTTCACTTCATAGCCTCCTGGCAGTGAAATATGTTTTGCCACCAAGTAATGCGTGCCTGCAGGGGTATATTACTAATGATGTAATTTGAAGCTTAAACTTTTAGTCAAATTCTTACATATCTATGTTCTGATATTTTTCAGAGAGATACTGAGAATTTTGAAATAGGATTGGTTTTCTTTGAAGCAAAAATCCAATTTTAAAACTAACTGAAGTCCAATCGTAAAATAAAGAATGTGTATTGCCGATCAGCAAATGGCAAACATCACTATCATATTTCTGTAAGTTGCATTTTTTTAAATGTTTGAGGGCCGCGGAGAGCTGAATTTTTAGTGTTACAGCACCTTTGGAAAAATGATTGACCTTCTTCCTTCCCTCCCCATCTTCATATCTTTCTTCCAGAATAATTCAGTCCTAAAGCCAGTGAGGTTGGGGACCCACAAAAGGAAGATGTGCCTAGAGCACAGAGTGGCTCTCCAGAGTGGGTCTGGGGACCATGTGAAGAAGATGAAGCAGTGGCCTCTTGGAGGGAGGGGGGTGGCCCATGTGCGGAAGACATAAGGCCCAGGACCTCAGCTCTGTTTTAACCAGCTACCTGGTCATGAGCAAGACACTTGCCCTGAGCCTTACCTTCTCTGGTAAGGCTCCATTTCAAGAACCTGGGGGAGAAATGAAATGAATGATTGGCCAACCTGAAACTAACACTGTATGTTAACTAACTAGAATTAAAATAAAAACTTCAAAAAAATAGAATAACAGAAGTTAAAAAAATACATAAACGTAATTTGAGGACTGTTTGATGGGGGGAAAAAATGAGTGACTGGCCTAGATGTGTGATTTTCACACTGTTTGGTGGCCCCTCAGGAACCCCAGAGAGCATCAGAGGGAAGACCAGGGCAGATTTCCGGCCCCCTACAACCCTGTTGCTGCAAAGAAGATCCATTGATTTGTGTTCTGTGATTCAGACGGATCTTGACATATGATTTCGTTTGATAGAAATTTCCTTTGCTAAAAAATAAATAACATAAATAAAATTTGAAAGCCTACATTAAAAAAAAAAAAACTAGTTGACACAGTCATTTTGTCTCTGGGGCTTTTGCTGTGATCTTTTACTGAAATGTGTCAACACTAAGTGAACATGCTGAGACCAAACAGAGGGTTTCTGTCCATGCACTGGGAAAATCATAGATAAGTTCACTACAGATCTTCATTAATAACATATACTTCCACACCAACATAGACAAACACTATTGACCACCATAAGGGAAGGTGCCAAAGAAGAGCAAATCAATTTAGCTGAGGCCAGTGACAGGAAGAAAGAAAATCAAATGAGTTGTCCAGAACATCATAGACACCGTCACATCCGCATACAGGGGCAAACATACGCACATGCACACTACTGCGCAGAACATTTAAAAGCAGCAGTTACTGATTTGAACCTACTTGAAAGATTGGGACCAAAAAATGCTATTAGAATTCAAGATTTTAATGGTTAGAAGTCTAATCAATCACAAAGTTGCAGCCACCAGAACTGAAATAAAAGGGGTACCTGGTGGCTCAGTTGGTTAAGCTGCTGACTCTTGATTTTGGCTCAGGTCATGATCTCAGGGTCCTGGGATCAAGCCCTGGGTCAGGCTCCGTGCTAAGCGGGGAGTCTGCTTGTCCCTCTCACTCTGCCCCTCCTCCTGCACTCTCTCTCTCTCTAAAATAAATAAAATCTTTAAGAAAAAAAGAACTGAAATAAAAGACTCAAGAGTTTCTTTAAGGTATTACTTGTGCTGAGGTCCAGGAGCCCCATGGCTCCTGTTGGCTCCTGTTGTAACTGGCCGATGTGGGACTAGAGACCAGGGGTCCTGTCTTCCAGCCTGATTCTCTCTCAACTGTGCCGCCCCTACCCTAAGAAGGCTCATGGAGTGGGACCAAAGGACCCTTTCAGGAACCTGGGGGAGAAAGTCTATGCTGACTTCACAACCAGAGTCATAAGCAAATCGTGGCCCAGACTCAAGTTTCTCTTTATTTTTCTCACTGTCAAATAAAAAAATTGAGACTTAGGCAAGGAGAGACTTTATTCGAAAAGATTCTTGCAAAGGGCAGGGGTGCCAGTGCAGAAGGGAGCTATAGCAGTAGTGAGACCTCCGACAGAGGGATCTACAAGCATCTCAGAGGTCAGCCAGCAAAGGCTTTTCCTTTACTAGGGAGGAGTAGGCAAATCTAGAAAGAAGCAGGTGTGGGGCAGTGGGGCAGTAAATCAGAGGTCAGCCCATTCCTCAGGAGGGGCCGTTACGGAGGCCCCTCAACAAGGGGGTCAGCTGTGACTCGGATCTAAGCCCTATGGAGAGAGAAGTTTCTGTGCAGGAAGCCAGTTCCAGAACACAAAGGAGGGGGGAGGATTTCTTAACCATTGCTGTTTTCCGGGATCACCGTGTTCAGGTGCAGCTGGTGTCCGAGTGAAAGGAGGCGCCCATTAGTGTCACTTCCGAATCACCAACTCTCATTTTCCCACCCCACAGCCCTCTCTGAAAAGCGTTTAAGAAGAGGAATTTATTTTGCAGGATTCCTCTTATTGAGCCAAGTCTAAAAGTGGCTGCAAGTCCCTCCTGATTACCGAGACAGGACACTGGCTTCAAAGTATCGAGACCCAAGTCCTCCAGTCCACCACTGCTTCCAGTTGGCTATTTTAAAATCCCTTTTTTTTTTTTTTTTCTGGCTTCCCCTTTTCAGACCTATGGATAAAGACAAAGCCAGGGCTAGAGTTTCCTAAATCCTGTCCCACAGAAGGCCAGTTCTATGGGACCTTAGTAGCCATCACCCACATACCAGCTGGCATCTTCCTACCTCTCAAATATTTTGTTTACTTGTTTTAAATCCTCAATTTCACAACTCTTATGAGCCCTGATACCACCCCTCTCCTAATTTTTGTGAATGCTCAGGGACTTCTGCCCCATCGACATTTGCCCCTTCCCAAACCCACCTGGACTCAGAGCTCCATGTCTTCAAGGTTCCCATAAAAGCCTCACTCGCATGATGCATTGTGCTGGTCTAGTAATTTTCATGAAGATTGAGGGGTACAACCCAAATCACATAGCCTTCCCCCGAGTTGCTGCTCTTCAGTTTGTTCACATCCAGATTTCTGTTTATTTCTTACTTTTTAAAAAATATTTTATTTTTGAGAGACAGCGAGCATGCAAGAGAATGAGAGAGAGAGCATGAATGGGGGTGGAGGGAGGGCAGAGCGAGAGGGATAAACAGACTCCCTGCTGAGCAGGGAGCCCAACGCAGGGCTTGATCCCAGGATCGTGGGATCACAACCTGAGCTGAAGGCAGATGCTTAACCCACTGAGCCACCCAGGCGCCCCTCCCTCTTACTTTTTAATCAAAAGCCCTTGACGGCTTATTTTTCCAAACAATTCATGGCCATACCAGCTTTATTGGGAGTTAGGTAATGCATGGCCAACTAATTGCACACATTTCCAAATACACACTAAGGCTTTGCCCTTCAGGATGGTCCAGACCAGCAGCAGCGGCGGCATCACTTGGAATCTCATACAAGTGCAGATGCTCAGCTATACCCCAGTACTACCCGATGAGAAAGGGCATGTTAACAACATCCCCAGGTGATCACAGGCACATTAAAGTTTGAGAAGCGCTGGTCTAGCGTATGACATAATTTGGATCAGTTCCTTGAACCTGGTGTGGTGGGTTGAATTTTGGCTCCCCTACCAAATTCATGTTCACCTGGAACCTCAGAATGTTACTTTATTTGGAATAAGGGTGTCTGCAGATGTAATTAAGGATCTTGAGATCATCCTGTATTTAGGGTGATCCTAAATCCAGCGAATGAGGTCTTTTTAGAGGAAGGAAAGGCACATTTGAGATGCAGAGCCATGGGGGAGACTGCCATGGCAGGTGGAGACTATAGAGTCAAGATCTGCAAGTGAAAGGACCACCAAGGATTGCTAACAGCCACCAGAGAGCTGTGAAACAGCTAGCCCTACAGACACCTTGCTTCGGGGCTTCTCGCCTCTAGAACTAGGAGAGAGTAAATGTTGTTTTAAGGCACCCGGTTTCTGGTCTTTTGTTACAGTAGCCACAGGAAACCAAGACCCCTGGCAAAACCTGGGGTTTAGTTGCATGTCTGCATCACTTTTCTTTCCTCTGGGTGATACCGGTCCCCATTCTCATCAGTCCTGAGCTGATACAAGCTTGGGGGTCTCCTGTAAGAGCTCCAGGCTTGTCACCTACTTTCTGCCCAACTTGACCACTAGCCTTCTCTCCCAGAGCCCCTTCCGCTTCCTGACATTTGTACTTCGTTTCCTCCTCTTTCTCCTCTGCTCTTGGGTTACTTCTCTCCCTCTGTTTCTGTGTTCTCTACCAGCCAGCTCTTGCCTGCCCTGCATTTCGGTGTGGGTCTGCTAGAATCTGCCTCAGCCCTCATCCTTTCTACTTCAGTTGCCCTGGGATGTTATTGTTGTTCTACAGAACTTCGTTCACTGCTTTTATGGATTAGAGTCTTTATCAGTCCTCCAGAAGGTCTTGCCAATTAGGCTGGAATGGGGCAATTCCTTGGAATACTTTCTCCTTATAGTCTCACCTTCTACATTTGGGTCAGAGAGAGGGGATCTTTTCTCTCTAGCACTTTCTGCTCCGTTACGCAGGACTTCAAAAAACACACACACTCACACAGAGTAATTCCAAAGTCTCCTTCCGAGGTGAGCAGCCATCCATTTTTTTGAATTCTTTACTTTTCTGCCATATGGGTCATATTCACAATGGAGTGAGCTAAGACCAGTTTTTAGCTCATTTGTATTCTTTTGTTGGAAGACAGTTTCTTGTTACCAAGACAACATGTTGTCTGGTCATATGAGAATTGCAGACAGGGCAAATTCATTCTCAAGATTAAGCAACTGAATATGGATTTATCCTAGTGTCTTATGCTTAAAAATGTTCTTTGCTTTGTAGTTTATTGAAAAGTTCACTCCATCATCTTGCTTCACTGAAAAGTTCCATTTGATCTTGATGAATGGATCCTCTTATCAGAGAAAAATGTCCCTTTATATCTGCTAATACTCTTTTTCTCAAAGTCTGTTTAATCTAATATTAACAACCACACCAGCTTTCTTAGGCTTAGTGTTTGCATAATATATTTTTCCAAATTTTAAAAGGAATTGAAATGTGATTCTCGTAAACAACCTATAATTGAGTCTTTTATTTTTTAATCCATTTGACAATTTCTGTTCTTTAGCGTGTTTAGTCCATTTGCATTTAATGTAATTATTGATACTGTTGGGTTTAAGTCAGCTATCTCAGTATTTGTTTTAAAATGTTTATAATTTATTTATAGATGGAATTTTTAAAAAGATTTTATTTATTTGAGAGAGCAAGAGAGAGCACAAGTAGGGGGAGGGGCAGAGGGAGAGGGAGAAGCAGGCTCCCCCCTGAGCAGGGAGCTCGAAGTGGGACTCGATCCCAGGACCCTGGGATCATGACCTGAGCTGAAGGCAGATGCTTCACCGACTGAGCCACCCAGGCGCCCTGTAGATGGAATTTTTAAAGTATTCAACTTCATTAAGCATCACTGTAAATTTTGTATTAATTATCAGGCCATGAAGAACCATAAAATCTGAGTTATAAAGGATCTTTCAGGTCATTTAGTGTCACTCCAGTTGGGAGAAGAGACACGTATGGATATATCAAAGCTGACAATTGAAAAAAATCATCTGACCAATAGTTCTCAAAAATCATGACAATTTGCTCCTCAATCTTTTTATTTTAGGTCCTTTCTGGAGACTTGGAGCCCTCCAAATATAACAACACACCTCCTCCCATGGCCTTTACCTATGACCCTAATTTGGATGAGATGATTACTTTCTTTACAGGCTCCCATCCCTTTCTCTATCATTTCCTATTACTTAAAACAAACAAACAAACAAAAACCTCAATGCATTCCGTGTCTTCTATATGCAGACACAGAGATGTGGCAGAGGGGAGGAGACTCGAGGATGTTAAAACCATGACCCCAGCCTTTGGAAATCCCAGCCTAAAGGAACTCCTAATTTATTGTATCAGACACTTGGCAAACTTCTTTCTCTGGGTTGGACTTACTTTTTTTCTTTCGAAACAAGCAAAGAGAAGGAAACTCCATGACACCAGAAGACCTAAAGAATTGCCAAAGGATTATTCTGCTGTCCCCCCCTTTTTTTTTTTTTTTGTCCTCAATAAAAACAACGGAATACAGCCTCTAGAGATATTCACACAGGTCTCAGCGCTCTGATAGGAAAATTTTTTCACGTGTCCCAGCAGAACTGGCTTCATTCATTTTTTTTAAGGGGACAGACAGAGGGTCGTATGGGTGCTACTGAACAGCATGGCACAAATGACAGTTCTATGACCCCATTTGAGACAGTTAAAGGACACGTCCTGCTCCTTCTTTCCCGGCATAACTTTAGGGTGAAGATTTCGCCCAGGGGCTTTGCAAACACCATGTGATCCATTCGGTGCTATGATGAGAAATTCATACTTCACAGCAAGGTGCATGCAAGTCCTAGTGAGGCTTCCTTGAGAACTATACAACCATCACAGTTTACTATTTCCACGGGTCTCTCATTGGAACGGAAAACCCATCAACTTGACGATGAGCGTTGGGAGGCCCATAAAGTGCAGCAATCGTGGGTCTCCTGGACCACCTGTGATTCGCTCTCATTTTCCCAGAATTGGGAACTTCCAGCTTCGTTCATGGTCCTGTTCTAGCTGACGGTCATTTCCCTGTTCACAGACTTAAGCTTCCAGACTTTGGGTGAAGTTGGAGGGTACTGGGGCTTTACAGTTCAGAGGGCACCCTCAAAGTTACAAGTAAGTCCTTTTCCTTTGACAGATGAGTGTGGTTGTGGACCGATCACCTGATGCCACATGGCAATTGCATGGACCTGGTAACTTACAGGAGCATTTCACTGAGGGGCTCCCGGCACCGGGACCAGTCTGCAGAGCCCTGGCCGGCACATTCCCCATGAAGCAAGACAGCCCTGTTTATTTGCCTTCTCTTCTCTTAGAATGATTCACGCATTCCCTATGCAATTAGAGGCTTCTTCCCCAGTTTTACTTACACTATCTTTGCTTTCATTAGCATTCATCTGATTCCGTGAGTTTCTTGTATTAAAAAAAATGAGATTTATCTGGACCCAAAAAATGTTTTCATGACATCAGTTGTTTCATACTCTACTATTGTTGGATTTGGATTGCCATTTCCTGACCCCTTTTCTAAGTCCCAGATTTCCAATTTGTTAAGGATTAAAGATCTGACCTGAGGAATGCTAAATTGCCTGGAGTGTTCCCACCACGGAATCATAACTGGGGTTTTACTTCTCTGAGGACTTGCAAGAGCTGGAAACTTCTAGATCATGTAGTCTTGAGTTTCATACATGCAGGAATGGGGTCCTGCTTGTTTATGCATCTTTCATGACCTCCTTGAATAAGGTCAATGCTCACAACAAGTTTCCTGAATCAAATTAGTGTGACAATCTCCACTTGATAAAAGAGGATACTGAGGTTCAAAAGATCGACAGGCTTTACTCTGCAGATCTATGATGGGGGAGCACGGTCAGTGTCCTCCCTGCTGAGTCCAACTTTTACTCAAGACTCAGTTGTACTTCTGCAGCCTGGAGAAGTCTCTACAGCTACCCCAAGTCTGTTGCTTTGCCCTTGAGATGAACTTCGCAGCTTCTAGAAGGAATGTTTTCAGCCCTAAAATGCAACATTTGCTAACCTGCAAATGGCTTTTTTTTTGTCCTTTGAAATCATCTTTACTCCTTCCTACTAATTCTGCAAATACTCCATGAAAAGGGAACAGCAACTCTCTGCCCGTTTTGATTTTTTGACCTCTTACCACCTGCCTTTTCATGACGCATACTAACAATTATGCTCCCAGGCCTATGAATCCTGTCCCCTCTGGAAGAGAGGGCGGTCTGCATCCTTGTCAGCAACAAGCCTCCTGTTCAGACTTGTTCCTCCAGAGCTGACATCTCTCTTAAGCAGTCTCCGTGTCTCCTCGTCTCCTGCAGGCTGGCTTGTCACACTCGTCCAGCTTAAAGTTCTTATCGATCTTTATGCTTGTTTCCCCACAATGTGGTTCTGTGCCCTGACTCGGTCACACCCCAACAAGCAGCTGCTCCGGGGGCTTGAATCTCCCTGCCCTGCTGCTCTGGGAGGCCAGGACTGTTTGGGAAGAAAGGTTCATGTCATTAAGGCAGGAATTCTCCACCATGGCCCAATTGACACGTTGGGCCAGATCATTCTTTGCTGTGGAGGGCTGTCCTATGGAGCGCAGGATGCTTACACACTAGATGCCAGGAGCACCAGCCCCCTCCAGCTAGGACCACCAAAAAATGTCTCCAGACGTTGCCCAATATCTCCCCGGGGGCAATTTGTTCCTGGTTGAAAACTCTCACTTTAAGGGACTGCGTGAGCCCTTCATTTAACCCAAACACAGAAGGCAGTGCCCTGTGATTTTCTACCTGTGGGGCAGTGGCTGGGAATGATTGGCTGGGGTCCTGTCAGAAGAAAAAGGCTCTGTGTTCGGGACACCCATACTCAAATATAACCTGGCACTGTGGAAACACCAGCATATTTTCTTGAAAAACAAAAAAACCTCTTGTTAGTTTCTTAGCAGACACAGAAGCACATTGAAGAAGGCGGCATGACTCCGGCATAAAGATAAGCTTTTGCACTGATATGCTGTATAGAGTGTAATAAAGCTTTCCACATTTATCAGCTCATTTTAGCATTGATCTTCGAGGTACTAAAGGGAAAATTATGATGGTGATGATGTTTATACTGCTTTGTTAAAATCATCCTCTGGCAACTAAATTCAGGCAGTTTTAAAGACTTCTCCACAGATATATTTTCTTGCTGGACAAATTAAGGGCAAATACATATTTTCTTTGGTCATAACCTATGCAAAATGGAAATAATTTCATGAAACATTGGCAGACTGTAGTAGGTTATATCCTGATTGTTTCTCACTCCCTCTCCTTTTTCTTACCCCAAATGGAAAAATTAATTCAATTATCTTTTGTAGGTGGAGAAAATCTCCCTAACAGAGGATGGGCAAGAAATGGTTTTTGTTATTCCAGTTGTTTGATAAGCATCCTTAATGCTTCTTGGTAACCAGTATACAAAGAGCAAGTGTCCCTGGCAGCCTAGCATTTCTAGAACTTTCTTATCATTTTCCTAGTTTTCCTGACCTTACAAGCTCATCACTGATGCCCAGGACTGTTTCAATGTGTTCTCTTCCCCACTGCCTTAATCAGACTAAGTGATGGGCTTGATTTGATGCTTCTCACCCAGGAGGGGATGGTTATCACTGCCATCTGTATTCCAAAATGGCCTTATCTTTGGCCTAGTGGGTCCATCAGCATTGCGGAAATGACAGACAAGCCCTTCCCAGACAGCCATGTGCCATCAAGTTTTCTCTGGTTGTAGGAGGTGCGCCTTTGGGGGAAATGGCTATAGTATGAGCTGGTATAGTCACAAGCAGAATTATACTAGGGCCCTACTAGGCTTAAAACTATGCCTGAACATATTGCTTTAATTGCCCATGTAATCTTGATGGGCATAGGTTAAACACCTGTAATTTGGAATTTGGCCAATCAAGTTGGGCTGGCTGGTACAGATTCAAGGACACTCAAGAGAAGATGCTAAATGTATGGTGGTCAGGGGAGGGGAAGAGTTATGTGAAAGATGTGGGAACCAGGAATCTGACACAAATTTGCCCAGTATGGGGAATCACCATAGTCCAAAGTAGTGGGATTATGGTGAAAATGTGGTTTGTTGGCTCTCAATTTATTCCCACAGATTCTAGTCCCCCCCCCCCCACCCCAGAGTCCTGTCAACAACTTGTGGGGCAAAAGGACACATCCCAACCATCCAATGGAACCGCAAACCAAACTAAAGAACAGCCATGATCATCTAGAGTGAACTCAGGGTGGCGTGGAAAGTGGAGCTCATGACATAATTGTCAGAACCTACTTTTGGAATTTGCAAAAAGTTCTAGCCTTAGGCATTCCAAAAATAGTTTTTAAATTCCTTGTCAGACAGGAATCCACTTCTTTCTTTTTAACAAAACTGAATTTGCGGACACCAGCCGTCCTAACATGGGGTTAATTTTCATTTCCTTTATTGTATTCTCAACAAAGTGGCTGTTAGGGGACTTGGGGTGACAACAATCCAGGCAGTTGCTGGAAATGGTTTTAGAGCTATAGGAATGCCCAGGCTCCAAGCCATTGCTGATCTATAGTGGGCAATCACAGCTCACCTTGTACAGACAGAAATCTACTTGAAATTGACTCATCAGAGAGGCACCAGGGTTTCCAGTGAAAGGAAATCAATACGAGGGATCACATAATGCTAAACTAGGAACAGACAGTAAGCCAGCCGTTGCTTTCTTTGCACTTCAGTCCAAGACGGAGGGAGGCAGGTTCTGGTGCTTCTGGAAGAAAGTACTTTTCTCGTCAGAAGCTTCCCATTAATCATGCTGCCAGCATCCACCCGTGTAAGACCCAGAGAAACTGACAACTTAGGAATGCGCCCTCTGAGCTGGGATGCCAGCCACAGTCATCTCTCACATTTACAAAGCCTGGTTTGGTTTGCAGAGAGCATTCTGGAACACTCCATCATGTGAAGCGTAATCTGGGGGGTTGGGTTTGATGGTGCCGTAGGTAAATGAATGGACATTCTAAGGGGGAGGGCAGAGTCGCTGACAGCTAAAGCCTCTGGAAGGTGGATGGATCAGACTCATTAGTGGCTTCTGCTCCAAGGCATAGCGTAGAAACCATCTGCCTGCTATTTCCATCACTCTCTTCTGTAGGCCACTTTGTCTTTAGCTGAAAAAGAGTGTTCACAGGACAGGAGCTGGGGCTTCTCGGCATGGCTTTCTGGGGTCACCAGGTGAGGATGGGAGCAGCTGCACAGCGGGCTTCCTGATATCAGCCCCAAGCAATCTCCCCGCCCAGGAAGTAAAGCTGCCCACAGGTGGATATTAAGCACTCATGGAGCCCGCCACCCGCCGCCACGTGTGTCCTTACAATCCAGCTGACTCAGTGTGGGTCCTCACCATGGAGGGAGGCAGGGCCCCCTTCCTGCCCACACTCCATCTGGCCTGCAGTCTGTGGTGGGGTGTGAGCAGGCAGGAAGGAGAGAGGGGCATTTTAGATCTGGGTGGCCAGCCAGGCCTGATGTGGCTGCCAGCAACTCAGTGGGTACTTTCTCCAGCAGCAGAAATGCAGAGTCCTCAAAGCATAGGACATGGACCCACGGGGCACAGCTACCCCGCAGGACATTGAGCCTAGCCTCCTATCTCCTCTCCTAAAAAGATGCGTGCAGGAGGGGGGCACAGAGAAAAATGAAAGTAGGTAGCACAAGACTCTCTTTTTCTCTAATATAGATGTTTAGCTGTTCTCATCAATTCTTTTTGCTCACACAACTAAAGCAAGTTCACCATGGAAAAATTTTTTTAAAAACAAGCAGATAAATCAAAAGAGAAAAAGAATGTGCTATCCTACTGCCTATAGAAAACATGAGTGGGGGTGACTGGGTGGCTCAGTCGGTTAAGCATCTGCCTTCAACTCACATCATGATCTCAGGGTCCTGGGATCAAGCCCTGCATTGGGCTCCCTGCTCGGCGGGAGTCTGCTTCTCCCTCTCCTTCTACCCCTCCCCCGGCTTATGCTCTCTCTTTCTCATTTCTCATTCTCTCTCAAATAAATAAAATAAATAAATTAAATAAATAAATAAATAAATAAATAAAATCTTTTAAAAAATTATTTAAAAAAGTGGATTTCCTTCCTGTCTTCTGTCTATGCGTATATTTATATATCTTAGAAATGCTCTCCTGGATACATGCTCATCTGACCCTGTTCTTTACACTTTATAAATGTTGACCATTTTCCCATGTCGTTAACTTTAGTGACTAGCATTACATGAACATAATGTACAAAGCTGGGTAATATTTTGAGAGATTAATTTATATTTCTCCTCCCCAAATCCCCCTCCTGTTCTTTTTTTTTAAAGATTTTTTTTTTTTTTTTATTTATTTGAGAGAGAGAATGAGATACAGAGAACATGAGAGGGGGGAGGGTCAGAGGGAGAAGCAGACTCCCTGCTGAGCAGGGAGCCCGATGTGGGACTCGATCCCGGGACTCCAGGATCATGACCTGAGCCGAAGGCAGTCGCTTAACCAACTGAGCCACCCAGGCGCCCCCCCCTCCTGTTCTTTCTACCCTCATCCTCTCCCCTTTAAAGCAGAGAGTAAGCTCTGTTTTTCCTTGTCCCAGTAGGAGTCTGCCACCAGATAGAAACTGCCAGCAAAATGTTTCCTGTCCTGGATTTTGTTTCTAAAAGTCCGAGCCCAGTGAAGGGGTTGGTTCAAGCGAGTCTGGAAAACATCAGCTGAAAGGGTCATCTCGGAGAGAACCGAGGAGAACAGAAGGGGTGGATATTAAGAGGTCTCTGGTACCTATGGGACAGGCCCAAGGAGGTGGCTGGAGCCGAGAGGGGAAAGGGCTGATGATGTGTCCAGAAAGAAGACTATGGAGACAGGGCTTCCAGCTTTACCAAAGACACCACATTCCGGGGTGGCCCAGGGTCAGCAGAGAGCCCCCCACCTGAAGGGGGCCTGTGGTCAGGGCAGAGGACGCCCACTGGTCACTGCTGTGAAAGGCAGTTATAATGATTGCAGCCCACCCTCCCCCCCACTCCCCCAGCCGTGACAGTGAAGATGGTGCAGGCGTCTTGTCATGACCAGGAGGCAGGGTGGGTGCCATCAGAACTGAGACCACTGGGACACCTGGGTGGCTTCGTTGGTGAAGCGTCTGCCTTTGGCTCAGGTCACGATCCTGGGGTCCTGGGATCGAGCCCGCATCGGGCTCCCTGCTCAGTGGGGAGTCTGCTTCTCCCTCTCTTCCCCCCTCTTGCTCTATCTCTGTCTCTCTGACAAATAAAATCTTAAAGAAAAAAAAAAAAAAAAAGAACTGAGATGACTTTTCCCACCAGCCCAGAAGTTTGGGAGACTCAAATCCCAAATGAGGTGGAGCTAGATTCAATAAAGGAACTGAGAATTCTTGCAGAGCCGAGCTTGGGAATGAAAAGTCAGGCTCCTTCCATGTGTTTAATCCATCCCGTGGTGCTCAATATAAAAAGCATTTCTAGTTTTTCCACCATTTGATCTTCTCAGTCTTAACTTTTATTTTGTCAGATCATTAATTTCTTTATAAAATTTTATTGATTTTATCTGATTTGGGGGGTCTGATTTTCTGTGTTTACTCTTACCATTTTGTATTTGTCTCTGGGCTTCCTCCGTGACAAGTGGGAGGTGCAGGCATCCGGTGGCAACAGCGAGGTTTGTGTGCCCTAAGCAAGCGAGCAGGGTCTTGTTCTCTCTCCAGCTGGTCCTGCAGTGACTGTCCCGACCTCCCAGCAGAGACCACGCTCTCTGCAGGGAAGAACAGAAGGGAAAACTACCTGAGTCACTGCCGAATCTGGCTGGCCCAGGCAAAGCTCAGATCAGAGTTCTCCCCAAAATTAACAAGTCCAGCCTTCCTCAGAACACACAGAATGTACCAGAACAATGGTGTTCTCTCATGTTTCAAGTTACCTAGACTATTAACCAGGAAAGATATGATCCCAGGTACCCCCAGTCTTCTCCCTGTCTGTTCTCTGAACTTACACTCAGCCAGACCAGAGGGTAGCAACTCACTAGCAGCTGGTCTCTGGAAGGGTCAGGTAGGGACAAGTGTCCCTCAGGGGAGGTGGGCACAAGAGCCATCTTTTATTGAGAGATGCCCTGATGGGGGTAGAAGTCAGCCTGCAGTGAGCTGGGGTGCCTGGGGAGACCGAGGAAGCAAAGCCTTCTCTTTGGGGAAGATGAAGAGATGGGACAGAACTGCAGCAGACCCAGTTCAAGAGAGGATTTATGTGGCATGTGAGACCTGGGTGTTTCTAGGCTGAGTGCAGCAACACAGAAAGAAAGGCTGAAGCTTCAAGCAGACAGGATGTCAGAGTAGCAAGGAAGGAGCAGGGCAGGTTGGGAGAAAGTGGAATCAAGAGACGCATTTGTCAGATTCACTCTTGTGTCTTCATCTTGGTGGTTACCCGTCACTTGTGCCGCTTTCTCATACCTCCCCCTTATGAAGGGCATCGTCGTGAAGGGGCAAAATAATACTTAAAAGCAAAACAGAACTAAAAACCTACCTCTCCTCTCGTTTTGGATTGTGGTGACACCAATTTGTACAACTGTCAAAACTCGTTGAACTGAATACTTATGATTGGTGCATTTTATTGTTTGTATCTTGATACAAAAATCAAAAAGAAACCCCCTCTCTTAGAAACTATAAAAAGATTAAGCAGAGGTTCTATTGATAAAGATGTCTGCAATATTTGGGGGGCAGTCAGAATTACAAGGTTTGAAAACAAGAGTGAGAAAATGTTTTTATTTACTTCTTATTTAAGAGGTAGGATTCTGAAAATGCATTTAGAAACTGGAAAATCACCATTAATACTGCCCTTATTGGTGCAAATTAGATGGAATCTCTCAGTGCATGCATCGGGCTGGATCAATGGACAGCTTGCATTTTGTGATCAACAACTAACATTATTTACCATTTCCATAAGCCAGGATTTTTGGGAGTATGATCTCATTTCTTCCTCACTGTGACCTCTGAAATAATGGCTTCCCTCTCCCCCATCTTCCCAATAAGGACCTTGAAGCTCAGAATGGCTGTATGATTGGTCTGAGTAAAAGAGCAGACCTACAGTTCAAGTCCGTCTCTGGCTGTGTCCAGAGCCCAAGTCTTGAGCCACTGTATAGCACTAAAATAAAAAGCTTCTGACATCTTATTTTAAATGTAACTGAGTTAGAAAGGGTTCCAGATATTTAAAGAAACCAAGTGAGCAGTATCTGGGCTAAGATGAAACATTTTATGATGAGATGAATCGGATCCTGTTGCATAAATTAATATTTTTGCCTCTGTCCATTTTCTTATGATGAGACATGCCTGCGTGGCCAGGGCTGAGGGGGATCCATGGCATCTGTCCTCACCTAGAAGCCTTTCCTTAGGGAGGTGGGGATACAAATACTCGCGAGGCAGGCCACTTCTTTTAAGAAACTTTACTAGAAAATGTACCCAACAACTTATATGTACATCCCATTGGTTAAGACTATGACACCTGATCAGGGAAGTGGGGAAATGTCACGTTGGGGAAGAGTATATTGTCATTCTCAATTCAACCAGTTACTATTGAGGCAGAAAGACACGGAGAACCTAGCTGGAAGTCCCTGCCAGAGAGAAAGAGAGAGGCAGCACGTATAGGAAACCAGAGACCAGACCTTGGTAGGAGTCACCGGGACAAGATGAGAGGCAGGGAGTTCTGGGGTGTTAGGGCAGGAGGAATTCCTTCCTTGACTATCCCCCCTGGGTACCAGTGCTGGAATGGTGGTCCTTGGCTGGCTTTCCCTGTCCTGGCATCACTCACTTGAGATGTAGACTGGGAAAGGAGTCCAAGTGGCCACATCTGGAGGAGGAGGCTGCTCCAGCTGAGATGGACAGAGCTTCGATGGGACCCCAAAGTAGACCCACACAAGGCTGGAAAGGAAACCCTCTCTCCTTCAAAAACCACTCCATGGTGCTCTTAGGAAGGAAGAATGATGCTGAGTAGCCAGAAATCACAAAGAGTCACACCTGTTGGCTACCCAGTTTGCTGGTATGTCAGGGTTGGAGGGTGTGTGCTTGTGCCCTGTTGCATGGGTGAGTCTGTTGGGGTGGAATACAAGGGGCCAGGACCCTACTCTTTAGGAGATTAACAGGGTTGTAGACCTGCCCTGTGGTGCTGCTCAAAATGTGAGTTGAATTGGAGGGAATCAAACTGATTTTAATTGAGGACTATTGATTTCAGAAGGGGGCAAGCAAATACTCCATAGGGTTTGTCAAAGTGTGTTCAATGGACAATTGCATCAGAATTACATCAATGGCTTGTTTAAAAACATTTAGTCATTCATTGAACAAATATGTATTGATTCCATAGATGTGACCAGCATAAAGGAAGGAGCTGAGAACAAAACAGTAAATAAGGAATACATCATCCCTGACTTCTTGGAACACTGTTGAGTGAGGAAAACAGTGAGAATTTAAAAACTGTAATAATTAAAAAAGTAAATAAAGCAATTACACATGGTGATGTTGTGAAAGCAGCAAATCCCAGTGGGACCATGAAGAACAGAAGTCTCATGGCTGCTTTCTGTTTTCCAGGCACCAGCTAAGCCCTTGAGTCCTTGTTAAGGCCCAGGGCAAGAATGAGGCCTCTGCACAAACTGACATCAGCTATCTCTCCTCCATGGAAAGCTCAGAGTCAGTGTTCATTTGATTTAGAAAACCAGAGGGACTTTTGCTTTAACATGACACACAAGCTTTGTTTCTCTCATCTAGCTCCCTAAATCCCACTAAACTCGTTAAAATTGTAGATATTAAGCCACAAGTTCTGAGAGATTGGGAGAAGAGAAAAATAACTCTTGCAAAATGTCGAAGTGTTTTCTGGAAGGTAGAACACAATGAAATCATGAGAACAGAGGACAGGAAGTTGTGACCTCCATGTGCATTGCAGGGAAGATGCACAGAGAGGGGAAGTTGTTGACCATTCGAAAGCCAGGTCATCATCCTGTAGAACCCTCAAGGAGCGGGAGCTTCATACCAGAGACTGTGGAAAGCAGAGGTGAGACTCGGAACGAAAAAAGGATGCCGGTTGTCTTTATAACAGAGCAATTGTCCCCTTCTTCCCACCAACTCCTTCCATCAGCCCATACCACCATAGCTGGACCCACTTTCCTCCTATAGAAAGTGAACTGTCTAGTATTTAAAGAAATGTGTCCAGAGATGTCCAAGCCCAGGGACACCAGGAAGGAAGGAAAGAGACACAGGGATGAAAGTAGGACAGAGAGAGGTAAGTCAGGGTCTGTATTCTGAGCACTAGAATGCTTGGCCCCCTCCCAAATTCTGCTCTCATGAACTTGAAGCAAGGCACACACTGCCCTAGGCAGAAGTTTGGCATATTCACTCGGGAAAACATTTCATGGCCCCAGAGAAAACACTTTAATATACCAATGTTCTGCATTCTTCACATTGGAACTGTCCTATTAACCAGCCCTCTACCCTGGCTCTAAGGCAATCAGAGATCCAAACCAGCATTTTTAGAGCTTAGTCCTTAAAAAAAGGTGGACAAAGAGAAACCTGAGCAAAGCCTCTAACATGAAAGAAAATAATCTAAGAAAAATAAAGGTGGAAGGAGACAAAGCAGAAGCAAAAGAAAGGTTTTTTTAAAAAATAGTTATTACTATCCTCAAGCAGATGAAGATATTCCATTCATAGAACAAGAACAAAATGCTTTTCAAAAAGAACAAATAGAATGTGAGATAAAGCTCTTAAAAATAACAAAGCTATTAACCTAAAGTTTAAACAAAATCTGGGAAGGGTTGAAGATAATTTTAAAGAATTCACCCTGAAGTCACCTAGGAAAATAAAACAAAATCTGACTAAAAGAAGGGACAGAAATGCAATTGGAGGATATATCTGTGAGAGTCCAAGCACTAGAATTTCTGAAAGGAGAGGTCAGAGAAAGCAGAAAGAAATTATTAAGGAAATAACACAAGAAAATTTCTTAGGACTGTATTTGGGTCTTCAGATAGCAAAGGCCTAGTGAGTATGTAACCCAAGGAATGGCAGGACAACCATGCCAAGGCTCATCACAATATTCTAGATACTTAACACTAAAATAAAAGGAAAACCCTAAAAACTTTCAGGAAGGAAAAATAATAATTGCATTCAAAGAAGCAGGAATTAGAATGTTATCAAACTTTTCAGTAGCAAACTGGATAGTAGACAACTGCAGGAAATTCCTTTTAGAAGCAATGAGGGAAGATGATGGATAATTGGAAGACGAATGAAGAATAATCAATGGACATTGGAAGAAGAACATAGAGAGCTGTGGGAGGAAGGTCACCAGGGAAAACTGGGACTGATAATTGTTATGGACTCAATGTGTCCCTTAAAATTTTCATAAAATTTCTTGAAATCTTAATACCCAGTGTGAGGACATTAGGAGGTAGGGACTTTGCCAAGTGGTCAGGTCATGAGGGTGGAGCCCTCATGAATGGGATTAGTGCCCTTATAAAAGGGGCCCCGGAAAGCTCCCTCCCAGCCTTTCCACCATGTGAAGACACAATAAGAAGTTGGCAGTTGGGGCGCCTGGGTGGCTCATTCGGTTAAGTGTCTTCCTTCGGCTCAGGTCATGATCCCAGGGTCCTGGATCAAGCCCTGAGTCGGGTTCCCTGCTCAACGGGGAGTCTGCTTCTCCCTCTCCTTCCTCCCGCCTCTCTCTCTCAAATAAATAAATAAAATCTTAAAAAAAAGAAGTCAGCAGTCTACAACTTAGGAGATGGGTCTCACCAGAAGCTAACCTTGCTGGCCTGCTAATCACAGGCTCCCAGGCTCCAGGTGTTGTTTCTAATCCACCAATAAGTCTTTGACACCTTGTTAGAGCAGCCCAGACTAAGATAATTATCTAGTATTTTCAAAAAATACGACAAATCCTTAGACAAGCATACAAGGAAATTGGCAATAGAATGATAGAAAACTATACAAATTTTCACTCCCAGAAAGACAAAACTCTGCACAAGAGAGAAGATGGTTATAGTGTATCACTTGGTGCAGAAGTAAGCACTGTTAATGGTAATCATATAAACATTTTAAATATATTATTTTACCAGGAATTATAAATAACGCTATCAGGGCAACTGGAGGTGGTGAATTGGGAGTGATGGTAAAAGAGCTAAATATTCTCAACCACCACACCAAAAAGCAGGTATTGCCTAAAACTGGTAAATAAAGAAATAGTACTAGAAACATATTAGTTAGAAAAATTCAGGTAAATATAAAAGAACATAGCTAGAAGTGTTGAAAGTAGTTGCCTCTAGGAGAGCTTTGGAGATGGACGGTAGTGGGGGAGATGGTGAGATCCATTACACATAAATTCTGTGTAGGTTTTACCACTGTTTAAAAAATTAACATTAACTTTTCAAAAAAAAAAAAAAGCAATGTGAAAATTTTTTTACATCTGAATGTGTAATAAAATTCCCGAATGTCATCAAAATGCCTTGTAGGCTTAACCATTTGAGAAGAGTCATCACCTGATGAAGACCGCTGGTAAGTTTGAATTCAAGATCTTCAAGCGGTCATTGTAAAATGTCGACTTGTATTTTATTATGATCCCAACTTGCAAGAGCCAGAGACTATCAACTACCACTGATTTCCTGAGTTGAAGTGGTGAAATGTAATTTTGCTAGTATTACGGACCACTTTACCAAGTGCACGATAACTGTGAAATGGTGATTTTACTTGTCCTCCCCAAAACCAATTTCACTTTGTCATATTCATACTTCTGGGTACAATTTAAAAGACCTTATAAACGGAATCACCCCGTACTATTTTCAGTCCCTATAACATTAAGAAACAAGAGTATATACTTGACTCCTTTTATTTTTTGTCATGAGAATGCCACACAAACAGAATGAGGATGGATTGAACATCGAGATTCAGGAGACTCATTTTCATGAGAAAGGTTATAGTAGGCAGAGGAGATAGAATAAAATTTACTCTGAGATGGTGAATGATAGGATGCTGACTCCTTCCTCTAGCTGCTTTGCTTTTGCATTCTAGATACCCTGGCCTGAAAGATCTTTTATGTAATTTAAACACATCCTCTGTTCTCAGAGCCAAGAGAACCAATTTTGTATCTTCCATTTGCCAGCAAAGGGGAAGAGGCTCTGGATGGAAATGAAGTGAATGTTTAGGCTGGGCAAACATATAATTGCTCTGTTAGAAACACCTTCATCCAGAAAGATAAATTAATGTAAGGCATTTTGACAGCATCTTCTTGAGCCAAATACATTTCAAAGCAGGGACAGGATAGGATACAAGCTCTGAAATTAAAATGCAGAGACATATTTGTATCAAAATTATTTTTTTCTTCCTCCCTCTGAAATAGGAGGCTGCTGCTGAGAACAGACCAGAAAGCCCTACCCCTCAGAGGTGATACAAATAGAAAGATTCACCATTTCACATTGGTATTCTGCTGCAGGTTCCTTCTACACAGGGAGAAAAATCTACACGATGACCTAGACTTACCCATCAGAGGGCCCTCCAGGTTATCAGTTCACTGTTCCATTTTCTGGGCTTTAATTACCATTTGAAACTTTTTCTTCCACTGGGGAAAGGACTTCATTAACTAAATGTTCTAATGAAGTACACTAAAAGTTTTAATGACATTAAAATTTTTATTGAAGACTATTTTATTTAATGCAACTAAAATACAACTGAAGACAAACTAAGTCTTTGTGAAAATAACTGAAAAAAATTTATGGGGAATATTTCTCAAAAGCAGATGAGACCCACTGACAAAAAAAAAAAAAAATACACCTTTTAGCAAAGTTTGAATGCCTTCATATGGACTCAGTGAAAATGGAAATGATTATTTAATTGCCATGATTGTGATTTTAATTAAGAAAAATGAACTGCTAAATTTGTTTAATTCAAGAGCTGTTTGCCAGCTAACAGGTATGAAATCTGTAGGCAGAAATCTCCACTTGGCTAAATTTTATTTTGATATTTACAGCTGAAAATATTGACTTTAAATTATACTACAACAAAGTTGATTAAAAACATCCATCAGTATTTCAGACAGGCATGTTGTGAGTAGCTTTCTTTCTGGAAGGAGGTCGCCCCTGAGCTCCAGGAGAAGCACTGCCTCCCTTCGGTGGTAAAGCAGGGGGGACTGACAGCCCACTGCCTGTGGTGCCCCCTGGACCCGGGTGCCCAAGCACTGGAGCGCTAGGATGAGGAGAGCGCTAGGATGAGGAGAGAGGGGTGCCAGGAGGCAGGCGGAGGACGAAGATTCCAGCATATGACTGATGAGGGGAACTTTCCTCCTTCCACTCTGTTCCCACTGGTGACTTCTAACTTGGGTTAAGGAAGAGACTTCCCCTTCCCACCTACCTATGTCCCAGACACCATTTTAGGACATGGAGGGGATTTCTGCCCTCAGGGCTCTGTCCACCCACGTGTCTCACCCAGCAGGCGATGACTGCTTGTTGTCTTTCTCTATAATTGCCAGTCCTTCCGGCTTCAGAGAATCTTGGACCCAAAGGCTTTCTCCCCTCTCAGAGTCCTATGGGATGAGGATAAGTAGCCTTTGGAACTGTATAAACTGGGAGGGAGACAGTCTTATAAAGAGGAGGGATGAGAGCAAGAAATCCACTTCACTGGAGTGGGAGTAGGCAAAGGTAGTGGGGGAGATTTTTATCTGGGAGACCACTTCAGCCTTTGGCTGAATGGACATGGACAGCATTCGTACCACTTGGGAGTTTTCCTGCCTGGTGACAAATTTTCTGAATCAACCCCAGCTTTTCGAGCTGGAAGTCCTCAGGGTCTTCATTATTTTATGCTGCAAAAATGTAAGTGCCCACAAACAAGAAAGGAGCAAGGGGAACAGAATGAGAGTGAGGAAGACTTGGGCTTGGTGGTGAATATGACTAAGTGGTTAATACCATTGGATTGACTTGAGCCAAATACATTTAGAAACTGGGACACCTGTGTGTCCAGAGCTCTTTTTAGGATGCAGAGGGCAGATGTGCATATAGAATTGACAGAAGGTTCCTTTAGCCTTTGAGAGGCACTTGGGTCCGAGAGACAATGGAGTGGCTTACCCTACAGATCTTCATCCTCAATAGCACCAGTAAGAGCCATCTCACCAAAGGGCATCTTCGAGAGCTCTCAACAGGCCTGCAGGAAGTCAGCTGCCCCCTTCCCGCATGCTGAGATTTGCCTGATTACAATTTCCTTCCTTTCTTTTTTAAAGAAGTGTATCCAGTACATTAATACCCCAGAGAGAAAATGAGCATATTAAAGGCTATAAAAAGTATAGTAACAAAGAAATCTAACTTTACCTAAGTGTTCTCAAGCTTATTTGAACATAGAATCTTGTATGTGCTGTGTGTGTAAAATACCCATTAATTCCCCACCTCTAGAACACTATGATGTTCTGCCTAGGAGCAACAATCAGGAGAGGGAGTCATCCATGTTGGCACAAAGGTGGGGTTGGGCTCACTACTGGTCACTGTTAAGCTACCTTTGCCTACTCCTCAGGTGTCATCCCGAGCATCACCAAGGCACAGAATCTCATACAATGTACAATTCTAGCCTAAACTGGTGCTTAGAGTCCATCTAACACAACTCAGAATTGTATAGATGAGAAAACACCCAGAATGAGAAAGCAAGTTGGTGGCTAAGGCAGGTACCAAATCTGGATCTCCCGAGTCTTAGCCAAGTGTTACTCTGACTGTTCTATTCTTTCTCTCACCTATCACCCACCTCTTGTCCAGCTTGTTTGGGAGACCAGAAGCCTTGGTAACACAGCCCGTATTTTCTGACCTCACCAGGCTCAATCTAATGCATTGCCTGAGATGCAGCTCATGATTTCTCCTCCCAAACAGCTCCAATTCCCATTCTACTCTAGATCCTTCTTCCCAGAGAATAGCACCACAATTCTTTCAGTGACTCACACATTTGGAACCAAGAGTCATCTGGGACCCGTCCCACCTCTAATTGCCACAAGATCACTTACTCACTGAGAATATATGTATTGAGTGCCCCTTATGTAGTGGGCCTGTGCCAGGTCCGAGCATGGAAAGGTCACCAGAGCAGACGTGGTCCCCACCCTCATGGAGCCATCAGCCTGACACAGAACATGGGTTCCTCTCCTGTCCCTCAGTTCTTCAAGCCCAGCCCATCACTAAGATGTGCCTCTCACGTGACACGCCTCTCCTCCAGACCCTGAGTCCTCCTCCGATCACTGAAGTCAACAGTGGTGGAAGGGACTTCTGTCCCTCCACCTCAGCCCCTCCCCTCCCTGAGCCACCCTGCACTCTGACCGGGAGAAGCTTCTTAAGCAACATCCTCCCTCCCTGCTTCCTAAATGGAATCCAAGCTGGTCCCCAGTGAATCTATTCTCCACTCCCCAGCAAAACCTCCCATTTTCCATGTGTGGAGATGGATCCGCAAAAGTTGGAATGGCCCAGAATTAGGAGAGAATTTCCCAAAGGGCAGAAGAAGCAGTTCACTCTCTGCCGGATACGTTATTTGAGTTTTCAAAATCTCTGCCACCAGCGTTGAATGTAAATACCCGACGTGACCAGCAATCCCTGGTGCAGCCTCTCCCAAATTCTTGCTAAAAGACCACTGAAAGCACAGCTGAAAAATGAAAACTTATAACACACATTAAAAAAACACAACAAAAACTGGCAATCTACCATAAGGATCTGAGAGAATTTCCTGCTATTTGTAAGACACACAGAGATGAATGGATACCCACGATCGGAGCCAGCATGTGCTTTGTGTTGCATTAAATGGAGAAAACTTACCAATCTTAAAAAAATATAGAGATATTTTCTTCTCTGCCGCAAGTGTAGAATTTTCTGTGATGACAGAAATGTCTGTGCTGTCCAGCACACTAGCTACTTGGGACTACTGAGCCTAAGGCAAGGGAGGAATGGAATTCTTCATTTAATTTAAATGTAATTAATTTACATGTGAATTTTATCACCACAGGCGGCCACTAATTGGACAGCATAGATCTAGACCCATCAGAAAGTCGGGGGTCCCTCCTCCGCTGTGCAGACATCCCCTTTCTGCATAGTCAAGTGTGGCCCCTTTCCTGCCCTCAGATTCAACACTCCTTATTTATGATCAAAGCATTAAATGAAACTTCCAAAAAATAAATAACAGGGCACAACGTGATGGAGAGAAGATGGGACAGGAAGTGGTGTTTGTATGCTGGGAATTATTTTTCTCTCTTGAATAAAGCACCAGTTGGTCAGAGACTGGAGCCCTGGGAGCAAGGGCTAACTCTAGGTTTTCATGCCCATCTGTGCAAAGGGATAGAAAGCAAGTTATCAGAAAGGGAGGGATGAACAGGGGAAGCATACAGTATGTTTCTAGGGCTGTGAAACTCTTCCATGTGATACTATCACGGTGGATCCATGTCATTATACATTTGTCCAAACCCACAGAATGTACAACATCAAGAGTGACCCCTAAGGTAAACTGTGGCCTTTGCGTAATGATGTGTCAATGTAGGTTTCAGTTGTAGTAAATGTACCATCCTGTGGGGGAATGTTGATCATGAGGGAGGTCATACCTGTGTGGTGGCATAAGGTACACTGGAAATCTCTGTACGTTTCTCTCAATTTTGCTGTGAACCTAAAACTGCTCTAGATATTAAGGTGGTGGTTGTTTTTAATTCCACTAAATTTCCATCTAAAACAGGAAAATTTCCATCTAAAACAGGAAAACAAGCCAAACTGTAGATTATCAAGAAAGGATTAAAAACTGCACTGGCATGAGTTTTGTCCTCTACAATGCTAAAGAATGAAGTAATGACAAAAAAAAGACATGAGGAAAAAAAAGACTGTTTCCAAGGATTTTCCACACAGGTTGCTGCTTACATGCAAAACTAAAAGATCACAAAGTCAAGAGCTAAGAGAAAATACATCTTGGGGCACTTGGCTGGCTCAGTTGGTAGAGCATGCAGCTCTTGATCTCTGGGTTGTGGGTTCGAGCCTCATGTGGGGTGTAGGGATTACTTAAAAACAAAATCTTGAAAAAAAGAAAGAAAATACATCTTTACTTTTTTGGAAAAAAACACTTGAAGATGGACAGCAATTTCCAGTAAGAATGAAAAGTACTTAATATGAGGGAAATCCTGGAATAAAACTGCCTGCAGGGAGTCCTAATATTGAAAAGTTGAGTCCAACTGCAAATCTGATCACAAATGAAATTTTCAAATGTAGTTACTGAAAAGAAACGTAAAAATTGTATGTAACGTAGGTATATGATCACAATATACATTAATGGAGAACAGGAAGTAATAAAGACTATACGATAAAAACATGCGAACTTCTCCATGTTACATAGGAGGGAACAAAAAGACATTTAAAAAAGAAAAAGATTTTACTTACTTAAAGAGAGAGAGTGAATGAGCAAGCAGAGGGGTAAGGGCAGAGGGAGAGAGAGAATGCCAAGCAGACTCCATGCTAAACGCAGAGCCCGATGCAGGGCTCAATCTCACAACCTGAGATCATGACCTGCACCGAAATCAAGAGTTGCACGCTTAACCGACTGAGCCACCCAGGTGCCCCAAAAGAACATTTCATTCTTATCTTTGGTAATTAGAGAACCATTACTTAAAAAGGGCTTTTTAAAACATGATGTTAGCTACCAATACTATTAAAATGAAAGAGTATACCTTGCAGATGACTACAGCTGATAAGAAGGAAGCATGTCCATTCTTTCTCCCCTATGCTGCTTTTTTCTTCTGAACTTCTTTATTCTTGCCTTGTCTTCCTCCACTAGAATGCGAGCTCCTTGAAAAGACTGAGTTTGTTTTATTCACTGCTTATCTATAGGACCAAATATCTATTTATGTCTGAAGTTATATATTTTTATGTAGGCAAATGTATTGCTTTCCCTCTTGATTTCTTCCATTAGTTTAATTCTTAGTCTTTCTAAACCCTGAGAACTAAAGTCATTAAGATTTTATTCCAATGCCTTTATGATTTCAATTTTTAAAGATGTCATTCATGAATCCACCAAGAATGTATTGTGCTATTATAGTAGGAGGTTAAAGTTTCCCAACACCTCTTGTGAAATAATCATTCCTTCCCCACTGCTTTGAGATGCCTTTTTTTTTTTTTTTTTTTGGTCATACAACACATTATAGATATTAGGGCCTTTTCTTTGGCTGTCTTTTCTATTTCATTGCTCTGTTGATTTTTACAGCACAGCCAGTGTTAATTTTTACGTATTTAAGTATATGTTAGTTATAGGAGGGACAAGACCTAATCTGTTTCATTTTTATTTATAATGTTAAATAAAACATAGCAGTGTTTATTTGCAGTGAAAAATCTGAGGGCATGTAAATAACTGTCGATACAGGAAGGGTTAACAAAGATGCATTCACACAATGGATGGCTGTGCGTTCCACGCATCAAGCAAATGCCTAGAGCTGCATTAACACACAGGCCTATGAAAACACTTAATGGGAACACCACTCCCTGATTTGGAAATAACACAGCCCACAGAGCAATGTTCTCACTCCCCGTGCCTGCTGCCACCATGAGAGGGCCCTGGGATACATTTAAAAATCATGTTTCTGAAGAATTTTTAGTGACTTCGAAGAATGTTTACAACATGATTAAGTAAAAAAAAAAAAAAAATCGAGAGAGAAAACTAGAATTGCAATAAGAGCCCAGTTTTGTTTTAAAATCTCTGTACATTATATATAGTATATAATATATATATATTTTCAAGACGGGGAGAGGAAGAGAGAGAGAGGAGGGGGGAGAGGCAAGGGCAAAGGGAGAAGGAGAGACTGAATCTCAAGCAGGCTCCCCACCCAGCACAGAGCCCCATAAGGGGCTTGATCCCATGACCCTGAGATCATGACCTGAGCCGAAATCAGAAGTCAGATGTTTAACCGACTGAGCCACCCAGGCGCCCCTCCACATATTTTAAAGGCTAAATGGAGAATAGAGCAAAATGGTAAAAGGTTTACATGGTAATACAAATGACTTTACTTTTGACTTTTCTGTAGTTTCCAAATTTTCTTCCATAAATTCTATTTTCATATAATTTTAAAACCACCTTGTTAATACACTGCATGGAGGAGAGATCAGAGCTCACCTTGAGATGTGAGACAAGCTAGGCCAGAGGCTGAGGGGAAGCAAACACACTCAGGGTGCTGGACATGGCCATGCATGCCCGGCTCCAGGTCAGCCCCAGACCAAAGTCCTCGGTCCCCAGGCGGCATGCACCCCAGCTTGCCAGGTGCTCCCTGTCACACGTCCTCTGCAGATAGGTGCTCAGCCACACTTGCCTCCCGGCCTCATGGTCTTCTGCCCCAGCCCATTGTGGGACAGGATGTGCTATGGGGAACTGCCCCTCTGTGTCCCTGAGAACCAAGTCTGAGGGCCAGCTCATGTGGATGCTCTCATTTGGCGGCCATCCCCCGCCCTGATCCCCGTGGTTGTGAAGTAAAGCCATAGCTTGCCCGAGAGGACTTGATCATGTGCCCTCACTTCTTTAGGCTTCTAATCCATAAATCCCGCCAGAGATGGGAGAAAGATGGGAAGACGGAGGGTACTCCAGGTCTTATGATCTTTGCGAATGGTTTTCTATGAGTTGGGAAACCAGCTGGGCGAATCATCCCAAACTCATGCCTTTTTAGTTCCTGTTTGCCCCAGTGTTTCCCTTCATGGGCAATTGTTTGGGTTCTTCTTTTTTCTCATAGGCATTTGGTTTACCAGTTTCCATCACCTTCACAGAGGCTGTACATTACATCTCTGATGCAGTCTATGGGCCCCGTGCTCTGAGGACAGAGGAGACCACAACTCCATGGGAAACTTCCCATCTCTGCGGAAGTGGAGAAAGCAAGGGATTGGGGATCTGGCCACTCTGTCCCAGGGGTAGGACCCCACCAAACACATCTAAGGACGTAATTTCATCCAACCCTCATACGGACCCTCTGAAGCATCATTTGCTCTGTTTTGAAGACATGAAATCAAGAATCCAAGAGTTGCAAATTTGTTGGTTGTTTCAGGACTGACAAATGGCATGGCCAGGTCTTCTGACTCTCCTTTCCATAATTAAACTGTAATCCTGGCAGTGCATAGCTATCTGTGGATTAAATTTATTTGCTAGAGGCCACAAGCTCCTAGGATGAATGTTCCCTTAAGGAAACTGTCCATATTTTCAAGACCCTGGTATCTGAGTTGGCTAGAGAAGTTAGAAGCACTGCTCATCAGAGCCTGGACACAAAGAAAGGAAATTCCAAATTGGCACTTTGCAAAAAAATCTGAGTCAAAATTCTGAGTTTTTTCCAAAGGCCGTTTGCTAAAATCAAACATAATTACAGGTCAATTTTATCTGTAGAATTGTAATGATCATAAAGACAAGAAACCACTAAGGATCGAACCCAAAGCAAATAAGAACACAAGACACAATTTTTTATGAAGCATTTTAAAAGAGGAAAATAAAATAGGTAGCTAGCCTATCTCAGGGGCAGATGATGGGGAAATGTTGGCAGGTGGATTTGTTTTTTTTATTGTTTTTTTTTTATAAAAACAAATTACCTTGCCAGCAGACCTGGACTAGAATACCTTATGCAGTTTCATTTAGCATTTTTATATTTCTGCCAATCCTGATGTATACATCTAAATACAAATAATGCATCCTAGTCCTTTTGAGTTAGTCTCCCCAGCTACTCCTGAACAGAAAATGCATTGAGGAATCAAACAGGACTTAATATTACACTGTGTCATGTTTATTCAGGCTTATTGAACATCAAACAAAGCTAATGGCTATAGCAAAATTAACATGCATGCACATGAATGGATTTAAAATAAATGCCACTTCCCTGGTTTGTGAACAGCACTGCGCACAGAATAAGGCGCTCACACCCACCTGGATGCCCTCCCATGAGGCAGACAGAGCACAGCTCCGAGGTCGGGTCAGCGAATGGCCAGCCTTGGCCGCGCCCCTCGGTCCCTCTGTTCTCATCAGTAGAATGGAGAGGACCACAGCTGTCCTACAGATCTCACCTTCTGCCTGGGGAAAGCCCTGTGGGGCCGGGGACCACGCCTGCGTGTTCAGCACTGTGCACCCGACACCAACCTTAGGGCCTGCACGTCACAGAGTTCAGTAAACAGTCGTCCGTGATTGCAGGGGATCAAGTCCAGGAATTATCTTGAGAAACAGTGAAGTATTTATTCAGATATTTGGTACAACACTCATCGCTACCATGTATGTGAATGAGACCGCAGGCTGGGAATTAGGTTAAGGGATTTACAGCTATTATTTCATTTAATACAACAATCCTCCGAGCTGGGTGTTACATTGTCATCCGGGTTGACAGAGGGCGTGACTGCCGTGGCCCAGAGCACACAGCACGGCACAGCTGAAGTGGGGCCCAGAACCAGGCAGCACTCAGGCCTGTGCACCCAGCCCTCCTCCTCTCTGCACCTCGCTTGCCAGGGAGTTTTCCAAGGTTTGCACATCATGCTTTCCAGAACTGATGCTCATTCATTTACTTATTCATTTATTCAAGTAACAGTGACTCTCTCACAGGGAGAGAGAAAGGTGAGAGGCACTATGGGAAAGCAAAGACTCCTAATACACAGTCTTTCCCCCCAAGAAACGTACAGTCCAGGTAGAGAAAATCAGCTTCACAGACATAAGGAATAAACAATAACTCAGTGGTTAATAACTGCACGATGATGGATATCATAGGCCCCATTTTAACTGCCTCCTCGGGTAGAGACAGGTGTCATGACATTCAGAGAAAAGGATGGCCATGCAAGTCGGGTCCTCTGGGAAGTTTCCAGAAAGAACACGGACCCAAGCTGGCCCTTGTTCTTTAATCGGGGTGTAAACTTGCTTTTGGGTGGGGGTGAAAGACACAGGAGGATAAGAAAGGGGTGTCCTGTTATGCTGGGAAGACAGATGACCAGGACGCTAGGGGCAGGTGTGATCTTGGGCAAACTAACTCCTCCATCTTCATCTATAAGATGGAGAGAGAAATTATGCCTCTCTCTTGAGTCGTGATAGAGATTAAAAGAGAGAACTACCCTGCAAACTGATGAGCTCTGTGCTGGCTACAGTAACCACTCCATAAATGGTAGTGATGCCAATTAATAATATCAGAATAATATCACTTCTCCACACTTAGAGAAAGAAAGATTGTTTTTGTGCTGAGCCAAATTCTCCAATGGAAAAAGCTTTCATTCTGGGGGGCGGGGGGTGGGGGAGGAATGAAGGGGAAAACTCCCTGTGGCTTTTCTATTTTCTTGCTAAAAAGAAATTATGTTAATTAAGCATGCAAAACAAACAGGAAAGTTAGAATTTAAAATGCTGACTTCAACTCTTTCCAAGGCCAAGAGTAAAATTTGAAGTGCTTTTTACATCATTTTAAATATCATTTGTTGTAGAAAACAAACGGGTAATTTTTCTTAAATCAAATGTTCTTGGCACGGTAATTTCTCTTAGCATTTTTCCTAACTGAAATGGCTTATTAAAATAAAATAGAGAAAGAAACCATTATGTAACAAGAGAGTAGTAAATTTTAAGAGAACATGTCAAATTAGAATACATTTAGTGAAGGGATCTAGAACCCATGGCATGCAAAACAGTTTCTAAGTTCAAGCATCTAGTGTAAAAAGAGGTGGCTTTCGGAGACCATAACCATCGTTTTCTGTTACTGAAAAGCTGTCACACAGAAAGGGAAGATGGTTTGTTTTGCCTTATCCCAAGGAGCAGAAATTAGATCAATTTTTTTCAATTAAAAAATGATGGTTTTAATATATACCAGAAAATGACATATCATTATTTAAACTAAGAAAAAAAGATCAATTTCTTAAGCTTTAAGGAGACAGATTAGACAATATTTTTTATTTTTATTTTTAAAGATTTTATTTATTCATTTGAGACACAGAGATAGACAGAGCATGAGCAGGGGGAGAGGCAGAGGGAGAGGGAGAAGCAGACTCCCCGCTAAGCCAGGAGCCTGATGTGGGGCTCGATCCCAGGACCCTGGGATCGTGACCCGAGCCAAAGGCAGATGCTTAAACATCTGAGCCTCCCAGTTGCCCCTAGACTTAATATTTTTATAAATAAAAGGAGCAAAATGAAGAAAGACAAAAGGAAAAGTACCCCTCCCAACTTTCTAACAACTTCAGACACATCGCTGGCTGCCATCATAGGGAGTAAAAGGTCCTTGAAGGACGTGGGTAACCAGCTGCCAAGGTTGCTGATCCCTCCCCTCCTCCTCTGACCTGCCCTGGGCATCCGTTCTCTAAGGACAGCCAGACTGATCTCTCAAAGTGGAAATCAGATGATATATATGCACTTAAAACATTTTAACCCAGTGTTTCACAAGCTTATCTTCACATTAGAATTACCTGACCATCTTTTAAAATCCCGATTCCCAGGCAGTATCCCAGACCAATCAATCTCTGGGGGCAGGGTTCAGAACTCAGCATTTTTAGAAGGTGCCAGGTTATACCAATGTGTACCAAGGTTGAGACTCGGTGCTTTAGTCCAAAGGCCCAGATCTTTCCATGGATTAAGACCTTTGGAATAGCCTCTACCTGCCTTCCGGCTTCCTCTCCCATCCTCCTCTCCCTGCTCCCTACTAGTTTCCTTTCTGTCTCTCCATTACCATCTTCCCTCTCCGCACAGGACACTGGCCCGTGCGGCTCCATCTGTGGGGAACATACTTCCCTCCCCATTCAGCAAACTCTCAGCTACTGCTCATCTTCAGACCTTATCTTCAGAAGGTCTTTCTAGGTCCTCCCTCTCTAGACTGGACCACCCCTCTTCCCACCTGTGACATGGTCTCAAAGCTCAGAAAGGCTTGACCTCAGAGCACAAGTCATGGCTGCTAATATAAACCTTATTTGTGTAAGGATGTGACTAATGATTGAATCTCCCATTACCATGGAAGCTCTTGGGAGCCCTAGGGGACAGCCAAACATGGTTTGTTCACTCTGAGTCTCCAGGACCTTGTGCAGGGCCTGGCATATAGTAGAATGAATGAATTCATTGGACGAATACATGAATGAGGGCTGTCATGTAATTTCTGCATTGTTTAGAAGGACATAATCTTTATTGCACAAATTCTACACTCAGGCATCTTTAGTTCTAATAGCTGTGCCACGGTGGCTCCCCAGGGCAATAATTCTCCCAGCTCGCTAGTTTCAGCACCTCCATGTACTCCAAGCTGCCAAAGGCTTTACAAGCTCAACCTTTGGAGTCAGACCAAGCTGATTCTTAGTCAGAACCTAGCTACTTCTTAGTAAATAGTGATTATAGACCAGCTGCTTATCTTATCTGAATTTATTTCCTCCTATGTAGAAGGAAATTAATATTCATTGCCTGAAGTTGTTGTAAGGTTTAACTGAATTGCTTAGCACAGTGCTTAGCACATGATAGGTGTAAATATTAATAATGCTGCTGGGGATAACTATTATTTTCATGTTCTTCCCTTGCTTGGGATCCTTCAAAGGCTCTCCCCTTGAATGCTGGACAATAACTCAGCTGCCGGAGCTTCACATCCTCTGTCTTTGCTGCCCCTCACCTTGCAGCTTACACCCAAATATACCGAACCAGGGGATTAGATGCTGCCCTGCTCCTCTGAACCTTTGTCAACACTGATCCTTCCATCTGGAGCACCTTCCCACTACCTTCCTGCCCCTCAAACTCCTAAGCTCAGAGGCAGTGTCTTAGTGAAGCCTCCTGTTTTCCCCTGGGAGGGACACTTGTCCTACAGGCTTTCTTGAACGAAGGCACCAGCCACCCTTAGCAATAGTCACACTGTACTGGTCCAGTTTTTTGTTTTTGTTTTTTGGCATTTTTTTAAAAGATTTATTTATTTGAGAGAGAGAGAGTGAGTGGGGGAAAGGGCAGAGAGGAAATAGACTCCCCGCTGAGCTGGGAGCTGGAGTAGGGGCTTAATCTCCAGACCAGGAGATCATGACCGGAGCCGAAACCGAGTCAGATGCTTAACTGACTGAGCCACCCAAGTGCCCCTGTATTGTTCTCATTTTCGTGACTCTGTTTACCAACCGGACTGCAAGATCCCTGAGGCCAGGGATCATCTCTATCTAGCTTTGTTTCCATAAGCCTTTGTGAAATCTTATCCTCTGGGCACTTGATAAGTATGTGTTGATGTAATGAATGTTCCTGATCTCAGGAACCAGAAAACAAAGATGCAGATGGTTCTAGAGAAAGTCATTTTTCTCCCTGATAGGTTTTATGATCCTTTCTGCAATGACATCCCAGCACCTGTAGGTGATGTGAAGAAGGCACTGGGACCAGCTGGAGCTTAGGAGCTCTGCAGCACAGGTGTACCCCGGCTCAGGCTAAGGTTGGGACAGAAGAGCTGGGCCCCAGAAAAGTTCTGGAGTCCTGATGGATCAGTGTAAATCTCCCAGACCTGGAGAAATAGCACAAAGCCTGTGCCTTTCTAGTGCATGGTCAACAGAGCGCATCCAATCCTTGCGAGTGAATCATCAGAGAGAGCCAAGGCAAACCCAGGGGGGAATAATTATATCCCTTCCCTGACATCGCTTTTAAAATATCTCCCGTTGCAAATAATCAAATGGAATGAAGCTGCTTGGTTTTAGAGGAAGGTCTTCTAAAAGGCACTTTGAGAGAAAAACAGCAATTTTCAGACTTTTTCACTTGCACACTGCTCAAAAGAAGGTCGCATAAAACCTGCCCCAGAATTTACAAATAAGAAAGAGATGGCTTTTGGGCAAGACCCTAAGTCTGCAGGGCAAAAGCTTCTACTGGGCTCACCTCCTGATGGGCTCCAAAAAGGCCGTGTTCTAAGAACTCGAATGAGCACAGATTCATGGTTTGTTATAGTTCTTCTAAAAGGATAATTTCCACATATTAAATCTATGTACAGATTTCAGTGATGGTACCATTAAGATTCATTAAAGTTCAGTAATGGAACCAGCTCAGAGATGAAAATATGCCAGCTCTAAAATAATAATCATCTCCATATATTATATTATCAGGGCAGTGAAGACCTACCAGATTGCCATAATTTGAAAAATAGCCCACATGCATTTGCATTCCCTTTGGTACTTACCATCCTAGGAAGGCAGGCCAGAGGGCCCCTCTGGGTAGATGAATTCCATCTAACGTCATGGCCACCGCAAGTACTTTCTAAAACCTTGGCCTTTTCATCCCTGTTCCAGCGTGGGTCTTCGACACATCGGAGAAGGCTCTGTGTGGTGTAGCCCAGTGGTTTTCAAGCTAGAGATCGCCTCAGAATCACCAGGAAGACTTGTTAAAACAAGACTGTTACGACCACCACTGGAGTTTCTGATTTAGTGGGTAGAGTAGTGCCTGAGAATTTGCCTTTCTAGCAAGTTCTCAGGTGAGGACAATGGATTCCTCCCAATCTTCCCAGGTGATCCTGAAGCTGCTTCTCCAATAGTCAGAAAACCACGGCGTGGCTGGTCCTCTGTCTGTGCATTAGAATCACCTGGGCTCTTTAAGCTCAGTAAGCCTGAGCTCCATCCCCATGTCTAATTTAACTGGGGCTGAAGTAGAGTAAATTTCAGTAGATATAGGAGCTGGTGACCACCATATTTTTCAGGGCAGTTCCAAGGATATCTGAGTGCATTTACCCCCTAGTCTTTTTTCAGTGGGCTGAGCCGCACTTACGAGAGGCGATACGCATCAAGGATAATGCCCTGCTCTCTAGAGGCTTATACTTTTTAGTAGGAATCTGTTGAATGATAGGAAACCTCTGCATTTCACAGGCCAAAAAATAGTTTGCATTTCTGCAGTATAAAGATACCAGCACCTTCAAGTCAAACCTCAGTTTTTTAAGATACTCAGAGTAACTTTAGAGAACGGCATATGGCAAGCCTTTCAGAAACGTTGCTTGGCATATGATTAGTGTGAGCTATCATTTCCCCCAAACTTGAAGATGTCCTTGTTTTCAAGTTTTCCAAATAATTTTCCCCTCCCTAAGTAGTATAAGGCAGGTATGGCATCTGCTTTGTTCCCCGTACATATCAGATGCTCAAAAACCACTTCTTGACTCAGTGAATTAGTCTATGAGTCATCAAATCTGGCTTGCTGCCTCTTTTTCATATGGTCCAGTGGCAAAGAATGGTTGTTACACTTTTAAACTGTTGGGGAAAAGCAAAAGAGTAATAGTATTTTATGACTTATAAAAATTATATGAAATTTAAACATCGATGTCCATAAATAAAGTTTTATTGGAACACAGTCATCCTCAATCGGTTAGAATTGCCTAGGGCTGCCTCCGCACTATGTGGGTAAATTTGATACGGTAGAGCAAAACCTAAAATATTTATTACCCAGCCCTTTACAGAGAAAATCTGCAGACCTCCAAATTAGTCAATACATACCCATTATTTTCCCAGAAGAAACTTGTTTGTGTTTCACATTTTCAAAGAAATTAAACATTTTAAGAAGCTGCTTCTGAGCTGTGGCCAGAGAAAATTGCATTCCACACCCAAATATACACAGCTGGGTATTGGGGGAAAAGCAAAAGCTTTAATGGAGTTATTAAAGTTGCAGCGTAAGAAATAAAATTCTCCACAGAAATTCTTTTAAGCTCATGAAACTTGAGGGAAACAAAGAATTTAAGACACTGTTTATTATTTGATTTCATAAAAATGCCTGGCGTGAAAGCAATTACCCATTCTAAATGCTTCAGCAGAGAAAATATTCACTTACTCCTCCCAGATTTGGGGAAAGGCAGAAATTAGCAAGTAGTGTCATAAATCTTTGAGAGATCTGAACAAGCATCTTCTGAACATTTTCAGGCTTAATGAGAGCTAAACTTCAGCCCTGAAGAAATGAATCAGGGAACAGTTTCATCTTTTGTAAATCTCAGTTTCCATCTGGAGTCTTTCTTGCAGTGGGGGAAGTAAACATCATCCTTTTTAAGAGCAGACAAGATCTTAATTGCCTGTTTGACCCTTCGCAGCTTTTCCCCAGAAGCAGAATTTAATGTATCTTGTTTGGATATTGATAGCATACTCATGAATATTCCTTGTCACATAAAATGAGGGGAGATACATGAACATAGCTGAGTATTCATAGTCTCTCTTTGGAGACAGAGAGCGAGTTGTATTGCCAATCTGCATCCCCAAAATGACACTACAACTTTTAAAGCTATATCAATAAAGATGATGGCAAATAATTAAATAAAGCCACTTATACAAATCAAGATAGAAATGGAACTTTGTGATTTTATACATTTTTTAAAAAAGATGGCAGGGGTGCCTGGGTGACTCAGTCAGTTAAGTGTCCATCTCTGATCTCAGCTCAGATCTTGATCTCCGGGTTGTGAGTTCAAGCCCCACACTGGGAACGGAGCCTACTTTAAAAAAAAAAAAAAGATAAAAATAAATTAATTTAAAAAAAGATCACAGCATAGTGAGGACAGCATAATCTAACATTCCAAGTTGGCTTGAGAGGGGTCCACTTGGAATCCACGTATCCTAACCCCAGATTAATGACAATGTGTTGGAGAACAGCTCTGGGTATGTTCTTTTGTTTCTGTTTCTTTGGGGGCAGGGACTATCATATGATTTGCAAAATCTTCCTAGGAGCAGAATGGTGGTCCGGAAACAAACAATGCTTAAGGCAAAGGAGCAAGAACTAGAGAAGTCAGTTGAAGTCACATGTGATAAATTTGCTGCAAATCATTGTCACAGCCAGATGAAGAAAGACATTTGGCTTATTTGGATGTGATAGAACCAAATAGGAATCATCAGAAACTGGTGAGAAGTGCCGCAGCATGGGGCTTCAAAGCCTGTGCTTTGAAGCTGGATGGGTTTGGGGTAGACTCTTTGTACCGCCTCTTACCCATTGTATAACCTTGGGCAAGTAACTTAACCTCATCCATGATTTTGGGACAATGATAGTATCTATCCCTGAGGGCAAGTGGGAATTATAAAAGATGATGCTCATAGATGCTTAGCACTGGGCTAATTCCATATAATTTTTACCCGTCACTCCACAAACATTTATGACAACCAGGAAAATGCTGGTGGCACAGTTGCAAGTCTAGGCTAGCATTGGATGCAATTTGGTAGGTGAGCTAGTCCTGTTTGGAAAGTAGAGACCACTTCAAACCTCTAAAACATTACAGATGAAGAATTGGCGAATAAATTGGGGAAAGGGTTTCCAAATAAAATCAGATTTATAACTTTAAAAGTAAATTCTTGCAGTAGACTATTCTGAGGGACAAGAAAAAGGTTACAACATTAGGTCAGGGATAAAGGGTTCTAATTCTAGAAGGCCAAAAAACATAGGGCTGTCATAAGCATCCTGGGGGTACAAGAGAGAATAGCATGGCTGGGGAGAGCAGAGGAGGCACAAAGCGATGTACTGTCAAGAGCTAAATGGCTTGATACAGAGACGAGGTGAGGAACGGAAGCTCCCCAGAGAAGTGTTCTAACTGCCCTGTTGCGGAGGCCCTGGATTTGTTGTGATGAGTAGCCCGGAACGGCTCTTGGAAATACCCACTGTCTTCATTCTTCCTGCAAACATCCCCAATGGACGTTCTCTTATTTTTGTTCTTGGTTCTCTTTTTTTAAAGTTTCCATTTGGCCACAAGTAGGAAAACATTTTAAATATTTGAAGAAATGAGAAATGGAATTTTCGTTGGACCAAGGAGTAACTAACTGTAGAAATTAAAAAGGAAACTACAAAAACCAGTGAAAAGTCAGCTTTTTGCTATATTGACTTTTATATTTTTCCTTCCTTCCTCTTAGGGAGCTACAGGAAACTCACTTCAGGAGCAAGGGAAGACCCTAGATGCTAAGCAGTCTGGCTCCTTGTCTCTCCGACTCACAGAACGAACCCATTGTATCCTGTTCCCTTTTATTAGGTCCTATACCGGCAGGGAGCAGAACCACTTTGTGGTATAGCCTTAGGGGCCGGAGGACACCAGACAGGATTAGCCATCTCTGTGTCCCCTCTCTTTTCCTGAGCTATGACTCAAGTGTTATATTTCTTGCTTGTCTTCAACTATCTCTTTGGGCCTGTGATCTTGCCATGTTGTCAACATGACACAATGGCAAGATTTTACCCTGGTCCTTGTACTAGCTTAAGAAACAGGCTCAGAGGGGTGCCTGGGTGGCTCAGTCAGTGGAGCATCCAACTCTTGATTTTAGCTCAGGTCATGATCTCAGGGTTGTGGGATCGAGCCCTGCATTGGGTTCCAAGCCTAGCTCAGAGTCTGCTTGTCCCTCTCTCTCTGCTTCCCCCCTTCTGCCCTGCTCATGCTCAAGTAAATAAATAAAATATTAAATAAAAAGGGCTCTGAGCATCCTTTCCTTGGGAAAGTTGGAGTGTGAGGGGTAGGGTTGAGGCCAGGAAAGCTCAGTCATTTACTAAACACCCACAAAAATGCTGAGCTGGAAATGGCCCAGTTCGGAGAGTCAGGCTTATCCATATCCAAATGGAGATCACTCTAATATAGTGATCTATATTAGAGAGACTGAGAGAAGCTAAATGTCAAAGTATTTCCAACTGTCAAGTTCATCTAAAGACTAAATGCACTAGGAAGATGTGGGGAGGGGGGTGCTTTGGCAACCGTATGATAATGGCTGTTGCAGAGACAAGACACCCACAGAGCTGAGGTTTGTTCCTCACACAACCTCACCATTCTTGCAGTTTCTTCTCAGGGCTCTCACAACCGCAATTACGTAATGATTGTGTTTATTAGTCATTAGGGAAATGCAAATTAAAACCATAACGAGAAACCATGATACACCTACTAGAATGGCTACCATTTTAAAAACTGACTATACCAAGTGTGGATAAGGATGTGGAGGAACTGGACTCTCATGAACTGCAGGTGGGGTGTGAAACGGTAGGTACAACTACTTTGGGAAACAGTTAAACAGTATCTTCAAAAGGTAGCCATATACCTATCATATGTTTAAGCCATTCTACTCCTAGGTATTTACCCAAGAGAAATGAAAGCATATCTCTATACAAAGATTTGTGCATGAATGCTCATAGCAGCTTTGAACTTTGACTTTGGTTGAAGTCACTGGTGGCCTCAGTAAAAATAAGGCAAATAAATCTAACATGAATTTAATAAGTATTACTACTGGGTATTTGACATCACAATTTATTTTTTATTTTTTTAAAGATTTTGCCTATTTATTTGAGAGAGAGAGAGAGAGCACATTTTGGGATAGCGAAAAACTAGGAACAATCTAAATGCCCATCCAAGATGAAAGAATAAACTAATGTAGGGGCACCTGGGTGGCTCAGTCGTTAAGCGTCTGCCTTTGGCTCAGGTCATGATCCCAGAGTCCTGGGATCGAGCCCCGCATTGGGCTCCCTGCTCTGTGGGAAGCCTGCTTCTTCCTCTCCCACTCCCCCTGCTTGTGTTCCCTCTCTTGCTGCCTCTCTCTGTCAAATAAATAAAATCTTAAAAAAAAAAATAAACAAATGAAGTATGTTCATACAATGAAATACTCCTCAGCAACAAAAAGGACTAAATTATCGACATATTTAACAGTATTAATAACATTCAAAACAATTATGCTGAAAGAAGCCAGACAAAATAGAGTACATACTGTTTGATTCCACTTGGATAAAGTCCTAAAAAATGCAAACTAATCTAATGGTGACAAAAAAAAAAAAAAAAAACCAGACCAGTGGTTGCTTGGGATGCAGAGGGGAAGAGGGATTACCAAGGGAAAAGAGGAAACGGTTCGAGGTGACGGATATGTTCAATACCTTGATTGTGGTGATGGTGTCACAAGTGTATACATGTGTAAAATTTTACCAAATCGAACACTTTAAATGTGTGCAATTTATTGCATGTCAATTATGTCAATGATTTCTAAATTTTCATTAAAAAATAATACTTCTGTAATTATGTTCAGCGCCTGTCTGTCCCAGAAAGTAAAGCTTGTGCGTGGGACCTGGGTGATCTAGTTCACTGCTGTACTTAGAGCATCAGGTGTAGTGCCGGGAGCATAATCGGCATGCGAGAATTATTTGTTGAATAAATTAATGGATGAACTAGTGCAGACAAGGATTTGATCTTATTACATCTTCTATTGTCAAATCCAAGTCCTAATGATTTTTTTTTAAGATTTATCCTTTTTTTTTTTCAGAGAGAGAGAGAGAGAGAGTGGGAGGGGAGGGGCAGAAGGAGACGGAGAGAGAGAATCTCAAGCAGACTCCCCACTGAATGCAGGGCCCCCAACATGGGGCTCGATCCCACAATACCACAATCATGACCCCAGTCAAACAAGAGTCGGATGCTTAACTGACTGAGCCACCCAGGTGCCCCGATCCCAATGATTTTTAAAGAACCCAGTTGGTTATTCTCACTTGGGCACTAAGAGATGAGCATTTTTACAGCTCATGGCAAATACCTTATAGGTTTGAAATCAGGGATGCTGATTTAAAAATAATGCTTGTTTCTGATTCTGATTATAACATACTTAGCATAGAACATTTGGGAATACAGAATAGAGGAACATTTTTTGAACTGATGTGTCCTTGTTTATTTTGCTGTGAGAGTCTTCTCTATAACAAACAGGGGAAACCCTGATGCGAACAATCCTCTTGTCCACATGTTTCCTGATTCCATCATGGCCCCCAGCTACCTGGAGCCCTTGGACGTCTCTTTCATACAGCATGAGCATCCTTGCCCGGAGTGGGGGGGTCTATTTATCTGACACTCTCATTGTATGAGACACTTACTCTATCTTGTTTAGACTAGAAAGAGCCAAGGTACTAAGGAATTTGATGAGGAGAAAAACTGTCTTGTTTTTGTTTTACAGCTTCTAAGCTTTTACAAAACAGACACTATACCATTCCATGAGGTTGCACACTTAGAGGGAGCATCTGATTGATGATGGTGTCAATATGAACTCATAAGTCCCCAACACCCCAGACATATTTCATCCTGAGAGGCCAGGGAGATCTGGCCATAAAGTGTGGTTGACTAGTGTCTTACAGGGAGTCAAAAGGTTACCTGCTTTTGAGTCCCAGACCTTAGAGGATGGTGGCTTTTGATTAGTCATTGGATAATGCCACCATGTGGGGAATATTTATATTTTACTTCTTCCTCAATTCAATAGCTATTTATTGAACACCTGTTTCCAAGGACTTGACTAGATGCTGTAGGGAATGTACGGGGTGAGCAGAATATTCATGTGCTCTCAAAGCGCTCACCATTGAGCAAGACAGAAGATAAGCAAAAGCACTATTTGCTATCAAATAATGGAGTAGAGATTCTCAACCAGGAGGCTTCAGACTTACCTAAATCTCTGAAAATATACAGATGCCTATCCTAGATCTCCTAGATCCAAATCTTTGGTTAAAGTCACTGATGGCCTCAGTGGAAAAAATAAGGCAAATAAATCTAGCATGAATTTAATAAGTATTACTACTGGGTATTTGATATCACAATTCTTTTTTAAGATTTTACCTATTTATTTGAGAGAGAGAGCAAGCACATGACCTGGGGGGTGGGGGGCGGTTCGAGGAGCGGGGAGGAAGCAGAGGGAGAAGCAGACTCTCCACTGAGCAGGGAGCCTGACACAGGGCTCATCCCAGGACCCCAGGATTATGACCCGAGTGGAAGGCAGATGTCTAACCAACTGAGCCACCCAGGCGCCCCAACATCACAATTTTTTAATTGGAATAAAATACACATAACATGGGGCGCCTGGGTGGCTCAGTCGTTAAGCGTCTGCCTTCGGCTCAGGTCATGGTCCCAGGGTCCTGGGATCGAGCCCCACATCGGGCTCCCTGCACCGCGGGGAAGCCTGCTTCTCCCACTTCCCCTGCTTGTGTCCCCTCTCTCGCTGTGTCTCTGTCAAATAAATAAATAAAAATCTTAAAAAAAAAATAAAATAAAATACACATAACATAAAATTTCCCATCTTAACCATTTTAGGGAAGTAGCCGGTAGCATGAAGTACGTTCACCTGGCTGTGCCGCCACCACCACCATCCATCCATCCACAGGACTTTTCATCTTGCAAGGCTGACTCAGTCCCATTAAACAATAACTACCCACGTCCCCCTCTCCCCAGCCCCCAGCAGCTACCACTCTGCTTTTTGTCACCATGAATGAGACTACTCTAGGCACCTCATACATCTTGGTAATTTCAGGCTGCTGTGACAAAATACCATAGACTGCGTGGCTTATCAACAACAGAAATGTATTTCTCAAATTTCTGGAGGCAAAAAGTCTGAGATTATAGTGCCACTATGGTCAGGTTCTGGTGAGGGCCTCTTTCTGGTTGCTAGCTGACTTCTCATGGTATCCTTGCGTGGTGGAAAGAGAGCTTGGTAGCTCTCTGGCCTCTTTTTATAAGGGCACTGATCCCATTTCATGAGGGATCCATCATCATGACCTAATTAACTCCCAAAGGCCCAGCTCCAGATACCATCACACTGGGATTAGGGTTTTAAGATATGAATTTGGGGGACACCTGGGTGGCTCAGTCAGTTAAGCATCTGCCTTCAGCTCAGGTCATGATCTCAGGGTCCCCCATCGGCTTCCCTGTTCAGCAGGGAGCCTGCTTCTCCCTCTCGCTCTGCAGCTTCCCCTGCTTGTGCTCTCTCTCTCAAATAATAAATAAAATCTTTAAAAAAAATATGAGTTTTGGGTGAACACAAACATTCAGTCTATAACATCATATAAGTTGCATCGCATAGTTTTAAGTACCACATTTATTGTGACTTAGATTTTTTTTAAATTCCTTTATTTATTTTTTATTTTTTAAGTAGGCTCCACAACCAGTATGGAGCCCAATGCGGGGCTTGAATGCACAACCCTGAGGTCTAGATCTCAGCTGACATCAAAAGTTGGACACTTAACTGACTGAGCCACCCAGGTACCCCTGAGAAATTCCTTTCAAAAGCAGGACAATACGTATCTCCCTGCAGGAGATAGCAAACATACAGCTATAAACCAAATGAGGAAAGCAACTATCCTAACACCATGTCACTGAGTTCTTGGGGTTGAGGAATATCTTTCCAGGGAAAGCATGGTACCCAGATTCCAAAAGTGCTTTACCCCGAGGACCTTAAAGAGAGGCAAAGACAAGTAGCTCAGGTAATTACCATGACAATCTTTCTCAAAGAAGGAAGTGAGGAATTTGACTACGAATATATTTTTTAAGTAACCATTCTCATCTCTAAATTACATTATTAAAACTGATGAAGTAAACGTATACTTAATTTTTCTTTTTATATTAGATCAAGTCAGAAGGCACTGTTCCACTCTTGACTTTGATAATTACAGAAATTGTAGTTTAAATATTCTTTAAAAGGTTAAAAACAAGAAGGACAACTTTCATTCATACTAAAAAATAAAGGCAAGCCACAATGAAGATGCTCAAAAATATAAAACCACAGTCATAGCAAGAGGTAAAACCAAATAGAACTCCCCATCCAAAAATATCCCCAAAAGTACAGAACAAGAGATAACAGAATTAAGACCAAACATACAAGAATTATTTCAGTAATTGTAAATGATTTAACTTCACCTTCAGCTAAGAAAAACCAAGAACAAATGATGAGTAAGTCAGCTGAGCCCACATGCCGAACACCTTCCTCCCTCACTTCTTCTTTCCCAAATGAAGTAACTGAGGACGGTAAACTTCCAGGTCTGGCCTAGGCTTGCAATATAGGCAAATGGAGGAGGTCAGAAGTTCCCAGAGGCCTCCGTGCTGCTGGGGACCCTGCCTGAGGAACCTTGAGATTGCACAGAAATCCTATACCACACTATGCTGGGCAATCTACCCTCCAAAGACCAAAGTCCTTCCAGTGCCGCATAAATTCTGGAGATAGTAAGTGAAATTTTTGTAAAAAGTCAATAATCTGATGATGTGATTTGAGAAAGCAGAAACAGAGTGTGCGGTCCCCTCAGCCAGAGGTTTGCAAATTAGGGTTGCATAAACAGTCCTGTCTGTAAATTTAAAATCAATTGGAAAATTGTGGGTGAATGTGAGCAAGTGTGTTTTTTGTGGGTGCACATGAGCAATTGTGACCAACCAAGGTGTGATAAAGCGGGGGGCATCAAGAGCGTGTATTTGTGTTCAGATTCCTGAGATCAGGCACATGCAAGTTTTGTGGGGCCTGAAACTCACACAGTGTTTAAGAAAAAGAGGACAAAAAATATGATCATAAAGTTGATTTGGAACAGGAAAAGGAATTACAGCAAATTTTAAATTTGACAAATACCACAGTCTCAATATCCAGAAAAATAGCATGATAATTTTATTAATTATCTTCCTGTCTTTTCCATTTTACCTGTATTGCTATTTTTTTTTTCTTTTGGCTGCTTACTGTCTAATCTCCTCTTCATGTGACAATGATTTTATAACATTTTCTACACAGTAAATAGAAAGAAAAATAGATCTTTGGTCTAGCCCAATTTATTAACATTTGCTTTTTATTTGCTGATAACAGAAATATTTCTTGTAGCTTTACAACTTAGCTGTAATATCATGCAATCTTTAGGATTGTTGTTAAGTTTGAGCAAACTCCACCATGTTCTTTTTATATATTTGAGATGTACCATTTGGAAGAATTTCCCATAAACCAACCTCATAGCTTCACACAATTCAAGCTTTGTGTCTCCACTTCTTACATAATTCTGGGGTGAAATACTAGGTACAACCTCTCATGATTGCAGGTGAGTTAACACCGTCAATGACAAGAGCATTCCTAGAAGCATTCTTACATCCAGAAGGCAAACGATAATTTAACTCTAGGCAGAGGTGACTGCAAACTACAAAAAAAAAAAAAAAAAAAATCCCGCTAACTAAACAAAACATTACCTGATTCACCATCCCCGCAGCCATTTCCAACATCAAACCCATAAGGGTGAAGTGTGGTGGGTGGGAAGTTGGAGTGGAAAGAGACAGTGGTCTTAACTGATTGCAAACAGCGTATTTTACTTTTGAAAATTTTATGAAACATTTATGAACACGTGAACACATTCCAGAGCTTTGGAAGTAGTGTATGCAAGAGCGGGACCCTGCAGCTTAAGGTTCATTAGCTTTATAATAAATCTACTTCTGCCTACATTCAAATCCTGTCTTTGCCCCTTACTAGGGCCTTCGACAAATTGCTTACCCACCTGGTCAGCTCAACTGTAAAATGGGGGAGAAAACATGGCTGCTTTCATTACCAGACTGAGCTGAGTAGCTTGCCAGAGATGATAGGGTCTGCAAAGCCTAAAATGTTTACTGTCTGGCCCTTGACAGTTTGCCGACCCCTGCCTATTAAATGTCAATAGAAGGCGCTGATTACCAAGCTTCATCTCATTTCATCTCTGCAAGGCTGCAAAGCAGGTACGTTACTCTTACTTGGTCAAGAAGCAAACTAAGATTGAGGGAGAGCCAGTGACTTGCCCCAGGTTCCGCAGACAGTGAGTAGGCTCACCTCCAGTCTCCAGATTCCAGCAACCTCTCCATCAGGCCACGCTGCCACTGAAGCGAGCCACGTAATGCCCAGGGCCATGGTCGGGAGGGGTGGGAAGAAGAAAACATCTCCCTCCCTCCGTGTAGCCAGCTCCTGTCTCCCTGGTGGGCAGTAATGGAAAGCTCCTGACAGGGCTGATTTGGCCTCCCCTCGAAGTGTTGCCCGCCTCCCCGTTAGCAGCCTTGATCGCTGTAAACAAATTGTTTTATTTAAAGTGAGATTTCAAACTGTGTGCTGGTAGGAATCGAATCTTCAAGTATAAAGAGTTTGATTATAAGTGTTTCTCAGATGATTTAAGTATTTAAGCCATTGTATCGGTTGTAAAAGTTTATATTTTGAAAAAAAAGCAAAAGTAATTGGTTTTTTCTGTAAGCCTTGGCTCCTTCACAGCCCCGTAAGAGGAAAAGAGCCCCAGTAAAAAAGGGACACATTTTGGTGACCAGATGGCCCGTCACTAGGAGCGGCTCTGGAAGGAAGGATGGCTTTCAGTGCCTGTTCCCAGAGAGAAATTCTCGGCTGCCCCTAAGCCAGCAGGACAATCCGAGTTCCTCAGATCTCCATCACCTTCACTGGCTAAGGAATCCCATCCCCAGGGAGCACTGTCCTTTCCCCTTCCTCCAACCTTCTGTGGCCAGTTTAGAATCCAAGGTGACCAAAGGAAATCGTGGACTGTGCGGCCACACTCTCATCACCAGGCATCCTTTGCTGTAATCACAACTATTTTTAAGGGGAATCACTGGCAGAGGGCAGGTGGACCGACTCCAAATCGTTTTACTACAGATTTGTCCTGGAACCTACCCCAAACCCTCTGCCAGGTGACCCAAGCACAGCAGCCCAGGAGAGCCTTCTCTGGAGCATGAGAGAGGTGGATGCCATTTCATTTTTTTTCTATTGGTGGGGGGATGTTTGAGACACCATCTGAGGGGTGTGGGGGTTGGCGATAGACAGATGATGTCTTTGTGGTGAAAATGAACCCATCTGGGCTGGTTGTCAGCATTCAGACAGTGAACAAAACCTTTGAAGTTTCATGTTTTCTATGCCGTATAACAAAGTAGAGGTAGTTGCGGTAAGAGAATGCATGGGAACCAGCGGTGACAAATTGGATCCCAGGTGCCGAGGATCTCTAAACTGTACCCCTGGAGTCTGGTGGCTCCGGGAGGAATGGGAACCTGACCTTACCTGGAAGATGAAATTGCTCCTGCGGGGAAGGTACTGGAGCTCCGTCAGGCCCCTCACAAGGTGCAAAGCCCCCCTTGTTCTTGAGCACCGAAGGGGGTCTTGGCCATGTTTTCTTTGTTCTCCCTCCCAAAAGGAGTCCCCACTGAGCTGGGGCCCTCAGGCAGGACTGGGTGGAGACAGGCCAGCCCTTCGTCCTCTTCCTCCTTTCCCTACAGGGCCAGAACAGAGAGTGGCTGGGGAGTCCACGCCAGCCCAGGAGAGGAAGTAACATATCTCTAATAGGATGGTCAGGGTCACGGCATGCATAAAGCAACTCTCAGCCTACTGCCTCGCTGACTGGTTTTAAACACAGGTGCCTAGAAATGGAGTGCTGGGATTCAGAAGCAGCTAGAAAATGCCTTGCAGGAATTTAAGAAAGCTGTGGCTGAAATCATCTTCATCGCCCACTGGTGTTTTGGATGAGGGTTTTACAAAGCCAGCTTCATCACATAGTATTTCCCAGTCCCTCCTGTAATTTACAACCTGTGTCGGATTCTATAATGCAGTGCTCCCTCCCACGCCTTCCCTCCACTGGTCCACTCTTTCTCGGCTCTGGCTGTTTGTCACTATTTGTTTATGAAATGACACCCAACATAATAGAAGAACGTTCCTGCAATCTTCCTTCTGGGCAGACCCGTGAAGTGTAAAGGGCTCTCAACAGAGTATCAGAAAACCTGAATTCTAAGTCCTGTGACCTTGAGCAATTCACTTCATCTTTCAGGAATCCAATTAACTTGCGTTAATATGGGAGTGGATTCTAAGATCGCTTGCAGCCCCCAAACCTATGGCCTTAAATAGGGGACCAGGAAATGTCCACAAACAATAAAGGGAGGGAAAACCGGAATTTATTCACGTGGAACACTGAATGGAGCATTGGGTATCAAGGATCACTTAGGAGGAAATATTTGCCCACCATGGCATTCATGAGCAGCCTCCAAGGACAAATTCACACTACCATTCACCACCAATACAATTAAACCAATTTAGCCATGTGCAAAACTACAAGGGTAAACTTAATTTTGATAGAGAACAGGAAATTAGATACTACACGCCCTCCACCCTGAAAAATGAAACAGATCTGGTTGTGAATTAACCTATTATTATGAGGGGGGAAGCCAAAGAGTCTTGCTTCTAAGATATTACAATAGTGCCTCATTTCCTGATGAGGGTCTGCATGGAAAGCTAATTAGTTCACACTGATTTCTCCAGGGCTGTGTCGTGCTCGGTTTCTTCCTGCCTGGGTTACTTTTCTATGAGGTTGAGATGAGGCTGTCGTGTTTGCAGGCTTATGGAGAAGCATGGCCCTTACCCGTATGCCCACGGACCACTGGAACAGCAAGACACGGGCTGTTCTCACTGATAAATGGTGGTTGCAGAGGTTTATATAAAGTTTATGCAATGATTGAGTGCTGCACTTGAAGAAGCAAATGTCATGGTAGATGTCAAACAGCTTTTCATCCTGAAATGTAGCATAGAGATGTTAGGCATTATTTAGGGCCATCCAGTTCAAACTCCTCATCAGCTCAAAGCCCTTCTCACAGACCAAGAAACTAAAGTCCACGGAGGGGACGGATATGCCTGGAGCCCCTAGGCAGAGAATGGCTGAGTCCTGCCTGGATGCCGCGGCAGGCGGCTGGTGGCCAGACTCAGCTCTTTCTCTGTGTAAATATGTAAGGACCGTAGAGGGCAATTTATCTTTTTCATCAGCTTAAACATGTTGACTTCAAAGAATCTTAGAATGCTTTATTTGTGATCTCGGTGTGTTTTGGAAGCTACAATTAAATTCTAACAATTAAAACAAGTTAGAAAAGTAAAGGCCTCATTTGCCGGAAATCCCATGGAATGGGGGAGTTCAGTCTAATTGAAGCATATGGCAATTTTTAATCTTATGATTAAAAGCTACCACTTCGGAGTATCTCTTTCATGCCAGGAGCACGACATTCACTTGATCCCTGCGCAGAACCTCTGGATGGTTTAGCAGTCCCATCCCAGCCCCCCACGACCACAGCCTCCCTCTATCCCCCAGCTCTCTGGGATGGCCCCTGATGTGGGCTGGAACGCTGCCTCTTCCCTGGATGACGTCAGTGACCAAAGGAGGGACACCTAATTTGAGCCAAGCCACTGGCCTCCTGTCCCAACTCTGAGGCAAAATGACACAAACAGGAAGCCAACTGGGGCTGAGTCATTCTGAGGGCAGGACCTTCAAGACAGTCACTGAGTTCCTGCTCCCAGACCCTGGGAGCTGGACCGTGGGCTTTGTTCTTCTGGGGAGCCGTTTGTCTCACTATTCCTCCCAATGAATAGGGACCCCTACCCATTCCTGCCTTTGTGTTACATTGTTTTAATTGGTTTCTTCTACCTGTAAGCAAAGAATCCAAACTGTATCTCACTATACTGTTACACGGGAAGCCTTTGTTTTGTTTTTAAATATCAACCTTCATAACAACCTTCTGTAATCTATGCTATCTACATCTCTGCCTTCTTATGCACAATAATGAATACATCAAGATATTGTATTATTTAATGAGAGCATTTAGGGTGCCTCAAAATGAATGCAGAAGGCACAGTAAGTTAGGCCAATTCTTTGCTGAGCCCAAGACACAGAGTGGAAGATATTCTAGGGGAGGGGGCATTTGATTCTGTTTTTCTTTTCTGCTAAATCTCTAACATGAAACTTTCTGTTTTGCCTCAGTCCCCTGGATCTCCTGGGGACCCCTGGACTCCCTGCTATAAAGTCCTAGGCAGATCTCCCCCAAGCCCCCCGCTCTCTCCCCTATCACCCTCTGTGTTCTCCAGCTAGTGCCAAGAATGATCTGCTTCCTTCCATCCACATGGCCTCCATACTGTTAACTTCTCATCAGGGTCTCCAGACTCATTTATATGCAACTCAGGAGCCTGGCCTTGGCCCCAGGGGAGGGGGTGGGGGAGAGAAGCTCACGGCTGATGCAAGGCTATTTTAGTGTTGTGGAGGGTGGCAGGGAGTTTGAGTAACAAGAGGAAAGTTATGGAGGGTCCTTGAGTCTCCTGTACCAGCCCTGGTGTCACTGGCCTGTGCATGGGGCTCGGTCCTGATTTACCCAGCAGTCCCTGTGGACAGCTGAGTCCATTCACTTCCAGGGCTTTATACCCTTTTCCCAGCAGGACTTTAGAAGCTGAGCTACCCCAGGGCTGCACAGCATTTTTTTTTTTTTTTTAAAGATTTTATTTATTTATTTGACAGAGAGAGAGGCAGCGAGAGAGGGAACACAAGCAGGGGGAGTGGGAGAGGGAGAAGCAGGCTTCCCGCCGAGCCGGGAGCCCGATGTGGGACTCGATCCCGGGACCCCAGAATCATGACCTGAGCCGAAGGCAGTTGCTTAACCAACTGAGCCACCCAGGCGCCCAGGGCTGCACAGCACTTGATATTCTCCTGCACATGTGTTCACATTCTCGCTCACAAATTCCTCCAGGTGGGCTGGAAGAGAACTCCTGAATCTGAAAGAAGAACTGTTCCTTACTCTGCGGAATTCCTTTGGTGGCTTTGACCGCTTCATGGTACCTGTGGCTGCTGCCACGCATATTCCTTCCACATGAGAGGCACCGAAGGGGGCGCGAACCTGCTGCAGACCTTCAGGGAGCACCCGCGCCCTGTGTCAGATATTGGACTAAGAAGTGAAGACGCAAGCTTGGATAAAACACCATCCCTGACCTCAAGAACTCCAAGACCAGGACAGAAGCTTGGCAAGTGAAGAGATCATTGCTTCACTGTGGACCAAGTGCCACACGAGAGGGGCAAGCAGGGATTCTGTCCCACGGGCTTCAGAGAGGCAGAGGGGACTCTGGAAGTCCCAGACAATCCCTCCTTTTCTACTGCACCTGCTAGGGGCCAACTATCCTAAGGGGAGGGCTACAATCCACCACCGATTTCTAGCACTGTTCTGGGTTCATGCAAAATTCAGCCAAGATCTCAGCTCTCTGCCATTATGATTAATTGGTCAATACATATGTGTCAGTCACATCAACATCAACATCACTGGCTCTCCCTCTGAGAAGAACCATGTGATGAGAGGCCTCATTTAGCTGATGGGAACATGAGCCTGGCTTTCATTACGAAGCATCCCCGGCCGCTCTGAAGAAATTGTTGGACCCAGTGAGGAACTGATGTGATGAACACCATTAATTGATTCATTTTCCAACTGCTTCATTGGTTCCCTTTGAATGCCTGAGGCTAATATTGAATGCTTGCCATTCAGTGATATTTTCTGGTCCCTCGTAGGCGGCTCACGTGGAGACTTCGGTCACACAGTTTCCTCAGTTAATCCACAGTCTAAGGTTGGAAGAGATTGCATGGCCTCTGCCTAAGAACACAAGCCCATGGGACAACTAGGCAGGGTCCTTCAATGGTCCTGGGCAAGATGATACCAAGTTTCAACTCTCTCTGACTCCTCTTCTCTGTGTTAAAGTTCAGAAGAGTCCTGGTTTCCACAATACTCAGCTTTATTTTTTTGCCCCTAAAAATGGAATGCTCTCTGCTTGCCATCTCTCTCTTCGAGCTTCTCTCCCCCAGATCTTTGTAAAACTGCTGCTGTAAGGTGAGCTCCCAACAGTGAAATGCAAGTTCTGCAAGGAAGGGGTCTGCTTGGCTCCCCCCAACCCCACCCTCTCCCCACCCTGTGTCCCCAGCACTGCAGAGGTGCATGGCACAGAACAGGTACAGACCAGATTGTTGCATGAAAGAACCTTCTCCACTTTTCGACTTGAGCTCTCAACTCTGTGGGGATGACTCCTTTGCAAGCTCTCTCCTACACCAAGTCCCACATCTCAGCTGCTGGCCTACATTTCCTTCTGCAGCCTGCTCATACTCAACATGATTGCAACAAAAATCCTTCTCTTTCTCTCCACACCAGCATCCCCACTGGACCCTCCTGTTTCTGGCAGTAATGCTACCATTCACCAACAACTCGTGGACAAAGCCTCTGTGTGGGGCTGCCTCCTCGCCTCCTTCTTCTTGTCCCTGAGCCTGCTTCCTCATTCACTGCAGGGTTGCTGGCCACCTTCCTTTTCTGGTCAATCCAGATCCCACGGTCTAACTCAGAATCCCATCCCTCAGATGTACCCTGTGATGACAGCCTCCTACCTGGCTCATGACTTTCCTAATCCACTGGACACTCTTCCTCCAGATTACGTTCCCCAAATACTCTGTTCATCTGCTGCTTCTCTAACCTAATCAAAGCTCATCAGCTGCTCCCTACTGCCTACTCTTTTGGAACCTTGGCATTCAGGGGCCTTCATGGTCACCCCTTAAACATTTTGTCCAGTCTCACCTCCAGCAATCCCCAAGGAAGTGCTTTCCTTCAATCTAGCATTGTCTCCTGAAAGTGCCTTACATCTTCCCCATTCTGGACTTGTGTCCTCTCTACCCCTTGCCTTGGGACTCTCTGCTCAACTCTGTTCAGTGAAATCCCACCCAGACTTCAAGGTCAGCCCAGATCACACCTCTTCCAAGAAACCTTCCCTTCCCTGACCACAGCTCTTTCCCCCTCATCTGAGTTCCTATAGCTGTGTCCTCTGCACCATTGACTTGACCTTAGCATACAGTGTCTCGGATCATTAGTAATTTTGTCATGTGTGTTATCTCCCCAGCCAGCTTGTAAACTACTTTTGAACAGAGCTCATGGTTCATGTTTTCTTATATTCCCTACAGCAGTTAAGCTGCTTGCTTCCCAAATCCAGGCCTTGCACAGAGTAGGAACTCAGTGGATATTGGCTGATTTTAAAGGAAGATAAGACCAAAATAAATGAACATCAAGATAGGAATTAAACGATGCATATCTAGGGAACAGCATTTCCTTAGGGTATTTATTTTTTTAAAGATTTTATTTATTTGACAGAGAGAGAGAGACACAGCAAGAGAGGGAACACAAGCAGGGGGAGTGGGAGAGGGAGAAGCAGGCTCCCCATGGAGCAGGGAGCCCGAGGCGGGGCTCGATCCCAGGACTCCGGGATCATGACCTGAGCCGAAGGCAGATGCTTAACAACTGAGCCACCCAGGCGCCCCATCCTTAGGGTATTTTTAAAGTGTTTTCCCTCAATAAAATTGGATACTTTGAATAGCACCAGCATCCCATATTATATATGAAATATGCAAGCTTACCTTAGGACGTATTTCACTGTTATAATTTCTAGAAGAAAGAAAACTAGAGAGCCCATTCTATTCCAGTAATGAAAGTAGGTCATCTGTAAATCGATGTTAATTTTCCATATTTAAATCACCTCATTTCAGCAAAAACATGGTAGATTTAGTAATAATGAAGGCCTCACAACATAGCTCTTTTGTAGTGTTCGTGTTCTAAATCAACACAAAGGTGTTATTCATTTGGTTCTGATTCAAGTAGGTTAAACTACATCATCTTTGGCTTTTAGGAACAGTCTCCAATGTGGTTCTTGACTCTAAAGCCCAGATTTGGTCCTCCCCCCACTTATTCCCTCCTCTCGACTGAATGTGTGTGCCTGCCCCCCCCCCCCAAATTCATGTGTAGAAGCCTAATCCCTAAGGTTATTGTTTTAGGAGGTGAGGCTAGGGGAGGGGATTAGGTCATGAGGGTGGAGCCTTCACCAATGGGATTAGTGTCCTTACAAGAAGAGGCCTGAGAGAGCATGCTTCCTCTCTCCACTCTCTACCACATGAGGACACAAGCAGACAGCCGTCCGCAAACCAGAAAGCAGGCCATCATCAGGCACCAGATCTGCCAGCACCTTTGAAAGCCCAGTCTTGGATTTCCCAACCTCCAGAACTGTGAGAAATAAATATTTGTTTGTAAAGCCACCCAATCTATGGTATATTTGTTCCAGCAGCCTGAACTCAGACACTCCCCCTGTCCCAAGCCTGTCCCCAAGCCTGGTTCATCCTGTGCCATCTATCTTCTGACAAACTTAGACCCAGAGCTATAGCTAATGATCTCTCGGGGTGAGGCCCAGGAACAAGTTTGTCAAAAATGTTTCTGTGGTGATTCTGATGAGAAATCAACATTGGGAATCTCTGATCTTCAGGCAGGAGAAGGCTAAGTGACCTCTAAGAGCCATGAAGTAGCTTACAGCTCTGCTGACCTCTGCCCACCAGTACAGCCTGATGTGGACCACTCCTCTCTTCTCTCTCTCTCTCTCTCTCTCTCTCTCTCTCTCACACACACACACACACACACACAAGCGTCTATGTCTTCTCTCACACCCCCGGGCCTGCTTCACCTGCCTAGGTCACCCCTCTCCACCTTGCCCATTCACCCAGTCCCTCTTCAGACACTTGACGAACACCACTTCCTCTGTAAAGCCTTCTGGAAAATTCTTCAGCAGACTAGAGCCTTTGCTCTTCTGTATCACTGCTTCCCTGTGCACTATTCTAGATGAACCTCCTTCATTCATGCATGTGTTCAATGCACATCAGTGTAGCATCAATTGTGTGCCAGGCCCTGCGTGGGGGCTGGACATACACAGCTAACTGGGGCACCAACTCTGGGACCAAGGAGCTTGGAGTCTAACTGGAGAGACCAACCAGAAAACCCAAGATGAGATTTACAGCTTTTAATGTCCCTCCTTCAGAGAGAACACGAGAGAGCAGCTCCTAGTCAGATGTTGGGGTCAGAGTTTCCTTTTTGAAAAGCTGACTCTTCATTTGAGGTTTTATATTGTACTGTATTGAGTTTTTTGTTTGTTTTCCTCAAGGCAAACACAGTCATACACTCGCAGTGTATGAGTGTAAAGAGTCAAACTGTTTTCAATATTTGTTGTGGAAAGCCTTAGATCCTCTCTTTTTCCACCATTTCTCACTCATCTGAAGGCAGCCACATCTACCCCCTTTAGCTGAGTATTTTCGTTTTTACCCCCATGTCTTTAAACACCATGCTTGAATTGCTATCTTTTGATTTTTCAGCTTTGGGCATTTTTTATCGACGTTGCCCTAGGGAAGATAAGACTTTACAGTCCTGCTTCCCAGGTATGCTCCTTACACCCCCCAAATTCCCAAAGGAGTTTTATTGTAGTTTTGATTGGCTCATTAAACATTATGATTTGATAACATGGCTAACTCATAACTTTGTGTTTTTCCTGGAGTTGAATTATCCTTTTCTTTTTAAAAAGTTTGCATAGCATGCTATGTTCTTATCACTAATTGAAGACCAAACTGACAATTGTCTAAACATACTTCCCAAGAAGTCCAAATGCATTCAGTACTTTTTCAAGTTTATTTTCCTAAGGAAGCTCTCTCCCAGAGCCTTCAGCCATGCTCCAAGCTGACCTGGTGGCCCTGTGTGTCCAGCACCCAGCTATCACCCAGCTATATACATCAGCACCCTCAGGGCTCCCTTCACCTCCCTCCTGCATTGAGTGCTGCTTTCTGTATCACATGTCTTCCTCTTTTTTGATGTGTGGCCCATTTTGGTAGAGCACATTCTTCAATACCTTCCTTCAAAAGGTTCCTAGAGACTTTGCACATCTGGAAATGTCTTTCTTCTAACATGACACTTGATTGATTGTTTAGCAAGTGTTTTCATTTGGGTTTCCGCTGGAAGCAAATCCTGAGATAAGTTAGTGAGTGCGAATAATTTATTTGGGAGGTGATCCCAGGAGGTGCCATGAGGGGAATGGACAATTAAGACAAGGAAAGGAAGGATAGCTATACAAGTGTTAATGATCAGGTCACCATTGTGGGCAACTGGGCCTCTGTCCAGCTGGGACCCCAGGAGACTACAAAGAATGCACCTAGAGATGTCCCACCTCAGGGATAAGAAAGCCCATCACATTGGGGTGCCTGGGTGGCTCAGTCATTAAGCGTCTGCCTTTGGCTCAGGTCCTGATCCCAGGCTCCTGGGATCGAGCCCTGCGTCGGGCTCCGTGCTCAGCAGGAAGCCTGCTTCTCCCTCTCCCACTCCCCTGCTTGTGTTCCCTCTCTGTGTCTCTCTCTGTCAAATAAATAAAATCTTAAAAAAAAAAATTAAAGAAAAAAAAAAGCCCATCACCAGTTGAGCGTTGTTACTGGGGTAGAGTAAGTACTGGCCAAGGTCATGGAGACAGTCAACAAGGGATTTTAGGAATGCCAACATTGCTACCCACCCCAGACTCCTCTTCCCTGGTTTGTCTCAGTGTGTGAATGTAACGCATGAAAACTACTTCTTGACCATCTCGTTTCCAGAAGCCCCCTGGGAATCTGCAAAGATGCCACCCCATCCAGGATGACCCACTCAGAAATTGGCCTCTGCCAACATAGCAACGTGGCCTCTATTGTGCCAGCCCTCCAGACCTGCAGATGTATGTGTCCCTGACTAGCCAGGGTTCTCCAGATGCGGTCCCTGGACTACCAGCAGCAGCACCTGGGGAATGCCAGGAAAGCAAATGATCAGACCCACTCTCCATCTACTGAATCCAAAGCTCTGGAGGTGGGGCAGCAATCTGTGTTTCCACCAGGCCCCCAGGGTATTCTGGTGCCCACTTCAGTGTGAGCACCACTAGTCTGGAGTGCCCGTCCCTGGAAGGCACAGAGCGTACATTATATTCCCTTACATCCTTCCACGCACCTAGCACTCTAGGTGTTCATATGTTTGTACAATTAAATTTTATGAGTGACTTGAAGAGATTAAGAATTAATCAGATAGAACTCTGAGAGAGTAAGCCACAAATCCCATAGACCCGCAAGCAAAGTAGGGAGGTGGGATGCATCTGCGGGGACGAGGATCTAGAGAGGCATGGGAGGGGCACTGAAGAGAGGATGACAATGCTAAGAACAAACTTGGCCTGTTAACAAGCTTGCTTACGATGCCCCAGAACACCTGTATGATTTTGGTTCGATCTCGTTAATAAAGTATGACGCAGATGGTGAGAAGAGCAAAAAAGAATTATTCCATATGTATTTTCTGTTCTCCCCCTGCTATTTTAGGAAGAAAGAACATGCACACATTTGTGCTATAACAAACACCTAAAGATGAGGCAGCCATGCACACAGCTGGGCTCCCCAGCACAGCTGTCTGTGGGGTTCCTCCCACCCCCCTCCAGTTGGAGGCTGACCACGGCAGCCTACAGACCCAGCCTTCCACACAGTCCACGAGCAGAGGTTGACCAGCACTCTGATCCATCACCATGAGTCCTTAACATCTTTCAGCCGCCTGTGGGGACATATATTACTGATGGCCCTGGCCAGGCAGCAGACCGAGCCAGACAGGAAGGCGTAAGAATAGGGCAAAGTTCCTATAAAGGGATGCAGACTTGCAAAGGGCATACCGAAAATATCGGAACTGACTAATCTGCTGTAGCATTTATAACTGGGCTCCTTCCCAGTGCATCTCAGCTCCCACCAGCCAGACACCCCATCTGAAGCCGGGGACACACAGCCCATGCTTCACTGCGATACTGCAAAGAGAGAGGAATAATAGTGATAATTATGAGAGCTACAATTCAGTGAGCACATACGAAACACCAGGCACAGTGCTGGGCATTTTATGTCCCCTGCCTCATTTCGCCTTTAAGAAGTCACAAGTTTGTTTTTAGTTGGAGACCCTTGTCAAAGTCACAGGAACAGAAAGTGGAAAAATCCCCCAGATTTAATGATGAAAGCTCAGCAGGTATTCCCCAAGCATTAGTGATGTGGGGAAGAACATCTGGTATAGTTAACAACCTCGGGCTCTGGGGCCTGGCTTCAAATTCTGGCTCTGTCTCCCAGCCCCTCTGCACCTTGGTTTTCTTATCAGTAAAGTTGGATATTTCATATGGAAACTGTGAAGATTAAGTGAGGAATATAAGGCACATAGGAAGCCCTCAATGAAGAGCAACTATTGTTATGTGCACCTGAAATCTTGCATTCACATATAACCTTTTAATCTTGAGACAACTCTATGAAGTAGATAGTTTATCATCCCCATTTTGCTGATAAAGAAACATGAGGGTTCTAGAGGGGCGGGGGTGGGGCGATGGGTTAGCCTGGTGATGGGTATTAAAGAGGGCACGTATTGAATGGAGCACTGGGTGTTATACGCAAACAATGAATCATGGATCGCTACAACAAAAACTAATGATATAATGTATGGTGATTAACAAAACATAATAAAATAAAAAATAATAAATAAAATATGGGGAATATAAAAATTCAAAAAAAAAGAAACAGGTTTATCTAGAGAGCAAGGTCAAATACCTTGTTCAAGACCATAGAAATGGAAGGAGCCAAGGAGAGGCGGGGAACTCAGGCCTTCAGACCTGCAAGTCCATGTTCCTAATTAACCTCTTCCCACCTCAACTCACTCTCTCCCATATAAAGAACCTTATGCACAATCAAATACCAAAAAAAACCCACCCCAAAACCCTGCTTTCAGAATGTATAAGACCATGTTAATTCAGGTCCTCTGAGAAGCAGATACCACAATGGGATTAGCTGTGTAGAAGGTTTTGGGGGGGGAAATGCCTAGAGAGGAAATAGGAATGGAGCCAGAGGAGGCTGAGAGAGCCGTCAGGTCGCTATGCGGGTCTGGGGTGTGGAGGAACAGGGTGGGGAGAGTCTGAGACGGCAGGCCCGTTCTAGGAAAGGTTTGCCAAGACCTGCGACGGGGAGCCCAAGCCTCTAGCCAGAGGACTTGGTGTCTCCCAGAAACTCAAACCAAGCTCAGCCACTAGCCAAAAGCGCTCTGTGCGAAGCATAATGCATACAGGGTAATGGTCTCCTGCCAGGACCATCACCAATGAAGCTCCTCACAGCTGGTGATCTGAGAGGTGCATTTTCATGGCCGGCATAATTATCAACTAAAAGCAAGACTATCTGGTGAAAAATTCTGTGGGAAGGCCCTGAGCTCTGACTGAGCAAAGTACTGATGCCACACTTTATAAATTAAGGAGTCAGTTCCCTCAGAAGAGAAAGCTCTACCCAACAAATGCCTCTTCCTCCAGGGAGCCTTCCCAGGAAACACAGGCCAAGGCAGGTGCCTCTGAGTTTCCCCCTCCCCCAGCAGCCATCAGCTCTGCCCTGCAGTTCATTTCTTCCTGTGTCAGCCTCCCCTCCTTCTCTGACTTCAAAAACCCGCGTAGTTCCCCTTCTCTGAACTTCTTTTGTCCTTTATGATGATGCCAGATTTGTTTTAGCTTTTAAGAAAAATGTCCTGGTTCTCAAGGTAGCCTCACTATCGAGAGGGGGTTGTCAGATTCCTTGGAGGGATTCACCAAGGAGGTTAAATATCAAGTGTTTTGTGAAGTCACTGAAGATTTTAGTTTCCACTGTGTGAGTATATCATTTCTATCCGTTCCCTCTCTCGGCCTCACCTTCCTCATGCCCTCAGGCGCTGCAGCAGCTCCGAGGCTAGTCAGGGAGGGAAGGATGAAAGTCAAATGGATGCTTCTAGGTGGGAGATTGGTTCCATTTGTTTTAGCCCATGCTGGTTATGGAAAACTGTCAAACAGGAGCATAAATTGATTTCCAACGCCACAGTCTCTAATAACTCAGGCTCATTACCTAAAGTTTCACTTAGTACTGTAGATTGTTATTTTGCGTGGACTTGAACCTGGATCAGGCCTGCAAAGCGGTATAAACAGCATTCTATTACCTACCATTTGTCACGCAGGTCATTTAAACTTCTCTTCTTGATCCAGTTCTTGTGTGTTTTTTGAATACAAGTTTCATGATTTCATAGAACAAGCCTCTGTTGTCAATCACTTGATGGATATTGGACAGAAGACCGGGTTTCTGCTTGCTAACTTGTGACCGCTGTAAGAGGTCTCCTCATTTAGACTGTGTCACTTCAGGGAAGAGACTGTTACATTTGTGTGGCTTCCAACTCTTAGCATCGTCATTGACATATGTTAAGTGTGTGAATAAGCTTTTGTTGGAATGAAACAATATACCTCTTCCAGACACTGAAGCCTGCAGCTTGCAGTGAGTCACAAACTTTGTCTTCATGGTGGTCAACTGTCTCGATGGAAAAGAGAGACCAGTCGTCTAATCATTTCAGTTAGGGGCTGTTTGTACAACCAGAGAAGTACCCATAGGTGCTAACGGCATGAAGGATGATGGCGCTGCAGAAGGGCTTCCTGGAATGGGCCGCCCTCCAGCTAAACACAAAGGACACGTGGAAGAAGTGATTGTCCTCTGTCTCGTTAGCCTTCCCTAGGCTTTTTAACACCATTTTGTGCTACACAAATAACGCTCCTCCCTTTTTATCCACTCTTCCTCACTAATCCACTTAATAAGCCTAGACAGCAATGATCCGAAATGCTCTAGCTCTTGGGGAAAAGTGTGTAGGGAGTAATTCATAATAACGTTATAGTCACAGAATCTTGCGACAACCCAAATGTCCTCTTAACACGTAGCTGTTAAAAAATAATGATAGATTCATTAATTGATCCATTTAGTCATTCTTCCAGCTCACACTGAGTACCCACCATATGTCAAGCCTGGTTCTAAGCACTTGAGATACAGCACTGAACGAAACAGAAGTTCCTGCCAGCAGCTTGCTTATGCTATGTGCCTTTTTCTCATTGTTAGGTGTATCTTTCTACATCCTAAGTACATTCTGATTCTTGAATCTCTTTCAAGTCAAGACCAATTGGAACAAAACAAGTGAAGAGTCAACTTGATTTCCATTTTACAATCGAAAGTTCTACCTCATCCACATTTTCATTTATGTAGACATGTAATTTCAATAATAAAACACCAAATACTGCTATTCTTCAGTATCTTTTCAGGGTCAATAACCCTTCTCTATGTAAGCTAAAGAATTGATAAAGACTTTTAAAAAACATTTTTCCCTCATGTTTTTGTATAGAATGAATATTCAAATTGTAGGCTCGATTTTGGGTTAATTTCTAGTTGAGTTCACAGCAGAAAATCTAAGTATTAATTTTAAAATGTTTTTGTTATTTTAACCTGCAATTTAGCAAGGGTTTTCTAGAAGTTGAGAAAGATACATGAAGGAAAGAACTGAACGAGATATCCTTGGAGGCCATAACTTTCAGGCTTTTCTTTGTTTTCCCCAATGAAAGTGTAGCCTTCTTACCAGAGGTAAAAGCACTGCAGTGGGGCCGGCATAAAGTTCAAAGATGTACAGAAAGAGACAGGGGTTCAAACATGTTGTTCAGAAGTATCTGTTAAAGTGACTCCTGATTTAAACTTTTGCTACCACTTCCTGAATAAGCATTTACTTTGTTTATGCGATATCTAATTATTATTATGGCTAATATCTGAACCAGGGTTTCTCAACCTCAGCACTATTGATACCTGGGGCCAGATAATTCCTGGTTGTGGGGCTGTCCCGTCCACTGTAGGATGTTTAGAAACCCTGGCCTCTACCCACTGGATGCCAGTAGAACCCCCATCACTCTCTCAGCCCATCCTTCCATTGTGACAACCAAAAATGTCTCCAGATGCTGCCAAATGTACCCTGGGGGAGGACAAAATCGCTCCTGGCTGAGAACCATTGTTCTGAACAAAGACTATGACTCTTGTCTACTTGTTCTTTGCCACTGCGTAGCCTGCTGGTACTTGGAAAACAAGACTGCCATGTAAGGTTGGACAGATCATTCACTGCACAAGAGCACCCAGTCCAAGGTGTTGGAAAGACCTGAAATTCAGTTCTTGCTCTGCTTGCCAAGCCAAAAGCCCTGAAATGAGGCTCTGTTCTGAAGAAAGGCCACTTTGGAACTCCCATGGAGGTGCCTTGTAGGCTAGCTTCTATTAGCAAAATTAAAAAATGAGAAGCAGACAACATCATAAAAAATGATAATGTCAGATTCTAAGTTCATCTAGTCCAACTCCTTCAGTCTTACTGGAGACTGAGGTCCATGGAATATTCTGGAAGGATAACTGTGAGAAAATCCATTAGCCTCTAATTTAGACAGAAAACTTGAGATGAGAAGGCTGAAGTTAATGCTCTTCGGGGAGCTTGACCATCAAATGGAAATATCTAGCACATATTTGGAGAAGGGCCCTTCCATGGGTGGAGGAAGGAAGCCCAATCCAAATTGCAGGCAGGGATAAGACAAAAATGTGGGACCCTTCCTATGAAAGATATGGACTGGGCATGAGGAATGGCATGCACTTGACCAGGCAGGAGATGTCCGTGGAGAAGAAGGTGTTGACCTTGGCTGCTAGACTCAGTTCAAAACCACGGCCAGTGTCTGATTCATCTCTGTGGCCTTTGGGCTGATGCCTGGCCCATATCATTACAGAGCACAAGTACAGCAAAGCCCAATCCTGGGCAAAAATGTTGTTGACAGTGGAGACCTCTGGGACAGAAACAGGAAGCCTTCCTAGTGGAAGGGGCAAGCTGTCCAGGGGGACAGAGAGTATTCTGAGAAGCTACAGTTTCAGTCTTCCTGACCCTCAAAGAGGTCTCTTCTCTCTACAAGAAAGCATGGCTAAGCATGACACTCTTCCTCCTCCAGATGATCCACACCCCCAAGGTAGTAAGGCAAGTTGTATTTTGCTATAGTCTGCCCTGGTGGCCCAACTGCCCCTCTCTGCCTGCCACACTCACCAGCTGGAACGGATCCCTTCCCAAGACAAGCAGGGCTCTGGGTCTCTGAGCCCACGGACATCCTGGAACCTCAGCACATGGGTATCTGTCCCAAGTACATGCTGTTCTTCTTGCCTTTGCAGGTCAGCTTTCCCTGCCTTTCAAGGGCTCAGCCCCTCTCACATCCCCCAGCAAGAATCTTGACCAAACCCACAATAGGTTTAACAGAAGCTGTAGCAAAGCTCAGAAATACAAGCTCAGAGTCTGCCACTAACACACTGCTCCTCCCTGGGCTTCCGGCTGCAACCCCATGGCAGTTTGCCTCCTACCCTCCTGCCTAGGGACCTCACAGTTTCCCTGATTGCTGTCTTTCCTGTTCCTCATGGGCGATATTCAAATATTCAGGAAGCAACTAAAATGTACCAACTAATCAGAGCAGGTGCCTGGAGGCCCCCTTCTGAGTCAGGTGTTAATTTGCTAGTGGAGGCTCTGTGGAGCCTGGAGACTCCCCACAGGTACAGGATATATGTCAGTGTTAAAGCTCCAGTGGATATCAGTCCCAAGTCTCTCCCTCTTTCTGGAGAGTGCAATTTGACTCTGCCTGTCTCCTGCAAATTCATAGAGGCATCTGTAGCTTTCCAAAGGACCTTGGGGCACTTCGAGCTCTAGACATCCACCCAAAGAGGGAGGTGATGGGATCTCTATAGATAACCTACAACATGATTCCCTTGCAGTTTTCATTTCCACGGAGCACCAGCTGGGGCACATTTTCAGGAAGAGCCATATACTATAACCCAAGTTGCTGACTCCCCTGTTCTGCTGCCAAACTTCACAGACGTTTCTGTGGGGTCTGACTCTATAACAATCCATAAGGCACTAACTGCAGCTATAATTAAAGTGTAGAAGTCAATCTGGCAGTAGCACGCAGCTGGGGAGGGATTCATCTCCTGTGCTGTCCCCAGTGGGCCATAGCCCTCTTCTGGCTGCCGTGGCATGTGGCAGAGGGCATTATGTCAGCAGCATGAAGCCCAGAGTGCCCCTCTGGCTGTTACCTCCACGGCAGGGGTTTGGGAATTACTCGTAGGCACTGCAGTGACAATGACAGGGAAAAGCTGAGGCTGGAACTCTGGGAACTCTGTAGTGTGGGTGTAAGATTTGGGGCCAGGAAGGGACCAGCCAGGAGTAGGGGTGTGATTGAGCAGAGCGGGCGGGAGATCTGGGACCAGGAGAATGAAGGAAGAAAGTGATCCAGGCCAGAGGGGAGGCAGAACCCTCAGCATTTCAGACTAAGGTTTTCATTGGTAGAGACTGCCAACCAGATGCATTAATTTAATTAAATCGGCTTGGCGTTTAAAACTCACTACCTATCTACTTAACGTGTGTGTGTGTGTGTGTGTGTGTGTGTGTAGATTATTCTACAATGTGAATTTCATCTTCAATGACTTCCGTTATCCTCATAAAATTCTGAAATTAAAAGGAATAATCTTGAATATTGTTAAGGTGAAGTGATACACTGAATCTGCATTCGGCAGAAGTCTCTGCATCCTGGACTGGAAATAACCAGAGACCATGTGCCCTACACAGGTTTCTCTTTTAGGGGAGTTCAAGGGTGTGTCCATGTAGAACCTATGATGTGACCTTATTTGGGAAAAAAGTCTTCTCCAAGTAATTAAGGATCTCAAGATGAGACCATCTTGGATAAGGGTGAATCCTAAATCCAATGACAAGTATCCCAATAAGAGAAGAGAAAAGGAGAAAACACACAGAGGAGAAGATGAGGTGAAGACAGAAGCAGAGACTAGAGCGATAAGTCTGCAAGCCAAGGAGGGCCACAGATTGCCGGCAGCCACCAGAAGCCAGGAGAAGGTGCAGAATGAATTCTCCCCCAGAACCAACCCTGCCAACACCTTGATTGCAGACTTCTGGTCTCCAGACTGAAAGAAAAAATTTCTGTTGTTTTAAGCCACCCAGCTTTTGGAACTTTGTTTTAGCAACCACGGGAAACTACCATACGTTGTAACTGGTGACGGGGTTGGGGAATATGGCATCCAATCCTAGTTTGGGGGTCAGGATAACCTGGATTTGGATTTGAGTCATGCCTCTGCCATTTTCTACTTGTACAACTTTCGACAAATGATTTCTTAATGTTCCCTTCTGTGCAACTGGGATAGTAAATACTATTTATTTCATGATGTTGTAAGAATGCAATGAGATGCAGTGACAGAGCACCTGGCACATGGTAAGTACTGGATAAATTTTAGGTTATTATCATGACCTATTATTAGAAGTTAGTTGAACACCGAAGCTAATGACTAGTTAAGGGGAAGATGGGAAAAGAGGTGAGTAACTTTGAAGTAGGCATTCCAGAAAGAGACAATGGCTCCTCTTCTGAAAAGAAGTATGGATAGAGAATATTTGGAAGAAATAGATTCTAAAGAGAGTCCAGTGGTTGTATTTGAAAAGAGGAGAAGAGAGGATTAGGCTGGGAAAGACATGAGGGGAGGACTGGTTTTAAAATAAAATAAGTATTGCTATTTTGGAAGCTGAATGGGGGGTGTTGCTCTGTGTTTGGGAGGAGGATGGAAAGGGAGAGATGATTATTCCAGAGAGAGGGGGAGAGGCTGTAATTATAAAGGGGATGTACATGCCCCGCATGCTGGGCGATTTAATGAACATGCCTTAGGGAGGATATGGAAAGGAGAAGCCCAGGAAAGGAAAAATTTCCTAATCAGGATGCCTTCAGGTAACAGAATGGGCACCTGCCCCTCTCCTGGGCTGGAAGACATGACAGGTCACAGATTTCTAGGCAATAGAGCAGAATGAGGGAAAGATCACTGCCTGGGAGTTATGTTGGGCAGTTTAAAACACCCCAAAAGAGTACAGAACATGTCCATGGGGTCTCATCAAGACTGAGCTAGTCTGGGGGGTGTGGTTTTGACAGCAGAGAGGATGGAATATGTTCTAGGAGAAAGAATACATTGAGCAAAGATAATGGGTGCATCATAAATGAAGGTGGTACAGGAGGAGGGGACAGGCATGCAGGGTGCATACAGGGGAGCAATAGGAAAGAAAAGAGAGAGGAACTGGGGCACCTCTCACTCCTGAGCAAGAGGGTGCTATGAGCAGCGCTCAGGAAGTCTAATTAGGAAGCTCTGTGTAGAATGAGTGGAAGGGGGAGGAGCTATGAGGATAGTTTTTTTTTTAATTAAAAAGTTTAAATTAATGCCAATATTTAATAATCAATATATTTTACTTAAAAGCCAGACTACTGGCATCTCTTGACAAATCAGGAGGTCTGGGATTTCTGGGTCCATATTCTGGCATGATCCCAGAAAGTCTGAGGCAAGGAGTTTGCTAATGTTTTAGAAGCTCATACTCTCTTTGCCATAGCCCCACCTTACCCACCACTTCACTCATTTCCATGACCTGCTTGGGCCTTGCAAGTCAGAAATAACTAATGTAGATGGTACCAAGCAAAGGGTGATGTAATATATTCCTGCCCTCTCTCTCTGCAAGAGCTAGTGCTAAACTGTATCACTGATTGAGGCAGTTGATTGATAATGTCATTTAAATCTTCTTTATCCTGAACTTTTTTTTTTTTAGTTTTGTCTACTAGTTCTATGAATTACTGAGACAGGAGTGCTAAAATCTCCATCTACAACGATGCATCATCTATTTCTTCATTCAGTTCTATGAGTTTTTGCTTAATGCATTTTTGAAATTTTGTTCCTAAGTGTATACATATTTAAGATCAAAATATCTTCCAGAAAAATCAACCCTTTCATCATTAGTCTAATATGAACACTACAGCTTTCTTACAATTATTGTTTATCCTTTACTTTTAACCTTTATATTTATATTTAAAGACAACTTCTTTATATTTGTATTAAAAAAGAATTTCCTATAGACAGCATGTAATTGAATCTTACTTTTTTCATCTCTACTTTTTAATTGGAATATTTATAACATTTACATCTAATGTATGTATAGATATAGTTGGGTTTAAATCTATATCTTGTTTTGTCTTCTATTTGTCCAATATGGTCTTTGATCATTGTTTCTGGTTTTCCTACCTACTCTTCTATTAACTGAGTATTTTAGCATTCATTTTTTTATCTCCTCTAATGGCTTATCAGCTCTATCTCTTTTTTAAGTGGTTCTCAAGGATTTAAAATATGTATCTTTAATTAGTCACGGGCTACCCAAATAGCATTATAAAACTTCAGTTATAACCTAAGAGCTATGTATTTCTATCCCTCTAACTGCTCTTCGTTATATGTGCTATTATTATATAATATTTTTCTCCTACATATGTTAAAAGCCCATAATAAATGATAGTTTTGCTTTAAACAAAAGTAACTCAAAACAAGTCACAGATTTAAATGTAAAAATTAAACCCAAAACTTTCAGGAGAAAATGAGAGAAAAATTTTAGAGAAGGCGAAGATTTCTTAGAATACAACATGTACCTATCATAAAGGGCAAAAAATAATAAATTCACTTTATTAAAGTTAAAAACATTTATTCTTTGGTAGACACTGTTAAGAAAATGAAAAAGCAAACAACAGACTGGGAGAGATAAATTGCAACATGTTGATATGAAAAAGGACACGTAACCAAAATATATAAAGAACCCCTACAACCCAAGACAAATAACACAATTAAAAATGGGCAAAATATTGAAAACACAAACACATTTCACACATACAAATACATGCACACATACACACATACACACATACAAGAATGACCAATACAAGAAAATGCTCAGTGTCACTAGCCACGATACTGAAGTACAAATTAACACCACAACCATATACAAATATACACCCACTAGAATGGCTAAAATTTTAAAAAGACTGACAATACTAAATGTTGCTGAGGATGTGAATTAGTCCATGGAAACGGAGAGCAAGAAACTAAATCTTTGAGTGTATTTTTGTCTTTTATCCAAATTTTTCTTCTCATAATTAGCAACTGCTTTTATCCCTGTCAGACTCTTTGAGTATGAAGCTGCTCTTGTTTATCTACCATCTGATGTGCTTGACATCTAATTAACTAAACATTTACAAAAAATTTTCAGAGGCCAGCTGACAGCTCTGCCTAGGAAGAGCCAAAGGCTGGGCTTGCTTGAATGAGATAAAGAAAAGCTGCTTAACCATGGCACAGGAGGATAATAAACACTAGATAAATTCCTTCCAGGGAAGTGATACGCCCATTTCTTTTTCAGTTTCTCTGGCCTTTGTAATATTGTCTCCATCCCTCCTCTCCCATCCCTACCCCTATAGTGATTTCAAAGCCAATGAATGAGAATTCACTGCGTAAATATTGGCCACCCCCAGAAGAAAATTGGGAATTGTAGAAATGAGTCTCTGTCAGGATGGTACCTTGGTTTCTCTATCATTCCTGGGGAATTATGCCAGATTTATTTTCTTTAATGGGCACAGTAAAAAGTGACCCAACATTAAATAACAATGATTTGCAAATAGCCACCTAGCACAGCCTGCAGACTGTGGCAGCCCTCGGGTCCATAGAATATAGTGTGCCAAGAACAGGTGGGAGAAGGAAATGTTTTCCATCTGGATTTCTAAGTAGTAGTTTAGGAACTTAGATTTTGCTTAGCTTCATAAAAAATGGATGAATTGCAGGGCCATGCAATCATTCCAAACGTTATTATGCCGTATGTCCCGGAGTGTAAGTGGCTTCTGCCGTGCCTCTTACTCATGTCATTGTGTGGGTGGCCGGGTTCTGGCCAACGATGACCATGCACAGTTTGGGGCTGAGCGACTCTCATAACCATCTCACTGGGTTCTGAGAGCTCTCCAGAGCTGACAGCACAGGGCTAATTAGAAAGGCAACTCAAGTTATTTACCGGATAACGAGGGGAAATGCCTGTGATTTAACTCTTACCTACTATCGTTCCCTGTGGAGTTTTTGAAGGGAAGTAATCACCTCCTCATTATGGCAAAGTGTGGCTTGGTGTGTGTTTTGTTGTTGCTGCCACCGTTTTTCTTCCTCTGAGCTCTCCATGAGCCCAGGAGTTATTGTTCCCAAATGGCTCGAGCTCCTTCGAGGTATTCCATTAAGATCGCCATTAAGATTTCCAAGAGTCAAATGAACACAGACTTGCAGCAGTTAGCTGGTCTAACATTTTTCCCTAATGAATGAATTTCCTCATCAACACGCCCTCTACGTGTCTGGTCTCTGCTTTGTACATCTTCAGATAGGGAGCTCACTACCTCACTTGGAAGCCCATTTCTCCATGAAGAAAGTTCTTAAAACAGAACTGAAGTCGCTCTCCTCCTTTATTGGTTCTAATTCTTCCTTCTGCCATTCAAGAAACAAGTCTACTCCGATTTTCAAATGATGACATCTGTGTCGGACTCTGCTCCCACCCCTTCAACTGCTCCCCAAGTCTGGTCAACTGCCAAGCGTCCTTCCCTCCAGCCAATGATACTGCAATGGAATTCTGACTCTGTTTCTGGTTCTTTTCCCTTTTTTTGTTTTTTGGTTTTTCCTTCATTCTCCCTTCCTTCCTCTCCTCCTTTTTCCTTCCTAACTTCCTTCGTTTCTTTTTATTAAAAAACATACGCAATTGAAACACTGTTCAGAAACACAATCACATGTCTCCCTGTGAAAGTACTAGGCCCAAATCTGTTCCAAACAAGGACAGCTCTCTTACTCCATAAAAACAGAATTTTAGATCCTATTTACCCAAGGAATCATGGTGAAAAGTTTGCTCTGATATCTTATTTTTTCCAGAATGTCAATATCTATCGGACTCAGACCTCAACTTTTCATTACACTAACACATCATCAGAGCACAGATGGGCCTGAGAGTCAAGACACTTACTTGGCTCAATTCAGATGACAAACTTTTTGGTCTACTGTAGCAATTGATAGAAGAAAAAGTATTTCATGAACATGAGGCCCTCTGATAAGTGTCCTAAGCCTCCACATGATCATGCAATGTGAAGACATGGCCTCTGAGTGCGTGCACACCAAGCTCAGTGACTCTTGCCCACTAAATTGGGGTGCTTCTCTTTTCATAAGCAGCAACTGAGATTCTAGAAGCTCCCCACCTGCTTGCAGAGGGATATGTCATTCACGAAATGAGGCAATTGTGACAACCCTTATGAAACACAAACATTATCATTGTAACTGTAAAAATAAATTACAAATGGTATTTGTGTGTCGTTATTACTTATGATATTGACGGTGTGTTATCCGATTTTCCTCATTTCTATGGGAAGCAAACTGCAAAGACCACATTTTTCTCAGATCACATCAAAGTAAGAGCAGTATTTATCTATTCATATCCACATATTTGGAGACACTGGAGACATTGGACAGCCAGATCCCTACATTTTCCAAAATGACATAATGGGTATCAGTAACACAGTGAAATTGTGGCTCTGAGCCATCAGCCAGAAATGGCAGTTGCTGCCCAGCTGCATGCACACGCTCAGGCTGATGAATGTGGGCGGTGGAATTCAAACCAGCATGCTGCTTTGCATTCCGCCTGCATCGCTGGAGACAGAAAAACAGTGTGCTAATGATGGAGAAAGTTGAATAACACAAAGTCCCACTCCACAGGTTCCAAGCATCAGCTGGACGGTGGAGTGCCACGGCTAGCTCCAGGGCTGGAGGAGAGCAAGCCAAGGGACTGGGAGCAAATCAAACTCGTAAAAGAAACTCAAGGCTCAGACAGACTCCCACTCCAGAACACAGAGACCAGGGGCACTCCTGGTCTTGCAGGATTCGGACTCACTGTCATTGGCACTTGCTGAAAGCAGTGTCCATTTTGTTTAGCCGCATGAAATGCAAAATGAAACTCAACGTGGCTACAGAGGAAAGGGGAATTCACTGGTTCAAGGATCTGAGAGCCAGGGGCAGGGCTGGTCTCCTGCACAGCTGGGGTTGGGGGGTGGGGAGGGGGCACAGGAGACGTCATCCATTTCACTCCATCTTTTGGCTCTGATTTCCTCTGTGTGGGCTCCCCTACAAGCAGATGCCCCTCTTCTGCCGGTAAGATGGCTGCAGCCATTCGAGGCTCCCACCTCATCTGCTCAGCGACCCCCACGCAATAGACCGCTTCCTTTCCTGGTTCCCACAAAAGTCCTGGAATTGCGGCTCAGCAGCTCTGATTGGTCCACTTCACAACCAATCACTTAGGTCAGAGGGATGTGATCTTCTGGTTGACCAGACTAGGTCACATGCTTTGTCTCCGACTCTGAGGTGGGGGCCAGTCCTGCTTTTACCACTTGGACAGAGGGAAGAATGGGTAGGGTAGTTCCCCCCAAAGTTAAATGCTATCAGGAGGAAAATGTGCAGGACAGAACAAAAGTAGATAACCACATCGAAGTAACAAAACTGATTGAAGGGGCTGGGGCAGAGTTTATGGACGGCAAGGCGCTGCTATATATATACTAAATGGTGCCTTCTTTTGTCATCATCCCAAATGAACCCACACGTTCTGGGGATTCTGTACCCGGTTAATGTTCTGCTCCTTCCAGCCATCCTTTTGGTCATTGCCATTGTCGAAGTCGTAGCTCCCAGCCTGGTCTTGTCTGAGGATAAAAGCATGAGATTGTCCAAGACAGAAATGAATTTGTTCTCATTGGTACACGTTTTGAGGACTGATCATGTTTAAAATACATAGTGATTGGGTGCCTGGGTGGCTCAGCCGTTAAGCGTCTGCCTTCCGCTCAGGTCATGATCCCAGGGTCCTGGGATCCAGCCCTGCATCGGGTTCCCTGCTCCTTGGGAGCCTGCTTCTCCCTCTGCCTCTCTCTCTCTCTCATGAAAAAATAAATAAAATAAAATCTTAAAAAAAAAAAAAAATATATATATATATATAGTGATTGCCTTTATTCCTGGCAGCTTGTTAAGTTTCCATGTTTTCTTTACTGACTCTTAATAGTGAAACCACTGTTATGGCTTATTTATGAAGTTAAGTTTCCAGTGTGAACTTGTAAAGTTATAGATGCTTTTCTGTTACTTTCTGTTTTATTAGAAGTGCCAAGGATTATCATTTTCTAAGTTTGTTGATTATGCTGATGCCTCTCAACTGGGAGAGATTGTTCTGAAAGTCACAGACAGCAGACAGGAGGCTTCTGGCTGCTGAATTCATTTAAGAGGGCAAGAGGCAATGTCTTCTCTCTAGAATCTGTTAGTCACTCCTACTGACTCATAGTAATTCCCTCTCTGGGCAGAAGTTCCCATGAGGCAGGTCCCCACCATATGGCTCTTTCAACTGATGGAAGAATTCAGTGATGTTTATACAGCAAAGAAGTCTTGTGACTCCTGGGCAGCAGATCAGAGTCAAGTAAAAGAGACCAATCTTGGCTAGTATGCATAGCCCTGGCTGGCAGGGCCAAAGGTGTCACTTTAACCTCCATACTCTTCTTCCTGACGACCCACTCCACTCCTAATCTAGCCATTCATTCCACAAATGCCTGACTACAGATATCAGGGCATGAGTGAGTAAGAGAGAGAACATGCAATCGTCTCTGATCATGTTCCTATGCTTTCACTCATTGTCTCACAATGAGCCTGAAGGAAATCAAAATGTCACCCCAAAATGTGACATTTGGTGTAAAAACTATTTGGGGCTGAAGACTATTAAGAAACAAAATTTAACCGAGTAAATGTGAAGCTCTAATTTGTTTTATTAATCAATCCATGAATCAGACAGCATCTTGTCTAGCAAATAGGGGGGAGCTCTGAAGAGTTGTACAAAATGGAAGGTTTTTATAGGAAGAAGGGTGGGGCAAGGAGTTAATAGCTAAAGACTAGAAAGGATTTATCAGGCAAGGTCACCTTCCTTAGGGATAAGGTCTTATTAAGTGCATTACCTCACCTTCCTTTGGGAAATGGACAGAGTCCATGTGACAGGTTACCTAATTGGTACTGACCAGAAAATTCCTGACTGATTGGCTTAAAATTCTGCTGGAGAGGTTAAAACTGCAATTAAGTCTTGGTTTGCTGTCCTGGGGGTGAGTGACAACACCTTGGGCCTGTGGCTTTCTTTTTGGCAAGGCAATTAAGACAAAGCCGTTACCAAAGAAAAGCTCTCTGCCCTTCCCTATTTGCCTAAAAGCAGGACATAAATTTACAAAGTGTCCCTCCCCCTTACTCTGTCAGGAAGGGAGACAACTTTAGACCTTTATCAATGTGGAGATAACACCAGACAGAGGAATCTACATGAAAAGCTTTACTAGGGGAATCTGGGTGGCTCAGTCAGTTAAGTGTCTGACTCTTGATTTCCGCTCAGTTCATGATCTCGGGGTTGTGGGATCAAGCCCTCTGCTGAGCATTGAGCCTGCTTAAGGTTCTCTCTCTCAAAAAGAAAAAAAAAAAAACTTTACCAGATAGGCTTTATCTAACCTTAGTTTTCAACATATTGCACTTCCCACAGTTTGTTGCCCTTGGAAGCCTAAAATTGCTTTCCTTTGTCCTGTCATTTCTCTATAAATTTACTTTTTGTTGAAAGTGCTACATATGTCTGAATTCTAAGCCATTTCTTTGAGCTACTCATCCCTGGGGACTCCCATGAGCTAGATGTGCAATACGCATCTCAATAAACTTGTTTTTCCCTTCTTAGTCTGTGTTTTGTTACAGACTCCAGCTGGGAACCTGGAAGGGTAGAAGGGAAAGATTTCCCCCTCCCCTACAAGCCTGATAGTCACCTTGAGAGTTTAAACAGGGCAGGAATCAATGCCATTCTACAGGTAAGAAGATGAGGCTTGTCCAGGCTCACACCGCCATCTTGGATCCTCTAGTGCTTGAGGAATCCATCTCAGAGAGATTGAAGAGATTGAAGGTCTGCTCTGCTGATACCTATCAGCCAAAATTATTTGCATATTAAGGACTCCTGCCCTCTTACTATTTTGTATAGCTCAGTCTCACACTCTAAGCCTATTTGAAGCTGTTGTCCCTCATCCCTCCTGAGGAACCAAGGTAGCCAAAGGGCCTTTGAATATGCCCATACCAATAGAGACCTAGAGTTTATGCAACTGCCCTCTGTAAGTTTATGAGCCAACTTCTTTGCTTCAGTGTCTTCTCTTTTCTTTTATTCTTTTTCATTTCTTTGTCACTCGCAGTGTTCCAAAGGAGGGAAGATGTGTTTGTGAACTGTGTTGAGAGTACAAGAGTGCACACAACCCAACCCTGCCCTATCTTCTCCCTGATGTGACTCGGATTGTTGATTGGTCTTCTGTGAACCTCAGATCATTCCCTTTAAGAGTTAAGCCACTGCATTGTTAGTCCAGTTTGTAATCATGGCTTGTACCCAATGTTGTTAAAGGTGGAGAAGAGGCTACGCCCTATGTCCATGGGATTCAGAGAAGGACAGAACTTCAGAAATCATCTGGTTCAAAGCTTCGCTGTTGGTGGTTGCTAAGAGTTCCTTTCTCTAAGATTAGTCAGTAAGAAATAGAAAAAAGAAGAGCCAGTATTTCTCAGGTACTTGTCAGGGGCCAAGCACCTTTTTGACGTGCTTTACATGCATTGTTTACTTGATTCTCAGAGTAACCCTCTCTGGTGAATACTGTCATCACCGCCATTTTACAGATGGGCAAACTGAGGGGAAGAGAATCTAGGTAACTTGCCCAAGGCCACGTGGTAGGGCTGGGATATAAATCTGTGGGTATGAGTCTGTGTTTGAGCAAAGATCACAATGATTCTAGAGCTGTCGCTCTTACTCACCCACTCAGCTACATTTTCCCAACAAAACCAGGACTGAGCTAACAAATATATGTGGAGTAAGGGACAATACTCTGAAGAGTGAAAAAATTACCTACCTGTACAGTGCCACTGAGCCACATCTTCCATCTTAGTCTGGGTGAGACTTGGAAGTTACAAATTTAAATGGGCAAGACATGTCAAGTTACTTTATTTTCTTTAAATCTTTAATTAATTTTGACTCTGAGTGTCTACCCCAATCCTATTGGCCTGACTGGCTCAGCGAATTGGGGGCCTATCCCTACCCAGCATTCTGGAAAGGCTCGGGGGTCTTCCATGGAGGACATTTGAGAGGGTCTCATAGTTGCTCCAATATCTGCAGATCCGTTCACAGCCCAAACCCACGTGATTACTCAGATGCAGAAATTCTGCTTTCTTGCCACTCTTGTATGCGTCAATCTTTGTTGAGGTTGAGGGCTCCCAGGCATAGGGGTCCCTCCTCTCTAGGCAGACCACCCAGCTAAACCTCCACTTCCCTCCCGCATTACCCAGAAGGTCCTCTTCCCCTCACTGAGCCCATCACGGTTCGCAGTCGCCTCCCCAGTATGAGCAACACAAGCACAGGAATGTTTTGTGTCCGGATGTCTCCTGAATGCCTAAGTCAGAGCTTGGCACACAGACTTCTGCCCCTCCCAGAAGGCCCTTCCTGCCTCTCTAACCCCCAGACTATGCCTGCAGCCCGATCCTCACCGTGACCTCAGGCCGTCAAGAAAAGCAGGTTCTCAGGGGCTGGGGGAGAGAGGAACCCAGAAAATGGGAGGGCGAAGGCTCTCATTCTTTCTAGTTCTTCAGCAGCAAAGACAGAACCCAAACTAATATCTCAGTAAATCACCCTACCCTTCATGGACCAGCCAACGAGCATTCAGCACTATTTACCCATCTTCTAGCTGTTGGAAAAAAAGACACAAGTGTGAAGGTCATTTACAGCTTTCAAAGGTCTTTCTTTCTGAAACGACAAAGTTTGAGAGGTTCCTCTCTCCAGTCCCAGGATAATGAGAACATTCGCATACTTAAAGGGATTTTTACTCTCCGCAGCGCTGTTTTGTTCTACACAAGAACACAGCCCTCAGTGTGGGGGAGGTTGATGAAGTTCCCCGCAGCCTGCCAAGCTCAGCACCCATCAGCACAGGTGGCCGGATAAAGTGGCTAGAGAGAGAGAGAGAGAGAGAGAGGAACATCAAGAGGCAGAGACATGCTGCCAGAAGCGGGGAGAGAGATGACAGAGTGGACAGAGGGTAGCAGTCAAAGACACACAGTGATACACAGAGTCCCGGAAAAGATACTTCTGAAGGACACAGAGACAGAGAAGGAACCGCTAAAAAAGAAAACAGCAAGAGTTCGAACACACCAGAGCTGAACTGCAAATTAGCTGTTCTGTTATTCCCCAAAGTTAACTAATTTTGCATTAAAGCAGTAGCTACGCCATTGAGGCAGCTTCGAAAAAATGATTTCATTTAATGGGCTGTCTTACGGCAAACCCACTTCAAGGCTCAGCCACTTAGAGAAAGAATATCATTGCTATGCCCTGCGGGCCCACATTGTCCAGACGCTCGGCCCCCCGTATTTAGGACTCGCCTGCTCACAGCTCTATGGGTGCCGGATCAAAGCTGCACTGGCCTCTCCTTTCCTTTCTAGCCAATGCCTCTTGCTGTGCAGATATGTTTTAATCAACCAGCCTACAGCTCAGAGTGTGAAACAGCTTCTTGAAAGATCTCTGTAAATCAAATTCTAATAAATTAAATGAGGATGGATTGGGGTATTTGCTTTATAAATTAATGTGATGGTCAATACTTAACTAAGAAAAGAAGGCTTTAGTCAAGTTGGTTGGTTTGCTTTGTTTAAGGTAAATAACTCCTTCTAGGTGTCTGGATTTGGTTGCTATGTTGTCGGTTTGGGCATCTGTCTCCACAGCCCAAAAGAGAAGGCTTTGAACCTTCTGAAGCATCTTCAGAGAATAAGCATTCCAGAGAATAACCATTCCAAGAAGGGAGGGCAAGTAGATGTTTATTCAGGAAGGCTCTTGGGGAACTATGGAGTCATTGAAATGATGCGGGACCAAGAATCAGGAACTCTCTTGCTTTTAGCTGTGTCACCTTGAGTAGGTAACCAAACCTTGATGAGCCAACCTTATAGAGACAACGGTGAGGAAAAAACAAGAAGAGGTGCCCACTCATTAATTCAGCAACATGTCAAGGACCCCCTCTGTGCCAGGCTGTGCCAGGTGGTGAGGACAGAACTGAGGAGACAGAGGGGATCTCTGCTCCCATGAGAGCCACACTCTGGTGAGGGCAGAAAGGGGGGACAAAATATTTGTTGGCTAGGGCTGCGGGAACCCAGACTACAATGTGGGTGCCCTAACTAACAGACATGCCTTGTCTCACACACAGTTCTGAAGTTGGAAGTCTGAGGTCGAGGTGTCTGCAGAGTTGGTTCTTTCTGAGGGCTGTGGGGGAAGGATGTGTTCCAGGCCTCTCTCCTCAGCCTGCAGATAGCCCTCTCCATGTGGTCTCCCCTCTGTGTATGTCTGTCTCCAAACTTGGCCCCCTTACAAGGAAGGACACCAGTCCTATTGGATGAGGGCCCACCCTTTTGACCTCGTTTTAACTTGATTATCTCTGTAAAGACCCTGTCTCCAAATAAGGTCACCTTCTAAGGTACTGGGGTTAGGACTTCAAAATACACATTTTGAGGGACACAATTCAATGTATAAGAATATATGGTTGTGACGTGAAGGAACTAAATAAGAAAATATGGGAGAAAAATAAGTGTGTGTGTGGTAGAGTTGGGGGGGATGGCTCGGCGAATGAGCTCTGAGGAGGGGGCGTCTGAGCCGAGCCCTGAAGAGAGAGGTCGGGAGGAGCTGAGGCAGAGCTGAGGGTGCAGAGGGCACGTGGGGGCAGAGGCAAGACACCGTCCAGCTAGTTACTGAACGGAGAGGAAGCCTCATCCTAGGCAAAGGGGTGAGATGGGCAATGAGGCGGGTGAATCTCAAAACTGGAAGTCAGAAACAAAAGGCAACGTACTGTGTGATGGGATTTACCTGATGTTGTATAAAAGGTAAGAGTTTAATGGAAAGCAGATCCGTGGTCACCTGGCACGAGGGACAGGAGGAGGGCATGGGGAGCAGAGGGCCAAGAAGAAACTTCTGGGATGAGGAAGCTGTTCTAAATCTTGATTGTGGCAGTTACACAACTGTCTACAATGATCAAAATTCAACAAGCTGCACACTTAATATCGGGGAAGTTTCTTCTATGTAAATAATACCTTAATGAAAAGGAACACACACGCACACACACACACACGCACATGCACACACATGCACGCACGCACGGGGTGCGCACTTGGCTCCTGAGTGGAACGTGGACTGGGGACGGAGGGGAACGTGACAACAGGGGGGCATCACCACAGTTTAGGAGAGAGCAGCTTGCACTAAGGTGGCAACAGTGCAGGCGGGGAGGAGCGGATGTGGGGTGTACTTTGAGGGTAGGTCCAAGAAGAGTGGCTGAAGGATCTGATGAGGGGAATGGGAGGAAAGAAACCAGTAGGGCAATGTCTGGGGGTCTGGCTGAGGCAGGCGAGCTGAGAGTGGCCCCACAGCACGAGCACACAGCACGGACTGCGAAACACCAACCCCACATCAAACATCCTCATTTCTGAGACCCCTCCCTCCCGGGGTGGAGGACACCCCAAGAACAGCCCCATCGGCTAGTCTCCTCTCCACTCTGTCCATCAGGGGGAAAGGAGACAGAAGCAGGGGCTTCAGCTGGAGGCACCTGAGGATCGCTCACAGGTGAGGGTTCACCGCATACTGTAATTCAGGAGCTCTGGGGTAACACCTAGCGATCGGTAATCAGATGAACAGAGAAACCATCTCCACCCACCTGCACCCCATGTGCAGGTAACATGAGGACCTGGAAAAAGGGAACAGTGGCCCCTGTCCCTCTACACCCCTGTCACGCCACCATCTACAGTTGAACCAGAGATCAGACTCAGGCTGTCTTTACCTGAAGCCAGTGGGCTGGGCAAGCTTCGAACCCCCAGTGCCTCTCTGGTCCAGATGCGCCGAGTCATTTCCCCATGCCTGGTGCTCAGGCCACCTGCTGAGAACACACAGGCTACCTGTAGGGGACACTGGTTCTTCTGGAGATGGGCATCTGCCCCAAGGGGCCATCAGTGAGCCCTGAGGGTGAGACTAGGGTACAACAGCCCAGCCTGAGCCTAGGACTTAGGCCCCAGGAAATCCGGATGCGAGGCTGGGAGTAAGCTGAGGCTGGAAATGGGGGAATGGAGCCCAGAGAGGGGCCCCTCAGGGTATGCAAGACAGGATCTCGGCCTCTTCCCTGGGTGGATGACCGGGATGGTTGCCCAGGTATTTGTTTTCCCTCCCGCAGGGTCTCAAGCCCTGGATCACCTGAGGCCTGCCCTGCCCAGCTGTGCTCCAAGGGTAGAGACAGTGCCCAGTGGGCTGGGAGGCCCTCGGGCCAGGGCCAGTTAGCTGTAGCCTGGAAAGCTCTCTCCTGGCTCCTCTGACCCCAGCCTGGATCCTCAGCTTGGGCTATTTGTCCCCCCGGCCCCCACTTCTCCCCAGATTTCCATCCCCTAGTGATTTCCCAGCTTCCTCTTCCCCTGCATATCACTGTCCTAGGAACATGTGCTGCTTCTGGAACAAAAGTCTATTGATGAGGTTCTAATGGACTGCAAAATGTGAAGAAGGCGATGCAGTGAAGGAAGGGGGCCCTATTTTGTTTCGCACTGTTCGTTCATTCAGCAAACTCCCCCTGAGCCTCTACTCCGTGCCGGGTGCGTTCTCGAGCTGGGGACACAGAGCAGTCAGAGGCCGTCACCCTCGGGGCACACAGTCTGCAGAGGAGGGACCCGTCATAAAGCTGCTGCCGAAGTAAAGCGGCAGTGGCCGTGACACAGAGCAGCTGAGCCTCTGTGTTTACCCTGCTCCCTCCCGAACCTCCGTGACAGTGACCGAGAAGCCACACTCCAGCCTCCGCTCCAAGGGAGCCCGAGAGGAGGAGACCGCAGAAGAGAGGTGGAGCTCAGCGGTATTCTGGAAGCTAAACATTCGGATGGACAACGTCAGCCCTCCCTGTTCTGGCACGCACCCGCAGGGGAGCCGCTGATGGGGACACTGGGGAGGCTGGAGCGTGGACTGGCCAGGCGGGGGGCGGGGGGGGGACAAGCAGATTTGCCACGGATTTGCCATAGGCCACAAGTGTGTGTAGTGAGGACACGTGCCGGCTCTGGCGGAGACTGCTGGGTTCAAATCCGCCCTCGCCATGTGATACAGCTCAGGTTTCAGAACCTCTCTGGGCCTCCCTTGCCCCACCAGCACACCGGGGTGGCCACGGAGCCTCTCCCACAAAGCTGCCCTGCATGCGGCTGAGAGAAGGCGGGGGCCGCCCGGGGCGGCCCTGGACACAGTGAGCGCTCGGGGAGTGGGAGCCAGGGATACTTTTACTCTTCACTCCCTCCGCTCCAAGGGTTCTCCTGCAGCCATTGTCTCAAGCCCCTCCTGGCCCACCCCCCACCCCCCTGAGCCCGTGGCCCCTGGTCACCTGGCACTGAGCCCTCCAGGACCACCCCCACCCCCACCCAGAGTCGGAGTTTCCCTCCGGGCCTTGATGGCTGTCCTGCCCTACAAGGGTGGTCAGCGGCCAGAGACACAAGGAAAGCAGGTCAGGCTTGTCTGAGGAGCAGTCATGGCGGAAAGGGATCATCTCGGGAGGGAGGAAGCAGGACACCCCAGTCACAGTGGTGCCCAGACGTCACCAGCTGGATGGACTTCCCTCAGTGCAGATTTTAGGCTGGACAAGACCCCCAACTTCTGTGCTGAGGAATCCTGGCTCAGCTCTTTGGGTAGTGAGACACCCCTTCCCCTGAGAACCTGCTTCCCTGCCTCTCTCTGGTCATCCACCTATGGCCGGCCGCTCTGGAAGTCCATTTGGCAACTTGGAGGCTCCTGGGGAAAGAAAGCACTTGCTAGCCCAGCCCTCAGGGCCTCCTGTGGCCTCCAGGCCATCTCTGCTTTCTCTGCTTCTCCTGGAATCTGAGGCGTCCGGTCCCCAGGAGCCTGGCCCTTCCTCCTGCCCACAGCACAGATACGGCACTGTCCATGCTTCAGCAGCGCCACAAGGAGCCCAGCTCTGCCGTCACACAGGCATGGATGCCAAGGTCTTCCCTTTGCAAGCTGTGTGACCTTTGGCAGATGGTTTGCCTTCTCTGATCCCCAGTTTGTTCATCTGTAGAGTGGTAGAAATTGTATGAATGACCCCGTTATTACCCATTATACAGTATTCAAGTGCTCTTCAAAATCATGGCATTAGGTTCTTCAAGCAAAGATCATATTCTAGGGAGCAACCTCTGGGCGAGGAGAGTTCAGGGTGTAGAATTCATCGAGCAAGATTTTAAACAAAAATGGTCACCGTGTGAGAAAGACATCTGATGCTATTTTTCAGGAAAATCCACTCATGTGGAACATCCCACGCTTCACACGACAGTGACAGCCCACACTGGACAACAGCAACCAACACTTATTGAGCACCTACTATGTACCAAGCCCTGCACTAAGTAAGCACTTCCTGTACATGCTTTCCTCATTTAATCCTCACAAAAACCCGATCTTACCCATGAGGACACTGAGTCTTTAAAGGGGTTTGTGACCTGTTCGCAGAGGTGTTTGAGCTAGACTTGAACCCAAGCACAGCCCAGAGCCGACTCTTACCTGTTATGTGTGTGGAACTTAATACAGTGTTGTGCGGGCACCTGTTCAAGTCAGCCTCAAAAGGCGACCCCTCTTCAGTTTAAATTTCCCCTCTGAGCTGTCAGCAGCGAGCCATGAGTCCAGGTGTCCTTCTTGGGTCCAGGTGCAGATGTAGGGTAACATGGCAGGCCAGGATGGCCAGCTGAAGATCAGAATGTTCTCTGAAGTCTGTTTCAGGCAGCAGCAGGCCCAGGTGAGGCCTATGAAAACACTGCACCTTCAGACAATCTCCAGTGTGTGGTGGGGGGGCAGGAAGGAGCTGGCGGGGGGGGGTGTACAAATGCATAGTAAAGGGGGTCTGACTCTCATTTTAACATAAGGCTGGGCTGCCCACTTCACGAAACTCCCCTTTCACTGAAGCCAGTGCTGCCCTCTCTGCAGACACATCCCCCTCTCTAGCTCAAGGTTATCCTTTGCACCTGGCACACAGGTACGAGCACTATTTTGCCAGAGTTGTTTCCACGTGAACCAGAACACTGTGCAATCCTTAAGAAGCTCCCGAGCCTTTGAGTCTTTCTGTGGCTTTTTCTAATTCCATGCTTTTCCCTAATAATCCCACGTGCTCCCTGCCCCTTTCTGATTCCTCTCCCTTCCTGGGGCGGGGGGGGAGGGCGGGGGGCCACATGTCTCTCACTCCCCACCAACCCGATGCTGCCTTTGCGGCAGGTTGGTCCTCCTTTCCCACTGCAGCAACATAGGACTTACTGTGAGCACCTCTAGGACATATGAATTCTTATAAAAACCAACAGTGAAATTTACTGTAATATTAATCCAAGCTTCGTAGAGTGAGGATCCGGGCTCCCTAAGAGGATAAACTGGATCACTGCCTATTGGTGGCAACAGCCATCAGTGGAGGGATCGTATGTCAGGGCTTTAATACTCTCCCTTCCAAGCTCCCCTTACATCCAGGGATTGTCATGTGACACAGTTCTGGCCAGTGTAAGCTAAGGGAATTTTTCTCAGGGATGCTGGGAAACACTTCCTTATAAAGAGAGACTCATGAGTACATTTAACTTATCACATGACTGGGTTCCTTTCTTCCTGCGTCTGAGCAGGATTGAATGAAGATGTGATTCCTGGGGATACTGCAGCCACCTTGTGATCATGAGGGGAGTATCACTGGCATACTGAAGATGGTAGAGTAAGAGGATGGAAATGGCTGGGGGCCTTTGAGGCCACCTACTTCTCAAGTTCTTTTATAAATTTAATAAACCCCTACTGGTCAAGCTGCTATCAACTGGGTTTTTTATTACATGCATCCTAAAGCATCTCAGTGGAAATAGCTATCTGATGTAAAATCAAGCATTTTTATATGAGAATGCAGATTCTTGACTTCTCTTGAAAAATCAGAAGATCTGGCAACTCTGGGCTTGTCTTCCTACCTGGCAGCAACCTGGAACTAAAGAGAGCCAGCACCTTTTACCTGGGGCGCGTGCTCTTTCGTTGTGCAAGCCTCCCACCACTCCCGACATCCTGACCTGCTCCCTCAGGTCATTCCTCCCCTAGTCCCTCCAGGTATCTGACCTGTGCCTGCTGATCTCTGATTTGATCTGAGCAGGTTCACTCAGTGAAGGAAGAAGCATCTCTTGGACCACAGCTACCAGGGTGCCACCTGCTTGGCCAGTGAGCCTGCATTAGTAACCCCTCATGTCCAGAAGAGATCGGGGCAGGCAGAAATGCCACCATTCACTGCCATTTCGTTAGTGCATTATGGTGTTACTTTGCCTTCACGTTAGGGGAGCACGAAATTAACATATATGGATCCACGAAAACACTCCTCTTCTGTGAAATGACCCAATGAATTATGGCCCCTAAGAATCCTGCCATAGCTTCATGTTATGGTGTCCTTTGTCACTTTATAATTTAACGAAAGCTTTGACATGGCCCGTGGAGTAGGACTTTCCATTCAATTATCAGCATTAATAATGCTGTTCTTTTTTACTTTTCAGAATCCCTTCATTGATCTGTAAATATAAGTATTTATATTAAATTTACGTTTCATGGCCCAGAATTTTAAGTCCTCAGTAATGAATTGTAACTCTCACTTTTGTCCTGCTTGCTAAGCAGAGCTCTGGTAAGTACAGAATCAAAGAAGTATTTGAACTACAGCGGGTGGTTTTGATTTTGGGTTTTTTTTTGTTGTTGTTGTTGAAATAGTAGCAAAGGATCCTTTTCCTGCATTTTTATATTTGACTATTTTTGAAAATTATAAATGTTTAGTTGAATCAGAATATTTAATTTTCTAGTTTTATATGAATTTTAGCTCTGGATTTTAAAATTATGTCTTATAAATGGCTATGATTTAGCTTCTGAAGTATATCACATCTGTTTTCAAAGTTGCTTATGGGTGTTACTGCCGTAATTTTTAGAAATCAAGAGTCTGACTTTGGATGAAAGCCAACTCAAGCCCTCCGTCCCCCCACCCCACAGGGGGAGGGTCTCCCCACAGCTCTGCACTGAGCCCGGTTTGGAAGGACTGCAGCCAGAGAGGGGTGAGCACAGGGGCTCACTTGTAAAAGGTCTTCACAAGGTGGTGTGTGCACTCCAGGGCTGAGCTCCCACAGTGTAGACAGCTGATCAGAAATATCCTGGTGGTTCTCACTGGCGCCCCCAGCCCAGAGCTACTCAGGCAGACAATTTGTACAGCTGCGTGAGTCTTTCCGGAGACTATGACAGCAGCTGCTGCAAGGTGACACAAAACGCCCCCCTGCCCTTCACAGCAGGCCCAGGGACCTGGAGAACCACGTGTGTGTCTGCTCAGAACCAAATAGAGGGAAGGCTCACTGCCTTGAAAAGAACAAAGTGGCCAAGGAGCAAGCAGTGTGCTCTGCTCTCAGGCTGACGAGGGCTCTCGACCGGCTGAGCCAGAACAGGGCATTCCTGATTCTGTTCCTGTACTTTCTACCAGAGCCCTGCTACCACGCTGAAACGCCACCCGCCAGACCGGAGACGGAAGGCGCCACTGTTCGAAGACGACGACTTCTAGCAGAGTCCTGCAAAACTCAGGTCCTAGAGGGCAAAACTCCTCCCCGGAAGCTGCTGCTTACTGCCAGAGGCCACCCAGCCATTCCCTGGGAAGAATACGGTGCCCCCCGGCCAGGAGACAACCGCAGAGACCTCCTCTCCATCCTGGCCCTCAGGCTTCTTTGTTTTCAGTGTATTTGGTGAAAGCCTCTGTGTGCACTCATTCGTCTCATTTCCTTCTAAATCCAATGATTCAAAAACCCTGGAAATACTAAGGCAGTAGCCTCAAACTTCAGCTCCATTTCAGGGGCATATGCCCTGGTAAGCTGACCTTTCGGAAAGCTTCCAAAGCTCAGCACCTGGAATGATCTACGGCCAGAGCTGGCTTTGGACCCGCTCCCCACCCCGGCCTCGGCTGTGACACACCCCACGTCTCTGAAGGACTCTTGCTGCCCCGGACAGCCAACACCAGGTGGGAGGTTTTATTATGTTTTACGACCATGAAAACATAGGACGGTGGCTGTTAACAGTGAACATTTCAGGTAAAGGAACGGACCAAGTTACACCCGCCCTGTCCTTGCGGCTTCCTTCCATATGTCTCTCCGAGATTCGTCCTGCGTCCTTCCTTTGCAAATTCAACAAAGTTGAGAAGACACATTTAAAGTAGCAGGACTACCACCAGCAAAATGGAAGCAGAAGGATAACTTTGAGAAACAACGGATGAGAAACACACTACAGAAAACCTCTTCTACTGTGTTACGATGCCGGGGTGGAAGAGCGTGCCCTGGGCTCCACGTCCATGCTCCTGAGGCCCTAGTCATACAGGGCCTTCAGTGACACCTTCCAGGGGCATGCTGGGCACACTGTCAGCTGGGGGCCGCTCGTCTTTCTTCAGCGACGTCGGGACCCGGAGGCTGACGTAGGGTTTGTGACAAGCTGTGTTGGCCAAAGGAGGGTAGTGCTGTCTGTAGCAGATATATGCAAAAATGAGGCCAATGACTCCACCAACAAAAGAATCTAGGCAGAAAGAGCAAAATGGGAGAAATGTGTTACGACGCGTTCAAATGTGGCCGGTTACATTTTCTAGAAAGCACTCTTCTCACCTACTGCAGTGAGTGGTCTGCTTGCTGGACCCCCTTGAGAGACTAAAGGAAAGAGAAACCACGCTGGAGGTATAGATCTTGGCGGCCTCTGCAGATCTTTTCATTTCTGGGACTAAAAGATCCCTTGAACATGTTTCCTTGATTTGCTCTTAAGTCTTTAATATGTACCTGAGCGTCGCATGAACTCAGATTTGCATTCTTGAATTTTAAAATCTCTTCTAGAATCTGGAAGAAGTCCAGCCATCTCTATAGGATCTAGATACCCTGGTGCGGGTCTGTGATTTCTTATTCTTCAGCAAGTTCCCGCTGGAGGCCTGCAGTTCTGCTGGGGAGCTACTGAAACTCATCGGGTGTGCGGTCTCTGCCTCATAAGTGATTTCCCAGGGAAGAAATACACTTTGGAGTCACAAAGTAAAGAAAACATTTTATTGTACACCAGGATTGGCAACTCAACCGATCTCTGCTCTGAGAATCCCAATCCCTCCAACATCTCATCAAGTTGGGGGGCAGAGGGGGGCATCTGCAGGCAGAACAGCTCTCTCCACCGGGGGTGGGGGGGCAGCCCCTTGCCCAAGAAGGCATTCAGCTGATGCCCAACAGAGACCCCATGAAAGCAGCCCACCCCAACAACCCTCATTTTGTATGTGCATGTATATGTGCATGTTGGCGCTTTCAACTGTGTCTATGCATTATTCTTGCCAGGAAGATTCTAGCACAATGGAAAACCTCCCCTAACAAAAGAAATTCAGGACTCTTTTGAAGGTTGCTATCATGCTGAACTGTCAATCTCCAATCTTGTTGGATTCCATATACCTCTTAGAGGCAAATAGCATCATGAATTCCTGAGTGGGGTTGCAAGGCATAGTTTTTTTTCTTCTTTTTTAAATTTTATTTTATTTAAATTCAATTAATTAACATATAGTGTATTATTAGTTTCAGAGGTAGAGTTCAGGGATTCATCAGGTGCAGATAACACCCAGTGCTCATTCTATCAAGTGCCTTCCTTAATGCCCGTCACCCAGCTACCCCATCCCCCCCCACCTCCCCTCCAGCAGCCCTCAGTTTGTTCCTTAGAGTTAAGAGTCTCTTATGGTTTGTCTCCCTCTCTGATTTCATATGATTTCACTCATACGTGGAATTTAAGAAACAAAACAGGGGATCATAGGGGAAGGGAGGGAAAAATAAAATAAGACAAGGCATAATTAACGGGATTAAATCGAGTTCCTTAAAAGGAGAAGCTCTTCACATCGCCTGTGGCCAGCAGCCTATAAAAACGTGCCAGGACTCAAGGGTTCAAGGTCGGAGAGTTGCACTGTTGTTTTGTTCTCTAACCCCAGGGAACAGCCCCATGGGGCATGATTTTTTATTAGAGTCTGAAATGATCCATGACATCTGCATCTGAGCCACTGACTTACTGAACAGACCAAAGAGCAAAACCTACAAATAATGTCCTTCGGCTGGCAATTTTCTGGGGTACAGCATCTTATCAGGTGCACCACTGACCACAGGACATCGAATCGTCCTGAGCAAATGTTCTCCAGGCTTACTGATGGGGCAACATCTGAGGGCAAGGCGAGTCCTGCCCATGCTATTTTCCACTGAACGGAAAGAGGGGAACGTAGTATCACAGGTCCACCAGCGTCATCAGAAATAACAAGGGCAATGCAAGGTCCAGGCAAGCCACCTTCTCAGCAAAGTCATGTGGGGCTTTATTACAAAGGTGGAGAACAAGATCCAAAAAATGACTTACTTTATGAGAGAGACAGTCATCAAGTGCCTCAAGTGGGTTATTGTTATTTTGATGAAATCATACTCACATCCTGTCGGGCCTGTGCTGACAGAAGAGCAGGCAGGAGACAGGCAGGCCTTTATTAAGGGAAAAAACGCTTGGGATTGACTTTACCCTAAATATGGCAGCATGGGACTGGAGGGTTCAAAAGGGGAATAAACGGATCTCGGTGTCCCTGAAGTACAAGATACTGGGGAGTCTCCTCACTCAGCATCAGTGCCATTCCATTCCACCCAAGTCTGTGTTCCACATGGGTATCAGGTGCCCAGCAGGACGTCTGGCTCTAGGGCACAAGGCTGAACAAAACAGACCTCACAGTCCTCAGGGGCCAGAAGGACACTAATGACAGCCTTATCAGTGAGCCCCAGCCGTGGTACACGCCACAAAGGAGAAGCGTGGGTCTGAGAGACCACCCAGTGGAGTAGCCTGGGCTAGTCCGGTCGGACCAGGCAAGTTTCACGGAGGACGAGCCCCCCCAGGCCAGCCGTGCAGGATAAGCAGGGGTGAGCCAGGGGAAGTGGGAAGTGGAGACGGGGGGACACCTGCAGTCTTCCAGGCAGAGGAAAGAAGGAAGGGGCTTGGCAAATTTGGGAAGCGGAAGGAAGGACCATCTTTTTTTTTTTTTTTTTTAAGATTTTATTTATTTATTCATAAGAGACAGAGAGAGAGAGAGAGAGAGAGAGAGAGAGAGAGGCAGGCTCCCCGCTGAGCAGGGATCCCGATGTGGGACTCGATCCCAGGACCCTGGGATCATGACCTGAACCAAAGGCAGACGCTTAACCATCTGAGCCACCCAGGCACCCAGGAAGGACCATCTTTTACCAGAGGGCTGGTGTCTTTATGATTCTATAGGACAGGAGTTGACCATCAGGTAGTCCATGTACCCTCAAGCTCTGTGGAAGCCTCAGCATGGACCAGAGACCCTGCTGGCTTTCGGGGAGACTGTCTGTGCACACTTCTTCGCCCATACCTACCACTCAGTGCTGACCCCCCTTAATAGCCTTCCTCAACTTCGTTTTCCAGAGCCCAGCAGTTATTACTCAGTAAATGTTTGGTGAACTGAGATGCACTAAAGCATCGACAACACCAACCACAAAAAGCCCTACACTGTGTGATCGCATGTATATGCAGTGCCCAGAATAAGGAAATCCGTGGAGAAAGAAAGAAAGATTAGTGGTTGCCAGGGACTGGGGTTGGAGTTTCTTTTTGGGGTGAAGAAAATTTCCTGGAATTAGTGATAATGGTTGGCACAACTCTGAATATACTAAAAACCACTGAATTGTGCACCTTAAAAGGGATGAATTCTAAGTTACGAATTATACCTCAACAAAGTAGGGGGAGGGAAACAACACTAGATGGGCTCCAATGGTAGTAGAAAGAGGGAGACTTTGAATCAGGCAACCTGAATTTGAATCTTATTTATAAAATGGGCAGGACCCCCACCCCCTTCTCATGAGGTCAAAGGACAGGAGAGGATCTCACCGGCTCTGGAATACGGAAGTGCAGGTACGTACTGGCCATGCTCACCTGCCGTGGTACAAACAAGCACATCTTCTGGAGATATGCTGTCAAGTCCCCTGGGGGAATACATCCCTCTCTGTCACCATGGCAACATCCAATATCACTGAGCTGGCCTAACTTGGGAACTTGTATCCCTTGGGCTCTATGACCCAGGACTCTACGGTAAAAATCAGCTCTGACAAACTCAACAACCCCACATGATTGTTTCTGTTCCTTTCATTCTACTACTAGTGAAGCCTTCTGTTTTTGTAACTTTGAGTTTCTATGAAAGAACTTCCATAGCACAGAGGATACACGATCTATCTGGTGTACTGGGAGCTGGAAGGGCGGCCGCCATGTCTTGTCTTCTTCAACACCACACATCCAGGGGAGAATATGCCTGGGACACAGGCACGAGAGACAAAAGGACTGAATGAATGTTTAAAGTCTAATTTTTTTTGTTCATTTTTAAAGGGAAAGAACTTGCAGAGGAAAGGTTAATTTTAATAACCCTCCCCAAAAAATTTTAATAAAACCAGTGTGAAGAAAAAGATGATACTAGTAAGAAAGAAACATGATTTAGTAAGACTCATTCATTCATTCACTCATTCAACACATTTATTGGGCACTGTTAGGAGTTGAATTGTGTCCCCCCACCCTGCAAAAAAGGTAAGTTGAAGTCCTACCCCAGTACTTCTGAATTTGGCCTCCTCTGGATACAGAGTCTGTATGGGGGTCATCAAGTTAAAATGAGGTCATGAGGGTGGGCTCTCACCTCATATGACTGGAGACACACCCACAGAGGGACGATGATGTGAAGAAACACAAGGAAAACACTGGAGGCAGAGATTGGAGTGATGGTGCCATAAGCCAAGGAACATCTGGGGCAACTAGAAGCTGGAAGAGGCCCAGGAGGATCTTTTCCCTACAGGTGTCAGAGGAAGTGTGGCCCTTCTCACACCTTGATTTCGGACTTCTAGCCTCCAGGACTGTGAGACAATTTCTATTGTTCTAAGCCACTGGGTCTGTGGAACTTTGTTATAGAGTCTGAGGGAACTAACACAAGCACCTACGATGTGCCCTGCCAACAAGAGACGAAAATCCCTGCCCGCATGGAGATTGGAGTCTAGTGCAGTTCCCCAACTACGAACTGCGCGAACTATTTCGTTCCATATTGTCCATAGCTGTTTCCACATTACTACAGCCAAATCCGGGAGTGCAACAGAGACTGCGCAGCCCCCACAGAGCCTAAGATATTTACTGTCTGACCCTTTACAGAAAAAGTTTGCAGACTTCTGTTCTAGTGGATAAGGACAGACAGTAATCAATACACCATAAACCACTCGGTCCGTTAGACGGTGATGCATGAGCAAGATGAGAGTGATAGGGAGCGCGGAAGAAGGGCTGCAGTTCCAAGAGTGGTCATCACAAGACGTCCTCACCCAGAACGTAACACTTGAGCCAAAGTTAGGAGGGGGAAGGGAATGAGGCACACCTACAGAGGGAGTCGGATTCTGGAAATATTTTGAACAGAGAGCCCGCAAGAGAAACCAGAGAAAATGAGAGAAGGTAGAGGAGAGAAGGATGGGAGTGACGTGAAGTCAGCTGGTCATCAATGAGCCTTGTGAGCAGCCAACATCCATCTTCCCTGGGAACTTAGCACCAGGGGAAGACCAGGGCTAACCTAGAGGCAGAGAGGGCAGAGGGCCTGACTCATGCTCTCTTTGGCCCGGCCCAGAGCACCGTCCAGTGGGTTCTGAGGGAGGAGGCAGGGCATGGGGGTGCTGCAGACAGCCCCAGCCCTCCTGTGGGGGTGCCTAAGGTAGGAAGGCAGAGGTGGGCGGACTCGTAAGTCATCGAGGCTGAGAGGCTCCCGGACCCTGAGGAACGTTCGGCAGCTGATAATGAACGTGAATACAGACCCTGCTACAGAGGGCAGCCGACGGTGGAGGGAAAGTGAGTTGGAATCAGCTCACTCCAGACCAAGAATATCCGTGGGAGAATATCAATGTTTCTGTTTTACTCAAGGCTGGTGGGATTCCGGTAGGAACACTAATATAGTTCCAAGGGCTCCTTTTCAACTCACTTTACTCAGAAAATCTAGAGACTGCTTCTGACAGCCCGAGGAAACACCTGGTTAACAGAGTGTGTCCCTCAACTGTGTGTGTGTGTGTGTGTGTGTGTGTGTGTGTGTGTGTGTGTGTGTGTAGAGGGGCAGGGGTAGCAGCCTCTTCCTGGCTCTTTACTGTGGCACATGAACCATCAGCAAAGTGTCCCCTGCCCCCAACCACCACATCTGCAGGGCTGATAATCTCCTGAAGTCTGGTAACTACACGAAAATTCATTTCAAATCACAAACCCTTTCACAGCCCAGTCAGGGAAACATGGCGAAGGCAGTGCCAGCCCCCTTGAACACTTCGCCCAGTCAAATATGGCATCTGTGACCGCCACGGATGCTTTCTAAGCTTGGGCTGGGTGGGAATGAAGGACCGTTTCCTCCCTTGAGACCCATTTTTCTGTTATTACATTCAGAGGGAGATGCTCTTTCTTAGAGAGAAAACCCACACAAGCACCCAGAGCTGCTTAAAATGACATTATGATTATAGAAACCAGTGTTGGTTGGAAGATTACCTCCAAAGGTGGAGTCACATGAGGAAAGCCTGGATCCAGATACAGGAATTTGAGGACCAGAACGACCTCACGATTATGTCCACTCATATAACAAATAATACATTCCTGCCACTCCCGTAATTCTTCACTGACTAGAAATCATAAACACACAAGTCTATGAGTTGAGGGAGACGTGAGTTCAGTAAGAACATTTTTCTCCACATACGCTTTTCTTAGATGGGAAATTCCACAAGTTTTAACTCTTGAAAACACATGGCTAATCACAAAGGGCAACCTCTTTGTGAGGTGCTGGGCCTGGCAGTTAGCATCACCCATGAAACGCTGTAGCTTTCAGTTGACCTGAAAGCGGGCATGTCACAAAGACATGGAGACTCTCAGCCACATACAGACTCAGGACCCATCTAGCTGGCTTTATTTCTGCAGAAGTCCTGCTAAATATTTCACATGCCCCCTCCTGCCATGGCCTGTGCTCTCCATTTTCTTCACTTAATAAAACAACAGGCTTGTCTGTTTGGAGTGGAGCTAGGAAGGCAGAAAAGACAAGAAGGGTGTTGATAACAGAAAATAACCATGATAATGGAAAGAGGGAGGCATTTGGGATTATGGGCTATTTATTGGACAAGAATATATAATCAAGTAACTGGATGTACTTCTATATTAGACGCAGTTGTGTAAGTCAGAATCGAAATGGAGTCATAAAAATCTCATAATATTAATGTTATTAACTAAAGTCTATAATGAGAGGGATCTGGGTTTTGCTGATGCCTATGGGGCTCTGCATGGATTCTCATCATGACGGGTGGCGTCTGCCCATGGTCATTGGACAGCTCAGTCTGTGAAGAAAAACAACTTATTTATCTCCATCAGGCATCCTGCCTCAAACACCCACCCACACTGTCCATCCCTTCTCTAAGCTGGAAACCTGGGAGGCCTCCCTGACTACTCCCTTAATGAGTGAGTGTTCAATGAATAAAATTTCCCACTCATTGAACACTGCTGCTTCTTAACATGTAATAAGGGGGAAAAAAGATGGCGCTGAGGTACACCTTAGATCAGGTTTTCTCAGCCTAAGCAGTAGCCATCTGGGGCTGGGTAGGTCTTTGTTGTGAGGGAGGCGCTATCTTGTACATTGTAAGAGGTTTAGGAGCATCCCTGGCTTCTCCCCACCAGGTGCCAGGAGCAACCACCAATACCACCACCCCTCAGTTGTACAAACCAAAAAGATATGTGCAGATAGTGCCAAATGTCCCCTGGAGGTCCAGTCACCCCCTGTTGAGACCACTGGTGTAGACAGTGACAGATGGTCTCATAAAAGGGAATTCAGGCAAAATGAGCCAGACTCCTTTCAGGGCCCATTAAAGAGTCCAAGGAGAAGGCGCACTCGTCTCCTGGCTGCTTCTGGGGGTATAAACAGAACAGATGACACGGGTGAACTGGTACTTGGGCCACGTCAAAGACCTGTAACACCCCACGTACACTCGGTTTTGCCTGTGGGAGTCTACCACACCTCAAGTCTGGCCCTAAACATCACTGAACATCAAGTCTCTTGCTTTGCTTTCCTATCACCCCACAGAGCATTCATATTCTCCCTCTACTGCTCCAAGTTCCTTCCTCTGCCCGCTGGATGAGACGGGGCTGGAGCCCCCCTGCCGGCAGGCCTTCAGCGCCCCAGCTGCGTCATGCATCCGCCACCTCCGGAAAGCCTGGGACTGTGACTCTTCATCCTCTCGTGATGTGCCAGCCACAGCAAGGTAATGAGTAAAAAATCAATCAGGGCCAAAAGTATTTAAGAGAGGCCAATCTCATGTCTGAGGGTTTCAGGACGAGATCACCAGCCTTCCAAGATAAAGCAACACTCTACTCAAATATGAAACCCTTCATCATTTCTCAAATCCCAAGTGACTGAATAAAAGTGCAAACCAGGGACTCACAGCTAAAAAACAGACCGTGTTCCAAAAACATGTCTGCCTCTAAAACAGTTGTTTGGGAAACACAACCCATCCTTCTCTAGAAACAATGCACGAAGCAACAACAATACCAGTTTGCGTGTGTGTAATATGTTTTCATTTACAAAGTACATTCAGATCCATTATTTCATTCAGTCTATAAAACAGCATGTGAAATATTGGGGGATTATTGTTCCCAAGTTCAGAAGAAGAAACTACAGCTCACAAGGGATAAATAAAAAGCAGTCCATAAAATACCAGCCAGCTTGTAATATTCTTCACGGGGAAATGCCCTCATCACCTGGGTGATAATGATTCTGCTGGAGAATAGTCCCGGGTGCGGTGGGCATGCCTTGGTCCTCTGGCTCAGCAACTCTGCCCCTGCTTCCCTCCCGTGATGGAGCTTTGTGTTATCCAGAACTTCATCCAAGTCATTGATAAAAGTAGATCACAAGGGAGGGCACGGGGCTCAGCATTATGGCTTCTAGTGACCACCCCCATTAGGAGGGCCTCAAGACCCTGATCAGCACTTGACGCACCCACCTGTCCAGACCACGCATCAGTCTCTCTTTCCCCTGAAACCCTGGCTCTAAGCTCAAAGCTCCTGCTAGAAAGGAACTCATAAAGCCCAGAGCATGAGTTCCAAGAGGCTGGTGCGTGGAGCTGAGGCCAGGGAAGGAGCAGGAGAAGCTGGAGAAGTACGAGGAGGAGCAGGAGGTGCCAGAAAAGATGGGGAGAATATGTCCCCAGCTAGGAGCACCCCTCACCTCTGGCCTCATCTGCTATGTCATTACCACTGGAATAAACATCTGGGAAGAGGTGAGAAGTGTGCAGGATCACAAGGCAGCTGGCTTCGGAGACAGAAAAGGGGGGAGGAGGGGAACTGCATGGGGGGCAGCAGGAAACAGGCAAGCGAGAGGAGGGGCAGGCCACGGGCTGATCGTGGGAAGCCATTCGGATCCCAGGAAAACTGGATTTGGGCACATGTAATTCAGTCTGTTTGCTTAAAGTTGACACACTGGAGCTCTTCCCCAAAGCTGCTCAGACTTCATCAGAAATAACCGACTTGCATGTTAATGCAGACTCCTGGCCACCACTCCAGACCCACCCCCAGAGCTGGCCTCCTATCTCAGGGTGGCCTGGTCAAGGTGATCTGAGGATCGCCCTGTGCGAAACATGGCCCTACATCCTGTGCTCCTGGAGGTCTCATGTCCCATGGGCATTACTTCTGTCTCTCCTCCCTGTTTGCAGGGGCAGGTGCTCTTTGACGTTCAGGCAGGCCGTGACCGCAGCTTATCTGCCGGAGGACATGGCGTGGTGTAGTGTTATTCCAGTCCCTCATTTGTTGTGTGCTATTTTCACTTTTCTCAGATACTCCAGGAGTCATACATATAGGTAAGCCTCACAACAGCCTCCTAGCAGCAGCTCAGAAGAACGCTGCTGGCATTGATCCCTGGGCTGCCCCCGTCCTTTGGAAGCGCATCTGTGGTGAGAAATATGTCCTTGTGTGACGGATGTGAGATGTGCAAGCAGCCAAACACCACTTGGCACCAAGTCTGAAGACTGAGGCAAGTGATCTAGCAGGGAAATCACAGTTGGGTCTGAGGCCAAGGGTCTGCCTTCCTGCCGGGACCTGAGCACAGAGGAGGAGGAGGGGCTTCAATTCTACCCCCAGTAAGGGCAGTATGGGGGTCAGAGCTCACACGAACAGGCTTGTTTTCTTTAAAACGGTATCTGCTGTTATTTCAGCCTCCTCTGGTGTGAAGGTGGGCACCTGGTTCTCCCTGAACAGGCACCTTTCTATACCCATCCCTGCAGGAGAGTGTCAGATTACCGTGAGGACTAGGCAGGCCCTGGGCCGGGACTCACCTTGCCAGTGGTGCTTGTAGTCACACATACGGGACAGGGCAATCATCATGGCGCAGTACAGGGGCAAGATGGCGGCACAGAGCCGCCAACTCTTCCCCCGCCCGCTCTCGGTGAAGCAGTGCAGCTTGCCCGCCAAGTAGAACGTCGTGAAGCCGAGGCCAGAAAAGGCAACTGCCAAAGAGAAACAGCAGGTGTTACGCTAGCAGGTGGTAAGTGGCAGGGACACAGCACATCCTGGGCATCCTGTCTACCATCTTGCACACCCCAGGGCCAAGGCATTTGGGCACCAGGCATCGTCTAGGCAAGAATGACCTTCCAGGCTGTGTGTGATCAAAATGTATTCTATTTCCTTCCTTCCTTCCTTCCTTTTCCTTCCTTCCTTCCTTCCTGCCTTCCTTCCTTCCTTCCTTCCCTCCCTCCCTCCCTCCCTCCTTCCTTCCTTCCTTCCACAATGATTAATGGGTATCTACTGTATGCTACACGGGCATTGCTCTAGGTGGGGAATAACAAAGTGCATCTGATGTGGTCTCTGTGACAAGGGGCTCAAGGTCTGGTTGAAAGACATAGCCATGTGTAGAGATGTATTTTAATATAATGTATTTTATTATACATTATATTAAAATAATGTATTTTATTATAGCCATGTATTTTAATATAATGTGTTGGGTTCTATAAGAAAAAAGTGTGTACAGAACATAAGACTGTGATGACTGCTGAGATGTGAAGAGTGAGGGAAAGAAGAGATTCGGGGCTTGGGGGCGCTCAGTAAGATGCGTCCAGCACAACTATGGAGGAATGAGTTTGATGGAGAGGTTGGCAGTGACAGATGCCTTGTTTTCTCCTATAAATTGTGGTTATTGATCTTTAGAATTGCAGAGACAACTCATGACTATGTTAAATCCATTGTCGAAAGTGTGGAGGTTGGGTGCAGCATATGTAATTCCCAGACTTCTCACGCGGTCAAGTTTAAACACAGCGGGAACTCAGTGAGATTTAAAGCAGGTCTTCTGTGGGTTTAGAATGGTCTGCAACCCTGGTCACCCATGGAGTAGGAAGGTGAAAACCTGAAAAACCTAGGAAGCTTTACAAAATCCTGGTAGCCAGGTCTCGCTGCCGCACATTCTGTTGGTGCTGGTCTACTGGTCTGGAGCGTGTGTGTGTGTGTGTGTGTGTGAGTGTGTCTATGGACAGTATATGTGTGTGCACATATGTACACGTGGGTGTGTGAGTGTACACACGTGTGCTCCCCGAGTGATTCTAACACCAGCCGGGACTGAGCTTCCGACACTCGTTGAAGCCACAGCCCCCGCCTTCTCTAGACACCAGCCTAACCAAAGCTTTCCTCTTGGTGAGAAAATACTCCTGAGGGGCAGACTCCTTGGTAACCCGCCCACACAGAGGCTTGGTAATACCGGTCTTGCAAATACTCCGCAGGCCAGTCCACCGGCGACTTGGAGAGACTGCCTCAGCCCACCCAGCAGCCTCAGCATCCCTGAGTTAGTTACAGATGCAGAAAGTCAGGCCTGCCCGGACCTGCTGAGTTAGACTCTGCATCTCGCAAGGTCCACGAGAGACATGTGTACACTCTCCAGTCTGAGGGCCTGGCCTAAAACACAATCATCCTCTTTATATATATATATGATACATATATGATATATCATATATATATATGATATATATGATATATATATATATACATATCACCCTCTTTACCTTAGGGAAATAATCCAAAAACATGGAGAGCTCTAGAAGATATTCTGGTCGAGTTATTTATAATCATAGAACAATGCAAGATGATGAATGCAGAGGCACAGAGTAGCAAACTGTGATATTTCCATTCAGGGGACTATGACGCACCCATGAAAATCACAGTGCTCACACAGCGCTACGGACAATCCTCACAGTACCATGTTAAAGGGAAAAAAGCAGGACCTCCAATTGTAGGTTCAAGATAATCATGGCTATAGCACATAAAAATGAATAAACTGCAGCTTTATCAAATTATCTCTGATAATGTGCCTTTTTTTTTTTTTTTTAGATAGAGACAGAGAGAGCAAGTAGGGGTGGGGAGGGACAAGGGGGAGGGAGAGAGAATCTTAAGCAGGCTCCACGCCCAGAGTGGAGCCCGACGCGGGGTTGGATCCCACGACGCTGAGATCCTGACCGGAGCCTAAATCAAGAGTCAGAGGCTTAACCGACAGAGCCACCCAGGTGCCCCAATAATGTGTCTTCTTAAAAGAGATCCCCCAGGTACAAACATAAACTTATGCCAGAGTAGAAAGCTTTCAACAACCAAGTTAAAGAAGGTAAGAGGGTGTTTTTTTTTTTTCCTCCTTTTTAAACAGAAGATTAAATCAGGTTTATCTCAGGAATAAAAATGAAGCACTTAAACATTTTTGAATAATGATTAGCACTTAAATAAACAACAAAGCTGTGCCAATACATATTAAATATTCTGTTTAAAAGAAGAATATGTAAGGAGCTTCATTGTTCAGGGCTGTTCTACATTTTTGCTATGATGGAAGGTTTTTAAGTGATTTACGGGCATTTGAAAGTGGCCCCATTTGGCCACCATCCTAGCAAGCACAGTGGGTTCTTAATTTCCTGTCCTTACCCGCGTTGCTCTGCTTCTTCTATTCATTTACACCCTCCCCTGAGGTAGCAGAATGGGAGGGGGAGGCTGGACAGTTGGCTCTGGTGGGTACTGGCCTCATCCTGAATTCTTATGGAGGAGTAATGGAATTCATTCAAACCAGACAGCTTAGCAAGTCTATCTGGCTAATTATACTGAATGTGGGAGCATAAAAGAACTGTCCTGGGGCTGTGTGGGGTTATGGATGAAAGTCTCCAAGATTTCAATCCGAGAGGCAGCCCTAAGTGTTGCCAACTGGCATCTCTTGGGAAAAAAAGAACAACAACAAAAAAAGGAAGTCAGTGAGTACAGCGTGGATGAGGAGCAGGAATTTGTCTGTGTCCCCATAAAAAAAAATTGGTTCAGACACTTTAACACAGACAAGTCCCAGCTCAAGCAGCCAAAGCCACCTGAGCCTCGAGGCACAAGACAGGCAAGGGAAGGGGCCGCTGAAAACTCTCCAAGGTCAAGACCTGGGGTGGGTAGCTCAAGGCCAGACCCTCAGACTGCACTAGATCACCTCCTTGCCCCCCCCCCCCCCCAGAACTTGCATTTGGCCGGCTTTGGCAGCAGCAACTCATTCTTTGGAGAGCAGGTAAAATGTACTCTCTGTCATGCCCCAGGACCCACACTGCAGCCCTCCAAAGTGTGGGAACGTCTGCTTCTTTGAAGAGGAGCGGGGAATCAAAAAGGCATTTTGAAAGGCTGGCTTCACCGGTTTAGATCCTGAGGGCATCCAGCAGCAGCTGCCGTTCTGCATATTCTACTGGGCCTTTGGGCAATGTTTTTAAAGCCGCACTGTGCGCCTTTACTCTTCTAGGTGACAGGACAGGCTCCAAATTCATGCCAACCCTTATGCTTGTCACTTTCTCAGTGACATTTATACAGCTGTTGAGCCAGCAGAATGTCCTCTGGCAAAGGGCTTCTGAGGCTCTGCCTTGTGGCCTGGACACCATGGGCACTTTGCATTCCTGCTTTCCCGAATACTGTCCGAATTAGAACTAGGCTCTCCCAAACCGCACTGAATTCATACGATCCCACATTTTGTTCTTCCACCTCCTCCTGTGAGGCTGGGGATTGGGGATCAGGATGTAATCTCCTGGGAGCCGTCCAGCTCTCAGATCCTGGGGCTCACCAAGGCTCAGATCCCATTCAACTGGGAGAAAAAGAAAGCAGGGAAGTTTTTAAAGAAAGGCTTTCCAAGGCTAGCCAAGCAACACCCTATTCTCTTCTCAAAGAAATGTGCACTGGAGGCCCTGCAGAGCTGAAAAACCTTTTATGCTCACGTGGAACAGGTGAGACCCTGTTCATTCTGTCTGCCTCTTCCCTTAGACACAACCCCCGCTTCCAGCATGATTAAGAAATGGAACTGAGAGCAGAGCAGTCAAGCCAGTGGACATTTCAGAAGATGGAGATCATACAATAGGGGAAATGTGTTCATACTTTGCTAACATCATGAAAAACAGAAGTATGATTAAAACACTCCCAAGCCAGTAGGCAAGAGGATGCCGAGATTCTACCTGTCCCTAGGGATCCGAACTCGTCTATTTGCTCTCCAGAGTTTGAAACACACACAAGCTCTCCCACAGTGATCTATGGGGAAGAGCATATGCCCCTTGCTTTCAGAGCCTGTAGCAGGTTTTCTGAGCTAGAAACAGCTGACTGTAAATATTTATATGTTTATCTGGCTGTGAATAGCAAAGATGTTCCTGGAGCCTGTAAACTAGGAAGCAGATGAAGGAGAATGATTTTCCCACCCTGTTTCTGGCACTTTCAATGCTCACTTCTGGCACTGTCATCAATGAGAGGGGATAAGCAAAGCATCACAGTCCAAGCCGCTGGCCCAGGACCTGACACGAGGCACCTCCCCCGTGCAGGGCTCTCTGCCTGCCGGGGATTTTGAAAGGGAATCACTGGTTCTTCTCTCAGGCTTCATAGATGAATTGCCACAGGTTTACAACTCTCTCTTTGCAAAGAAAGTTCTAATTGTGGAGCTAGCTTAGGTGAAATAATGTGGTTTGCTTCCCCCCCCCACCCCTCATTGACTTTTAAAGCAAGTAGAAGACCTTTGGACCCCAATAATTGCTAGAAATAAGAAAACTGGCATGCACACACACAAAGCTTTCAAAATAAAATGAGAGAATAATCAGGGGGACAGATCCTGCTTTGCGTGTTGTGTTTTTCACTTTTGCTAATTATAATGAATTTCTCCAAACTGATCATTCCTGGCACCAAAAATGGAATTGTACCCTGATGAGGTAATCTGTACAAATTTTCCATTTTATGATGCTCAAACAGCTAGTATTTTCTCCTCCAAGAGCGAGAAGAGCAATACCAGATGGTTGAATAAATCTTTAAGAATGTCAGTGTATCTCTACAAGACCATCCAAAACCAGGACGTGGGAACGAGCATGTCTGGTCAGTACGGGACACTCCTTACAAGGACAGTGCTCCCAGCAGTCAGAGATTTGGGTTCTCATCATGGCTCTGTCATTAACTGAATACATGACCTTGGGCAAGTCATTTTCCCTCTCTGGGCCACAGTTTGTTCTGTAAAATGAGAGACTGAACCACGGGGGCCACCAAGTCATGCCCACAGGGGTCAGGCAGATAGGGAACAGGAGTGAAGTAAGTGGATATTAGAGGCACCCTTTTGCACAAGCAGAAAACCCTCCTGGTCTATCTCCTATTACTCCACTGTTGCTAGACACTCAGGTAAGAAACACTTCGCTTTCTGAAAAAAATCAATGGCTCATTTGCAATGGTAAATGACAACTAACACCTGGCTTCACTATGGGGCGATAACTGGGAGTGGTGAGGACTGGGGAGCACCTGCCTGTTTAAAGATGCAGCTGGTGTCTGCCCTATAGAAACGTGGGCTCTGTGTTCCCGGAAGTTTTGATCTTCTGGCAAAGGAGGGATATCCTGGTGTGTGTGGTAAATGTCTCCATTTTAACATATTAACAACTCATCCAAAATTAATACAGTGCAGACCAAACGAACCTCACCTGTGCGCCAACAGGGCTGGATCTGCGGACTGCCAATTTGACAGGTCACCTGACCCCTGTCTTCCAGTGCTGACTGGTTAAATCACCCTCTATGCCTGAGCTGAAAATTACACAAGTCAATTTGTCCCTGCTCTCCACACTAGAGCAAAGAAGCACTTGAGCTTGGGCTGATTTTGTTTAAACCAACCGCAACAGCAAATTAAGTGACATAGGAGATTTGGGGACTAAGAAATCCATTCAACAGCAGGGACTATAGACAGTCCCTGACTTACAAGGGTGCTACTTACTTTTTTTTTTTTACTTTATAATGGTGTGAAAGCAACATGCATTCAGTAGAAACCGTACTTTGATTTCTGAATTTTGTCCTTTTCCCATGGATGTGACATGCGATATGATCCTTTCTCGTGATGCTCAGTGGCACCAGTCACAGCACAGGGTCAGTCCTGCGATCCCCAGGGCAAACAACCGACACGCTTATAGCCGTTCTGTTCTTCACTTTCAGTACAGTGTTCAATAAGTCACGAGAGAATTCAACACTTGATTATAAAATAAGCTTTGTGTTAGATGATTTTGCCCAGCTGTAGACTAATGTCAGTGTTATGAGCAGTTCAAAGGGGGGCCAGGCTAAGCTATGAAGGGCAGTAGATTAGGTGTGTTAAATGCATTTTCAACTTATGATATTTTCAACTTACCATGGGTTTGTCAGGCTATAACCCCATCATAAGTTGAGGAAAACCTGTACTGTGTGCTGTTGGAGAGTGTGGGCTTTCGAGGCAAACCCGTGTGGTCTCAGCTCTGCCACTTAACTCCCATATAAGCTCACCTCTTGGGGTCTCAGTTTCCTTATTTGTGCAATAGGGTTAGTAGCACTTGCCTTACAAAGTTATCTCACAAATCAGTTAATGAGGAATTGTAAAATGCTTAGCGTAGTGCTTGGTGCCAAGTGATCACCTGTCTAACCCATAGCCTTGGTTCTGTGAAGTTCCATTCTGTAAGAGGAGCCTTCACAAAGTCTACTCTTGCAATCTGCAGCTCTTTAGTTACATAACGGCATGCTCGCTCTCAGAGAATTCTAGAGCTAGGTATCAGGCTGCTATAATTCCGTAGCCCCCAAGGCTCTCAGTAGATATGAAATGATCTTAGCCAGCAAAATGAACAAACTTGAAGACTCAGTGAGATAAGTCAGTGGATATATCTTTCTGATCCCACTTCGTAGGATGCCTGAAGCTCTCGGATGAGAGGCTCAGAGAGCCAGGAGGCCGTGCCTGTGCTAAGTGACGCATCACATAGCTTTTCTCCTACGACTCCCCAGAAACAAGCTTCATTGTGCCAGAACCTACTTTGATGTCTCTGTGGCCCTAAATGCCTTAATGTGACTAGTTTCTCCTTCACAGTTTCGATGTCATAGTTTCTTAATTCACAGCTCAGCCTAGCCAAGATGCTCGCTCTGTTTTCTATGACAAGCTAGATTCATTAATATTCTAAGATATTGGTTAAGAGATTTTACTTTAAAAAAAAAAAGGATGAGGGGTGCCTGGGTGGCTCAGTTGTTAAGCGTCTGCCTTCAGCTCAGGTCATGATCCCAGGGTCCTGGGATGGAGCCCCGCATCGGGCTCCCTGCTCGGAGGGAAGCCTGCTTCTCCCTCTCCCACTCCCCCTGCTTGTGTTCCTGCTCTCACTATCTCTCTCTCTGTCAATAAAATCCTTAAAAAAAAAAGATGAAAGTAGATTGCTATAAATCCTAGTGAGAATGTGGATCCACAGTGCATCTGTAGCCTAAAGCCATTCAACGGAATTTAAGGAATGACAGCTATTTATTCTGCACAAAATTATCAACAGAAGATCATTAACATTTGATTTAACTACCCAATCAGAGTTCCAATTTCAAGGGTCAATTTTGATGAAAACCACAGTGATTTTTAAAATAGCCCGCCTTCTCCACAGTTTAGGAGCAATGAGATTCTTTGTGCTCAGATGTAGGAGGCAAAAAATCTATCTTTGCTGGAAGAAAGAGAATTGTCAAAATCCTTGAAATCTTTTGAATCATATCAATCAATGATTTTTCTAAAATTTCTTTTAAGTACAAGAGTTCATCACAATCAGTATAATTCAACAACCCCAAAAGTACCAATTGATTCAACTACATAATTTAGGGGACAGGATTTAGGTCCTGATTTATCTTGGTAAGCATCTATACATACTTCCTTTCTTTGCTTGTATAAGCAGGCAGACCTAGATCCCACTAGACTATAACATCCATGTGGGCTGGACTTACGCTACCTTCTTCACACTTGGATCTGTACACTCCTACACTCTACCGGCCCCAATAAACATGTGCTGAATGAAGAGAGGACTTAACACAAAGGTCTATTATTGTCATACATTCCTTCATTCACTCTCTCAACACCTATTTATCAATGGCCTCAAGGAACCAAGGACTTTGCTGGACCATAGTGATGGCAAGATGTGTAAGACCCAGTTCTTGCCCAGGAGGAGTTTTGTTTGGGAGAGAAAAACTGGGAAAAACAAGGCAAGCTCCATGGAGGAAATAAAATTGGAGCCTGGAGGACAGACAGAAGGAAGGGGCTGTAAAACCACCTCAGTTATCTGGGATCCAGAGGCTAAAGTCATTCAACCCTGCTGTTGAACTGCCTCAGATTCTAGGCATGGTCACCGTGGCTATCAGCCTCAGGAAGAATGACTTACTCCAGTACCATCAGCCTTAAGATCTAGTAAGAATTGGTGTGCTGGTGAGAAAGTGAAAGCCGTCTGTTACACCAAAGGAGATGAGGTAGATCCTAAGCAGCCTGGGGAAGGCAGGCTGAGCCTGGGGCTGTTGAAGCCAGCAGCCCCTGACTGTCTGCTCCCCAGGGATGGAGACAACAATCTTGACCCACTGCAGGGAGCCAGGTGGCCAAGCAGACCTGGTAGGTGCAACTCCAGAGATGGGACATGGATTGAGAACCTACAGCTAGTCAGAGATGGAGTGAGGATCTAAGCACAGGTGAGAAGCGCTCTGTAGCTGGGTGGACCTAGGTGTGCGTCCTGACCCCACCACCTGTGACCTGTGTGACTTAAGGCAAGGTGCTTAACTTCTAAAACTCAGGCTTGCCATCTGTAAAATGGACAAGCCAGCAGCTGTCCAACAGAGTGATTGGGAGAACCAATCAGAGTGTCCATGATATGCCGGACGAAGTGCCTGGCAGGCCCTAGGCTCTCAGTGATGGTCTGATCCCTTTTCCTGTCTCTCTGCCTTCCTACTCATGTTCTTTCTCAAAATGATGCTGCCTCCCAAAGTGAATCTGCGAGTGTGGAAGAGGAAACGAAGCAGATGCACATACCAAGATAACAAGGATGTGAACTCCGTGGCACCAGGATGGCTCCATGACCAAGAAGGTGTCTGCATCCTCTGCCATTATATGCCCCACACAAGAACAGTGCCACACAAGTCGTGGGTGCTCGATAAATACAAGTGAATGAACGTGTTAATGAAAGGAAGGAACGGTAGGATAATATGGAAGCTAGACTGGGCGCTCTATGGGAGCACAGGGATGAGCATCCTTTCTCTGCCTAGCTAACTCCTACTCACTCTTTAGGTCTCAGTTTAAATGTCACCTCCTCAAGGCCCTCCCTGGCAGTGTAACGGGCTCTTACTATGCCTTCTACCTATCCTCATAACACTTAACACCACTCTTTTTATTTATGTGATTGCCTAGCATCTACCTCCCTTCTACTGGATTCTAAAGTATGGGGGCAGAGGCTGTGTTCCCCATGCCTGCACGCACTAGGTGCTCAATAAATGTGCATAGTAAATAAATGGCTGCAGATCTGACAGGGAAGGTTTCACAAAAGAAGGAGGCAGGGAGGTACCCAAAGATGGAGAAGGGGTGGAGTCAGGCGCTGGCTCAGAATAACATATGGGAGGGAGACAGGCTGGGGCGTTCATTCAATTCTTCCTGAGCACATCCCATCCTCCAGATATATACAGTCCGTCAGTCAGTCTCCCTCTCTCTCTCTCTGTCTCTCTGTCTCACACACACACACACACACACACACACACTTCCTACAAGGTTCTTCCTACAAGGATGACCCCAGAATCCTTCTGGAGCTTTCCGAACAGAAGCCCCTCTGTTCCCCAGGGACTGACAGCCATCCCCCCCCAATATCTGGGCTAGATTCCAGGGAACAACGAGAGACGCTTGCAGCATTCTCAGATAAGGTGAAGCTATGGAAAGGGAAGCAACACAAGATTCCAAGGGTCTGAAGGACAGACAGGTGGAGTGGAGTTTCATTAAAGTAGAAAGGAAGGAAAGAGGAGACTGAGCTGACTTGAGCAGATTCCAAGAATGTTCTGTCAGGACAGCAAGACCATCAGGCGTGGAGTGCCTCCATCCACCAGGCACTGTTCTAGAAGCTTTCATTACCTGGCCTTACTTCATCCCTAGAACAACACAGTGACATAGGTATTAGGCCCATTTTATGGATGAGAAATGGAGGCCCAGAGAGGTCAAATTACTGACTGAAGGTTAATACAGACCTTAAAAATGGTGAATTATTTCTTTGGGGGGGGGCAGGGGCAGAGGGAGAGAGAATCTTGAGCAAGTTCCACTCCCAGTACAGAGCCTAACACAGGACTCGATCTCACAACCCAGAGACCGTGATCTGAGCCAAAATCGAGTCAGATGCTTAACCAACTGAGCCACCCAAGCGCCCCAATGGTGAATTATTTCTAAATGGAGCAAGAAATCACAATTTTCTTAGCATAACTGCAGTTATGACACTGCTAACTGCCTATCTGTTTTGATACCCCCAGGAGACACGTGCCCTTCAGGGTCACCACTGAAGCCCAAGGACCCAGCACACTGCCTGACAAGAAAAGTAACCAATATATGGTAACCGAATGAATATATAAATGGTAGAGACCATTTATTCATTTCACAAACACAACTGGACTCAATATTAAGTACTCTGGCAACAGGCCAAGGTCCTTGGGGACAGAAAAACATTATGACCGTGAAAGGTCATGTCCTTCCTCCCCTATTTCTAGGCAGGGTGATACTTAAGCTTCCTGAGCCAGACGAGATTTCCATCTCATGATAGCAATGAGAGTATTGCCTTGTTTGAGGATGAGCAATGGGGAAAAGGAAAAGGAACCAAAAAGCTCATAATTAGTCTGAAAGCAAATGTCAATGGCAGGAAACACAAACAGTAGAGGTGGAGGACTGTAAGCTCCTTGTGTAACCCCGGTCCCATGTCTTCAAATAGGATTCTGTTCTGAAAGAAAGAACCCACAACCAACTCAGGCACAATGCACAAAAAAGTGCAGGGAGAGCTCCAGTGGCCGGGAAGAAAGGGACTTTGCGGGAAGAAGGTGGCAGTCTTTTTGTCAGTCCTTGGAGACACGATCCTGCGAAAAGGTGAAGCATCAGCAGAGGAGGATTAAGGATTTTTAAATGACAGAAGCCACTCTGGCTCCCCCCACACACCCCACACCACTTGATGACAAAGTCTTGTTAGGAATCATAAATGGTACTCCTCACCCTAGAGAGAGCTATGAACAGTCACCAAGATGGGAAGTGGTTTTGGATACCAGAGCATCCTGATCTATAGAAGGTCTAGGTCGCCAAGACAACTTTTGCTTTTTTCCCTTGTGATTATATGCCACAATGATCTGAAACATAAATATAAAAATATGCCCTCAAAATGGAGAAATTACCTTCTTCCATAACATCATTAGGGAAGCTGATAGAAGAATGGGCCAGCTTCAGATCAAGATAACATTTTAATGAAAAATAAATTTTGCCTCCAAAGGCCTTAGCGGAACATAAATTTGATGGTGAAATTTCAGTAGCAATGCACATGTTGGAGAAACAACTAAAAAGGCAGTAGCCATGAATATGCCCAGTGTGTTCATCCGATCAGCCTCTATGTGGGGTGCATGAACTTCAGGAGAAACCTTTGAAGTCTTAACGATGGCTACTGCCCAGCTATCTGCCAACGACGTGACCTTTTGTGAGTTGTTATACTACCTGCAATATGATTTGTTAGGGAAAAACCACCCTTCTAACCCGCCCCTAGCACTAGCCCCGATCGGGGATCTCAGCTCACATAGGAGGAGAACACGTGAGATGAGAGACAATGTATGTATTGGTCTTTGCCCCTGGTTCCTGGCACAGAGCTCCTAAAGCCCTTATAAATTCCCAAGTGATAAGCCCTAGGAGCATCTCTTATTCTAATGTGGTGAGTCTGGGTGGGCTCCTGGATAGGGGCTGGTCACCAGAAAGACCAAGTCATGACTAGAAGCTTGGGAATTTCAGCCCCACCTGCCATTCTCCAGCAAGGAGAGGGGGCTGGAAATAGAGTCAATAATCGATCATGCCTATATGATGAAGCCTCCACAAAAATCCCCAAACTATGGGGTTCAGAGAGCTTCCAGGCTGGTGAACATACCAGGAGGATGACCCCAACTCCATGGAGACAGAAGCTTCTGTGCCTTATCTCTGATCTCAGAAGACCTTCCTTAAGACAACATCCAAGTCACAACTTGCTCTACACAACAAACTGAAATGCACCTGCTGGGCTCTTTTAAATCCTTTACTCCAAGACAGCACAAAATAGAACAAAATTAGAACTCTTCCAGGCATTACAGGATTTGGGTTCTGGGTCACAGTGGTGTCCCCCGTCAGCAGTCTTACCTAGTTGCCAAATGGGGACAAAGAACTGCCTCACCTGAGTCTCAAAAACACAATTTTTGTGAAAGTCCCTGGTAAACAGAAATTCAACGTACAAATGAAAGGTAGTGTTAAAAATGCTGGTGAAACCGATGAGAAACATTGCAGCCAGCCTTGGACCCAGATCTGTCTGCTTCTCAGCCCGACATGAGTCTCCTTTCCCAACACAGAAAGAGCTAACACTTCCCCAACCCAGGATTTCATTTCCCGCAGCATGGCTGCCTATAGATCCTGATTGAGATAACTAAATGTTGAGTGAAATACAAAAGCAAGCAAACAATCTTTTCAACTTATCACTGAGTTGACACAAAGAGACGAATTCATGAAAGCAAGGTTCCTCAAAATGAAAGGAAAGCATAGGTCTTAGATACAAGGGAACAGCAAAGTCAGACTGTGCCCTGAGTGTGTTCACAGAAACCTGCAGACCTGGAGCCCCTGCTTTGATGTCGCCATGAGGCACAGTCTGACTTATTATCCGAGGTGGCGCATCTAACAGGAGAGCCCTGAATAAACCTTATTCAGAGTAAAGGAGGAAACAATAAGGAGACTTGTCTGTCTCCATCTTTGTGCTGTATGGAGAGACCTCACAACTCTAACACACCTCTCACAGGTTTTTGCTGTCCAATTTGTGTTTCTCATATGGTCCCCACAAAACCCTACGTGGAGAATTAATTCTGGATGGCCCTGGAGCAGGTAGTACTCTCTGGAAAAATTCATCTTCAACCCAGACATCAAAATATTCCCCAAAACAACGTTCTAGGAAAAAATTAAAAGCCCAAGGGGTGCCTGGGTGCCTCAGTTAGTAAAGCATCTGACTCTTCATTTCAGCTCAGGTCCTGATCTCATGGTCGTGAGATTGAGCCCTGCATGGGGCTCCCCACTCAGTGGGAGTCTGCTTGAGATTCTCTCTCTCCCTTTCCCCAACCTGCCCCCGCTCTCTATTAAAAAAATAAAATCTTAAAAAAAAAAAAAAAGCCCAGAGTAAGAAAGCTCAAAACACAAAAGATTTCAGGGCATATATAGGAAAAACAGACTCATAACAACTTCAGATATTATAAGGCACAGAAGATAAAATAATTATTTGCCATGTGTTTAAGGAAATTATAGGGAAGCATGAAAATAAGGACAAAGAACATGCACTATAAAAAATAACAAAGCAGATTTTTTAAAGGACCAAACAGAATTCTATAAATAAAAAAAGAGTAATTGAACTTAAAAACTCGATAGATTAAATAAGCATGTGAGACAACACTGAATAGAGAATTAATAAGTTGGACGAGAGATTCAAAATTTTTCCAGAATGCAGTTAGAAGGCAGGGGTGGGGAGGGGTGGGTGGGCAGAATACGCAGGAGAGGTCATGTGACGTGGATAATATGGTGAGAAAGTCTGACTGGAGTTCCAGAGGAGAGGAGAAGATGATAGAGAATATGGAGGAGCAATGATCAAACAGACAATGGCTGGAGCATCTGAGAATGTTGACAGATACAAACCTGACAGCCCAGTGAATCTCACACAAGATACGTGAAAGGAAACCCACGCCAGGACACATAATAATAAAACTCTTTGACACCCAAGAAAAGCAAGACGCTAAAAGCACCCAGGATAGAAAAACACAGTATTAACAAAAGAGCAGCAGTAAGACTTACAACTGACTTCAAAAATGCCAAAAAAAATTGGAGCAAGAGATCAGCGAAATACTATCTTCCAAGTTCAGAGAGACAGTAACTGTCAAATTAGAACTCCATAGTTAGTAAAGCCATCTTCTAAGAATGAGGACAAACAAAGGAAATTTAGAAAAAACAAAACAAACTGGGCATTTACCAAAAAAGAATATCAAAGAAGGAAATGTAAAGGCTCTATTTGAAGTAGAAGGTGGACGGGCTGAAGTGGAAATGGGATGGTAAGAAGAGGTGTTAGTACGCACACGGGTTACACGCACACGGTTACACACGCACAGGTCGTACATGGGTTACACACGCATGAGTTGTACGCGGGTTACACGTGCAGGGTGTTGGTGCTTCTGTTGGAGGAGAGAGAAGGAATCAAGCTAGAATGAAAACACCAAAGATCTACCAGATAAGTGAGAATGCATTTATCAGAGAGAAAGCATTCAGTGTCTTCATATTAAATGTTCAGAAGGGAAACACAAAGATATTAAATGACTCGAGACTTGGTTAACTATGTGTGTTAAACTAGAGGACTGATAGAACTTCTAAAAGAAAAGAGGCAAATAATGAAATTGTAACATAAACATTGTACAGGAAGGAACGAGAAAACACTATGTAATGAATGATATAAATAAACCCTAACATATGAGTAATGACAATTGTAATTAAAATTAGCTCCCCAGCTAAAAGTTCAAAAAATATATACATAAAATACAGACCACAGACATAGAATAGAAAAAGATATAAGAAGCAAATATTATTAACCAAGAGAAAGCTCATTTCAATAGTAAAGTCAGATATTGTTCATTGTAAAAACAGCATTAGAAATAAAGACAGTCATGACTTAATTATAAAGGTAGTAGAAGGTATAATAGGAAGTATGACAATTCTAAACTGCGTTTACACAGCACTTCAAAATATATGAACCAAAATGAACAAAATTACAAGACCACAGAACTATCACATTTACTATGAGTGTGGAACATTTTAATGCACATTTTTCTAATTGATGAATTAAGCATAAACAGAAAAATTTGACACATCAGATTTGGACAGCACAAAAAGCTTGGTCTAGTGGATATATGTATAGCTTTAGCTCCTGCAATTTTAAAATTTACATTATTTTTTAATCCATATAAAATATTTATGAAAATAGACCATATGCTAAGCCACAAAGCTAGCCTCAAGATCAAAGGATTGGTAATTTTTACATCCTATAATCTGATCATAATGCAATTAAACTATAAATCATTTAAAAAGTATAACAAGAAAAATATATGTTTAGGATTTTTTTTTTTAAAAAAGCTCTTCTAATTGACTTACAAGTCACAGAAAAAAATGAAAATTGGAAAATTTTCAGAAGTAAATTCAAGGAAAACTATGTATTAAAACTTACAGAATGTAGCTCAAGCAACATTTATGGGAAAATTTACAGCCTAAATTGCTTAAGTTAGAAAAAGAAGAAAGAATAGCATTATTGAGCAATGCATGTAAGTTAACTCAATAAGTTAAAAATAAGAGAGCAGAATAAATTGAAAGTTGAAAGTGGGAAATACTAAAGATAGCAGCAGGAATAATGAAAAGTAAAGCAAACACACAGCATAGAGGCTCATAGGAAAAGAGAGCATATCGAAAAGAGTAACAGATTAAACTCTGGCAAGATAAACAAGAAAAAAACTTCTGGATAGAGGGAGAAAGAAGGCACATATAGCCAATATAAAAATGAGTAATGCAGATATTAATTTGAGAACAAATGGATATTATGAAATACTTTGTATCAATACAGTTGAACGTTTATGTGAAAGGACTAAGCTCTAAAAATACATACAAATTACCAAAAATATCTCAAGAAAAAACAACTAAAACACAAGAGCTTTATAACTTTAAACTGATTCAGTATTTTAAATTCTAGGACCAAATATTTTATGGCATACCTGCCAGACATCCCAAAAGGAAATAAATCATCTTACACTCTTTACAAAGAATTAAAAATGAGAGAATACTCATTTTATGAAGCTTAACTGTGCTTTTTAAATCTTACATATTTTCCCACTTATGTTTGATCTGTCAGTCACTGAAATAAATAATAAGGTTTCCAACCATTTTGGTGGATTTTGTAGGTCTTGTCTTTCTTTTTTATACTTCTGTTTGGTTTTGATAACAGTGATTACAAAACCAGACAATTGTGGTGCCAGAAATGAGAATTATTGGCCAACATCACTCAAAACATATTTACAAATGTCTTCAACAGAATATTATCAGCCAGATCTTGCATTAAGGAAAAGGGGGACCACAGCTAAACCAAAGTGGGTTAATTACAGGAATCAACACTTGTTTCATATTTTAATAATTGATGACTATAAATCACCACATTAACACACTAAAGGGAAAAAACACCAACTTGTAGATGCACGAAATTCAAAATTCATCCTTACAAATTATAAATAAAAGGAACCTGATAAAAAATGTCTACCAAAAAGTCATATTTAATGGTAAAATGTTTAAAACATCCCCTTTACATTAGTAATGGGACATGAATGCTTGCTATCCCCACTTCTAGAACATTGTAGGGAGGTCCTAGCTAGTGAATATAAGAGAATGAAATAAAAAAGTTTAAAAATTGGAAAGGAAAAAATAAAACAGTCATTATTTGTAGGTAAACAGATTTTCTTTGTAGAAAACCCAAAATAATTTATACAGGTAAGTAGTCAGAATTAACTAGGGGAGTTTAGCAAAATTTCTGCATTAGAAAATCAATATACCAAAGTCAATTATATTCCTGGATACCAGAAAACGACCAGACAGAAAACATAATTTAAAAAATAAAATTTACAGTAGCAATATGAATATAAAGTATCTAAAATTAATGTGCTAAATAATGTGGAAATAAAACTACTAATAGACATTAACACCTAAATAGACAATTACACCATGCATTTATATAGGGAGGTATCACATCTCTCCAGATTGAACCACAGATTCAACAAAATGTCAATCAAAATCTCAATTAGGATTTTCATGGAACTTGACCAGCTGATTCTAAAATGCATATGGAAGAGCAAAGGGCTGAGAAGAGCCAAAACACTACGGAAGAAGAACAAGGTCAGAGATGTGGTAGTCAGTCCTCTAATTCTAGTGAAGAATATGCACTAAGGTGTTAAAGCTGGTGACTTCTGGGCAGTAGTAACTTTCTATAGTATGCATGTGCTACTTCTGTAATAACAAAACAATTATTAAAATGAATGAATAAATAAAAGAATGAATACACAAATTAAATGTGGGAGGCAAAACCAAACAAATAAACATAAAGATAATAAAGAAGACAGGCACAGAGAGGAAGAAGACGTTTGCTGCACAAATAACCAACAAAGAGCTAATATCCAGAATATTTTTTTCAAAAAACCTGTAAGTCCGTGAAATAAAAGCAGGCAACGTAATTGAAAAATAGGCAAAAGATAGGAATAGTAATGTCCTATAAAGCGGAAATCTAAATTTGATTAAGCTTAGGAAAAGATGGTCCAGCTCCGTAATCATCAGGAAGATACACAGGGTAACCCCAGGGCTGCCATCAGACCCCCGCCCCAGACCAGCAAAAACTACATTCTGATGGCGCCAAGTGCTGACAAGGCTGTGGGCAGGAGGAACTCTCATAACTTGCTGGTGAGACTGTAAGAATGGTTTGGCATTTTCTTCAAGTTGAAGATGAGCAAATGCCCAGAAATCTGCCAGGAATACATCTGAGAATTATTTTTGCAGTAAGTGCACCAGGAGTTCATAGCAACACTGTTCATAACTGCTACAACTTGGAGATGACCCAAGTGTCCATTAACAGAATGATTTTTTTGCAAAAACTGGGATATTCATGTCCTGGAATATTACACAGCAATGAAAATGAGTGAACTTCTACCATATGCATTAATAAATAGAAGGATCTCAAAAACAATGGTAAGCAAAAGAAACAAATCAAAAAATATATTCTATATGACTCCATTTATATAAAGTTCAAAAATAGGCAAAACTAAGCAATATTTTGTTTAGGAATGTGTGTGTGTGTGTATCAGACTACCTACAAAAACAAATAACTTATTTTAAAAAATTCAAGATAATGGCAAAAGTGGGAAGAGAACAATAAGGTACCATGAAGGATCACACCAGATTTCTAAGAGTATATTTAATTTCTATTTGTCTTAATCCAAGTAATGGGTACATGAGGTTCTATTTTCTGTTATGATTTAAAATCTATTAATACTATTATTTAACTTATTATTATTACTGTTATAACTATTATTTAATTTAACATTATTATGTAAACCCTACAGGTATATTTTATATGTGACTTTGTACATATATGATTGTTAACTAACCGTCCCTATAAAACAATAGCAGGCTCCTAAGAAAATGATCTAGTCCAGGAACAAGTGCAGATTAGACAGAGCCAGCCACCAAACTGTTCGCCCTATATTGTGGACTATTCAGCCATTCATTTGGTCATCAAGCAAGTCAGGCCATTTAAAAAAGGGACACCAAGTTCAAGTCCCCCAGCCCTGGTCTCCTTTTACTGTAAAGCTTACCTATGAAAGCTCCATGATCACAGGGCAGGCACTGTGCATTCCAGGGTACGGGTACCAGACTGAGCCACACACCAGTGAACCCAAAGTACTGGATTTGGTTTTAGGAGATGCTAAGTATCATAATTATGGAGACTTTAAATTGCAATTTTATGACGACCGTGATTTGCTTAACCAGAAAACAGAAGCAATGCTCCTGAAGAAAAAGCAACAAAGGAAGCCTACCCGAACATCACCTCATTATTCAAGTGCAACGAACTCCAGCTAATACTTAATTACAAGAGGCATTTGGAGGCTGCAAGTAGAATAAGACAAGGCATTCTCCCGAGGCACTTGATTGATTTCTCAGATCATAAAATTCAAGCCACTGAGAATTCTGAAAACATTGATTTAGCAAGAGAGCGCCCAGGGAGCACTCAAGCCTTGTAATGAGAATAAATACAGAATAAATGAAACTGGCCAGGTTGTCTGTTACAGATTTTACACTAGGACGTTTTTCAAGCTTCATTGCTAGTTTATTTTTCTAATGTAACTATTTCTTAGGGGTGAAAAGACAGACCTCATCCCTTTTTCTCTTGTACATTGCAAAACACACAACTGCAACTCTGTGCCATTTGTTATGATGTTTTGCATGATCTACACAGGTTCAGAAATACGTTAAATCAGGACTTGGATTGTTTATTTTAAAAATTATTAGCAACGAAGCATGCCTCACAAACATGAACATTAAATACTTTTGTTACAAAGTTTTCGAGGAAGAAAGCAGCTACTTTGTGCATACATGACCAGTTGGAGATTTTTTCAACTAACATCTTAAACTGCATATAAGATACGTACATATTGATGCAAAGTAACATCTAGGTGCCTGGGTTTGAATACTAGCTTTTATTTACTATTTATGGGACCTCGGACAAGATACTTAACCCTCTGGGTCTCACCTGCAAAATGGGATTTTTAGAATATCTACCATATCTACCGTATAGGGTTTTCCTGAGGATTGAACAAGACAATGCATTTAGAACAATTTGGTGCATGCCCAGAATATAGTAAATTCTCAAGAAACATTAGCTGTACACAGTCAAGAGAAAGCTTCTATGCTTAGTTCAATATGCTCCACAGGAGACTGAACTTTCCCTATCTTCCTTCTATTGTAAATGGCAAACTTAAATTTTATACTCATGTCCACACCATTTGACGTCCTACCCATGAAATTTGAACACAACCTGCACCCACAAACAGGTGCTTGGCCCCACTGTAATTTCCAAGATTAGAAAGAATAATTACTCCCCAGGACACTGAAAGCCCTTCCCTATGAGATTGAAAATGACCTCCAGGAAACTTTTCAAAAACATGGAAAACAGAAAAGGTGCCAGAAGTCTGATGACAAGGAAACATCTTAATTTTTTTTAAAGATTTATTTATTTAAGGGGGGGGTAGGGAGCATGTGTGAACAAGGGGAGGGGCAGAGGGGGAAGGAGAGAGAATCTCAAGCAGACTCCACACTGAGCGTGGAGCCCGATGTAGGGCTTGATCCTAGGGCCCTGAGATCATGACAGGAGCTGAAACCAAGAGTCAGATGCTTAACTGACTTTACCACCCAGGTGCCCTGGAAATATCTTAATGCTTTAAAAAGGCTTAAAGAGAAAATTGGAATTCTGGAAATGAAAGACCGAAACATCTGCTATGGGTCTCCGACAATATTCACAGAATGGAGTGTGACCTCCTGACAGAGCTCACCGTTTTCCCAAGGCAGGGAGGAGAGGGAGTTAGTCACACAAGCCACCAGTCTACAGAAAAAAACAGATCAGGGTGATACCCAAGCCTACAGTTTGGTCTCAGAGTACACACAGCCAGTTAGTCTCCTGGAAGAATCCTTCCTACACTGTCTTAACTTCTTTACTGGACTGAGTTCCTTGAGGGCAGATCATGTCTTACTCACCTCTGCAGCTTCAACACATAATTTAGTGCCTGGAACTCAGGAAGCAATCAATAAATGTCAGTTGGGTGAATGAATGTCATTCTCCTCAAGGTCACCATTGAAAGTGATAGACAGAAGAGCCAAATTACATTCATTCACTCATTCAAACAAACAGACATGAAGCCAGTCAGACCTCCCAAATCCCATGCTTTCTGCCTTGTACAATGACACTCTCAGTGAGTCTAAATTTTAATGAGGTATATTTGCCAAAACCTCACCTGAGAATTTTAACAGACTGAGCAAAAGGCTGGGGGTGGGGGGCGTTGTGAAGTGCTATTTTGGTAACTGACAAAAAAGCTAGGTTTTCCTTTTTTTCTCTAAAAGCAAAAATAAGGGCTTTGCTATTTGGGTCCTGCTTCTTTCGGTGTTTTGGGTTTATTTCTCCCTTCCCTTCCACCCCTACTTCCCAAATTTGGCACTCAGTTTAACTAACAGCCTCTGGGAGATTATCAGCCCTCTCAAAACTTCCTAAAGGCAGGCAAGGAGTCATATGCTGCCCAAAGTAGGTGGACAGAGTCAGCTGCCATGGATCCAGAGGTGAATAGGTGGAGACATGGAGGGGAATGGCCAAGTCTAGAGAGCAGCTCAAGTCATGGCACTGATCCTATTAGATCTGTCCCTCTACCTCTCTGTGATTCTCTAAGAGTTCCAGACCTCCATGGGCATGAGAAGCTCTGAACTTATTCTCAGGGATAGGCAATCTCGCTGACAGCAAAAAGTTACTTAAAGTGAATCTATGAGGTGCCTGGGTCGCTCAGTCGTTAAGCGTCTGCCTTCGGCTCAGGTCATGATCCCAGGGTCCTGGGATCAAGCACCGAAACAGGCTCCCTGCTCGGCAGGAAGCCTGCTTCTCCTCTCCCACTCCCCCTCCCCACCCCGCTTATATTCCCTCTCTCGCTGTCTATCAAATAAATAAATAAAAACTTAAAAAATAATAATAAATAAAGTGAATCTATTCACAACAGAAAGCAACCTTTCACATTAAATAGTGCAAAAGAGCTTTTATTGAGGTTCCAGCTCAAAAAAATTGAACTACAACTTATAAAAACTTTATTTTATCTTCTATTTAACACAATATGGGTTACAACTGCAACTAAGCTAATTTCTAGAACAAAGAATCAATCAAGTTTTGGTTGTTTTTGACATAATGTAGAAAATAAGAGCGTGCAGCAATACTATTCATTTTGCCCTCAAAATCACTAGAAGGATCTTTTTATTAACAGAAATATCAGTAGTATTCATCATTTTCCCTCAATTACATCTTATAATCCTTTGATACTCAAATCTGTCTCTTCTGAAACAACTCTACTGGCCTCATCCTACTGGATTTGCTTCTTTTCAATCGCTAAACTGGTCTCTTTGGCCCAGCAGCCTGGCAACATCACTTTCACTGACTTCGTGAAATCTTGAATCTTTCTCAAGATGTGCAGTTTCCTTCGATCACCAACTTATAATGTGCTGACACTGTACTGTCCTATTAAAACAACCAATAGCCACTGAGAACTGAGCAGGGGTGGCAGGTTCCCACCAAGAGCAGGAATAGATGTTTGAGAGCAGATTAATTTTAGAGGTGGTTGATTCATTACTATACATTTCCTTTCATGGCATATTGACTGTATCTTCCCCATGAAATCTCTTAACTGCAAAGACTCAGACAACAATAATTTGGATGTTGAGAACCCCGATGTCCATGCTCCTCTCAAATGTTGCGGGCTCAGTCTATACGGTACCAATCACCAGAGGAAGAGAATTTGGGGGTGGGTCCAAGCTTCTTTTATTGCAGTTTTCAAAGGCTTTTTCCTGCATTGATTCCAGCAGCTGACATCCTTATCACTCAGCTCCTTGGAAGAGGAGAAATCAGCATCGCTGAGATAACTTTCCAATCACTGATCCGAGCCTACAGCTTTGGGGAAATGAGGCCCAGAGGTGAAAGCTTGTTTGTGTTCTACAGTGTCAAAGTAGGTCATGGATTCAGTCAGTTCCATTTAAAAAAAAAAAAAGAAAAGAGAAGAAGAAGAAGAAGAAGAAGAAGAAGGAGAAGGAGAAAGGAAGGAAGGAGGAAGGAGGAAGGAGGAGGAGAAGAAGAAGAAGAGAGGAAGGAGGAAGGAGGAAGGAGAAGGAGAAGAAGAAGAAGAAGAAGAAGAAGAAGAAGAAGCAGAAGCAGCAGCAGCAGCAGCAGCAGCAGCAGCAGAAGCAGGAGCTGCCACCTGTCAAGTCAGTCAAATGGTCTATCTGGTCCACCAGCCAGACTGCTTTCCTGGGAATGAGCATAAAGGTATGTGCACGTAGGATACAGGGAATGATAAAGTTCCTGAGTCTTCCCAAGACACTCTTTGATGGCCAATGGTGCTAGAACAAGGATGCAAAATGTCAAAACCCTGCAATCCAATCAGATTGCAACTTTCTACCCAGAGGAGGGAAGATGACATGGTGCCCTGATTTTAGCTTCAGTGCTTTCGCCATTAGAGACTTTAGACATTAGAGATCTTCAATCAAAGGTCATTGAAGAGGAGGCAGCTGAATATCTGAATTTAGAGAAAAATGACTTTATTCCCTATGAGGACACAAGTTTTTGTTGATAAGAATCCAGATTTAGAGAAATGTGTGGACTCCACATGACACACATTTACTAGAAATAACAATCACCATCACCACCTGGGGTTATGAGGTTGAGAGTTTTATCATGAAGCTATTCAACAAATAGTTATTTAATTCCTGCTACATGCTTGATCAGGTGTCATGCTCAGCTCTGGGGAACAATGAGGCAGACTTGGTTCCTGGTCTTATGGAATCTAGAGATAAAAATAATTATGAACTGTGAATGTGTGAGGAAAGGAACAAATAGGCTTTTGAAAGAGAGGATGACTGATGGGGTCAGGGGAGTCACCACTTTGTATAAATCTGGAAGATGAGACAGAGATAGATATGCAAAGAGCATCAGAGAGTGTGTCCATGGTAGGGAACAGCAGTGGAGTCCTGAAAGGCAGAGAGCTTGATACAACCAGGAACTGTCAGACCAGTGTAGCTGGAGTAGATCATGGCTTGAGATAAAGCTAGTGGGTTAGGCAGGAGCTAGATTTGATTTTTTTTTTTTTTTTCCTGAGAGGGAGAGAGCTTGGCAGGGAGGGGCAGAAGGAGAAGGAGAGAACGAATCCCAAGTAGCTGAGCATGGAGACCAAGGCAGGGCTCGACCCCATGACCCTGAGATCATGACCTGCGCTGAAATCAAGAGTAGGATGTTGAACCAACTGAGCCACCCAGGCCCCCAGGGGCTAGGTTTTTATAGGGTTTTGTGGCACATAGCTATTCTAAGACTTTTAAAGAAAAAGAGTAATCACAAATCAATTGGTTGCTGTGTGAATGGCTGGGAGATGAGCAAAAGTAGAAGGAAGACAGTAAGAGCCCACAGGTCTGAATCACTTCATCAGTGGACAACACTGACCTCAGGTTACCTTATTATTTCCCAATGTCATTTCAAATACCACTTAAATGTAACCACAATTGATAGCTTGCTGGATTTTCAAGTTAAAATAAATGCTATGTGAAAGGTTTCATCAATGATCAAGCTGTTCCCAAATATTCTTGAGATTCACTAATATGTGGATAGTACATCTTGCGTATCTGAAAATTTTTGCTTTTGGTCTAGCTTTTTTTTTATTGAGATAAAATTTACACACAGTGAACTGTATAGATCAATCCTGAAAAACACAGATACTCATACAAGGAAAATCCCCCAAAAGATATTACAACCATTTAGAGTCAGTTCCCCAGTCTATCATGCTCCACTCAGAACCAACCACTCTGATTTCTACTCCATAGACTAGTTTGAACTGTTCTTGAACTTCACATAAACAAAATACTACAATATGTACTCTTCTGTGTCCAGCTTCCTTATCTCAATGTAGAGTTTCTGAGATCCACCTATATTGCTATATCCATCAGTAGTTTGCTCCTTTTCAGTACTGTCTGTTCTCCTACTCATAGATAACTTGCATTGTTTCTGGTTTGGGCTGATTAAGAATAAAACTGCTGCAACAATCTATGTCCTTTCATGGGCATGTGTTTTTATTTCTCTTGGGTAAACACATTAGAATGCACCTGCTGAGTCACATGGTAAGTATATGATTAATTTTATAAAAAACTGACTACCAATTTACAAAGAGGTTATACCAACTTCCACCAGCAATATATGAGAGCTCTACTTGCACCCTCAACATCAGCATTTGGTGTTGCCGGTCCTTCTAAACTTAACCATTAGCTAATGGCTAAGAAGTGGTATCTCATTGTGGTTTCAATTTACATTTCCCTAATACGTGATAATTGAGCACCTTTTCACATGCTTACTGACCTTTTATATGCCTTACTTTATGCAGTCTCTCTTCCAGCCATTTGCCTGCATTTTTATGAGGTTATCTTTTTATTATTGATCTATAGGAGCTCCTTATATATTCTGGATATGAGTGCACAAATCCTTTGTAGGATATATGAATGGCAAGTATTTTCTTCTCTTTTTTTTTTTTTTTTTTTTTGTTGTAAAAGTTTTTTCTATCAGTCTGTGACTTACTTTTTCTTTTCATAATGATGTCTTCTGAAGACCACAACTTTTAAATTTTGGTGAAGTTCAATTTGTCATTCTTTTTATTTTTATTTTTTTAAAGATTTTATCTATTTATTCAACAGACAGAGAGAGAGGGAGTGAGCACAAGCAGGGGGCGGGAGAGGGAGAAGGAGGCTCTTCGCTGAGCAGGGAGCCCTATGTGGGGCTCTATCCCAAGACCCTGGGATCACGAACTGAGCCGAAGGCAGACGCCTAACCAACTGAACCACCCAGGTGCCCCTGTCATTGTTTTTATTATTGGTGCTTTTGTGTTCCTTCTAAGAAATTTTTGACTATCCCAAAATACCAAAGATATTCTTCTATATTATCTTCTAGATGACTTATAGATTTAACTTATAGTATATGATTCACTTTGAGTTAATTTTTACATAGCATATGAGGTAGGGGTCAAGGTTAATTTATTTTTCATACTTTATTCAGGCTTTCTAGTACCACTGATTTTAATCTTTCTTTTCACCACTAAATTACCTTGGCATCTTTGTCAAAAATAAATTGGCCATATATGTGTGGATCTATTTCTTAGCTCTATCTGCTCTATTAATCTATTTATCTATCCTTAAGCCATACTAGCTTGATTACTGCAGAGTTATATGAAATCTTGAAATCAAGTTCTATCAGTACTTCAAATTTTTATCTTCTTTCTCAAAATTGGCTATTTTAGGTCCTTTGAATTTTTCCATAAATTTTATAAACAGCTTTCAATTCCTACAAAACAAATTTAAATAGGATTGTTATGAACCCTATGGTTTAATTTAGGAAAAAACAACATACAGGTTTTTAAATTTAAGTTTATTCTTAGGTTTTCGTAAGTTGATGCTACTGTAAATGGTACTTTTAAAATCTGCACTTTCTAATTGTTTCTTGCTATTATATAGAAATAAAGTTGAGTTTTATATTGGTCTTGTACCTATGATCTTTCAAAATTGCTTATTAACTGTTTTATAGATTTCCTAAGATTTTCTAAATAAATAATCATGTCATCTGCAAATAAAAATAACTACTTCTTCCTTTGCTTTTTATTTTTTTTCTTGTTTAAATGCACTGATTAGAACTCCCACCCAACTTTAACAGATACAGTGATAATGGACAATTTTTTATGATATTCACAATCCGAAGGGGAAAGTATTCAGTCTTTTCACCGTTAGGTATAAAGTTAACAGTAGGTTTTCATAGATGTCTTTTATGAAACTAAAGAAGTTCCATTTTCTTCCTAGTTCCTAGTTCAATGAGAGCTTTTTACCATGAAAGTGTTTTTTCTATATCTATTGACATGATCATATGGTTTTCTCCAATATTTTGTTAATTTGGTGAATTGTAACAATTGATTTTTAATTTTTAAATCAACTTTACATTCCTAGGATAAACTCCAATTCTTTTGTATGCATTTCTGGACTTAATTTGCTAATTTATTAAAGGCTGTGTGTCTATATTCATGAGAGATATTGGCCTATAATTTTTCTTCTCTATAATATCTCTGTCAAATGTTGTTATCAGGATTATTCTATAACCTTATTTGTATAGTCTCAAAGAACTAGTTGGGTAGTGTTCTATCTTTTTGAAAGTTTTGTGTAAGATTGATATTACTTTTAAATGTTTGACTGCAAAAACCAGTGAAACCACCCGAGCCTAGAGATTTCTTTGTACAAAGATTTTTAATTACAAATTGTATTTCTATTTCATCTCTATCAGTTCTGCTGGGCTGTGGTTTGCAAGGAATTTGACCATTCCACATGCATTGTTGAATTGCTGGCATGAAACTGTTTACAAATGCCCTTATTGTCTTTTTAATGTACTCAGGTTATTTAAGAGGAGCTCTGTTTTCTTTCCTGATATTGGTCATTTGTGTGTTCTGTTATCCCTTGATCAGTCTTGCTAGGAGTTTATCAATTCTATAAATCTTAAGAAATAACAAGAAGGGCAAGTCTGGTGGAATTGAAAGTCCTTTACCTTGAAGTTTTGGTATTCCAAACAATTGTTGCCATGAAAATCAATCCCCAAAATCTAACACTAATCATCTTGGTCTGCAGGCAGTTATTATCCCTAAGAAATTCAACAGCATGTGACTAAGCCACATGAAAAAATTAGCACATTTTGAAAGTTCAATGATCTAATAATCCTCACAATAATATGAAATATTATTATATCTATTTCAAAGATGAGAAAACCAAAGCTTAGAGAATTTAGCAATTGCCTAAGTCACATAAGTTATTTTGGATTCACACTCACGTCCTTCTGATTCCAACACCTGTGAACTTCCCACTTCAACCGTGAAGTTGCCATGAGTGAATGATTCAGGATCATATTACCAGTACTTGAGCAGCCTGCCTTTGGAAAGGTATTGTCCCCATGGAACTGGGATAAATGCGATGGAAAAAAGAACATAAGAAGAAAAGGTGTCCCTCATTTTTTTCACATGGCCAAGAAGGGTCACATCATACTGAACAAAATGCTATTATTGGTGGAAATTACAGAAGCAACACTTTGGCCAAGTCTAAATGACTGTAGTCTAAATGATTTTTTTAAAATATAATTTTCAACTTTCACTTCAAAAGTTATGATTGATGAAGAAGGGAAATGTCACTTGCAAGCTTGTGACATGCTATGTTTGATCAAAATAGTGCCATTTCTGTTGTTTTAATAATAGGTCCTCATAGAGTTATGCTTTGCCTTCTCATTTCTAGACATTTCTTTGAAAGGCATTTATTTTCTCTTAGTTAAAAAAGACTAGGGATTAACTAAACACTAATTTCAGTACTTGTTCTTATTGAGTGCCTTGTTTTAGAAAAAAGAGAAAAATAATTTTCTTTTCCATTATCTTTGCTCATCACTCCTAAAGATTGTTTTTAAAAAAGGCAATTATTTCAGGAACATCCATTTTAGGAAAAAACATACTGTCTAGCATCCCTGAACTCTAGTAGGAAACTGGATATACAATGTTAGACCTATTCCTTGTAAACTTCTGCTATTCATTTCATCTGTTATTCAATGCACAGAATAAATTATTCCATGCTAAAAACAATCATAGAATGGTGCTTCTGTATTCTTCTTTACATCTGAATTTACAATGGGCAATGGTTTTCTAGTGAACTCTCTAGCATTATCCATACAACCACTCTGCAAGAGAAACAAGGTAGATGATAAGGAGAAGTGAATGAGGGACTTCATCATCACAGGTGGCTTGCAGGAAGAGTTGGGAAAATGAGTCCAGCCTTGAAAGATGGGTAGATAGGGTGAACATTCACTTTCTCAACACTACTCTGTGCCAAGAAGGGGGGACTCTGGGGAAGAGCTAGGAGGGCATTTCCTGGAGGGGAAGACAGTGAGCCACAGGCTGGGCCGGGACTGTGGGGCCTTGAGGCTGCTTGGTTGGACGGGTATGTGCTGGAGAGGAGAGGAACGTGCTCTCCCTAAAGTGGGTAGGAGAGCATGGCGGTTAATTTTGTGTGTCAACTTGATTGAATCACAGGGTACCTAGATATTTGGCTAAACATTATTTGTGAGTAGGTCCGTGAGGGCGCTTCTGAACTAGCCCTCCCCAGTGTGGGTGGGCATCACCCAATCTGAGGGCCAGAACAAAACAGAACAAAATAGAACAAATAGGTAGAGGAAAAGAACAATAGGTGGAGGAAGAGGGGATTCACCTTCTCTCTGACAGCTTGAGCAAGGACGTCCGTTTTCTCCTTCCCTGGGACTAGGCTGCCCATCATCAGTACTCCTGGTTCGCAGGCCTTCCAACTCAGACTAGCTTGTACATGGCCAGCTTTCCTGCGTCTGCAGCGTGTAGACGGCAGATCATGGGACTCCTCAGACCCCATAATCATGTAAGCCAGTTCTCATTATATAGACACACTCTTGGTTCTGTTTCTCTGGAGAACCCTGACTAATACAGAGAGGAAACTCAAATTGGTTCAAGCATGGTTTGGGAAAACCCCAGATGAGAATTCCCCAAGGGATTCTTACAGAAACTGGTGAGTGACTGTGGGTGACACAGGTCCCCATGTTCTCGAGGCGTTGCTACGAGGAGCATTTAGGGCTTCTGGTGCCAGCATGGGGGAGGGGAACAGAAGAGGAAGGAAGGCCGGGCTGTGCATTCAGGGGCTGGGGGAGGGGCAGCATCCGGGCTGGTATTTCGTTCTTGGGCAGGAGTCAGAAATGAAACACTGGAGGACAGCCACAACTTACCCAGCCGCCTTTATGCCACACCCAGTTCCAGGGCAGAGGGAGGGGAAGAGACAACATCCGGGGACCCACTTCTGGGTCTCATGGGCCTCGCAGGCTCTGGCCCTTCCCACCGCGGGAACTGCTAGGGACCCCAGGCCGACTGCACAGGCAGGGCACCCCGTGGCCGACAGCTGTGAGGGTCCCAGGGTCACCTGAGCTCCGCCTCACCATCTACACGCAGAGACTGTGCTGCTTGAACAGGAAGGATCTGAAAGCTGATGGTGCTCCAGACATGGACTCCAGTCTGCTGGGTGTCCCTGGGGCCTCCGGGCTTCTGCGACTCTGTGGCATTACTCACTCCGCTTGTGGCAGGCATCCTTGGGGCTAGTGGGTCCCACTGGCTCCTCCTCACAACTGTCCCCAGCAAGGAGGCCCAGCCCTGCCGCTCACACCCACACTTGTCCAGTGTCCCAGAGATGCTGGAAGCTGTGGAGGGGCACACGATCCTCATCACCTCCTTCTTCCGTTCATACAATCCCTGTGACAGAATTCCTATAGCAGCCTCGCTTAAGATAAAGCATGCAGACTGCCTCTAGGAGAAGAAAAACTCCATCCAAGTGAGCACTGCACACGTGTGGGAGAATTTTTGATGACTTTGGGAAATGAGGTCATCATATACCAACAAGCAGGTGTCTGATTGTTCCAAATGACCTCCAGAGGAGGAAGAGGCATCAGAGGTCACGCGACAGTGGGTTTTGTGGTGGTTGTCACCACATGGAAAGCTTTTACCGGTCAACTTCTCAGCAGCAGCTGAGGAATGCATGCGCGTGCTGGATGCATGAAAGGAACTGAGCATACTGTCACAAAATCACTTTTTGCTAAGGTTCACACAGGTCCCCATGTTGGCCAAAGTCCTTCAGTGGCACCTTCTTTTCTGGGGCAGGCAGCCAGCTCCTTTGCCATGAACTCATGCCACCATGCCCATGCTGCTCCGAAGCCTGCCCCCCCAAACAGACTGAGGGAGGCTCAGTAAACAGTGCTTCTCACGTGGCCTTTCAGTTCTGAGGACAACCAGCCTAGCTGTACCCAGAGGCTCCCTTTGCATCTCTAGCAACTACCTCGATAAATTATGTTATTCACTTAGCGAATGGACTGTTAATTCTATTAATGGGCTTTCGCCACATCTAGTGAGCAACACGATGGAGGAAACAGTGGGTAATGACTTTCAACTCCACTGTCTGAGGTCCGGCTGTGACTCGGGCAGTTTGGGTCTGGGCCCATGCCGGCAGACGCACAGACAGACTCACTCTGGGTATCCCCACCTCTGTGACCTTTCTAGGTGTGGGTACAACTGTTCACGGATGTTCTTGGAAATGAACCTCCAGCAGGCCTTCCCACCTGTAAGCCTGGCAGACAAGGGCGACACGCTGTGCCACGTCCAAAAGCCCAGCTCTAGAGAGGCTCTCTGAAGCGCACACTGGTTTTCGAGGATAATCCAAAAATGGTACGCCGCAATTCTTTTTTTTTTTTTAAGATTTTATTTATTTATTTTTTGTCAGAGAGAGAGAGAGCACAAGCAGGGGTAGCGGCAGGCAGAGCAGGTAGAGGGAGAAGCAGGCTCTCTGCCAAGCAAGGAGCCTGATGCGGGACTCGATCCCAGGACCCTGGGATCATGACCTGAGCCGAAGGCAGACGCTTAACCGACTAAGCCACCCAGGCGTCCCGGCACGCCGTAATTCTTAAATTGCAGACCATAATCAGGGAATAATTTTTTTTTGATGTTCTACTTTTCCTTTCAAAAATTGTAAGACGCTGAGTTTTTGAAGCATTTAGATCTTACTTAGGATCAAATTAAAACTGTAGGTGTAAACTAAGAACCAACACAAAAGGAATTATGTTGACTGAATTTATCACACAGCTCTCACAGCAAAAACACACGCCATGAAAGAAATCACTCCTGACGTAATAATCAAACAAGTACCTTTTGATAGGGAAATAAACTTGGGGGATGCATTCGCAACCTGCTGTCATGCTGTCTTAGAAACAAACACATTCAAATGGACATCTGGTATAGGGACAGGAGATTCTGTTTCTCTCTTGTTCTCCCATCTGCCAAAGGGGACAGAGACCAGACTTCTCCGATCTTCCCCAGAATCAGAACTCAAGGGGGAATAGCAATAAATGATTTCATTTCATTTCCCACACACACACCTGGAAAGGTAGGAATTGGGACTCTGCTTACAGATAAGCCAACTGAGACGCACAGTCATAAGTGATCTGTGCAAGACTCCATCATTGTGGTGATGGGAGCCAGGCCAAACTCAGGTCTGTCGGAGTCTGAAAATAATTCTTCTGTCTCTACTATAGTCAATATAGAAATGCTAGACCAAAAAGTATTTATTTATGTGGAGCAATCCAATGATTACAAAAACAAATATACCAGGCTAGGTCTTAAAATGGCATTTTTTTGACATCCAACAATATGTAGCTATGAACATATGGAGAAAGAAGAAATAAACGAATGCTCATGGTATTTAGAGCGGAAATCCAAAAGTCATAAAATGATCCTCGCGCCCTGGCCCTCTCCTCCACACGCACCATGACAAGGGATGGGGAGGTTCAGGGCCTTTCTGGTAAGAAATGTTCTCACCCTCTCTTCTCTGATCTTGTCCCACTCTTCCCTTAGAATTAACTGTCCCAGATGCCTCTGATTATGTAAGAGACACCACTTTAATTACCAGGCATTTTATATTTTTCCTACTAGCATATATCAGGAGTGTAATTAAATGGCTATTTGTTTAATGTCCAATGCTGTCCATCAGGGCTACCAAGAATGGCTGTTCGGGATACTCACGGCCCCGGAGTGTCCCGCCGACAAGGGCGGGCTGCTCTCTGCTCTCTATGCCCCGTACCTGGTGTTGCATCTGCTGAAGAGACACCTTCTCCGAACTGGCACAAATTACTCTGTGGGCTCACAGAGGCCCTGCCCTGTGAACTCTGCCACAACTGGGACCAGGTCTGTCTAACCCACCACCATCTCTTCCCACACCCCGCACAGTAGGTGTCCCATCAGAGCTATGGACTAAATGACTGATTCACTAAAGAAATGAGTGAATACTTTTTAAAGCATTTAGAGAGTATTGGAAGTTTTACCTGAGACGTGGTGATGAAGTCCCAGTTGTGAGTTACATGGCAGCACCTCACTTGTTAGAGCAGCAATGATAGCAGGGTCAACAGCAGGAGGAGACAGCCCCTGGGGGCATGGCACCAAGCCACGGGAAGAGACGGGGAGAAACGGGCGGCTGCTTGTGAGGCTTCCCTGCTCTAGCCAGAGTCAGCAAATGCCCGTCACTTGTCTTTTCCAGAAGGAAATAAATGGAAGCTTGTTTGATTTGTAAGGTGTGGTAAATAATACCCAGGCAAAATATTCTACCATTTGACCAAAAGGCCATATTAGTAAAGGACAAAAATATGATCCATATTTTTTTTACAAGGTTACTAATCACCAGGGGATGTGGAGAGGCTCAGGTGGAGGCTCTCAAGAATATTCCCTTTTGGGGCACTTGGGGGGCTCAGTTGGTTAAGCATCTGCCTTTGGCTCAGATCCACGATCTCAGGATCCTGGGCTCCCTGCTCAGCAGGGGGTCTGCTTCTCCCTCTCCCTCTCCCTGCAGCTCCCCCTACTTGTGCGTGCTATTAAATAAATAAATGAAATCTTTAAAAAAAAGAATATTCCCTCTTTCTTTCCTTCCTTCCTTCCTTCTCTTCTTCCTTTCTTCTTGATGAAATACTGCAGAGCTCCTCATAACTCAAAAAAACTATGGGAAATAATCCTAAGGAAAAGAACAAGCTGTAGCCTGAAACCAAGTCCATTTACTGGTAGAAATAAGCACAAAGGGGCTCCCAAAAACTTTTAACCTCTGAATATCTGCTCATAAAAAAAAAAAAAAAAAAGACTCATAAGTGTCAAAGCTCTGGACTAAAGAAGCTAGCTTGTCTCCCCCCTCAACACACACACAAGTTCCCAGGTCCTGCTCAGGCTTCCAGACACAAGGGACCCTAACTCACAGTGTCACTGTGGTCTTTCCAGTCATTAGCAAGATTCCCAGCTCTGCTGGAGGAGGCGGGAAGGGGCCCAGCATTCACAAAGCACGGACTATGAGCCTGGCACCATGCAAGGTGCTTCCCCACCTTTAACCCTTTCAATTCTCATAAGAATTTCTCTGGCAGGGATCTTAAACCCTCTTATAAAGCTGATGACACCGAGGCAGAACCACAGAGCTTTATAAGTCAAAGTAAGCTATGCCACCCTATCCCACCCATATCCCTTCATTGTTCTAAGAGTAAAGGGAAAAACTGAGCAGTAAAGGGTTTGCTGCTAGGGAGCAGGACAGCTGAACATATTACCCTAACAGCTCAGGTCTCTCTTACTCTAAACAAAGAAAGTGTGGGGTATTCTGGGAACTCAGCACTGACGGTGAATTTGGGGTCCGCTCACACATTGATAGCATATATGTAGCTTCAGTTAAAGCTTTATTCAGTTAAGACAACAAATTAATTAGCTCAATAAATATTTGGGGCACCTATACTGAGCCATTCACTGTGCTGGGCCCTGGGAACACATCAGTGCTGGAGATGATCAAGATCCCTGCCCTCATGGAGCAGAAGCAGAGAAAAACAAGCAAACCACCAGGATGATTACAGATACAACTAAGTGCTACAACAAAAAACAATGGCGGGAGCATCTGGGCTGTTCAGGATGGCCGCTTTCCTAAGGCCACACAGAGGCTGAAACTCAAGGAAGTTGTAGGAGTTAGCCAAGGTATTAGTTTGGGTTCCCTCAGGATGAGACCCTGAGATAGATTCAAGTGCAAACAGTCTATTAGGAAGATGATTCGAGACAACACCAGTGGGGAAACAAGACACAGATGGGAAGGAAGCCAGTGAGACATGATATCAAACACGTTACCACTCTGGGAGGCAAGAGCTCAACACCATTACGGCTCTAGGAAACAGGGTAAAATACACCCTTCAGACCTGGTCTACCTACAGGGCAAGGGAGCTGGGATATTTATACACCAGCCCGTGAGTCAGTGGCTGAGGGCTGCTCAAGGGGATGGGCACATGTTCCTTCCCTGCACGTCCAGTCTGCTATAGGCACAGAGAAGCAGGGGCTGGTAGCTGGAAACTGGTGAGTGCTGGAGGAACGTGGGCAGGCTTCTGAAAGCATTTGAGAAGTGAGAGCAGGGCAAGTGCAAATGCCAAGAATGGAAAGAATGTCTCATGTGGAGGGAGCTGTCAAAAGTTGGGCTCTGGGGGTGCCTGGGGGGCTCAGTTGGTTGAGTGTTTGACTCTTGATTTGGCTTGGGTCATAATCTCAGGGTCATGAGATCAAGCCCAGTGTCGGGCTCTGTGCTCAGTGGAGAGTCTGCCTGAGATGCTTTCTCTCCCTCTGCCCCTCCCCTCATTCAAGTGCACGCGCTCTCTCTCAAATAAATAAATAAATTTTTTTTTTTTTTAAAGTTAGGCTCCAAAGTCAGACACTCTGGGTATAAATGCCAGCTCTGTGATTTGCTGGCTGTGTGCTGTGGAGGCCAATCATTATCCCCCTCAGCCTCAGTTTCCTCATCTGGACAAGAGGACTAATAAGAGTGCTGACCTCACAGGTATGTTGTGGGGATTCAATGGGATAAGTCCTTTAAAAAAGCTGTTAACGTAGACACTGACACATTTTCCATGTTCAATAAATGACAGCTGTCTTCAGGGCCATCAAAAGGACAGAGTGGCCGGAACGCAGGAAGCAAGGTTGGGTGGGGGCGTAGGACATGAGGTTGAAGAGGCAACCAGAGGGGCCGGAGCATCATCTGGGACTGGATGATCCTTTCGGTGCACAGGAAGCCACTGAAGAGTTTTAAGCTCTGGAGTGTCCTGACATCATCATTCTAGAATGTCATACTCTTCAAAGGCTTGAAATGCTTTTTCTGCTTCCAGATCCCCAGAGCTGAATTTACTCCTGGCATAGAAGGAAGGTGCTATTTAGCACTAATTAGCAGACTCCAGAGACTGATGGGAGCAAAGAAGCGCTGGTTTGAATCCTCTGAAGACTGCACAGACTTGGCTGTAGAATGATCTGTTTCATTTTCCTTCAGCAGACTTAACTTCCTAATTAAGCTGGCTCCAGCTAACATTCAAATGACTTTGCATTTCCCAGGAAGATGCCAACAGAGGTAGGAGAGGCAGCCCCCAGACCCACCAGGAGACATAGGAAGCAAGTCTGGAATGAAAAGTTTGTTGTGGAGACCCCCATGGGAATAACTTATGTACTTTTATGAGTTCTACCCAAAAGGGAAAAGGAAACACACTGGTGGTAAGAATATGCATGCTAGATGCGAATCTGAGAGGACACAAAGAAAAAGGCTGGTGGTTCTGAGCCCAAAAGGTAATGTTTCTACAGCAGAGCCCCATCTGAGGAAGGGTATCCACTCAGAAATGGGACAATTTCCAGAGAAGGGGATTGTGGAACAGTGTTGGTTCATGATCAATTGGTTGATTAATTTCTTTCCTTTTCTCTTTCTTTCCCTTTTTCTTTGTCTCTTTCCATCCATACATACATATCCCAAAAGATGTCCATTACAGGGGACATGTGATAATTTGAATTTCTATTTTTGGAACACAGCTACCATCTTGAATGATCTCTGGACCCATATTTAGAAGACTGTGTTAAGGGTCAATGGTTTGATATAAAGATAAAAGGAGCCCACACAAAATAGGTGTCTATTGAACAATTCCTTTTTAATTCAAGTCTATTCCATCACCAAGGGCTAAGAACAAGATATTATAAAATTCTTTTCACAATTGATGGACCCAAGAGCTTTGTGCCCATAAGAAGTCATTACATAATATGGGAAGAGGTAGGGTGAGGAACAGAGGACATTTCCTAATGATAAAAGAGTCAAAATACCAAGAATACACAATCATAAATGTGTATGTGCCTATAAACAGATCTCTAAAATATATGAAGCAAAACCCAGTAAAACTAAAAGGAGAAACAGATGAATCTACAGTCCTAGTTGAAGACCATCATACCCTACTCTTAGTAATTGACAGAACACTGAGACAAAGAGAATAAAAGCAAGGATCAAAAATTTTTGAATGACACCATGGTAACTTAATGGACAATATAGAATGACACAACCAACAAGTGCATAAATACATTTTCAGGTGTGCATGGCAAGTCCATTGAGATAAAATATTCAGTAGGGAATAAAACAAATCCCAATAAATTTCAAAATACTCAACATACTTGTTTTCTGTTCACAATAAAATGAAGTTAAAGATTCAAAACATTAAGATAGCTAGAAAAGCCATTTGGAAAGTGAAAAGCTCACTTCTAAATAAGAAGGTCTAAGACAGAGTCCAAGATCAAAGAAGAAATAACAAGGGTAGTTAGAAAATATTTTGAATAGGAATAAAAAATACAATACACCAAATTTTGTGGGGTACTGCTAACACAGGGCTTAAGGGAAATCTATAGCTGTAAATGCTTAAGTTAGAAAGGAAAAGTCTTAAACAACTGTGATTTAAATTTCCAACCTCGGAAACTAGAAAATTATGAGCAAATTAAACAAAAATTAAAAATAAGGAAATAATACAAATAAGAGCCAAAAACCAATGAGGTAAAAAAGAGACAAAAATAGAGAAAATAAACACAAAAGTTGGGTTTTTTGGAAGGATTAGTAAAATTGATAAACTCCAAGTACAATTAATCAAGAAAAAAGTAGAGAAAATACAAATTACTAGAACAGAAATGGAAGAGCATTGTCAGCACTGCTCTTACAGACATCAAAAAAGTCAAGAGCAGAATATTATAAACAACTTTATCCTAATACATCCAACAACCTAGATGAAAGGTACAAATTCCTTAAAAATATGATCAAAACTGACATAAGGTAATTCCACTTCTAGGATGGCAATGTGAGGAGCTATGTGGACCCACTCCTAAGCAAAACGGGAAAATTATTTAAAAAAATTATTTTCTAAGTCTCTGGATGGTCCCAAGAACATACAAAAAATAAACATTTATTCAAGAAAATGCACTAAAACTCCGTAAGAATGATGAGAATCTGTGGCATTTGAACCTGACCCGTTCCCTCCTTCCTCACTCGAACCCTAGTATGATGGAAAACTCCGCTCCAGGAGGAAACAGCCCAGAACACAGGGCCCCCTCCTCCTCTTCCCTCAGCAATAAAAAGAAATTACTGATACTCATGACAACATGAAGAACTCCAAGACATTATATTGAGCAAAAGCTGCCAGACACGAAAAGGACATACTGTATGATTCCAATTATATGAAGTTCATTTTTTTTTTAAAGATTTTATTTATTTGTCAGAGAAAAAGAGACAGAGAGACAGAGCACAAGCAGGGGGAGCGGCAGGCAAAGGGAGAAGCAGGCTCAGGACCCTGGGATCGTGACCTGAGCCGAAGGCAGATGCTTAACTGACTGAGCCACCCAGGCACTCCTGAAATTTAAAAACTAAAACAAAAACACAAAACCTGAACCATGGCTATCCTGAGGGAATGAAGATTGACTGAAAAGGGACAAAAACAAACCTTCTGGGTTTATGGAAATATTCTATCCTGAGATAGGAATAGGGGTTATGAGTCGAGTTTTTGAGGGAGAGTATTTTGAATTAATTGAACGGTGCCCATTTCTCAACATACCCTATTTAGTCAGACCGGGAACTTGGAGAGTGGACGAATTTAACATGTGACTGATCGACTTCTGCCACGTATTTACCTAACTCCCCAAGACAAGGGTTTCTCAGTCTGGACACCACTGACATTTGGGGCAAGCTAAGTCTGTGTTGTGGGGTCGTCCTATGTGCACAGGATGCTTAGCAGCACTGGTGGCCTCTGTGTACTTGATGCTCTTGGTCCACCCCCTGACTTGTGACAAACCCGACTTTCCTGACATCGCTAAATGTCCCCCAGTGGGCAGAACTGTCCAGCTGAGAACTACCACCCCAAACCATGCATCCTCAACCAGGACAGCACTGCCCCCCACCAAGGGGATGAAAACTGGCTCTTGGGAAGATGAAAAAGTCTTAGGGATTATCACTGCTGGTGGCCCTCAGAAAAGGGCCACGGTACATACACAGATGGAAAGTATATTGGTGGCATTAAACTTTCACAGTAGAATGGAGCAATTAGGGGAGGAAATGTCTAAAACAAGGAGGAGGAGTGATAACGGAAGAGAGATTAAGAAACGCCCTCCGACGAAGAGGTCTAGGATTCTACTGACAGCAATCATTCCCTCCCTGCATTTGGCATCCCCAGAGAAAGGCTTTTCACTGTGCCAGGGAGTCTTCCTTTGCCTGATAAAGATGTGGCAAACAAGCACAGTTGCTTCCCAGAACCTTTGAAATTGCCTTCGAAGCCTGAGATGTAGGAGGGTACAAATGTAGGGGAAAAGCCATGAGGGGCTCTTGCTGGATCTGACGCTGTCCCCCGACATGCTGGTGAGACTAGAAACTTTCCTTTAAGTTCTAACAGAAACCACACAAGTTGAGCTGAGCTCTGACAAATGACCACTGGTTGGTCCTGGCCAGACCAATGACCTCAGCAGCCATGCCATTTGATAGCATTTTTAAAAGAAGGTGGCATTTTTCAAGTTTCTCATCTACCAAAACCCACCCAGCAAAACCCCTGGATAGCAATTTCAATTAACTCAATGATGTAAAAGAAATAAATCTTACAATTTCCTGTTTTCCTTTTCCTGTTTCTTTATGCAAAAGCTTGCCTAATACTCGAAGACCCAGCTGGTTTATAATACTGAATATTCATGCTGCATGGAGTCACACCTGGCCGTTAGCATACATGGTATCCTGTGATCATTTCTCAATCCGTACATAAAATGCATTCAGATTTGTTCAGTAAAAGCAAACTCCCAGGCGTTCAGCCTACAAACACGCTTTAGTGGGCACACTCCACTCTCAAGGACTCTGTCATCAGAGTAACGCTGAGGCTGATCGAGAACCTTCTGATGTGCGGTATCTCTGCAACTAAGGTATTAGAGCATTTCGGTGGTGTTTCTAATTTTAAAATGACAGAAGGAGGAAAGAACAGTGTGACAGCTAATTTTACGTGTCATCATGGATAGGCCCTGGTGCCCAGTTGTTCTGTCAACATCAGTCTAGATATTGCTGGGAAGGTATTTTGCGAGGTGATGAACGTTTCCAATCAGTTGACTTTAAGGAGCTCACTCACCCTCCCCAGTGAGGCTGGGCCTTGCCCAATAAGTTGAAGGCTTTAAGAGCAAAGACTGAGGTTTCCCAAATAAAATTCTACCTCAAGACTGCAACATGGAAATCCTGCCTGACTTTCCAGCCTGCTGGCTGGCTCTGCCCATTTCAAATTCAAGACTACAACCCTGCCTGTTACCTGAGCTTCCAGCCTGTGGGCTGACCCTACACATTTCCAACTTGCCAGCCCCACAACCATGCAAACCAATTCCTTAAAATAACTGCTCCCTCTTCCTTCCTCCCCTCTGCCCCCCTACACTCTCTCTCTCTCTCTCTCTCTCTGCTGGTTCTGATTCTCTGGAGAACCATGACTGATGCAAACAGGAACGTACATTCTATCTTAAATGGAGCTAGAAGCACCTCAAGTCCACACCACAACGTATGCCAATGAAGGCAGGTTGTAGAGAGGAAACCTCCCAGAGCCAGGAAAGGCGAGCCTACAGCCTGCAGATGGTGGTGCTGATGAGAAGTCCCTTATTCACCACCAGGGGCCTGCAAAGCTCTGAACTGGAGGCTCCGGGTACCGCAGGAGGCAAGAGGAAGATGGGGGATGGAAACGAGGAACAGGTGGGGAGTCCTTATTATGAGCAGTTAAACTCTCCACCCCATCCTACAAACCAGGAAAGAAACTGCCATCTCCCTGACTCCTGAAGAAGATAGAAGATTTAACAATTTGAGGCTCTGCACTTAGGAAAAGCAGGCAAGTAGGGAACAGGGCTGAGCAACCAGACTGAGAACTGAGGGTGAAGGGTCAGTCTGCAAGGTGACCTGTAAGAACCCCAGCCCCTCAGCCTGGCTCCCGGAATGCCAGGCTCAGGTACACCTCACAAGAGCCTGGGGAGTCTCCTCTGGGGAAAGGAAGAGCCTCAAAGTAAAGGACAGATGCTAACACTCGGAGTCAACCAGTGAAAACCCGGCTCGCTCCCCATTCATCCTTCAGTGAAGCTTAATTAATGAGCTCTGCTCAATTACCTTCAGTGCTTCCAGCTTAAATAAGAATCCCAGGAAGGCACATAACCGTGAAACTTCAGATGGCCAGAGATGGAGAGAAGATTCTAAGAGGTTCCAGAGAGAGAAAGAAAAATAAAACCAAAGAAAGGAATGCTACAAGGCTTCTCTCAAACACACTATAAACGAGAATCCTGCACCAAAATGATTTTTCTACCGAGAATTCTGCACCCGGCTAAAGAATCGAAAGCAGACACTTCAAACATTAAGTATCTCAAAACATTGTAGCTCATACACCCTCCCTCTCCTCAGAAATGATAGGAGAAAGTGCTTTTCCTCCCAAAGCTTTTCCTGTCCCCTGCTTGGAATTCCTAGTCCCCATGTTCCAGACCACCGTGGTAAATGCACCTGGTATTCATCCTTGCCCTAAAGAGGACTTGGCCCTGTCTGACCAGCCTGTACCCTCCCAGAGTACCAACCCCGTACCTACAAAACAGTAAGGGCTCAAGAAGAATCTGTTAAATCATCATCAGCCAGATACACCTTTTAAATCTTGTCTGCCACTTAAAGGGTGTATCCCACAAGTATTGATTATCCTATAAATGCCCCCTTTAAAAAATATAATGGAGTTGTTTAAAAATGAAACATCTGTGTGTACAATTAAAGTGCACTGGTCTTGCTTTAGTAATGTTTTTTTTCAGACTTAAATGTTTCAGAGCAGTTTGGTTCACAGCAAAAATTTTTTTTGAAAGATTTTTTATTTATTTATTTGACAAAGAGAGACACAGCAAAAGGGAACACAAGCAGGGGGAGTGGGAGAGGGAGAAGCAGGCTTCCCGCCAAGCAGGGAGCCCGACGCGGGGCTCGATCCCAGCTGGGATCATGACCTGAGCCGAAGGCAGACGCTTAACGACTGAGCCACCCAGGCCCCCCTGGTTCACGGCAAAATTAAGAAGGTACAAATATTGCTAAAATGTCTATGCTACCCAAAGCAATCTACACGTTCAATGCAATCCCTATCAAGATACCATCAGTATTTTTCACAGGGCAGGAACAAACAATCCTAAAATTTGTATGGAACCAGAAAAGACCCTGAATAGCTAAAGGAATATTGAAAAAGGAAACCAAAGCTGGAGGCATCACAATTCTGGACTTCAAGCTCTATTACCACACTGTCTATCATCAAGACTGTCTTGATGATAGACAGTATGGTAATGGCACAAAAACAGGCACATAGATCAGTGGAACAGAATAGAGAACCCAGAAATGGACCCTCAACTCTATGGTCAACTGATCTTCGACAAATCAGGAAAGAATATCCAATGGAAAAAAGATAGTCTCTTCAACAAATGGTGTTGGGAAAATTGGACAGCCACATGCAGAAGAATGAAACTGGACCATTCCTTTACACCATACACAAAAATAAACTCAAAATGGATGAAAGACCTAAATGTGAGACAAGAATCCATCAAAATTCTAGAGGAGAACACAGGCAGCAACCTCTGTGACCTCAGCCACAGCAACTTCTTGCTAGACACGTCTCCAAAGGCAAAGAAAACAAAAGCAAAAATGAACTATTGGGACTTCATCAGGATAAAAACTTTTGCACAGCAGATGAAACAGTCAACAAAACTAAAAGGCAGCCTATGGAATGGGAGAAGATATTTGCAAATGTCTTACCAGATAAAGGGCTAGTATCCAAAATCTATAAAGAACTCATCAAACTCAACACCCAAAAAATAAAAAATCCAGTCAAGAAATGGGCAGCCGACATGAACAAACATTTCTCCAAAGAAGACACACAAATGGCCAACAGACACATGAAAAGATGCTCAACATCACTCGGCATCAGGGAAATACAAATCAAAACCACAATGAGATACCACCTCACACCAGCCAGAATGGCTAAAATGAACAACTCAGGAAACAACAGATGTTGGTGAGGATGTGGAGAAAGGGGAACCCTCTTACACTGTTGGTGGGAATGCAAGCTGGTGCAGCCACTCTGGAAAACAGTATGGAGGTTCCTCAAAAAGTTAAAAATAGAGCTACCCTACAATCCAGCAATTGCACTACTAGGTATTTATCCAAAGGATACAAAAATAGTGATTCGAAGGGGCACCTGCACCCCAATGTTTATAGCAGCAATGTCCACAATAGCCAAACTGTGGAAAGAGCCCAAATGTCCATCGACAGATGAATGGATAAAGATGTGGTATATATACACAATGGAATATTATTCAGCCACCTGGAAGAATGATACCTTGCCATTTGCAAGGATGTGGATGGAACTAGAGGGTATTAAGCTAAGTGAAATAAGTAGTCAGAGAAAGACAAATACCATATGATTTCACTCATATGTGGAATTTAAGAAACAAAACAGATAAACATAGTGGAAGGGAAGGAAAAATAAAATAAGATAAAAATCAGAGAGGGAAGCAAACCATAAGAGACTCTTAACTATAGGAAACAAACTGAGGGTTGCTGGAGAGGCGGTGGGTGGGGGGGATGGGGTAATTGGGTGATGGGCATTAGGAGGGCACTTAATATAATGAGTACTGGGTGTTATATGCAACTGATGAACCCCTACATTCTACCCCTGAAACTAATAATATACTGTATGTTGACTAAATTGAATTTAAATAAAAATTTTTTAAATAAAAAATAATAAAAAAAGAAAGGTAGAGACTTCTCATATGCCCCCACACATGTGCACAGCCTCCCTCATTATCAACATCCCCCATCATCTGTTGCAACTGATGAACCTACACTGACACATCATCATCTCCCAAAGCCCGTAGTTTACATACTCTTACTGCTGTGCATTCTATGGCTTTCGACAAATATATAATGACATGTATCCACCATTCTGGTATCATACAGAGTAGTTTCACTGCCCTAAAAATCTTCTGTGCTCTGCCTATTTATCCCGCCCCCAGCCCCAACCACCATGGTAATGCTTTTCAATACTATTTGTTTGGAGTATAAGCAACACGTTTTCAGTTTTGTGGACCATGTCTCCTTTGGCACTACACAGTTCTGCCATTAGAATGTGAAAGCCTCCACAGACAATACATAAACAAATGGGCATCTCACTGTTCCAATGAAACTTTATTTACAAAAACAAGCAGGCACCAGATTTGGCCCATGGGTTGTTGTTTGCTGATCCATGAACAACAATATCACTTTATGCATTCTCACCATTTTCACAAGAAAGAAGTTTCTTAATAGCTTGACTTGGCATTAATAATTTGGTTTTTTCTGTTTTTCTCTCTGAAAGCTATCTTCTTTCTGGAATGTGAAACAATATCCAATCAAAAGCCAAGACTGCAATGAAAGACAATTCCCTTTTCAGAATATCCCTGCCTTAAAGCTATATTGCCTTTCTCTACTTTAAATCCCAAGTTTCTGGGGGCACCAGGGTGGCTCAGTGGGTTGGGCAGCCGACTCTTGGTTTCGGCTCAGATCATGATCTCAGGGTCATGGGATTGAGCCCAGCGTTGTGCTCCATACTCAGCAGGGAGTCTGCTTGTGGATTCTCTCTCTCCCTTTCCACCTGCACTTCTCCCCACTAGCACACATGCATGTGCCCTCTCTCTCTCTCTCTAAAATAAATGGATAAATAAATATTTAAAATTAAAAGAAATAAATAAATCCCAAGTTCCCAAGAGGAAACCACTTGCTCTTTGAAAGTGTGACTCTGTTTTTTCCCACAAGGGAGGCTTGGGCTGCCTTATGGAGCAAGTCCCACAAGATGGCTGCTGTGGGACACGCCATCTGAGGGCTGGATGCCACGTGAGCACTTTAGCAGAGTGCTGTTTGACTGCTTATGGTCAACTAAGCACAAGACCTTTTGTCTCCAAAAGAAACCAGTGTTTGTTCTTAGGTTCAAAGAAAATCAACTGTTCTGCAGGATGGTATGTGGACATCGACTACCTTCCAGTCACCGATCATCTATAAACAGAGCGGAAGCAAAGCTGTGATTATCTAGCATGAGGAATTCGTCTTAGGAGATCCCGTGGCCCAGAACACCTGTGTGCACTCACTCCCGTGCAACCTAGAAAGGGAGAAGGAGTGTGTGTATCACACTGGGGGTCCACTAAGCTCATCCCTCTGAGGTCCAGCACCTCCTCCAAGAGCCAAGAGTCATGCCAACCACCTCCTATTAGCCACAATAAGGAATCCAAAGAATAGCACTGATGGTTTTTCTAAGTGGCTGTGGCAGCTCCTTGTAAGGCAGTCACTGACCTGTCACAACAAAGAAAGAGAACAGATAAAAATACTGTCATCAAAGCCTAGAGGCTGGGTAGGATCCCGTGTCTGCCAAGTAGTAAAAATCCGTAACATTTTAAGCAGTGTCTGAAGCAAAAGATAGTCATAACCTCTGTCATAAAGCTGGTCTGGCACAGATGGGACGTCAGCCACGCACCTGACAGGGCAGCTGGTGGGCAGCCCTGTCAGAAAATGCATCTGACAGGGAAGGTGTGCTTCTCAAAGAAACACTTCTGTGGGGCTTGGCCTCTACTCTCTAGGACCGGCAGTCTTCTGGGCTGAGTTATTCACACGACAGCTATTTCCTGCCCAATGTCAAATGCAACACTGGATACGAAATTGTGCTGGCAGGCCTCAGTCAACCACCTGAAAGCCAGGGGGCAGGGTTTCACTTCTTTCTGCTTTGAGCTTTGGAAGCCCCTTCAAGCTCGGCACTGAGTCTTTGGGAGGACAGAACATGCCCTAAACAACAGAGAACTTGAGGGACCCTACAAGGACAGAGCTGGAGAGCAGATGGGAGCCAACCCCCGGTACATGCTATTCCCGGGACCTCTCAACAGTGCCAGCACAGGAATGCCAGACCATGAAACGGAGCTCAGGGGAGCAGGCATTCCTCCAGCTGGCACCTGCGACTCCTCCTTAAAATGACACTTCAGAGAACACAAACACACCCAGAGGGGACGTGATTCCAAATGGACGTCCTACCTCGAGTGGCCTCGGAGAACCCTGGGGCCTCCACCTTCCTGAGGTGGCTGGCCCCTTGCCACGTGAACCTCAGTGGGCATTCTGACGAAGCACACTCAAGTAAGCATTTTCTCTCAACTCCCCCAAGCCTCTAAAGCCAAAGGCTTTCCGCTAGCTGGTAAGTGTTCGGTCTAAGCCTCTATATCCTTTTCCCAGGGCGGCTGTAACAAATGACCACCAGCCTGGTGAGAACAACGGCAATGTAGTCTGTCGCATTCAGGAGCCCAGAATTCTGAAATCAACGTGTGGGCAGGGTCATGCTCCCTTTGAAGGCTCCAGGAGAGGATCCTTCCTTGCCCCTTCCAGCATCTGGTGGCCCCAGGTTCCTTGGCTTGTGGCTGCACCACTCCAATCTCCACCCCCGTCTTCACGTGGCTTTCTCACCTGTGTCTCTGCATCTCAAATATTCCTATGTCTTTCTCTAATGGGGACATCTGTAAATCCGGGATAATCTCATCTCGAGATCCTTAATTCAATTACATCTGCAAAGACGATTCTCCAAATAAGGTCACGTTCACAGGTTCCGTGGGCTAGGACTTGGACATACCTTTTGAGGGAACATTATTCAACCCCCTATAGTCTCCAACAAACCAGACAAGAATATGAGTTATTTACTTAAATGAACCTGGGCTACTTCATCGTGTTTCATCACGGTAAGCCCTCAGACACTATTGAGTTAGAGGCTGGTGTGAAGGTTGACTAAGTGTCCTTGAACAAGTTACGGAGTCTGTCTGAGCTTCACTGTCCTTACGTGTAAAATGGGAACCACCTGACCTGGCGAGGCCATCGTACAGGTTAACGGTAATTCACATAGAGCGCCTGGCACCCCAATATCTTGTTGCAAGGGCTCCAGTCTCTAAGAGCTCTGAGCAAAATACTCAACAAACACTGCAGGAAAAGGCATCCAGAGACTTTGATCCAGCCGCTATCAGGGAATGTCTTACGTACTTAGAAAAAACAGAAAAGATCAAGGTAACAGGCCTGCCAACGGCTGATAACGTCACACCTGTGAGAAATCAAGGACTTCGGGTCACAAGAACGGCCTCTCCCAAGTGGCCGCCTGTGGCTATGGTTTTCCAATGATCCCAGTGTCACCAACCTAAATATACAGTGTCCCCCTGCCTCGAGAGTCCCCAGGACATGAGCTGTGTCTTAGTTACCTCCGTGTCCCCAACACCTAGCACCGTGCCTGGCACCTTGGTCATTCAATAAACATTGCTGGAACAAACCAGAATACTCTGGAACCTCAGCTCTGGTTACAGACAATAATATGGACAAGTACTGTGGATTTAAAGCACCATATTAAGTACTTCACATATATACTGAGTGGATTAAATGAGATAATGCCCTACACATGCTGTCATGGCAGCTGTTCCAAATGTCAGCGACCATCATCACTTATTTTAACCCTCACTCCAACCAGGAATGGAGGCAGCATCGTGCCCACTGTACAGAGCAGGTGCTGAGGCCAGGGCGGGTAAGTCACAGAGCTAAGACCTGGCAGAGCCAGGGTCTGTCACTACAAAGACCTGTGTTCTCTCCACTACACCACCCTGCACTTGATTTATATTATTTAGTCTTGGCTTTGAGGCTGGTCCCAGCCTGCACATCTATAACTAGACTATATATTGAGGCGTGTGTGTGTGTGTGTGTGTGTGTACATATATATGCTCTACACTGGTACACAAACACGATACCATCACTGAAGGAATGAACTGGAGAGAACACGGAGCTGAAAAGCAAGGTCCCAGGGAACATGGTAAATTCCCTTGCACTGTTAAGCTCCCGAATCATACTGCCAAAGGGTAAAGTGTCACATGTCACGCTCTGCTAAGCTCACAGAAGCAACATGTACAATGTCTTGTAAACTCTAGAGCCTCGTCTGCAGGTTTATTACTTCCTGTCGAATTCTTGTTTCTAAGCCTACAGGGAAGAAGAGTGAACTGTGCTCAACATTCGTGTCTCAGTACTTTCCTCCCCACTGAAACTCCCAAGGAAAGTGGTAAGGAAACACGACTGGAAATTAAAGAGAGTCCCAGCCACCGAACTTACAGGAGGAATGGATGCTGGGGAAGCTTTTGCGGCCCTCGGACACCAGATCGGGGTCCCCCGTGCAGTGCATTTCTGAGTTCATCACTCCATCTGGAAAGCAGCGGTAAAAGAAATCGGGGCGAGGTCTACAAAAGACACCATGGACATTTTCAATATAAAATGCTGCCATCACAGAGGAACCCCCAGCTGACCCCCACCATTCCCTGCTGCCCCCAGCTCCTTCTCCTGCCATCAATACCGGTGCTCCCTGGGGACCACTCCAGACATGGTAGTCTTGGGGAAAGCTCAGGTTTCCGGGTCAGAAAGCTCTGAGTTGGAACTCCCACTCTGCCATTTATTAGTTTTCTAACCTTGGGAAGGTCACACAGCCTCCCCCAGCCTCAGCTTCCACATCTGTAAGAGGCGACATGAATACCCACCCAAAGGGGAGGTCATGAGGGCCGGACGAGAGGACTGATAGGAGGCACCTAAGCATGGCGTGGAGGGAGTAGACAGCTCCCTCCTGCCTCCATCGACAGCTCCCACTCAGAGGCTGCTTCCAGAACCCCAGACTCCAGGCTCCTCATGTCCCTACGTCTTGAATTTGGATGGTCAATCGCCCCTCCTCAAATAGCAGGTCTCACCTAACCTCACTGAAACAGAGGACCCAACAGCTCAGTTCCACGATGCAGAGTGCACGGCCATCCAGGCTGGCCTCCCTGGCCTGGGTCCGGGGAGACAGACCTCACGGGACATGGGCCAAAGCTGGCCCCAAGGTCGAGCCCCCGGCTGCAGGCACACTGGCATTTACGGAGCCCTTACTGGGTACCTCACATAGTGCCAAGCACTGCACGTGCATCGGATCACGTGATTCTTATGCCAATCCCAGGACTTTCCTCATCTGACCCGTGCAAAAATGAAGGTTTAGAAAGATTACACTCCTGCCCAAGGTTACATCCAACCAGTAAGTGGCAAAGGCAAGCCTAAACCCCAGTGATTGGATTCCTGCACCGACACACTTCACCCCGTGTTTTTCTGCCTCCCTCCGCTGAGGATTCTCACACAGAGGGGTGATGGACAATCCCTTCCCATTAATTCAACTAATATTTGCTGAAGGCCAGCCATGGGCAAGCTTTGCTAGTGCTATAAACACAGGGCCCCTTTTCTGCACATACTGGGCCACACTGACACCCTGGTCTTTCCAGCTCTGGGATCTAGGCCCAGTAATAATCTGTCAATGTCTGTAAGATATCAATAATCAGTATCAATAATCTATCAGAACTTCTGGTGTGCTCTCCCCCCCCCCCCCGACTCGGCTTGTGTTTCTCCAAGTGTGGTTATTCACCTACTGAACCAGAACCTCAGAGCAGACAAGGCCTGGGAACCAGCATTTTAACGGGGCCCCACAGCAACTTTTAACGCAGAAAGTTGAGAGAGAGACCGCCCCACATCATGCGCTGCCCAATTTGTATCCACCTTCTGCCCGCTGGGTGCCTGGCCAGCACCCTCCACCAGGTAGATAATCAGTAAATGCCGAGCTTCTGAGAGGGGAGCTAACCTGTCCAAGGCCAACAGCCAAAGTCAGGCCTCAAATTCAGGTCTTTTGACTGTTCATCTCTATGGAAACTAGCTCACTTCTGGAGCAGTTGAGAACAGGAACTGTGCCCCAGGGGGGCAACAGAAATATGCCATAAGCCAAAGCTCAAATGCCAATCCACAGATGACCTTGAGAGTCTAAGCCACCATTTGTTTCTTTCTGGAACTTACCTTCCCACTATTAACTTAATAGTGTTTGTGCAGACGCCATTCAGAGCAAGAGCCAAGGACACCGCTACAAAACAAAACCAACAGACAGAAAAATAACCAGCTGGCTCTCAATCCACAGTCATCAGCATCATCATCATCACTGTTACATCATCATACCATTCGATTATGACCATGGACATATGAGCCAATAGTTTAAAAGACAGAGGGAAGTCTGAGTGGCTAGAGTAAAATATAATTAAGGCAAAACTTTGGAGAGCGGCTCATAAAATCCCAAGCTCCTATGACATGAAATTTCTCTCTCCTCCTTGACTAAAATTTTTAATATTGGAAAGGAACCCATCCATTATGTTTTGGCCTGATATGAACAGATTTAATACTATAGCATATAGAGATTCTTTTACTGGTAGCAAGAAACATAACTTTTTTATTTGTTTCTGGCAATGTTCTCAAACATAATTCTAATCAGAGCAGCTCTTGGAATCCTTCTTTAGAGTAGGACATTCCCACTCGGTGATTATCTCTGTGTTGACCCATCACCTGTTGACAAAGTCCCTTTGTTATCAAACAAATCACTTTCTGAGAAGGTAAACAGCCCCAACACCTCCCTGGGTTTTGAGAAGGTTTGCCCAGGGGCATGATTTTTGCCACCTGAGGCAGAAGGAACTTCTGGAATACATTATTTAAAAATATACAGCATGGGGACTTTCTCTAAGCAGCTTGGAAGGACTTTACTGGATAAAGTACAGATCATTCAAAGGGTACCTCACAGGTCTCTCCTATGTTTATCAAAACTGCACAAAAGGCGAGTCAATGTGATGGAAGGTCAAATGCCTTGCATAAGCAAAAAAAAACCTATTGATGCCCCGCTCCAGTGCTTTGTTGAATGGCAAAGCACGTGAGCTACCATTTCCCTTTGGCAACCAATAACTGTTCAATAGTAGCTGAGATTTATGTAAGAAAACAGCGGTGGAGGGACATTTCCGGGAAGGAGCTGCCTAGAGCAATGCATGGTCATCAAGGGAGACAAATGTGTTCTCTGAGCAGAAAGTAGAGCGCAATGGCCAACACGGTCATCAAGGGCACTGGCCAGAGATTGATACAAAACCGATCTGCTTTTAACAAGTCATGCGAAGCAGAGAGAATGGGAAGGACCAGTTCAAATGAATACCTTTGTTAAAGGAAAACTAATCACCTAAGCTAGAGATGGGCCACAGCGGGCTGTATCTGAGTGCGGTGAGGGGACGGATGGGCCCCGGGGGTGGACAGAACGGAGCAGGAGTCGGAGCACAGCACCGCCATTAACACACCGAGCAGCCAGCTGGATGGATAAATTGTGTAGGAATTCAGAGAGATCTTAGGATTCTTCTGATCCCATTCTGCACGCACAGACCCTTTCTTCTAAAATGCTGGCTTCCCTTCTCTCTTGCCAGCTCAGAGCACCGCTGAGAGGTCTCCTTTGCAGAGAGGAGGAGAAAATGCCCTGGACTATCTTCACTGCTGTATTCTCCCCAGAGCCAAGACAATTAACAGGCTGTGAGATCAGCCTGCAGGACTGGGGTCTTTTCCTGGGAACACGACTGTGTTTTCCCAGCTGGGCCAGCCTCCTTCTGATCCTGGTCCTAGCATGGCCTTAGCACAGAGGCGGTCTCTGGGAACAAGCATCACCAGCAGATCTCCCAATGCCCTTGGGGAACTTCACAGACCGCTACACCAATCCAGAACACCATACATGACCCCAGCCTCAGCACCGGCTTGGCTTCATTGTAGCCAAGAGCAGTTCTTTGAAAAGTTTCAAGTAGCTGAGCTAGAAAATGTGTGGATGTGATGTAACTGCCAATAGCTGGCAACTTCACTCTCTGATCCAAAAGCCTGAAGGAGACAGAAAACAATGGGGCTCTGGAGTGACGCTATTTAGGGTGAAAGTCATCTCAGCATTCTGGAAGTAAACCAAACTGACTATTTTCCTCTGAATAGTACAACCCCTAGGGGACCACTGTGGGGGCCTCTCACCAACACCAGAGGGTAGGCTGGGCCCAGATCAGAGGCATGAAAGACTGGCTGAGCAGGAAATGAATGGCCCCAATCAGGAATGCTTGTTGATTAACAATAACCCAGTGGGTCTGTTTCATAAGAGCTGTGTTTACAACATCCCACAGCACTGCGGGTTTGAGAGAATAGACAAAACGACAAACCAGACTGTGTCCAATAAAGAAATTCAAAGTAATGTGTCCTGTGAGTTAGCCTGCAAGTGGCCTGTACTGAGAACTCTACTGCTTATATGCATCCCCGAGGATTAGAGGGTTTTTGTTGTTACTTTGGTTGTTGTTGAGAATTCGGCACTGCAGTAGTTCCGTAACAGGAGACTCTATTAGACCAACTGGCTGTTCTGCAGCCGAAACCCCCAAAAGCTGGATGCTGCATAGGGGCAAACCTCACCTGTCTTGTTCCACAGCAGATGTGCAAAGGTGGCCACTATGGACATGTAGATAAGAGGAGGTCTTGGGGTTTCAGGTCTGCTAAAGAAGGGACCTGAGCACTAAACCACTCTGAGAAAGTCCTGAACTCCAGATAACATTGGAAATGCTACACCTGGTTTTCTGTCCTTGGTTTTTAAAGATCAGTCCCTCACCCCCTACTTCCAAGGCTTCCTAAAAGAAGTGATTAAAAAAAAAAAAAAAAAAAAAAAGCTGTGTACAACAGGAGGCTCCCCGGGCAGGCTCTCATCTATTTAGGCAAACAGAACATCCAATAACTCCACCTTCTCTGTTAACATATAGAAGGCAGGGTATGGTGTGCAATTTTGAAATGTCACTCCAAGGGAGATTTAGCGGAAAATGGAAAGGTCTAGAGAAGTAACTTACTGCCACGACAACACACCACTCCAAAAGCTGGCAGTAAATTATAACCATAACCATGAGAGACAGCTCTTACCCACACTCATATCATCTAGGGACTCCGTGCCAGGGGAGCAACTAGAATAAAAAGAGAGGCAAAGGGATTTCCAGGCCAGCTGAGGGGGCTGCCAGCAGGACGTTTCAGGGACCACAGGGATATTTAGCCCAACACTGCCCTGGCTGCTCAAGCTACATGGGGAGGGCACCTATGCCCTCCTTGGAAAACCGGACCTTTCTGCCACTTCAGCTAAGGGGACTGAGACCATGTGACTGCCAAATCCCCAAACCACAGATAAGCAGCCTGGGTATGTACCTGACCCAAGGCTGGGCACCCACAGGCTGACCAGAGACTCATGACTTTTGTGTCCAGGTGTGAAAATGAATCGAACCAGAGGGTCTGCCTGGGAAGTCTGGTCCACGAGACGCAGAGCAACTTGGAGGTGGGCACTGGAGCTTATGGTCCTACAGGCGTGGGACAGGAGTGCCCACCACTGCAAGTCCAAGCCTCATAGAAACCAAAGGCAGGAGGCAGCAGAAATAATGGCCACATTGGAGGATTAGGCAGGATGTGTGAGGGGAAGAGGGAAGGCACATTACGGAGAGGAATGTGTCTCCACCTCTGATGGCCCGGCTCCCATTTCCAGTCCCCACGATGCTCCTCTGTCCTTTCTCCCCCTATTCTTGGATATTTGTGAGATTGCTGATACAACCCTGTAACTAACCCCTAATTTATATGAGCTAATTGGAGAGAGATTCTGCTGTGTTCAATTAAGGCCCAACCAAAGCCTGGTTATGTAAGAAATGTTCCCTGTCCTGCTTCAGAGCACAAAGCCCCCTTCACTGCTCTGCATGCCCCAGATGTTGACCTTACCCTCACCCCTGCACCAAGAAAAGAGAAGACCATATTTTGCTACATTTCCATTTCCTCCAAGCCCAATAATTTACAAACATACCCTTGGAGGTGGGAAATCTCATTTTTCCAGATATGATAATCTAACTGAATGAATGGTAAGTCCATACAAAATACCAAAAGTGGTTTGTGTGAGGGTTTGGATAGTTTTTATTGAGGCGTCAAAAAATAAACATAATTCAGTTCTCCTGATGATCAAAAAGCTGAAAACCTGACTACTGGGTAGTTTATTTCGGTTACGAAGCAGGCCAATTAGCTTTGCTTTCTCTTAATACTGTCATCTACTCAGTTATTTAACTAATATGAAGATCATAAAAATGGATTTAATCTTAAAAATGTCAAACTCGTGTCACATGCAGCTATGGCTTAGCTTGGGGAGAATTTGTAACAATGGTGTTACCATCAATGGCAAAGATTGTGGCACTCTTTATACAGTAACAGTTGCTTAACTGCCACAATCCTCCCCCTCCCCCCCCAAAGAGTGAGCTATGGAGTTTATTTCCAATTTCTATTTTATTTTATATCTGCTTTTGATCTTTGTGCCTCTAGCCAATGGTGATTAGTCAAGAAGTCTATGGCTGATTTCTGAATTGCCCGTAATGTGGGCTTATTAGCCACAGATGTGGGATTGGACAGTCAGTGGTGACAGTTTCAGATTCTCTTTGCCTCATGGCTAAGAGCTACTCTGTAGCTGTGCTTGAGCAGCACAGAGCTCAGACGTGTATTTGGACATTCACATTCAGCACAAAGGACAGCGACAAGGCTGCTGCTGAAGGTGAGGTGCTCACCATCTGTGTGTTGGCTCTTCTTAGGGTTGAAAGTTTACCTTTCCCTGTTTCTCCCAAGCTTAATTTGACCAAGAGAAAAATCAGTTGGGTGCAACAGAGATTTTTAAAATCTACTGATCTAATTAAGTCCAGCCCCATCCCCTAGAGCAGGAACTGTGAATACTCTACCTAAGAAGGCTTCCTTAATTTCAGTCTTGTCTGTTCGCCGGATAATTTTCACCACACAAATAACAGCCAGGGGTGTGAGGAAAGAAATTGCCTGGAAAAAAATAACAAATAATCCCTTATGAGGACAGCAGTTTGCTATCAGAGGGCTGACTGATAATTAGTTCAAGTTAGTTTCATTTAGACTCACTAGTTGAATGATCTTACTGAACTCCTGACCTCAAAGAAAGAAAGAGGATTTATATCTATACTTAGAGACTCTGAAGACTTAAAAAAGTAATTGCTGGGAGTCACGTTTAAAGTGGTGGCTTTTTAAACAGAAAAGATAACCTATAATCATGATGACTCAGCTTTGCCAGCAACACCCTCACATCCTCCCCTGCAGAAGGGTAAAAGAACACTTGGCCTCCCATCCCCAGCTCTCTGGCAACATGGGAGCACGTTGGACTTGCTTAGAGTCAATCGATCCATTCTCTTTGGTGTTCTTTTGCTGAATTTCATTTCCTCTGCAAAGCAGAGTTTAATCCTTTTTGCTTGCCACCTCTCTTCCTTTCCTCCCTCCCCTCCCCTTCCCTGACCCAAAGCACACAAAAGTGCAGTAAGTGTTTAATGAATCAAGCTGGTGGGATTCAGATGCAAGCGACACTCATTACAGAACCCTCCATGAGGCAGGAACTATGTTTGGGTAGCATCAGGTCCCGGCGTCTCTTTAAATCCTCCTGATGACTTGGTGACTATCTTTGCCAGGCTTGGGGACTAAATGACGTGCCCAATGACATAAAGCTGGTGAGTAGCAAGGCCAGGCTTTAGAGACTAGGTTTTCTGCCTGCCATATCTAGCCTTTATTCAGCATTCTACAATTAGTAAGTTGTTTTTGACATTCTAGCAACCAAGAAAAAAGTATTTCAGTTACTTCCTTATGATTATAACATCTCAGGTATTACAATATCGGAAGGGACTAAATATCTTGCAAATCCACAACTGGCCTAATAGACAGTGGTGGGAAGGGTGGGGTATGGTAACTATTGCTCACACTTTTGGAAATCTCCACCTGTACTCTAATGCAATGCCATTTTGTGGGAAGGGGCTTTCTAATCGGGCTAAGGCACTGCTGGAAGACACTTTTCTGTTATAAACACAGAAATCACCGAAATGAACATGGGCTTTCAAAATGACTGGAGATGTTCTACATTCTTGCTACAACCAGGCTGCCAGAGCTCAGCACATCTTGGGGTCTCCTCTTCAGGAACTGTCCTTAGAGGCAGTTCATGAGACACGAGAAAACCCCTCTCCTTACTGGCCAGTCTCTTTCCCACCACAATGGTAGTCACCAGCTTGATGAGCCTCCTTATCAGCTGTGGCCCTGAATCAATTAGCTGTTTAAACACCAAATGAGCAAGTCCTATCACCATGGAGGGCATTCGCAAGAATACAACAAGTCTAAGGGCAGCTGTATGAGAGGAGATTCACAACTGGAGCAGAGGATTTCCCCAGAGGCGACTGCAAAAGGCAAGACTCACTTGTGGAGTAAAGAGTTACAGCAAATCTGCAGAAGTTCCCATGAGTTCCTGGGTGGCTCTCACCCTTGAATAACAGTTGAGCTTGTTACAATGCTGAGTCCCTCAAGTATACTCACAGGACATGTCTGAGAATCTACATTTTGTAAACAAGTGTCTCAAATGATACTGATGCTGGTGACTGAGAAACACTGGGTCAGAGTTTTGATTCACACATTCAGTGTTGAAAGAGTGATGACTGAAGCCCTTGCTTGCTGACGTCCAAAGTTATGGTTAAGGTCACAAAAGCCCCCAGCTCCTTGTTTCCTCTCACTTCAGGCATGCAGAGCAGGCCACACACTCCCCAACAGGGGAAAGCAGCTCACTGAGCAGTGAACAGCACCACAATAACCCCACTGACAGTCAAAGATGAGAACAATGCGAAACTGAAGGAAACATTACAAGACAATCCCAGATGAGGTACTCTAAGGTTAGACTGAATAAAACCCCAGAAAAGATGTGATTTTCCCGACCTCAGAGACTGCCTACAGGAGATCCTGAGCAGGAGTGTACCAACCAAGAGAAGACAGAGATACCAGGGGGCGATGACATCTCCAGGCCCACGAGGAGGGGCTGGAAAAGGCACTAGGGCTACCCAGAGGCTCCAGACTCACAGCTTGAAAGCCAAGGGCTCTCCCTGAGCACTGCTCCCTGCCCCAGCTCCCCTGCTTCTAACAGATCCTCACTCTGACAGCCCAACCAGAATGCACGTCATTTCACCCATTCTAGGATTTTCCTAGGTAGATGCACGTTGGTCTCTTTTCTAGAACCACTGACAAACTGCTTCCTGGGCCAATGTTGGGCACCCAGGAGGGCCAGGGCTCCCCAGCTCATGAGCTTTACATGAGGGAATGCATCAGATGAAGCACCCACTCAGAAGGCCACAGAAGTGTCTGCACATGACTGTGTGGCCATCTTTCTCTCCTCCCCGCATCCTAGCGACATTTGGGCTCCAATCCCCTTTCTTCTTCCTGAAAACAGATCTTCCATATCCTTGGACAGCACAGTCTTCAAATCAGCATAGACAGAGACATATTTACATTGATCACGTGCTCCCCTTTTTACAAATATTTTCCAACTAAGAAGATGGGAGTTAAGACATTAGCCCCAGAAGCCAACACATTAGGAAAACAACTTCCTTCTGGGCAAAAGCACCTTGGAACTGAGGAAAAGAGAAATGAATCCCCCTTTCACCTGGCAAACCAGACTGAATTACGCCTGGTGTACACCCCTCCCACAATTCCCACGCAAGCCTTTAGCGGCAGCTCTTCTGCCGCCCGAGGCCACAGGGGTCAAGATGGACATAGAGACACAAGAGGTGGGGGGAGGGGGGAGTGATTACTTCTACTTCCAAACAGATGTGGATATGGAGGACAAAAAGGGGCAGGAAAATTTCCCCGGGACTGTTTTCCCTCAGGTTCATTTTTCCATGGCTTAAAAATTTTCTTGAAAATCCTGGGAACGAGCCCATTAGTGCTTATTAAATGGGACCTGAGACAAGAACAATGAGTTCCAGCCAATCACTGTGGCGGGATGCAGGGGACAGACTGAACTCTCTTCAGGTTTGAGCTTCCCTCACTAGTTATGAGAACAGGGCTGCTCAGTATGCATACATAAATTAGATAAGCAGGGTTAACATGTTCTGAAAACTTACCAAGGGCCATGGTCTGTTCTAGGCACTTGAGGCAGATTAACACACTTAGACATCCTTACTCTATGGATGAGAAACTAAGGCACAGAGAGGTTAAACAACCTGCTGAAAGTCACACAGCTAATAAGTGATAAAGTGAAGATTTGTACCCAGACTGTTTAAATCAAGCTCTATGCTTTTAACCATGGTGTTATAGCAGTTCTCACCTTAGAAGTAAGAAGCATTAATAAAACATGGTAAATGCCTTTTCTCTAGAGATGAAGGAGGAAGTAAGGGGGCTCGTACCCAGGAGCATGAATAAGTCATAGAAATGTCAGTGGCAGCTGTCATGGATTAAGCACCTACTATGTGTGAAGGGCGTTCCTCACATTTGTCCAATCTTCTAACTATTCTGTCGGGGGAAACATTATCCTCCTTGCATAGCTCACAAAACTAGAACTCAGAGCGATAAGTGAATTCCCAAAGGCATGCACCTGGTGGGCCCAGGACACACATCCCCCCACAACCTGGGCTGCCATGCTGCCTGGGCTGGAGTCTTGAATCACAGGGATCACCTAAGCCCAAATGCCTCATCTTCCAGATGGGGAAACTGAGGCTGAGCTCATTCTTGCATTAAAGAACATTTTGTAAGCTACTGATTAATTGTACTCCACACAACCCAAATATCAAGATAATATATAAATCATCAGGCAGGATCTGGTACATGGCTGGCTTTGCACAATGCTATGCTCTGTGCTCTGCAGAAGGGAACAGACTCAGATTAAGGAAAACCAGGTTCAAGCTCCAGCTCTGACACTTACCAGCTCTGTGACCATGAGCAAGTCACTCCATCTCTTCCCCTTTGAGTCTCAGTTTTCTCATCCATAAGACGGGGTATAATAACATCCATAACAAATATCGTTGCTAAGATTTGAATTCACCAGCAGCTACTGAATGTCTCGTATGCCCCAAACACTAAGCAAGGCACTGTAAGTCTATCACCCCATTTGATGCTCTCAGCAGCGTAGGAGGGAGAGGGAAATGTTATCAAAGCCTCTTTTTATATATAAGGAAACGGAGGCAGTGAGAGGAGAGGTGATTCTGCCAAGCCACATCACTAGAAAGTTGATCTCAGGCAGTCTGCTCTGGAACCTGCCCACCCAGAGAGTCCAATAGAGTTAGCATCCAGTGAATGCTGGCTGTTGGCTACAATGTCATTATTTCCCAGGAAAAAACTGAACAAATGACCCACCCAGTAAAGAAGAACCAGGATCCTGAGACCAGACATTGGAAATAAAGTGTTTTAAGTTCCAGCCCACTATGCCCTTAGGTCTGAGCAGTCAGGGAGGAGGTCAGGGATGGGGAAAAGCCTCATTTGCCTGCGCTCCCTGCCATTCCCTACATGACTGACATCTCCACCAAGGACCTGCCTTGTGCATCGGCCAATGAAACCAACACGGGAAGTGCTGTCAGTCCCCAGCCGCTGCTGCACCCGAAGGTGGGTCACCCAGGGCGCTGATGCAAGGCACTGTGCTGCCAGGATGCTTCTGGAAAATGACAAAGTCAGACTAGCGTGTCTGAAGTGGGAGGGGCATAAGTATACCAAGAACTTTTAACAAGCAAAGGGGTCCAAGCCAGAGCACCCTGATGTTAGGATGTCAGCTAGGGAAGAACTTGTCACTGGAGTTCATTCATATCAGACAAACAATGGGCGCAAAGTGCCTTAATTTCTGGCATTTGACAGAAAGGTGTGCTAAAAAGTGCTTATTGAGACAACTCGGGATGAGCAGTGCAGACAGCTGAAAAGGCCCTGCTGTGGGTAAACAATGACAGCCCATCGCAGAGAAAAGAGCTGTCTAAGACTTTACCAAAAAGTCTAAAAATTAAACTGTCTATCACGAGGCCAGCTTTATCTCTTTTCCTTCCCTCCTCCCTGCAAAATTGACTTTGTCTTCCTTAGAAGCATCCTCTACTAAAATAGGAAACCCTATTATCGAATCAACATGATATCAATAATATTCTACAGAAGTAAATCTTCTGGACTTGTTGTGGCCAGGACAAAGGATGGGTCTTGGGTAGATTTGTTTTTTTTTTAAGCCAAGCAGAGCAATTGGGGAACACCAATCATTCCTTCAACTCATTACCTGAGTTCACCTGTTCAAGAGCTTGTCTTTGACCATCCAGTTCATGTTCACGTCTGTGTCCCCCATGAGACAGGAAACCGTACCTTGTTCAGCTGTGCACTCCATCACCCAGCACCATGCTTGGCTCAGGCAGGTTCTTTGTAACTGTTGGTTGAGTTAAGTAATAACTAACTAACCTAAAGCTGTCCACAGTCAGCTTCTATCCCTGCCTTCCTCTGCCCCCTTCACACACAGATACTCTCAACATACTCCTGTTCACTGGGCCCACATGGCCCCTGCTCTCCTGTGTCTGTGCCTTTACACACCAGCTCTTCCATGTGTGATCCGCTACTCACCCCCTCTCCACATCCCCCGAGTCCCCACCAAAACATCACAGTTGGATGGGTCTGTGAGGGTCCACCCTCTGGCAGCTGGCATTCAGATCCGGGTCCAGGAACTGGTGGTTGTATAACCTTGGACAAGTTGCTAAATCTCACTGCAGTTTCATTTTCTCCATTGAAATTATGGGATTACGAAAGTGCTGACCTCAACAGATGGTGAGAAGGATTATCTGAGATGCCACTGTAAAGTGGCGAGCACAATTCCTGTATTCAAGAGATGTTGGTTTTTGTTGTTACTGCCATGATGATGATGATGATGATAGTGGTGATGGTGATGATGATGGTGCTGATGATGGTGATGGTGAGGATGATGATGGTGGTGGTGATGATGGTGATGATGATGGTGGTGATGGTGATGATGGTGGTGGTGGTGATGATGGTGGTGATGATCATGATGGTGAAGATGATGGTGATGATGATGGTGGTGATGATGGTGATGGTGAGGATGATGATGATGGTGAGGATGATGATGATGGTGGTGATGGTGGTGGTGATGGTGATGATGATGATGATGATGGTGGTGATGGTGATGAATATGGTGGCGACAATAGGGGTGATGGTGATGATGATGGTGGTGATGATGGTGATGATGAATCTCCCTATAAGTTTACCTGAGCCTCTAGCCCTTCCTAGATTCTGTTTCTCTTTAGAGTGCCATCTCCCCGAGGAGCCTACAGGACCCCTAAGGATATCCCCCCACCCAGGCCTGATTTGACTTCCCATCACCTGAAGCTCCTATGGCTTTCCTTACCCACAGCAGGCTCCTGGAAGTGTTCTCTGAATGTACAAAGACACAACTACTAAGAGAGCAAAAAGAATATACTAAAAAGCAAAAACCAGCACAAAGTCTTCCTACACCAAAAAGTAGATTTTCAAAAATGCTACGATAAACCCCACACACTCAGGAAGGAACCATGACATCTTTCGAATAAGGGAGCAGGCTTCCATAAAGGCAGCTAATGGTCTGCGAACATCCAGGAAATGCGAATCCAAGACTCAGTATATGTAAAAAGACTTCTCAGCCTGTCCCTCTGCTCAACGGGAACCCAGAGTCATCAAGGGAAACAAACTCTCAGAATCCCAAACAACCCAACTACATTCAACTTCCAGGTTGACAAACAGAGTCATCTTCACTGAAAGTGCCAAAGGCAAAACAAATGAGGGGGCGCTTCATGGTGATGCGATCACCATTCACTCTGTTAAACTCAATCCCCTACCATTCTGATCTGAACAAGTGGCTACTCTAAAATGCACACGTGCACACCCATACATACAGACACAAACACACACACACGAACACCCCTCCAGAGGCCTAATTTCCCAGTCAAAAGACATCTGGGTTATTACCATCTGCCTTTCAATAACGCTTTGAAAGGTGAAAAGGTTGCCTTTAGATTAAAACATTCCAACCAAAACTAAAAGAGACCCTAGGATTTGGTTTATGTATTAAGTAGCAAAACTTGAGATTTCTAAGGAAAGCAACATAGTTTAAAAAAATAAAAACATGTTTTATTACAGTCTTCCATAAACATCTGAAGGTTTTAAAGGATCAAAGCAAACAAATGATATTTTATATTAAACTCTTACTAAAATCCAAGAGGAAAAAAAATCTAATTAATGTGGTGACAAAGTATTTTTCCGCTTTGTGTTAACATGTATTATAAATGTATCTACTGCGTTCCTTGTGTTATTATGGAATCGCATGAAATCTTGTGACCAAATGAATGAAATGCATCAACTACTATTAACAAAACAAAAGGTTGAGCTTATCTCATTAGGGGACTCGAGGGTAGGAATCAGAATTTGAGGATGAATACACTTCTATTCTCTGAGAATCACAGCACTGAATAACTCCTTTACTGCCTCGCATCCACCCCTGCCAACATGCAAATGCACCCCCTCCTATTTGTGTCTGCAGCCAGAATATTTGTGGCATTGGTATCTAGACTTCAAAACAATCCACTGTTCATAAATCTAGGACACAGCCACAAATTTCTCACACTATCCCATATGAACCTTAATCTCCAAATTGTGTTTTATAGCACATAAAATGTGAAACCTGTGAGGAAGGGGGATTAAGTGGTAAGTAGGAGCTTCCCCCTTTCAAAACCATGGAGTAAACTAGTTAGACATATGCTAGTTCCTTTATTTCTAGGATTTATAGAAGATTTAAGTTACATCAGAAATGGAAAAAGTCTCATTTTCATACTCAAGCGTTAGGTAATGCCTGAACTCTTCAATTCCCCTAAAATTTACAAAAATCCAGTTTAGTTTCCAGTGGAAAAGCAATTATTAAAGAGCAATTAAGGGCGCCTGGGTGGCTCAGTTGGTTAAGCGGCTGCCTTCGGCTCAGGTCATGATCCCAGGTTCCTGGGATCGAGTCCCACATCGGGCTCCCTGCTCAGCGGAGAGCCTGCTTCTCCCTCTCCCTGCCTCTGCCTACTTGTGCTCTCTCTCTCTCTCTCTCTCTGTCAAATAAATAAATAAAATCTTTAAAAAAAAAAGCAATTAAAATAATACTTCAAAGCTCATGTAATGTGCTGGGCATTTTGGGATGTTTGCAGACACAAAGATCTTTCCAATCATCACTAATTAACAAGATTTCCTACATAAAATCAGAGGGATTTCCTTCAAAACGCAAAAACATTCCTCATGTGCTCGAAGAAATCTCTGACCCAATCACTTAAGTTCCCAGAGGCACAAGACACAATGGCTGGTCAACAGAAATAAACTTCAAGCTGTAAGGCAGGCCAACCAAAAGTCACATCACTGTTCTGTAACAAAGAGGAGCTTAAATATTTCCTCTGTACAGAAAGGCCTGATGGCAATTCCCCAGGAGGCAATCAGCATCCGCAAGGAGTCCTGGACACTGGGCTCCCACCCTACAGGGCAGCCTCATGGCTGAGACCAGGCTCAGAGCTGGCTGCTTGGATCTGAATCCTGGCTCTGCTGCTCACTAGGTGTGGATCTGGGCAAGTTCCCTCCTTTCTCTGGGATGCAATTCTGCACCTGCAAATGAGGACAAGACTGACAGCTTTCTCACTGGAATGCTGGATGAGATCCAATGAGATAATCCTTCTTTCTCAAGCTCTCAGCAAAGGGCCCAGCACATCGGAAGTGAAACATAAAAGGTCTCGATTGCCATGGGGTGAGGGTGAAGAGGTAGAAGTAATGCCACTATAATCCACCAGCTATCTGGACGCTGGCCCATTTATTCGAGAGGCAGAAAGGCACAAAACATTATCCAGGGATTGAGTCATACAAGGTGGTCTCATCCGTGGTCACCTGACCAGCTAGAACCAGAAGAGCAGTTAACAGAGCTATTTATGGTGCCTGAGTTTGGCAAAATTGAGGTTTATCCTCGAAGAAGATGGAGCAGGGAAATCGGTCTCTAGTCTTATTTTACTGCAAATATCTGTAAACCACTTGGCCCAGCTCAGGTAAGGAGGTCCCTTTTCTTTCCAATGTGGCAGGCAATTACTAGCTCTCGAGTGACCAAGTGGCGCCCGTCACGATCTGGAATTGAGTTCAATGTGATGGGCTGCTCACCTCCTCTTTCTTCCAGACTGCTCATGGTCTTCAGCAGGGGTTAGAAAAGCAGAAATGAAAACCCATTTGGTTCATACTTGGGAGACTGGTCAAATCAGCCATGAGACTGTGGTACTTACAAACATGAGGCGGGTAGGTATGTTGTCTGATTGCACCAAAGGATTTTTATAGAGCCAGATCTCTTCTGGCTGGATGACTCTCTGGAATGGATCCAAAAACTCCGTAAAACTGAAACAAAACAAAGACAGATGCGTAAGGGCTTGAGCGCTCATCTGTTGCCTGTAGTCCCCGAGAAGGCCACTCCCACATGCCCTCAGTGGAGAATCCAGCCTCTGGGGAAGGAGAAGGTAGTAACAGGCTGCCCAGGGGCGGGGCGGGGGGGGGGGCACAGATGGATTGAAAGAATTACTGAGATTCTGTAGAACCTTCTGTCAGCAGCAAAGCCTCATTCTGGGCATAAAAGAACAGCGGCGAAGCTGACCTACAAAGACCCTAGAAGTCAGGGTTCCAAAGTGAACTAGGAGCCGAAGGGCAGAATGGGGCGGGGAGGGGGGGGGGCTCAGACTGGGGCAAGGCCAGCCAGCAGCACAGCTCTGGGAAGGAAATGGGCTCAATGTGGAGCAAAGGTGAATGAGCAGTTGGCACCACCTGGGGAAAGAACCCTGGGCTCTTCCCTTCCCTCCCTTACCCCGATGGCACGCTGACACTTCTCCACCAGTAGGGGGCAGAGTGAGCAAGAAAAGCCTCCCTGAGAATACGGAAGGTTGGGCAGGAGGAACACTGACAGAAAGGGAGGGAGGGAAGGAAAAGGGGGATAAGGAGAATTCTGGGGCTGCTGCCAAGAAACCAGACAGCATTAAGCATCCACGTCCTCCTCTCATCACCCTCCCAAGCCCTCCCACACCCTGGGAGCCCACAACACCCAGGCGGATGGAAACCAAACACCACCAAGAGTAAAACGGGATGGAGGGGGGTCAGGGGGACAGAGCCTGCAGGGATATGGTTTGCTTTGTCCGACTGACCCTCCGGCCCAGGTCTCCACCTGGCGAACTCAGTTCAGAATGGGGGTCCGAGAGAGCCAGGCAGAGGCTGAATGTCTTTTCAGACCTAGTCTCGGAGGTCTCGTGGTGTCATCTGGTGACATGCGAGTCATTAGGTCAGCCCACATTCAAGAGAGGAGTGGACTCCCCTCTTGGCAGGGATATAGAGCAAGGTCCCAACAGAGAAAGGCTGCTTAAGATGACAGATGTGGCTTTAAAATAACAATATGCCAACCACCGGCTGTCATCATTGTAATGGGCCCACAGCCCCCCTCTCAGAGACCCCAGAACCTTGATCCCCATTCCTTCCCCATGCAGCCAGCCACACCGCTGAGCACGTCCCTCCTCACCTTGCTTGTCCCCCAGGTGTTACTCCCCTCGTGGCTATTTTTTAAAGCCTCGTGCACCCAGCCTTCTGCACAATTCTACATCCCACCCCGAGAAGCTGCAGTCAGAATGCATCTATCAAGCAAATTATATCCTCTGGGAGCAGCGGAGTCAAGAAAGATAGATGTCCCTTCTCCAGCCACGCTCCAGCCACCAGTGGCTGCCTCTGAGAATCCAGACAGCGGGGCACCTGCACAGAGGACTTGGGTCTCAGAAAGCAAAGGGGGCAGAGGTGGGCATGCGGGGTGCAATGGAAAGGTCTGGAGACCATACAGGGTGGTTACCAAGAAAGGACATCCCAGGCCTGGAAACCCCCTCCCACAAGCTCTCTGTAGGTGGTCTGGAAGCCAGGAAATGGAAACCCACTTCCACGGAGGAGGTCAGGCATGGGCTCCAATGACCTGTTCACTGGGGCTCACTACGCCCACATGAGGACTCCCCAGAGCTGTTAGATCAGCACTCCCCAAACATGAATGTGCCCAGGATCCACCTGGGGGGCTTGTGCCTACAGAAACAGCCAGTCCCGGGAAGGGCCAGAGAGTTGGCATCTCCAGCCAGGTGCCCCGTGGTGCCGACGCTGCTGACCTGTGGCTCAAACCTTGATTCGCAAGGGGCCAGGGCATCGGCCTCACAGGGAATGCAGAATCTTGGGGCCTAGCCCAGACCTACCGAATCACAATCTTCACTTTTAACAAGACCCCCAGGGGATGCATGTGAGCACCATAGTCAGATATACACAGCTCTTGGGTGGGAAAGCTGGTGCTTCCCAGCTTCGGCCTTTGAAGAACCAAGTTGGCCAGTTTTGCCTTATCCCCCGCCCTCCTCCCGGACCGTGACTTTCCTCGAGACTTTGTAAACTAAAAGCCTAGAAGAAACTTCATGTCACTGCTTAATTATGAAATCAGCATTCCCTCCATAGACAGCGGGTAAACGTCAAGATAAATACAATGAAAACCAAAGACTGCTATTAAATTCTACTTTGGTGCTGCTGCCCTGGAACCTCGCCTGCCCTCTCTGTGGACGTCCTCCAGGGCTTCCCCCGCGAGGCAGGGAAGATGGAAGGACAAGTGAGAGGGGGCGAGCGTGCCCTCCCCGTGCCTGTGGAGGTGGGGGCTCACACCGCGTGTCATCTCAACTCACCCCGCAAAGCCCGTAAAATCATCTCCGGCACTGCTGCGGTCATGGAAGCAGGTCAAAATGTTTTGATGCGAAAAGGAAGGAGTTACTACTAAAGTAAACATACAGTTTTCTTTTGTCAAAATTCTAACTGCCCAAAGTCAGGGACCTTGCTGTTGGATTTGGATCCAAGTTATGCTTCTTTCATTTCTTGGCTGTTTGAATTTGACAATTACCTTAATCTACCTGTATATCAATTTCTTCTTGGCAAAGGAGGAACAGTGTTATTGTTTTCTCCTTAGTTTTCTGATGATGTAGTTTGAAGAACTTGGAAAACATACACTGTGAAAATTCAAAGACATTATTCTAACTTTATGCTGGACATAAAAATCATGTGTAAATCCTCCTTAGGCTTGGTTCCTATCTCCTCTCTCTCTCTCTCTTCCTCTCTCTCTCCTGGTGGCCAGTCCTGTTTTCACAGCCCAGCTGACTTTAAGCAGCCTACAGTATCTGCTTATATAGGAAGGAATGCAGCAGGGGACAGACAGTGGACCATCATTTTTGCCTACTGTTTATTCACTCAACAAACACCTAATTGAGTGCCCGTGACGTGCCAGGTATTGCCCCATGAACCCTGGTGAATAAAACACACATAGTCCCCACTTTTGCGGAGATTATAGTCAAGGGACCCTAAGTGCCAACTGATTGGGGAATGAGATGTTGAATCTTCTGTTACAGGTATCAGAGTGCCGTCTACAGAGATCATCAGCCCACTCTGCTTTGAGGAGATGTCAGGTTAGGAGTGTTCCAGTAGTTGGACCCATGAGATGGCCTCCAACCTAGAGCCACTTATGAGGACCCTGACCCCCGGAAATGTTATGGGATGTGTATCTATCACTGTTCATGTCCTGAATGTGCCAACAGATTCAGCCCAGAGTTAGGAACCCAGAAGAATGGCCCATCTTGACATCACACTAGCAAGGAATAATGATGCTTCTGTCCCCCATGCCTCTTTTAACTCAAAGTCAAGTTCTCAAAGCCCAGAATCTCCCCATCATCTTCTAAAAGACTCCACAAATTTGTCAATGATCTTTAAGTCACGGACCTTGATAACATACCTTTCTCAAGGTAAGGTTAACAATTCAGTCACATACTAGGCACAGATTTCTACCTCCTTGACTCCCAGACAAAAATAACACAAGATTGTACTGAAACATGAACTTAACCAGACCATTAAACTTGGTGTAAATCCCTGCTTTGGCATTTGCCAGCTGGGTGGCTTGAGAAAAGTCACTTAACCTCTCTGATCCTCAACCTCCCCCCCCCCCCGCCCCAGGATGGCCATACCTTCCAGGACAGTGATACTACTGCTATCATTAGCAGTAAGAAAAGTTGGGGTCTGGCACGGTGTCTGGGCACCGAAAGCCTCAACCAAATGCTCCTCCTGCAGTGTGGGCACGAACAGTGCTGAGGACACGATGTGGGTCTGAGAAGGATGCCCCCCACCCCCCGAGCCCCAACCCAGGGGCAGTGAGGTTGCATGCCCGGGGAAAGAGGATCAGACAAGATGTCAACACCTGCCACTCATCACTTGGCCATTCTGTGAGCCAACAATGGCCCAGGCAGCCACTGCTGAAGCTTGCGGTGCTCAGGAGGGCGAAACAAGACTCGTGATAAAGAAGTTTTCCAGGCAAAAGCAAAAAGTAAAGCCTGTTTCTTACTTGAACTATTGACCTGTCCCCCCCTAGTGGGTCTCTCCCACGCAGGAGGGAAAACACTGGCAAATGGGCTCTGGAAGTGGTCAGGGACAGGCAGCTGCTACACTGGGAAGAGGTGTGTAGGATTTAGTCCTGGGCAAGGGGTAAGATGAGGCTACAGAGAGAACACGCTGATGAATTATCTCAGCGACCTGCCCCCACACAGCCTTCTCCTGAGTTTGGTCATTGGATGCCCCAAAGTCAAGAGTAACAGTTTTCATAAAAATAGCTAGTTATTACGTTTGGAGCCGTCTTGTGCTGTGCCCTTGACCTGGTGCTTTCCAACATCCCTTGTTTACTTTTCATAAGAGCCCTATGAGATAGTAATTGCTGTTATCCCCATTTTAGAGATGGGGGCACTGAGGCCACAAAGCAAAGTGTCTCTTGCCTGAGTCATCACAGCTCTATGTGCTACGGAATGTCCACTATCCCACATCCTTCTGAGCACATACTCTGGAACTTTAAGGAAAGAACACGCAAATACACACACACACACACACGCGCGCGCGCATGCACTGCCCACCAGTGTAAAGCCATCTGCAATTATTTTAATAAGAGATACCATTTTCCACAATTAGAAACACAGCCTTACTCTCGGGAAATGCAACATGGGGATCTCAGTTCTCAGTCAGTGTGAAGGCTGAGATCAGATTCTTGCAGAGAGCAGTTTGACGTTTGCTGGGAAGGAGGGAAGGGCAGAAATCATGAGAGAAGTGAAGCCCCCGAGACGTTGCTCCCGCCAGCCCCCTCCTCCCTGCCCCTTGGAGAAGCAGGTGCCCCCACAGCAAAGACACCTGCAGCTCACCTGCACTGGGGAGAACGGCATCCAGGAGACCAGCCCTGGACCAGACGAGGAACGGCTCCCAGAGCCCCCACGCCATCCTGGGGATGCTCTCTCTTCTCTGCAGCAGCCTCACAAAGGATGAGAAGGCAGGTTGAGCGAGGGCGACTGCCACCTGGGGCCAAGGCACAGGCAGAGCCTGGCTCCAATCCTCATGCCCTTCCAACTGTGAGGGCACAGACTCTGGAGAGGCAGCCTGGGTTGGATTTCCACTCTCCCTTACTGGCTGCCTGACCCTGGGCAAGGCACGTCCCTTCCTGGGCCTTGGTCTCTTTACTCTGCCAAGTAATGCTGACAAGAACACCTACCTCAGAAGGCTGGTACAAATACTAAACAGGTAACAATATGAAGTGCTTAGAAGGGCACGGGCATGTGTTCTCACCCTGGTGGGGGGAAAGCCTAAAATTACAGCCCAATATTGTGTCCTGCCCCAACCTCTGAAACCACACGGACTTCAAACAGCCTGACCACAAGCTCCCTGCCCCGCTCCGCTCCCTCAGGTAAGGTCCCCCCACCAAACAATCCTCCTGATCAAGGGACCAGGTGCAATTTCTGCTTATCCTTGAGTATTGGGTTTCTATACCCTGCCAGCCCATGAACAGACCAATCACATCCTTCTGCAGGAACCAGGGACACCCCACCCTCTTGGTACTACACAGCCTGCCTCCCACAGGCCCTGCAGATTCGCTCTGCCCTACTTCTAGCCCTGCCCAGCAGGCGGTGTCCGCCTCCCCTGCTGTGAGTATATGTGACTAATAAACTGCTATCGATCTCTCTGTCCCATCTTCCGTGTCATGTATGGCCATCCCATAACCCCAGGGTAGGAATCCCTCCTCGCCAAGGGGGTGAAGATGGGGTGTCAGGGCCTGTACCTCTTGGCCAGGCCCTCCTGAACATGAGGGGATGGGACAGTGGTGGAAATATGTGGGCCAAGCCTGGAAATGTCATCGATCTACCCAGCTCCAGGAAGGAAGAGAAAGGACCAAGAATAGGCAGCATGAATAAAACCAAGCCGCTGACCCGACTACCTGTTCACGCCAGCTCTCCTTCAGCTTTTAGAAACATGGCCCTATCCTGCCTCCCCTACCTGTGGTCACCAGTACCAGGACCACAGACACCTGTGTGCTTCTGACACATGAAGTACACGGCACCTCCATGGAGCATTCTTCCCAAACATGTATACTCTGAACCTAAATCAAGCCTTTGGATCCAACTTCCAGCTAATAGGAAACACAGGGACAGACGAACTAGTCAAATGCCCTCAAGCAAATAATTAGACAAGTCCAGGAAGAAAGCTAGAGGGAATGTTCCAGATTACAAGAATCTGAAGAGACAGAACAACCAAATGTAACATACATTTGACTGGATCTTGGGTCAAAAAAATTTAAAAAGCCATTAAAAAGAAACTCTGAGGATGACTAAGGCAATACAGGGACTGGAACAAACCAGGTATCAGGTGATCGTAAGGAAATATTACTAATTTCCTTCAGTGCAGTAAGGACATGGATATGGAGAAGGCTTTATTTTTAGGAGATGCATTTAGGGAGCTTAGGATAATGAACTGTCAGCAATTTCCTCTCAAATACTTCAGAAAATTGTATATAAAACACATAACTACAGAGATAAAGCAAATAGGGTAAAATGTTAATTGTTAAATCTAGGTGGAGCAGATGGGGGATTTTACTGTTTCAACTTTTCTGTATATTGGAAATTATCCAGGATGAGAGGCTGGCATAGAGGGGCCCAGGAGCAGGAACCCCCAAAGGGAGGGAAATAGCACAGAAGGCAATATGGCAACGGAAATATAGGCTTAGCAGAGCTGTGGAGTTGAACAGCTTCTGTTCCACCTCTGCCACTTACAACCTATATGACCCTGGGCAAGTGACACCTGCTCTCTGAGCCCTGGGTGCCTCCTCCGGAAGTGGAAATAACCATAAACCCCGCTCCCCCCTGCCTTCAGGGCCGCACTGAGGAAGGATCGGTGAGGTCATGCACAACGGACTCAGCATAGCGCTCAGTAGATGCCCCCTCCCCGAGAGCCGTCTCCTGCCACGAGAGCATATTCAAGCTCCGGCACGGAGAAAGCAGGACACACCCAAACCTGCCTGCCACGGGGCAGGGGCACACATGGAAGTGTATGTTGCAGAAGCACGATGTTCAAAACTACGCGCATCACCCCACAAGTCCAAACGTTTAATCCACCGATTTCTGAACACTTCTGCAGAGGGTGCCTTCCCTCTGGAAGAAACAGAAGATGGAAAACATTTTAGTTGTCTGAATTCAAACAGAAAATCCCGGTCTACACAAACACAGCCTGCAAAAGCTAATATATTGGGTCCAGGTGGGGCTTCATGCCCTGGGGAAGCGGCTGAGGCCCCCTCCCCATCTATAAAATGGGCAGAACACCCTGCTGAAATGTCATGAGAATTTGGGATCATAGTTGGGGTCCATGAGAAGCACTCAACAACAGGTATTAACACTACTTATCACTGAAAAACCCCAGATTAAAAAAAAATCCTAAAAACGTGCATACCTTATAAGAATGTATGGACCTTATCTGGATCCTGATTCAAAGAAATGAGGTGTTCATTTGATCAAGGTTTACAAATGGTATTGTGCTCCTGGAAGGCTGGCTCAGCTTTTCGTTGTTGTTGTTTTGTTGGTTTTTTTTTTTTAAGTTCTCATTGGTTAAAGTTTTTGAAGTACTGACATATGAAATGATGTCATGTCTGGGCTTTGCTTTAAAAACCTCCACCAATAAAGGGGGAGGGAGAACAGATGAAATCAAAGTGTTGGTAACTGGTGGAGGGTATCTGACAATTTCCACACCAAAAAGTTTTTTAAAATGATTTTGCTCATTGGCCCGAAAGATACTTGCAAAATTAAGTGTTTTATCAGCCAAAGCAACTAATGCCCTTGGAAAGCATTATTTCAGTCAAGTGTAACAACTGAAAGAGTAGTGAATAAAAATCAGCAAGAAGAAAGGAGAAGAGACAAGGGAAGAGGTCAGGTCCTTCAAAAAAGGAGTCTCCTTCCAAAACCTGCACACCTAGACCTATCTGAAAACCCTCAGGTTGTGGTGCCCCAGAGCCCAAGGCAATGAGGAGTCCTCTCCCTGGACATCGGAAAGCAAGTGCTTAATAACCAGGGTGGTGACAGGCCGGTGACAGTGAGCTATGGATGACAGACTATGCGCCGATCCAGGCCACTGGGAATCCGCTTCCCACTGGCTGCAGGGCTTCCTGGAGCTCAGAGCCCAGCTCCCCCTCCCCCGGCAAAGCTCTCCCCTCTGGGAGGAACATCCTCTGGCCCAGACACATCTCCTAGCAGAAAATGTTTCTGCAGGGGCTACCGTACTGTGTCTGAGCCACAGGCAAACAAAAGCCACTCAAAAAAAAAAAAAAAAAAAAACTAGTAAAAGAAGAGGGAGGAAAGTATATATTTCTTTGCTAACAGATCTCTGTCTCCAATTAAGCTCTGACTCTAGAATGCCCAGTGAAGCATTCACTCCTGGATTAAATAAATCTTTAGGAATTGAGCCAGAGCCTAAAGCACTCTGGAGCATTCTCCATACCCAGGCCTGGACCAGGCCACATAAGGATCCCAGGACACACTCAGCAGAGTTCTGTCTGGGGCAGAACAGAATGCCAGTCAACACTCAGGACAAAACGCTGTGCAGATAGAACTTAATTTGAAGGGGCTTCTGAGCTGTAATTTTCATTCAAACACATCAGCCAGAGAGCCCTTGTTCTAAACAGGGGCCCCCGAAGTGTCTTTGAGCTCTTCTTCCATTACAACCTCATCTGAACTCCCCGCGGTGTCAGTCAGCAGTGGGGCAGGGCAGCAGCAGGCCCTTCTTACCCGAGTCCTCGGCAGAGAGCAGCAGAGCCCAGACCTGACCACGTTCTCTGTGACCTGCTTGTCCATGTTCTAGAATGATCTTCATCTGGGCTGGTAGGTGAGAAGAGGCACATGCGTGAGACGGAACAGCCACAGATCGGAAGGCTAAGGGCTGGGGACAGCCAGTATCTGACGAGAGGCTAATGGCAAGGCCAGGTCAGGGTGGAGAGCATGTGGGGAGCATATGGGTCAAGACGCTGGGGTACACCTGCCCTAAGCATGACAACCTGCTCTGCAGCTGAGGTCTGGGGAAGGCAGACGTTTTCCCCTCTACCCTGAGGCATGGCCAGGCCTGTGGTGTTTAAGCAGATAAAGAACCTTCGTGCTTGCCCCCAAAGCCTTTGGCTGTCTGTAAGCATCACTAAGTGTTTTCCTGGCCACCTGCACTCAAACCCTCAAATCCTTAATGCAGAGTCAAATTGGCCCGTGGACCTGGGCTTGACCTTGCACAGCGGCAGACATCCCCGTGCTGGTTTCTGTGGCCCCAACGATGGCCAGTTAGAGTCAAGGACCAAGCAATCGCTGCCTGTTGGTATGACTGGGCTGTACAGCGGGGATCCATCTGCTCACTCGAAATCGTCCTAAGAGGAGGATCGAGAATAGCTGGGTCATCATCACTGCTGCGAAGATACAGTGGCCTCGGGCTGAATGGAAGGGCCACAGCACAACGCCAGCTCAAGAGGGCACTAATTCTTGTCCGCGTTTGCTCAGAGCTGTAGAACAGTGCCTGGCATGCAGTGAGCGCTCAATAAATACCTGTTGCGCCAAGACTAAACAAACCTATGGCAGCTGTTTCAGTAAAGACCCAATCTTCCACCACATGGAATCTCCAGTCAGAGGCTGACAACTGGCTGCCCTTGGACCGAAAGCAACTTGCGGCTACATTTGGTTTGGGCAGCTCAGTGGATTGTTTTTTTTTTTAAAGATTTTATTTATTTACTTGACAGAGAGCGACACAGCGAGAGAGGGAACACAAGCAGGGGGAGTGGGAGAGGGAGAAGCAGGCTTCCCGCAGAGCAGGGAGCCCGATGCGGGGCTCGATCCCAAGACCCTGGGACCATGACCTGAGCCGGAGGCAGATACTTAACGACTGAGCCACCCAGGTGCCCTCAGTGGTTTTTTTTTAAATGTATAATTCATGGCTGATATTTGAAAACCAGGAGCTCTTACAGCAAAATCTGAATTTCTGGCTTCCGGTGAAGAACTTGGTCTGGCAACCTCCGGCCCACATCCCTCCAGGGCAACACACTGATGAAGGAGTTAAGAAGGAGCTGCCCACTTGGGAGGGCAAAGCCTGCCCAGGGTCCAGCCACCCCCGCTACGTCTGTGCAACGTGACATCTGTGCTCATCTCCGTGGCTGTCGTAGGCTGGCTGCTGGCTGGGCCCAGAGCGGGGGGCACTTCACAGTCTCCAGCATCCCCTAGTCTCCAGGAACCCCCCACTCTATGAGGCCAGTGCCCCCAGGGGACACGTGCGCCTCTCTCTTCTCAGGGAGCCTGGCTTTGTGGGGTGCTCGTCTGCCGAGTGGTTTGTTAGGACTAATGGGTCCACAGCAGTTGTGTGCTGAGCTGTCGCCCCACCCCCACCCCCACCCCCACCAGCAGCACCGCTCCCCTGCCGGAACACCAGTCTGCAAACCTTGCTCTCTCCTCTGTCCCAAGCGACAGCACGACTCCAGCCCCCATCACTGCTGAGAACTGGGTTTGATACGTCACAGACTGTCTGAATGGCTCCTTAATAACACAGTCAATGAGATGTTGTCTTCAGAGACATCCAAAGGGAAAGAAGGGGAGAGAGGAAGCAGAGCGAGGGAGGATGGGTCAGAGGGTTGCTTTCTGAGTGCTTCCTACCTGCCAGGAGCCTGCTAGGCAAGTGTTATACCTTCCTTCAATCACTCCTCACAATGGAAAAGTAGGCACTGCTGTCCCTATCGTCCACAGAGGGAAACAGGCTCGGAGAGGCTTCTTGAGCTGCCCAAGTGCATTCAGCAGGACAAGCAACAAAACTGAAGCTCAAACTCAGGTCTTTTAACCATTACCCTGGGCTATTTCCACTGCCCCTGTTTCTGGAAGTGTGGGCTAGAGTACACTGAGGTGGAAGGAAAACCATGGTGGGCTGCAGACAACTGCACTGAGTGCAGGGAACGGCGGGAGGACCCAGAGTCTGCCCGGGTAATACGGGGAATCAGCCTGGCTTTAGTTAGCAGCACCCTGGACCAGGAATCAAAAGCGCTCATTAGGTTGTAATTGTAGGAAAATCTCTCCCTCAGTGGCATTACTTCTTTATCAGTGAAATGGAAATCTATTCCCTTATTCATCCATTCATTTTCAGTACAAGGCAGTTAAATGAAAAGCAGATTCTGAAGTACATGTCCGTGGGTTTGACCTTGGCCAAATCACTCTATTTCTGTGTGCCTTAGTTTCTCTCATCTGTAAAAGGATTATTATCAATGAGATGATTGGCACAGAGGAAGCAGGCCCAATAAATGCTAGGTTTTACTCCTCATTCATTCATTCACGCAGCCATGCATTCAATAAGCATCATCATCCTGCCTACTGAGTAGGTTCTGTGACCCTACTCACAAGGGGCTAGTATTGACCCTGGGCTCCTGGGGCACCATCCTCCTGTTCTCTGATCCCTCTCCCTGCCCACTTTCTCTTTCTCAAGTGTCTCTCCCTCCCTCCAGGCCCTTCATGAATAATGTGGGCCCCAGGACTTGGGCTCTTCTGCAGTGTGGACAACATGTGGTCGCAGGGCCACGCCAGCCCAACTCTGGTCTTTCCAAATTGACATCTCCATCCCTAAGATCTACACTCCCATGGTCACCGCAGTGACATTCACAATAGCCAAGATATGGGAACAACCGTAAGTGTCCAACCATGGATGAACGGATAAAGAAGATGTGGTGTATACATATATACATACACACAACGGAATACTACTCAGCCATAAGAAAGAAGGACATCTGTCATTTGTGACAACATGGATGGACCTTGAGGGCATTATGCTAAGTGAAATAAGTCAGAGAAGGACAAATACTGTACGATCTCACTTATATGTGGAATCTAAACAAGCCACACTCACAGAAACAGAGACTAGAATGATGGTTACCAAGGGCTGGAGGTGGGGGGTGGGAGAAATGGGGGAATGGTGGTCAAGGGGTAGCAACTCAGCTATCAGATGAACAAGTTCTAGAGATCTAATGTACAGTATGGTGATTATAGTTAATAATACTGTATTATACACTTGAAATTTATTAAGATAGATCTTAAATGTTCTTACCACTAATTATATGACATGATGCAGGAGCTAGCTAATACTACAATGATAATCATTTCTCAGTATACAAGTGTATCAGATCAACATATTATACACCTTAAATTTATACACTGTTATATGTCAATTACAGCTCAGTAAAGCTAGAAAAAAAATTAGTATAAAGACCAAGGAATACTGGAAAAGGAGGCTAACAGCGTGCTGCTAAAGAAATCAATTGTTGCTTCTCTGCCTTAAATGATTTCCCAAGTGTCATCATGCGTCTTCACATGAATCAGTACCCAATGCAACTGGGCAATACTGACAATCAGACTGAGGGTTGCTGGAGGGGAGGGGAGTAGGGAGATGGGGTGACTGGGTGATGGGCATTAAGGAGGGCACTTGATGGAATGAGCACTGGGTATTACCTGCAACTGATGAATCCCTAAAATCTGCCTCTGAAACTAATAATACCCTATATGTTATGTAAATTGAAATTAAATAAAAAATTTAAAACAAAGAAATGCAGAACACAGAAAAAAAAAGATCCCCTTGTAAAATACCAAAGGTGCATCTAAATTGCTCTATACACAATTAGCCGAAGAGAAGGTACTTTCTCACCAGTACATGTAATTGCTTTTCTTAAAAACATAACAATAAAACTCCCTGGCTGTCTCTAAAATATAACAAAGCAGAAGGGTGATTCTTGCCATTCTCAACCTGTTGGGCAGCCAGCTGGACGTATCAGAGAGGCTTCCCCAGATTCCGCAGTCATTACTGGAAGGTCTTAATTGGCTTTCGAGATTTTGCATAGTACTGCAAATTTGGGTAATCGAGTTTGAGGAAAATGTAATCAAGCTGATTTATCCACAATTATCTCCCCCTATTATCCTCTTTGTTACCCCATTCTGCAATTACTTGCATGGAAAATTTTTATGTAATAGAGACATGCAGATGAAGGCAGCAGATCCCCTGAATCCTACAGCGAGCAAGGGGCTCGGCTCTTCCCAGGGAGCCTGGGCGCCTACAGGAGACCCCCCCCCAACAGGCTGACCTCAAGACAGGTAGTGTAAATGAGGCACAAATGCCCAATGAGCCTCTGCTCCAAAGCCAGTGTTCCTCGAACCTTACACTCACTTGGAAACTCACAATTATCCCCCTCCGGGAGAGGACTCACTCCCTGTCAGGTCAATGAGCACACACTGCTGACCACCACCAAGTGCGTTCCAAAGCAAGCCGAAAAGCAACAGTGAAAAGCTCAGCCATGGATGGTTGTTACCGGCGCTGACACTTGAATGTCTATTCCCCCTCCCTACATCAATAGTAATTTAAAACAATATCACAGCATCCGGTATTCTTGAGCCACACGTTGTTCTGGACACTTTCCATGCACCACGTGTCTCTTCAACCTCACAAACCCTATGGAGTATGACTAACATTCCCTCCATTTTACAGATGGTCAAACTGAGGCTTTCAGAGGCCATGCAGTATCCACACAGCCAGATCTCAGAGCCAAGTCTGCAAGGCTTCAGAGCCTGTCTCACACTCACTCGGTGCTCCTGCCTCGTCAAGGGGAAGGGAGAGACAGAGGGGTCTGTTCCCATCACAGGATAAGCTGATCTTTTAAAGGAGGATTTGTAAGAATCAAGAAAACTTTAAAGAAATGGAAAGAAAGCCACTCGCAGAAGGAAGCTGGTGGCGCCATCTTGGTTGGAGGCTGTTGGCAATGCCTATGGGAAGACTGCAGATGGAGGCCCTGCTCTCAACGGGGCCACCAGAATGCCTCCTGACCTTTCAGAGGGCACCTGGGTCTCTAACCCTCAGTTTCTCCATGTGTAAAATGCTTGGGTGGCCTCTAAGCGATACCATGTAATGACTTTTAGGGTTTGAAGAGCTTCTGATGCGAGAACGGAGCAGAGCAAGAAGGTCCTGGGGAGCGCTTCTCAACCCCCAGCTGCACATCACACTCACTCGAGAAACTTGTAAAAATATCACTGCCCTGGCCCTGCCCCAGACCAGTCAAATTCGAATCTCTGGGGAACCAGGGTGGGGTCCCCTGCTCTGGAGCCGCTCTGTAAGAAAGAGACAGGCAGAAGACATGTAGGGGTCAACAAGACACTTCTCCTTTCACTTTTGTTCCTTTCTATGTGGCTTTTCCCTTTGATGTTGTCTTTACTTCTCAATCAATAATGGTCCTTCTTAAAATGTGACAAGGAATCCATAGTCTCTGGCACCAAAAAACATGGGTGCTTGTTTTGTGTTGCACCCACGAATCGTTCTATTTTGCAGGGAGTCCCCTCTGAAGACATTAGTCGTGAGCTAAGCCAGCATGACGTTTCCTGTGTCTGAGCTGCCTTGTCCTGAGGCTGAGATTGGCCTGGGCCGGCAGCAGGTCTCTAAGCCTTGGCCGCCACTCGCAATAGGCAGCACCAAGAAGGGTTTGGATTTGGAAAGAGAGACGGAGGGACACCACTCCAGCCCTGAACTTGGAGGCACAACTCCCAAGCATGTGCGAAGAGTTTAATAAATGTCTGCTGAGCCTGAAGCGGTGCCAGGCACTGGGATCCAGAGTGAACGAGGCACAGTGCACGTCCTCAGGGAGCCCAGTGGGGAGGGGAGGGGAGGCACAGGCCTAAAACCCAGCCGTATTAGCTTCCTATTGCTGTTGTAACAAACTGTCACAAACAGTGGCTTTAACAACACCAGTTCTAGAGGTCAAAAGTCTGATGCACGGGGCGCCTGGGTGGCTCAGTCGGTTAAGCCTCCCACTCTTGGTTTCGGCTCAGGTCATGATCCCAGGGTTGTGAGATCGAGCCCCGGGTCCAGCTCTGGGCTCAGTGCAGAGTCTGCTTCAGATTCTTTCTCACCCTCTGCCTGCCACCCACCTCCCAACTTGTGAGTGCTCTCTCTTTAAAATACTTAAATAAAATCTTAAAAAAAAAAAAAATTTTTTTTGATGCACATCTCACTGGGTTCAGGTCAAAGCGCTAGCAGGGCTGCATTCCTTTCTGGAAGCTCGAGGGGAGAATCACTCCCTTACCTTTTCCAGCTTCTAGAGGTCTCCCTCATTCTTTGACTCATGACCCCCTTCAACTTCACAGCCAGCAACAGTAGGTCTGGAACTGTGCGCCCCCCATCTGTCTGGCCCCCTCTTCTGCCTCTTCTTCCTCCATTCTCAAAGACCCATGTGATTAGACGGATCCCACCTGCTAATCCAGGATAAGCCCCTGAACCCCAGGTGAACCGATGAGCGACCTTAGTTACTTGTGACCTTTTTAAGTCCCTTTGCCACGTAAGATAACACGTCCACAGATTCCAGAGATTAGGATGTAGACATCCCTGCAGGACATTACTCCGCCACAGGCTGGCCACTTTAGGGTGACTGGCTGTGATGACGTACTGTGAGGTGAAGGGAAAATCCTGGGCTCCCCAGTTTGTCGTTGTTGACATTACATGCAAACACGCATAAGAAAAGAAGAGAGATGCGAAGAAAACCCCCAAAATGGTAACACTGGTTACCTCTGCTCAGTCACTCTGACGTCACACGTGTCCACTTCCCTGGGCAACACTGACTACCACACAGACACCCGCTGACCGCTGGGGGGCCCGCCAGGCTGGAAGCTGCGTGAGCACAGAGCCTGTGTCTGTCTATCTCCCTCCACCCCAGGCCCAAGTGGTGACCACACTAGACACTGGAGAGGCCTCACGCTGCCCCAGCACCTCCTGAGTGCTTTCCACATGCTAACTCACTCAGTCCTCACGAGGCCCCACAGAGCTTGGCGTTATTTTTAAGCTCCACTGTTTGCACCTGAGCAAACTACTCCAGCCCACCTCACTCAAATCCATCCCGGGACCCTGGAAAGGTCACTGGCCCTCTCACCCACCTCTGCTGATGGAGGCCAGCACGGACTCCATGTCCTGAACTCAAACAATAATGTCTAATTTATCCCAATCCCGACCTAGATGAAGAGGAGGCGAAGCCCTGGCAGGGGGCACCCGCCCAGGAAAGGGGGGAGCGGGGTCTGTTCCCAGTTAGCGCCAGTGTACCCCTCTGCAGGCCGGAGTCCCCCGGGCTTGGGGCTGGGGCACAGGGAACCAGGACAGTGAGGATGGGGATGGGGACAGGGACAGCGATGGGGAAGATCTGTACCAGTCCAGCCCAGTGGGAGTGGAGAGGACTTGGGAGCCATGTGGATCTGCAGTAGACCCTCAACCTGCAACTCGAAGCTGTGATCCTGGGGGTGCTACTGGCCCAGCAGTGAGGACTAGAAGAGGTGAGGATGGGAGCTGCCCACCCCCCAGGGCCTGGAATCCATATCACCCCCGGACTTGTGATTCTCTCACTTGATTCCAGCCACACCGGCTTCCCTTGGGGGCCCTGAGCTTGCCAAGCATGCCCCTACATTGGGATTTTGTCCTTGGCATTTCCTCCACCTGGAATGTTCCTCCCAGACACCTGCAAGGCTTGCTCTTCACTTGCTTCAGGTCTCTGCTCAAATAGCATCTTGTCAGCTAGGTGTTCTTGACCATTTCCACATAAAACATCAATACCCCATTGCAAACCAGCCCTCCCTCTCCTCTTCAGCTGCATTTTTTTCAACTGTTCATCACCATCCAACAGACTATATTTTTATTTGTGTGTTTATTTATAGTCTTTCTCACCAGACTGGCATATAAGCTCGACGGGGGAAAAGACTTTATCCATCTGGTCGCTGCTATGTCTCCAGGGTCCAGAGTTCTGCCTGAAGTCTAACAGAGGTTCAAAAGAATTTGTTGAGGAATGGACATTTTCTTTCCATGATTTCAGAGGGAAAAAAAACCCACACACATACATTTACTGATATCCCCTCCAACAAATGGTCTGTAATCATATTTCTGGCTACAAGAGAAAGATGTGGAAAATGAGTTAGGCGTCACACACACACACACACACACACACACACACACACACAAACTGGGAAGGCCATGCATAGCCAGGCCATGATGACAAAGGGCAGAGAAGCCTGGATACGGACCCGACCTCGGCTGCGTGAGGCCGGGAGAGTTTGACGATTGACTCCGTCTCTGACCTCTACGAGGCAGAAAAGCTCCCCAAGCTCCACACATGTGGAAATTTGAAGTCAGTTGGTTTTCATGGACAGGCTCAGCTCATCTAGAGAACAGCTTTCTAACAACCTTGACCATGGGCAATGCAGCTGAGAACCTGAAAGCAGATGGGAACATTAGCCATCTTTTGTCAAGTGGGCCCCGGGGTCAAGAGCTCTATAGAACTGGAGACTAATTCCACATTTCACAGCTGAGGTTCAGAGAGCTTAAGTGATTGGACGGCAGTCTTGCAGCCAGTTAAGCGGCAGCAGGGACTCAAACCCAGGGCTGTCCAGCTTCCAGCCTGGGAGCTCTGCCCATGACCCCACACCCCCTGAAGGCCTGCAGAGGATGAGCATCGGCATGTTAATGCAGACAAGCTGGGCCACTTGCCGAACTGGGAGAAGAGGGAACTCCAGCACCCACGTCCCAGGGTCTTACACTGAGGCACTGGCAGGTCAGCTCCTGCCCTAAAAACAGACAAAGGAGGCAGAAGGGGCCTCTACACGGCAGGCACAAAGTCCCGGCCACTGAATTCCTCTACTTAGAGACACCGGAGGAGCTGTTGCTAAACCCCAAGGCAGCAGAATCATAGCATCAGTGGTCCTTGGAGTAGGAGCAGACTTTAGTTATCAGCTGCTTACTCGCTGACTTGGAGGAAGGTCTCAGTGTCCTCATCTGTCCCACACAGAGAGCAGGAGCACCTAACCCCACCCAGAGGCCGGGGGACTGTGACACAAAGTGCCTGGCAGCCAGGGAGAGCCCCGGCAGGGTGTGCTGTTGATGCTGTGACTGTTATGATCACTAGCTTTCAACTCCTCCCCCTCCAGCATTCAGCTTGCACGGTTAATTGGTGACGCCCACCAAGCAAGCAGCCAGATGTGGTTGGAGAGTGCCACTTGTTTTAAAGCTCTTTCATTCAGGGAACTGCACTGTCCCTTCTTCCTGACATCCCCTGTGCAGCCCTGGAACCCCCAGGATGGTCTACACCCTCCTTCCTTGATGGTCCATACCTGGGCATGGTCTAGCTAAGCATCCACAATTCCATCCCCTCTTCCCCACAGCACAGGGTCTGCAAACCTGTTACTGCCTGGTGGCGAGAGGGGTACAAGATCCAGTAGTGTGGGGTCCAGAATCCTGCCCCGTACTCTTGAGAGTGGTCATACCACCAATCAGGGTATCCACTGGGCATCTATTGTGAGCCAGTCACAGGGTCACTGCTCAGGGAGGAGCACCTAATAAGGCAGACACAGGCTCTATGTGTCCTTGGTCCAAAGCAGAAGATGGACAATCAGACAATAGCCACATGGTTTGGTGAGCACTGTAATGGGGGAGAAGGGGTGCTGTCCATCTTGCAGGCTCAGGGAAAGCTGCCCAGAGAAAGAAAGACCTCAGTTGGGGGCTGGAAACAAGTACAGGTTGGGAGAGGGGGTGGGAGAGGGGCACTGGAAGAAATGCTCCAGGAAAGAAGGGCTATGAGGTAATTTACCATCCTCTAGATCTCGAGGTCCTACTGCTATCAATAGCATACAAGGCATAATTAATTTTAAAAAGAATAAGGCATAATTAATTTTAAAAATTAGCATCTTGGAAGCCCGCAGGCCTTTCTTGGTCTTCTGTACACAAACTGCCTTTGAGCCAGGCCTCTCCCGTCGCTGGCAGCTGCTGCTGGCTCTGCTGAAGTGAGCTGCAAGATTTCACATGTAATCCTGTTAGGGTTTACCTTGTTAGTTTCAGACCCATCATTCCTGCCAAGATTTTTATGAATCTTGATTCTATTATCCTACATATTAGACTTCCATCCCAGTTTTGTGTCATTCGCAAATTTGATTAGCCTGCTATGTCTTTATCCAAGTTGCTGATAAAACCTTGGACAGAGGAGGTCAGATTCAGAGTCCTGAGGCATGGGCCTTGACAGCATCCCCCAGCTGTGCCCCAGATGCACAGCCATTGCCAGTACTCTCTGGATGAGCTACTTGTTCAACCTCTAACAGTAGCCAGATGATATAGTCTCCTGCTGTACTTAAGGGGAACACAAACTCAGTAACAAGAATTGTAGTATCTCCCTTATGCAGAACTCAACTATCAACACTATTCCTCTATAAGAACCAGTGAGCAATTTAAAAAGCCCCTAGGCATGCCCCATACTCAAGCACTTAAACACAGGAGAGCTATTTAGACCCTCAAGCTAAACCTATTCACTCTTATTTTACACACAGTTCTAATAAGATGACTATCTCCTTTCAAGGCCCCTTGAAGATTAGCAGCTACAAATTGTAGTAGAAACATAACTTGATTTAAGTAAACATACTGTCTATAGCCTTTCACATAGAGAGAAAAACATTTAAACTATAATAAACAAACCACATTAATTAGAACCCCAGTTAGTGCATGAGAAAGGTGCCTTACACCTCAGTACACCAACAGGAATCACAGGACCACCTGAGGACCACGGGTCACCAGCAATAAATTAAGTTTGTCATCCTTTGTTTTAGAATAAAGGTAACAACTTTTTTAAAAAGTGCATAATACAGTTATTTGCAGTATGGGTAAACATTTATTCAATCAGCAAATTTGTCCTGCACACCAAGATGCACAGGAAGGGTGGAAATGGAGGAGGGATGGAAAGGCCTTCCCCAACAGCAGCAACCCCAACAGGCAAGGTTCCTGTACTTACAGAGCTTACAACCTGTTGAATGGGGACAGACAATAAACAAGGATGCCAATAAATAATGGACAGCATCATTTCTGATTAAAATAAGTAAATTCAAAAACTAAAACAGGGAATATGATAATGCAATAGGGTGGGGAAAGGGACATTGAACAAAATGAGTAAAGGTTTCTCCAGCAAGGGACATTTGAGCAGGAAGGATGAGAAGAACCAGCCAGATCAGGCACTGCAAGGAGGAATGTCAACTGGTGCAACCTTGCTACCCTTTGGCAGAAGTAGAGGGGAAAAACACTTTGTCCCAGAAATTCCTCATCCAGGAATTAAGTCTAAGAATATAATCAGAGATTTGCACAACAACACATGAGTCAGAAGGTTCAACACAGTGTTGTTCACATCAACCCGAACCCAGAGACAGCCTACTGATGTCCACCACCAGCAAGCTGGCTGTATCAAATTATTTGCCTTAATTTAATGGACTGTGTTGAAGCTGTAGGGGAGGTACCCTTCTGAGCTCTTGGCTGGGACCCCTATGATAAAAGACAGAGTAACAAGAGAAAGACAAACAGATTATTAACATGTATCCTACATGTTTACATGGGAGATAACCAAGGAAAAATGGGTAACTCAAAGCTATGGCTTAGAACTCCAGCTTGTAGAGCAGCCCCAGTAAAGAACAATAAATTTATGGAGAAATGAAAGGACAAAGGCAAAAAGTTTTAGCACTTCCAAGGGCAGCAAACTGTGGGAAGGTCAATATATGAGAGAAAACTAATGGTACACAAAAGCTAGTCAGTGAAGTTTGTTATCCTCCAGTGCCATCTCTGGACTGATAGGATCCAAAGTTGCCTCCAATGACCAATTTCTGTCCTTCCTGGTACAGAGGGGAGGGGGACACTCTTGAAAATTTATGCCCCACCTTTAAGCAAAGAGGGGGAAGGCAGGGAGCCTTCCTCATCTACCTCCTCTCAACTGCTTTCAACTTAAAATAATCTCTATGCCAAAGTGGCATATTTTGGGGTGGTGTATCCTGCCAAACTTCACAGCTTTTACAAAAGCAAGTTAGGGATGAATATTTATTGGCATAGGAAGAAATTGAGGGCATAATGCCAAATGGAAAAGGCAGGCTACAAAACTGTATTTTAGACAAGGCAGACCTTTTGTGCAGAAAAGTATTATGTGTTATATAAAAAAAAAAAAAACTAAAAGAATACAAACCAAAATGCTAACTGTGGTTTTCTCTGCCTAGTAGGATCATAAATAATTTCATTTTCTTCCCATTTTTCTCTCTGTATTGTAGAAGTTTCCTGCACTGAGCTTACATTTGTTTTATAATCTTAAAATACTGCTTATTTAAAATAAAAGGAAAAAATTCTAGCAAAGGTAACATTCTTAAAAGCTGTGGTTCTGGAAGAGGTAAACTTTGGCTAAGAGGTAACACATCCACACGAAACAGCCCATGCCCTAGGAAGGGGTGGGAAGTAACTGAGCATGGGGTTTATGCCTGAGAAATGGGCCTCACCCCACTGAGGACCCCTCACAAGAAGGTTGTGGACAGTTAGCTCTGGGCATGGACCCTACCGGGGATGGAGACCTGGCAGACCATGGTGTGTGTCCAGACATTTAATCAAACACAACACATAGCCACGCTAACGCACCGTCACCTTTGCCACCTCCCTGCTTGGTGCTAGCCTGCACAGCCTCTAAATGACAGAACCCAATGGGAGAAGGTCAGGAGTCACCTTTCCTGGGGACTTGACAGAGCCACGAACCCACAGGGTATCTCAATGCAGCACCTGGACTTTTTCCTCATTGCATTTCTCCCTGGGGAGGAGAAGTTGTCCAACTTGAGTGACCCATGACCTCCCTCGACTTCTCCTTTGAGCTTCTCTGTACATCTTAAGGCCAAGCCTTGACCTCTGTCTTCCTGTATGTAGGCCCAGGAGATCCCAACTGGAAGAGTTCCTTCCTACAGTAGACACAAGTGTCAGCTGTAGTGAGGTGATTTCAGCAAAAGCTCAAAACTTCCTGAGCATCTACTATGTGCCAGGCACGTATCAGGGCTGGGAGGGACACTGGTGAACACAAAAGTCAAAGCCCTTCTCTCAAGAAGCTTGCAGTAGAACAGGACAAATGCTTCCATAACCCAAATCCATACAGAGAAATTACACCTGGACTCATTTCTATCTGACATTGATTTGTACTTAGGACTTGACTCCGTTCAGTGTGAAATCGAACCTGGCTCACTCCAGAATGAGACCCGCTTTCTGATTTCCCACCATAGGCAGGGGCTCGTGATTTCCAACACAGCCAGCAGAAAAACCCAGGAGAGTGGTTTTTAAAACACCTCAGAAACAAAAAATTGACAATGGGAACACTTCTTTCTGGAGTATAACCTTCACAAAGTTCTGTTCTCTTTTTTTTTTTCAAACTTGAAATAATTAAATTTAATCCAGAAAGTATTCAGCCTACCTTTAGATTCTCTGAAGAGGAAAAAGAAAGCCCTCAGGCAGTAATTCTAAATGCTGACAAAGCAGTAGGGAAATTTTTTAAAACACTGTTCTCCTGGATTAATTCAAAGCAGGTGGCTCACGTTCTTGAGAGGAAAATAAAAACCATGATTCACATTTTAGGCATAAAGTACACAGATAATTAATCAAGCTTCATCCAAATCTCTTGATGCTTTTTATGTTGGCTATTCTAAGGCAGCACTGTTTTTCAACATTGCCTGCTGACATCCAGAGAGAAGTTCTACTTGTTCAAGAAAGAAACAACAACTATGGTAAACTAAAACAGGTTTACCTTATAAACACATGGCTCTCACAGGCAAGATGAGGTCAAGGTGACCAGAGGACCATTGGGAGAAATGTGCCAAAAAAGACATTTTGCTCTGAAGATGGGACCAGAAGAAGGGTGGAGAAATTTCTAGATGAACACCAACCACCATGATGATGGTGCTCCCTGCCTGCCAGGCACCACTCTGCTAGAATTTATTCCTTGACAGTTTCCAATAGGTACTATTTTTATCCCCACTTTGCAGATTCATAAACTGAGAAAGGAGAGGTTGAAGTAATCCAAGCAGAGGTGGAGACAGCATCTGATGCTCAGTCTGGCTCCAGATCCTGGGATCCCTGGCACGAGGCTCCCCTGCCTCTGACCATGGGTCTGTTATGACCAAGATCCATGGCAGGCGCAGTGCGCAGGAGGCCAGTGTGTGCGCGGCTGCGGACAAAGCTATCACCCCACCCAACCCCAGCAAGAGAGCAACGGAAACAAAGAGCCGCCTGAGCCAGGAAGGCCTGGACTCCCATTTTACCTCTGCCACCTACTGGCAAATGACCACAGACAGATCACTGACCCCGCCCTGCCCTTCCTACCTGCAAAGGGAGAGTTAGTTAATAGCATTCACTTCATGCTGGTGTTGTAAGGACTAGATGAGCTAAATGCACACAAAACATAAGAACCTCACCCATTTGCAGGATGAAAATGTAGGATTGTTATCACTGTATTTCTGTAAAGTCATAAAGCTGCCTTTCTTTTAAATATCCTATATTCGGACTATTCGCTAATCTCCATAGAGAACTCACCAGGTCATCCAAAACAGTGATGTGGAACAATAATCGGTAGACTATATTTTGCAAAACCAACTTGACAATGAAAAATGTAGTCACTGAAATTATTAGGCTGTGCTGTTCTCAAGCTACCCTGATGAATTTTTTTGTGAAAGTAGATACTTTCTGATGTTGAATAATATATTTCTTAATATATTCATTAAGGAGGTCATTCTGATTTTAGGCATGATTTTTCATTTTTTAGATTTTCTTAAAATGAATTAAATGTGCTTATTCTAAAAAAGACCCTCACCCGGCACAGTGTAAGCATCCAAAAAGAAAGAAGCTATTACTCCTAGAGAAGCATTTCTAAGGGCTTCCCCCCGAGGCTGGAGAGCCAGCAGCGAGGTCTGCACAGAGGAGGGCCCAGCTGGCCCCAGGCCACGCTGCTCCCAGACGTCTTCACTCCATTTTGTGTCCCATCTCTGAGCACTGTCATTCTTCCCACCCAAACCCCAACCCCACTGTACCCCCTACCTCCTGGCCGGTCCTCCTGCACTGGCAATTCCCCATGTCAGAAAGACTGGCCCTGCTGCATCCTGATCTCCAAGGCCCCTGATGCCCACCGGTGACATGGCCTGGGCTAGTGAGTCGGGTGTGTGCCGTTTCTCGTCTCATGATGTTCTCGGGCCTGGCTCAGTATGGGACACAATCAATGGGACACAATCAATGCACATCTGAAGCTACAGGAGTGAAGGAACGGAGGTGATTTCTACACCATCTGAAATGAGGGGACTGGAGTCTCTGCCCCCATGTCATCCACTTCTGCTCTCAGGACAAGGGAACAGGACACCAAGGAAAGTGCTGTGTCACCATCCACAGATACTCTGTCCAAAGTATAGGTATTCTCAGTGTGAAAGTAGTATCCTCCAGCTTTTAAAGCTGGACTTTATTAAAAACAAACAAACAAACAAACAAAAACACCTCCAGAAACAACTACCCCTGAACTTTAAGTTCATCTCACGTCAGACAGACCACGAGGAGAGGACAGACTTGAAGGCACGACTCACTTGTCACCTCACGTGCTCTGGGACTGTGGACATATCTCTCCCACATGTGCCACAGAAGTGTGATAAATTCACAGAGAGGAACTGTCAGGACTTCCCTTTTTCCAGCTTTACTGAGATCTAATTGACACTGTGTATGTTTCAGGTGTACGACGTGTTGGTCTGATACACTTATATACTGCAAGATGATTATTGCTGTAGTGTTAATTAACACCTCCATCATGGCACTGAACCATCATTTCTTTTTTGTGATGAGAAGACTTAAGGTTTACTCTCTTAGCTACTTTCAAATACGTAATACAGTATTGTTAGTTACAACCACATTGGGTTTCTAGAACCTACTCACCTGGACAGTGGTAGGGAAAACCAATGTTGGCCAAAGGACTTCCTTTTGAGCAAGAGTTTGTTTTGATAAAAAGCAGCTCTCCTCACCAGCTGCCCTCCAGAGGCTGTTTAGAAACACAACTGCAGGGACGCTTGGGTGGCTCAGTTGCTTAAGAGTCTGCCTTCAGCTCTGGTCATGATCCCAGAGTCCTGGGATCAAGTCCTGCTTCGGGCTCCCTGCTCAGCGGGGAGCCAGCTTCTCCCTCTGCCTGCCGCTCCCCCATGCTTGTGCTCTCTCTCCCTCTCTCTCTCTCTGACAAATAAATAAGATCTTTAAAAAAGAAACAAACAAACACAGCTGCAATCAAGTGATCCAAACAGGATGGGGAACGGACAAGACCAAATGTGCAGAGCTCATATCTCAGGAGGAGCAACGGAAGTCAGCTGCCCCAGCAGCCTGTGGGGCCAGGAGTCAAGAGACTGAGGTTCTAGGCTCAGTTCTGCCCCTGAACAATAAGGATGATCTGAGTAAGGCCCTCTGTCAAAGAAGATGGATGAGACAATGCCTAGAGCCAGGTCAGGTCAGACACTGGGTATAATATAATCCACTCAGTGGTGCCTTCTGGTAAAATGTCAACGTTCCATTTGCTCCGTGTGTGTCAATCCCCTTCATGTCCATGATTTCACAGGGGTTGTCAGGGTCATCTCATTATCAGAAAGCCACACTACCAATCCCTTCACTTCCCCTCTGCACCCAAATCCGCTGTGAATTGTTCTAACTCATAAAATACTCAATTTAAACTTTTCACAGAAAGCACTTTCATCTGATTAGCAGTGTGACACTGGGCATGTTCGTTAACCTCTCTAAGCCTTGGTTTTCTCATCCAAAAATATGAAGAATTATAAATTTCTATCTCACAGGGCTATGTGAAGGCTTAAGGAGTCTGAAGTGCCACAGCACACTGCCCGGCATATAGTAGGTGCTCAATAAATATTAGTTGTGATCATCATCATCATCATCATTACCCTCCCCAGAGCCAAACCACCCCAGTTTGCTACTTTCAGAAAACAGTAAGAGGATCTTTTGTTTTAGGAAAAAATCAAAGCAAGGCATCCATGTTTCATGTTATTTTTCATAAGTGTTCCTATTTTTAAAGTCCAGTTTAATATGTTCTCATTACATGACTGAAAATCTTTTCATTGGTCCATAAAACTGAATTAAAGCACAACACATTCAGGAACCAAGTATTTACATCATTAAATAAAAAGACAGATGTGGATCTTCTATATAACTCTCTCATCAGTATTATATATATTCATTCAGGGCTGATACGTTCAGACAAGGTAACATAGAAAAGCAAATTCTGAGCCAAGCCTTGGAAAATATAGGTAGGATTTTAGATAGGCAAAGAAGAGGCCAGTTGAATGATGACTCAGAAAACCACAAAAATATTCATGGGTAAAAGTAAGAATCAATGGATTTTTTTAAAATATAATTTTATATATTAAAAAACATGAACATCGTACCCAAGAAAAATTTGCAAAATCTTTTTAAAGAGACACCCAGTTCAAGATGGTTGATTGAACCCATTCATTTTGCCTCTCTTCCCTCGCAAAAAATACCACTGAAAAGAAAGAAAACAAAGAAATCCATAGCCAGTCTGAAGAGCCTTAAGGGGTACCAATCAGCAAAGCAGAAGAGGGGGAAAAAGAACTATGAAAAAGAGAAAACAGATAGAAATAAAATACTGGATAAAATAACAAGTGTGAAACCTCCCTGAAAAGGATTTTAGCCAGAGAAGGGAAACCTAAAATTCTGTGTACAAATTTCCTTCAAATTATTGGCTAACTCAGACATTGCAACGTGTAAGACAAGACTCCAAGGACCACATTGGAAAGTCACAGCTACAGTCTAAAAGTGAAGCAGAAATTTCAGCAGCTAGCCAGTGCCAGGAGAAAGAGCTTGGACTTGAAGTTTTTCCAAGTTAGGCTTTCTACTGAAACCTCAGAAGAGCCAAACTACAGTAATAAAAAGCACATCCCAGAACTAAAGGATGCACCCTAGGATCAGAGGCAAAACCAAGACAGACTTATACAAACACAGTCTAGAACCAAGGTTCTAAGGATGAAGGTGACCCAAGAGTAAATTAACTTCCTGCAAGAACAAAATTCAACAGTCTTTAGCAGATAATAATGATCTAGCATCTCTATAATGTATGACCCATAATGTCCAATATGCAATAAAAAATTACTACACATACAAAGGAAGCAGTAAAATATGACCCACAATCAACAGAAAAAAATATCAGAACCGTAGATCACCCTGATGTTGGAATTAGCAGAAAAGGGCTTTCTATTATAAATACATTAAAAGATTATAGGGAAAGATGAAGAGAATGGATGCATAAGTAGAAAACATCAACAACAACAACAACAAAAAACTAACACTCTAAAAAAGAACCAAATTGAAATTCTGGAACTGAAAAATATGAACATCTGAAATAAAACATTTATTGCATGGGTTTGGCAGCAGAAGAGACATAGTAGAAAATAAAGAATAGGTGAATTTGAAGATAAGTCAGTAGAAATTATCTTAAACTGAGCCACAGGGAAGAAAGAGATAACAACAACAACAACAAAAAATAGAACACAGCGTCCAAGACTTGTGGAATAATATAAAGCTGTCTAACATTTATGTAATTGAAAAACCAAAAGGAAAGGAGAGAGAGAATGGGGCAGAAGAAATATGTGAAAAAATAATGTCTTACAAATATTTAACTGATTAAAGACATCAAACCATTGCTCTGAGAAACTCCATGAACCCAAGCAGGAAATTACAATGAGACCAACCTAGACACATCATAGTCTAATTGCTAAAAACCAAAGGTGAAGAGAAACTCTGAAAAGCAGCCAACGAGAAAAACACATGACATTCAGGAAAGCAACAATGACCATGACAGGTGACTTCTCATCAGAAATAATGGAATCTACAAGAAAATTCCAAAGCCATCTCTAAATTGCTGAAAGAAAACTGTCAACCTAGAATTCTACATCCAACAAAAATATCTTTCAAAATAAAGACAATTCTAACAGAACAAAAGCCAAGAGAATTAATTTCTAGCAAATATGCCCTACAAGAAAAGCTAAAAGGAAGTTCTTCAGGCTGAAGGGATAGAATGCTAAAGAAAAACCAAATCTGAAAGAAGTAATAAAGAGCACTGGAAATGATAAGTATATGGGTATTTTTATATAATTTCTATAAAGGTATATTGATTAAGACAAAAATAAATGTTTTATGTGACTTATACATAGAAGTGAATTCTATGACAATGTATCAAAGGCATAAGGAAAGAAATGAAAGTCTTCTGTCATAAGATTTTTACACTGTATTTGAAATGGTGTAATATTGACTTGATGGCGATAGGTAAAAAAGGTATATTGTAATCTCTAGAGAAACTGCTAACATTTTTGAAGAGGTGTAGCTAAAAATACAATAAAGGTGTTAAATGGAATATTAACAAATATTAACCTAAGAGAAAAGAGAAAAAAGGGGACAAAAAACAGATAGTGCAAATAAAAAACAAAGAATAAGGTGGTAAACTTAGAATAAGGTGGTAAGTTTCATATCATATGACCATATCAATAATTGCATTAAATGTAAGTGGCCTAACCACTCCAATTAAATGGCAAAGATTGGCCATATTGGATAAAATTAAAAGGTACAACTAAATGCTTATAAGAGGCATACATTAAACATAAAAATACAGATAGGTTAGAAGTAAAAGGATAAGAAATATATTCTGTGCAGACATCAATCTCAAGAAACATAATGCAGCTATATATTATATTAGATAAAGTGTACTTCAAGATAAGGAATATTAACACAAAGATGAAAACTTCCTAATAATAAAAGGTTCATCAGAAGGAAATAAATTTAAGAACACTAACCTGAAGTATAGACATAGGAATTCTGACCTCCAAATCACTAAAGGAAAAAAAGGAGGGCAGCAAAGAAAACTTGAACTATTCAGCCAGAAGCAAGAAATTAGGGGGAAAAAAACAAAAGCACCACAAAAAGAAAACACAGAATAAGCTAGCAGCAATATGACAAAATATTAGTTATTTCCACAAAAAATGCAAATGCTCTAATTACCCTAGTTTGAGAGGTAGCATATCTTCACATTAAAAAGACCAAATTATGGGGCGCCTGGGTGGCTCAGTCGTTGGATGTCTGCCTTCGGCTCAGGTCATGATCCCAGGGTCCTGGGATCGAGCCCCACGTCGGGCTCCCTGCTCGGCAGAAAGCCTGCTTCTCCCTCTCCCACTCCCCCTGCTTGTGTTCCCTCTCTCGCTGTGTCTCTCTCTGTCAAATAAATAAATAAAATCTTTAAAAAAAAAAAAGACCAAATTAGGGGCACCTGGTTGGCCACTCTTGATCTCAGGGTCATGAGTTTGAGCTCCATGTTGGGTGTAGAGATTACTTTAACAAAGACAAGACCAAATTAAGAAGAATGAATTTTTAAAAGTGAGAATATAGAGGATCTGAATAGTACAGTTAACTTGCTTTAATATATTTAGAGCTCTGTACCCACCAAACACAAACTATTCATTATGTTCAAGCCATATAAATTTACAAAAAACTGACCATGTATATGGCCACACAGGAAGTCAGAACAAATTATAAAACACAGAAATCACACAATCCACTCTCTCTGATCTCAATACAATGAAATTATTGTGTCATTATCCCCATATTGAAGACCAGGGAACTGAAGCACAGAGATAAAGTAACTTCCAAGTTCACACAGACAGTAAACAGAAGATTAGTGCTTTGAACCCAGGCATCCTGGCTCTGGAGCTTGCAGTCTTAACCTCTGTGCTATGTTGTTCCCAGAAATAAGGGGCCATATACCTTAGAATTGAACTTGTAAGAGAATTCACTTGCAATTCCATGGACAGAAGGAAATTTGCATCTGATAATAGTATCACTGAAAAACAATGTCCTTTTCACAACTGAAAAACCATATACAAGCAAAAATTTAAATCCTCTACCTCACTCCATAAATAAAAATAAATTTCTAATATATTAAAGAATTAAAATTTAAGAACAAAGTATAAAATACTAGACAATACAGAAGAATGGTCCTATTTTAGATGAAAAAGGACTTTCTAAATAGGACAGAAACTCTGAAACCATAAAGGGAAAAACTGATAGATTTAACTACATAAAAATTAAAATGCGCACAATAATAGAAACTGCAGGGGCTCCTGGGTAGCTCAGTGGGTTAAGTGTCTGACTCTTGATTTCAGCTTAGGAAATGATCTCAGGGTTGTGAGACTGAGCCCCACTCCATGCCCAGCATGGAGCCTGCTTGGGATTCTTTCTCTCCCTCTCCCTCTGTCCCTCCCCATGCAAGCATACATGCACTCTCTCTCTCAAAAAAATTTAAATAATAGAAATTGCAAAGAAATTTAAAAGTCAACATGGGGCACCTGGGTGTCTCAGTCGGTTAAGCATCTGACTCTTGATCTTGGCTCAGGTCTTGGTCTCGGGGTCGTGAGTTCAAGTCCTGAATTCGGCTCCTTGCTGGACGTGGAGAGTACTTAATAAGATAGATAGATAGATAGATAGATAGATAGATAGATAATAGATAATAGATAAAATAAAAGTCAACCACAGACACAGAGAAATATTTGCAACACATGAAAGAAGAGATTCATATCTTTAAGGCATAAAGTACTCTTACACATCAGTAAGATAAATTTAAAGATCTTATAAAAGCATGGATTAAGGGAAATGATATTTCACCAAAGAAATACAAATTGACCAACAGACACATGAAAAGATGCTCAACATCACTCATTGTCAGGGAAATGCAACTCAAAACCACAATGAGATAGCACCTCACACCTGTCAGAATGGCTAAAATCAACAACAAGAAAAAAGTGTTGCTGAGGATGTGGAGAAAAGGGAACTCTTGTGCACTACTGGTGGGAATGCAAACTGGTGCGGCCATTGTGGGAAACAGTATGGAGGTTCCTCAAAAAGTTAAAAACAGATCCAGTAACTGCACAAAATATAAAAACACTAATTTAAAAGGATACATGCACCCCTATGTTTATAGCAACATTATATACAATAGCCAAATTATAGAAGCATCCTCGGTGTTCATCAATAGATGAATGGATAAAGCAGATGTGGTATATATATGATGGAATATTATTTCAATAATAAAAAGAATGAAATCTTGCCATTTGCAATGATGTGGGTAGAACTAGAGGGTATTATGCTAATCGAAATAAGTCAGAGAAAGACAAATACCATATTATTTCACTCATATGTGCAATTTAAGAAACAAAACAAATGAGCAAAGGAAAAAGAGAGAGAGAGAGAGAGACCAAGAAACAGATTTTTAATTATAGAGAACAAACTGATGGTCACCAAAGGGAAGATGAGTGGGGGATGGGTGAAATAGGTGATGGGGATTAAGGAGTGCACTTGTGATGAGCACCAGGTGATGAACGGAATTGTTGAATCACTATGTTGTACACCTGAAACTAATATAACCCTGTATGCTAACTATACTGAAATTAATATTAAAACTTAATAAAAAGAGATAAAAATTGCCAATACAAGAGTGAAAAGATGCAAATGTTATACTCTGTCCTGTGGTATAAATATAAAACATTACCAACATCCAGCATTGGCAAGGACGTCAAAAAACAGAATGTAGGCATGTATATATCCCTTTGGATGGACAATTTGGCAGTGTCCATCAGAATTTAAGATACACATGGCCTTTGACCACGAAATTTCATTTGCAAAAGTCTATCACAGCAATATTTTAACAGGTGCACTACAGAGTATAAGCACAATTGCAACACTTTGCTGCAGGAAAAAATGAAAACACCTGCAAATCCCATGAATAGGTTAATATGATGAAACACTGCACAGCCAGTAAGAAGACTCAAGTAGATCTAAACTAAGTAAAAAATATTTCAACTATAGATAAAAATGTGTTCTCAGTTTTTATTAAATTTTTATTTTATTTTATATTTACTTATATTTTTATTATATATATATTATATAAAATATGTAATATATTACATAAAATATGTAATATATACATATATATATGAACTACAGCTAAGCACAACATGGATGAATCTCAGAAACGTGCCAAGCAAAATACTCACACAGAAGAGTACATACTGTTTAAAAGTCTGACTTTAAAAAGTGAAAGGAGGGGCGCCTGGCTGGCTCAGTCGGAGCAGCATGCAACTCTTGATCTCAGCATCATGAGTTTGAGCCCCATGTTGGGCAGGGAGCCTACTTAAAAAAAAAATTGTAAAAAAAATAAAATAAATTTTTAAAAAAATGAAGGGAAGGAACTGGCACAGAGGTGAAGCAGTTCCTTACACTTTTTGTAGTGTTTTAATTTTCACAACTATTTTATAATTTAAAGATAACGTTTAGGTAAGGAGAAACATTCATTCCCACCACACACATGCACTTTTGTGTAATCCTTTCTAATATTTGCACAAATCAAACATATTTCCCATAGATTTGATTCTGAGATCGATTCTTGTATAGTACTTTTCCCCCTCAACTGTTACACCATAAAATGTTACTATGTTTCTTCCTGATTCTCAAAATGATTATTTTAAATAGACATATAGTATCCTCTTGTGTTCATAATTTATCAAACTATTCTTCAAGTGTTGACCATTTGAGTTTTAATTTATTTTATTTTTATTTGACAGACATATTTGCTTTGTATGGAATACAGCAATGAATATCTTCATACATGAGGATTTTTACATTTCTACATCAGTGCCTCAACATATTTTTCTAAGAGTTGTAAGTCAAAGGGCAGGAATAATTTCATGGCTGTCTATGCACTGTAATACCACTCTTCAGAGGGGTTATGTCCACTTACAATTCCACCTGCAGCCTCAGATCACATCTGCTTCACGGCAATCTTGCACATCTGGATGTTAATCTTTACTTTCTGGTTTTCCTTTCAATATTTTAGTCGCTATTAAGTATAGAAAGGTGGAGGGGCGCCTGGGTGGCTCAGCTGATTAAGTGTCCAACTCTTGGTTTCAGCTCAGGTTGTGATCTCATGTGGGATCGAGCCCCATGTCCAGCTCCATGCTCAGCATGGAGTCGGCTTGAGATTCTGTCTCTCCCTCTGCCCCTCCCCCACCATTCTCATGCTCGTGCTCTTTCTCTCAAATAAATAAATCTTTTAAAAAATATATAGAAAAGAGGTGCCTGGGTGGCTCAATCAGTTAAGCATCTGCCTTCGGCTCAGTTCATGATCCCAGGGTCCTGGGATCCAGTCCCACATTGGGCTCCCTGCTGAGCGGGGAGCCTGCTTCTCCCTCTCCCTTTGCCCCCTACTCCTGCTTGCTCTCGCTCTCTAGTGCTCTCTCAAATAATAAATAAAATCTTTAATATATATATATATACACGTATATATATATATACGTATATATATATATATATACGTGTATATATATATATATATATATACGTGTATATATATAGGGTGATTTTCGACACATTCCCACTTCAGATATTTCTAAAGCAATCACAAAAGGATCACCCCGTGCCCTATCTAAGGATATTTCATTAGCTTCTTTCTCCCAACAGGAAACTTCTATATTGATTTTTCTGATTATGTATGAAAGTAATAAATGTTTACTGTAAAATAATGTGGACAATAAACAGTATGAAGAAAAAAGCAAATGTTATACAATCCCATCAGCCCAAAATAACCACCATTAAGATTTTGTTGTATATCTTTATAGCTCTTTTTCTCACAGATATAAACACAAATTGATTTTATTACACTACCACATTAAAGTAGCATTATGCACACTTATGTAACCTACTTTTTATCACTTAACAACAGTTTATGGCTATCTTCCCATTTCAACAGATAGTTGTCTACATCATTAATTTCAATGGCTGCGCATTTTGTCCTGGCACAATAAAAAGCATGTGCTTATATGCAATGTTCTTTTGTTGTTTTCAGATGCATATTTTGCATTTCTATGGAAAGCACAGTTTTAAAGGTCTATTAGTTATTTGTATACATGTTAGTTCCCTGTGAGTTCTGCTGCCCATTTTTCTTTTAAAGAGCTCCTCTCTTTTCTTATTGATTGGTAAGAGCGTTCTGTATAGGAGGAGCATTGATTCTTAACTCTGTAAATTAGGACAATAATATCGCCTTCTGGGAGGTTGCAAAGATTAAATCATCTAAGGTGTGACAAGTGCCTAGAACAAAGTGTTAAAGCTTGTCTCCTCTCCTCCCTCTACAACCAAAGTGGAGATATAGGTCAATTAAAAGATACATATATATGTGGGTGTGTGGGTGTGTATATATATATATATATATATACCATTTCTTTTTCTCAATGATTTCTTGGAAGATTATTCAGAATACTCCCCCAAAACTTCCTAAATCCTAGTTCAAGTCTCAGCTCTCCCATGGTGCTGACAGCTGCATTCTTATTATTATTCCATTGCGATATTTTTTTCATTGACCGCCAACTCCACCTCCCCACAGGAAGGAAGATGGAGCAAGGGACGGAGACTGGTTTTAATACTTCCTAGGTGCCAGTTTCGTAGCAGGCATCTGTCACACATTACTTCAACTTTACAGCCTCCTGGCAGGTGATACTCTTGTACCCACTTTACAGATGAGAAAGCTAGGGCACATCTTTACAGTCAGCAGTCAGGAAATGATTCCAAAGCCCTCATGTTGACTAGGGTGCCACACGGCCCGCCCGCCTGCTGAGTGGGGACCCAGCTCTTGGCTTCCTCATGTCATTCACCAGGCCCACCATGGACTCTCACAAAACAGCTGCTCAACAGATGGAGATTAAAGCAGAATACAGACTTAATCTCTATTTCAGAAGTAGAGCTAGACAAAGAAAGGCCAAATCCTTCTTTAAAAACCTCAAATGAATAACCCAGCATATCCACCCAACAGAAATTACAAATTATGTTCACCCTAAAAGCAATAGCAGCATTACGCTTACTAGCCCAAACCAACCAATAACCCAAATGTCCATAAACAGTAAAATAAGTAAAGAAAGAGGTACAGTCATGCCATGAAATGCTCTACAGTGATAAGAATTAACAAACTACAGCTAAGTGCAACATGGATAAATCTCCAAAACATGCTGAGCACAACAGTCACACACAAGAGGTCACACTGTATGATTCTATTTACACGGAGTTCAAAAATGATGTTCAAAGTCAGGGTGATGGAGCCCCGGGGTGGGGGGGCAGTGGGATGGGGCTTGATGGGTAGAGTGCATTCTGAAGCCGTGCAATTATAAATCATGCATTTTTTTCCTTGTGTAAATTATTTTTAGGTTGAGCTAAATGCAATTTTTTGTAGGTCAAAACAGTCAAATAGGGGCGCCTGGGTGGCTCAGTCGTTAAGCATCTGCCTTCGGCTCAGGTCAGGATCCCAGGGTCCTGGGATCGAGCCCCGCATCGGGCTCCCTGCTCAGCGGGAAGCCTGCTTCTCCCTCTCCCACTCCCCCTGCTTGTGTTCCTGCTGTCGCTATCTCTGTCAAATAAATAAATAAAATCTTTAAAAAACAAAAAAACAGTCAAATATCAGCAATTGCATATGGTTCGAACTAACACTTTAATAAAAATGTGTTTAAAACCTTCTGGCAAAGGAGAAAAGAACTATCTAGCATTGATTGGCAGATGCTACCTTTCTGAAAACCAACCTAGATGCTCCTGCAGCTTCTGACCCTGTTTCTCATTCCTTCATCTTCGGGGGAGACAGAAAAACAACTCATCCCTCACCTCTGCAGGACAGTTTTTCACGGTCACATAACTGAAAGACGGTGATGCGGCCATCCCTGGGCTCAGAGCCCCAGATTCTCTCTGCCTCCTGCTTGCCCATCCCGGACATCTCCAAGGTCCTCGATACCTCTGTGCCTTTAGTGGACTGATGAGAACACACCGGCAGGTGTGGTTCTGTGTGAATCCACCACTTCGCTGTGAACCAGGGCTTCTAATTCATCCACGGAACACCAAGATTATATTTTTTAAGGAAATAACTACGACTAAGATGATTTTCATATTTAAAAACACTATCATAGGAAAATAGAGATAGGGAGCTTTTATGAGCCTTGTGTGGGTCATAAAAAGGCGTAATCCTTGTAACTAATTGAGATAACTTTACCTACAAGTTATGAAACTAATGATCTCCTTTTTGCCGTGTTATAAGCATTTATCTCCTTGTGGCAAAACATCATCAATTCTCAGAATTCTGGGTTCAGCAGACTCACTTTACAGTGGTGAATAATATTTCCAAACAGAAGGCTGCTTCATTTATCAGATGACAAGGCAAAAGCCTCCCCGGGGAGGGGAGAGGCGCTCGGCACACTCAGCCCAGCAGCAGCTGGGGGTGGACAGTCTGATGGAAAACTCCCCGCGCCGGACTTCTCACGGAGCCCTGGGTGACGAACACAGACTCGGAGGTAAATGATAGGAATGCAGCATTTTCCTTCCACATGGCCCAAGGCAATTCTGCTAATACCCCTTCTGAGTCAATGTCCTACAGTCACTGTTGTAAACGGCCAGCTGATTTAAGTGACCGATGAGAAAGTACAATGCTGAGACCACCCCTTCATTAGACAGTGAGCCAGCCACACTGCTCTACGGGGGTACGACCCACTGAATGAGTTCATGGCAAGTTACATACGTCACTGACGGGGGCTAAAGGGAATCCTTTGAAATATATCTAAACAAGTTTATTATTTTAAAGAAATCCTGTAGTAAATCATTTGGAATCAGAGTATCTGAACTTCCTATTGCATTTCTCTTTGGTGTACATTATGGATTCCTCTTATTAAAAGGACAGTGGTCATAACATTACCATTTGCTGAGCCCCCGTGAGGAGCTGAATACACTCTCATTTCACACTCTCATTCATGGGCACTGCTAATATTGCTGTCGAACAGATGGGGAAACAAGGATCTAAGCTGGGTAAATACTTTCCTGAAAGGCTCACACAAACCAGGATTCAAGCCTCGGAAACTGATGCCAAAGCCCACACTCATGACCACGGAGCTACAAGGCCACTGAGACACTGCCTATAAGTAAGAGAGATTCAGAGGAGTGGGGAGAAGGCATCTAATTTTTGTTCTGTGTGCTGTAGGCACTTAAAGCATCTTATCTACTAACGTCCAGTGAAGTTCAGTATTGTTCGCATTTCCCACATAAGAAATTTGAGATTCAGAGATTTTAGGCAACTTGCTAATTAGTGGGCACAGCCAAAATCCAAACATAGACCTGTCCGTGGGCTTTCGTTGTCCCACTTTGCCTCAGATGACTCTTTGTTTCTAGAGAGCAAACAAAACTATTCCGGGTGTATTAGCCAGATGGAACAGACTTGTTTTCCCGTAGCTAATCAGTCCGCCACATCGTCGTTAACACAAAAAGTTTCCCTCTGTCCCACAAAGCCCACTGCCAATGGCATGACTCTCCAGGACAGCTGTCCCACTACCCACACGCTGCGGCTCTGTCATCGCAACTCGCAGCCCCACGCTCGCCACCGACAGAGAAAGACAATGACGTCAGTGTGCCCCATGGCCCCACCTAATGGCAGGGGTTTGGGAAGGGTAGTCTCCTGTGCGGCCAGAAAGGAGAAAAGAACGAGAGGAGACCCTCCTACCGCAAGAGGGTGTAGACTGCATGCTAGGAGTTCCCAAATGTGGTGGGCAGGAGCCCCAGTTAAAAATGCCGATTCCCAGGGCGCCGTCCCAAATGTTGATTCAGTTAAGTGTGAACTGAGCCCCCGGCAATTCCGACGCAGGTGGTCAGCACACCACCCTCGAGGAAGCCTTGTCCTGCAGTGAGGCCGATCGCTCCGAGGGCTCTATGACCACCAGAAACTGAGTGCAATCTGGTGAGCACTAGGGAGGCACCGACCCCGTTCATGCCAAGGAAGGCTGGCTGAGAATACAAAGCAAGCATCGAAGATAACGATACAGTCCCAGCCCCCCCCGTCCAACAGTTAGCAGTCTGGACCCAGACGTGGAGACGGCTGACCACAACCCAAGGCAGAAGAGAACACAGGCCCCCGGAGAGCGGAGTGGGGCACGGTGGGGGTGGCAGAGCTGGGCACTGTCACTGACAAAAGCAAACGGGCGTCTGGACCGAAGGGAGCTATCGCTTTCCACCCCTGGGCAAGTGTCTGAGCATGATGCTTTTTTGTTTCAAACCTCCCTGGGCTTCCCAGTGACTGCTTCTAAGGGCATGTCCACACTTCCTGGCAGGGCCCTGAGACCATCCACATTCTTGTCCCAGACTCCTCTCCTGCCCCTCTTACCAGCCACCTCCAAACCCACGCTCTGCACTGAGGCCACACCTGGTGACCTGATCCCCACCCGAAATATGCCTCGAGACCTCCCAGCCTTGGCTCCAGGACACTGTCCGCAGGAATGTTCTCGGGCCTGGCCGTGCACGCCTGCCCCTCGATGCTCAAGACTCAGGTGAGCTGCCAGTTCTGGGCAGCCTTCCCTGGCCCCCGTCTCCTCCTTCTCCCCCGTCCCGGGACTCATTACTCCCTCCCTCTCAATGAGCACTTAGCGCCAACTACCACAACTGTCCCTGGCCTACAGCCCTAGACAGGACTCTGAGGGGTAATAATGAAAGATATGTTCCTTTCTGTCAATACTCCAAAAACCTACCTGACAGCCAGTGCCCTCAAGCAAATCACCTGGACTGGCCAAAGTGCCAAGTTTCCCTGGGTCTGTTTGGAATCGTACCAACCAAAGTGTACCCATGAAGGCAAAGGAAAACAGCCAGCACAAGTGCCCGCCCCCAGAAGAGGCCAAAGAAGCATCCATCTGTCAACTGGATGAATGATAAAAATGTCTGAAGGCAAAACTTTCAAAGCCAGTGATTACACTGGGGAAAATAACAGCAGTCTACTGTGTGCTCGCTCCGCCAACCTGTGAGCTCTCGGGAGCCCCCCCCTACCCCCCGCCAGCCTTCCTTCTTCAAACATCCCCAGCAGCCGGCGCAGGCCCCCAGCACAGGAAGTGCTCCAAGAAGGATGCAGGACTGATCTGAGTTGAGGCAAACACCATTCATTACCTGAGCAACCCGGTGTCCCGAGCAGCCCCACAGCTCCCAGAGGGACATCCCAGACACGGGGCCCCCCGGAACCCCAGAGGGGACAGAGAAGGAGGGAGGGAGGGACTGAGGACCCCAGGGAACCCAGGTTCATGGGTGAAAGAGGGAGATCACCTTCCCCTTCCGTCAGCATTTCTGATGGTCGTCATTATCTCCAGAGCCCTTTCTGCAGGGCTAGAAATAAAGGGTTTTCCAGACAAATTGATGTCCTGGAGGCAAGGGCCAATAGGTGCACGAGCGTATCGGCCACCGGTTCTTTAATACTACCATTTAGGTTCTGACCTGCAATTTTCTCTCCACATCTCACCCTCTGGGCTCCAGAGACCTAAGGAAGACCCTTCAAAATCTGTAACACGTCCTAAATTCCATTCTCTTAGAGAATGGGAACCTCAACCACCACCCCTCCCCCTTTGAAATGTCACCCTAAGAGCCCGATGTGAGAACCAGAGTGACAGCCCTTCCCACACATCATTCCAGGCCGTTCACTTGCTTCTCTGGAGACAACGGGTCACGGAAGGGGATGGCTTCTAGGATGCGGTCACTTTTGCTCTAGTTTCCGGAAGCCTGGTGCTAGACACATTCTATCTCAGCGGCTGGCAGCCTGGGGACAGGGGGTCAACCTCCTGTTCGGATCCAGACTACACCTCCTGCTAGCTCAGTATCTCCAGGCAAGCTACTTACCCTTTCTAAACCTTGGTTTCTTTGTAAAGTGGGGAGAACATCTCAAGTGAGACGAGACAAGAGAAATCCCATGGAATGCCTTTTGCACAGTAAACCCGAGTGCCCCACGCCGGCTGTTATTTTTTCTGAAGCAGTATAGCGAGGTGACTGAGAGTCTAGATGACGCAGAAGGAGCATCTAGATTTAGATCTCAGAGCTGCCCTTCTTAGCTCTATGACTTGGGCGGTTCCTTAATCTGTCTGCGCTTCAGCCTCTTCATGCATGAGCCCCACTGCTAATGTACCCTTGCCATCAGGTGTGTACAAGGCTTAAATGGTATGCGTGATCGTCTTCATGACTGCCTGGCACATAATAAACCTTCAATAAACGGCACTTACGTACCAGCAACGGTAGTATAAGGGGAGGTGATCTACTACTAGTTGTATAAAACAGCTCATAAATGCTTTGGGGGATATGTGAAGGGAAATCTAAAAACAATATAAATAATTGCATACCCCTGGGCCCTTTTTTTAATCTGATGATTCCCAGCAGCAATCAAACCAGGCAGCCTACAAGCCTACCTCACTTTATTTCAGCATTACTCACACGCACGTTCACCAAATACACTACCTGCCTTCGGGGCTGTTGACGGACCACCTTGTATCCACACTGTGCTTGCTCATCAAGGTCCAGTGCTGGCTTCGCCTGTCCACAAACGCTCACGGGATCTGTGCCAGAGTCTTGGGTGGCAGCAGGACAGAGGCAACTCACTGGCGCTCCTTCTCTCTGCTCTGCCCACGGTCCACAAGTAAGAGCAAAGGGGCCTCCAGGCCAGCTTCCGAGCACTAAATGCAGCCTCAAGGCTACACGTTATATTTTGATTTTTCCTAAACACTGGGGTCCTCTAACCAATTTATTTCCTGTTAGGTTAAGCTTTCCGTGCCAGCCCTGATTTGCATTACCTGTTACTAATTTACTTCCAGGTGGTCTGAATTTCTTAAGCAGGGCTGCCCAAAAGGCCCTGCGCACCTCTTGGATGATCTTACGGGGGTTTCCTGGAGAGCATTCTCTTGGGATCCTGATCACCAAACCTCAGCACTAAACCTGGTCTAGAGACAGAGAACTGGTCCCCTAAGGAGAAAGGAAAAGCATATAACCATGTAACATATAACGTATGACCTAAGGGTCCAAAGGTGCATTTCATTAGTGCTAACTTCAAACTCCCAGGAGCAGGTGGGCATCAGGCGGTGGGATCCTGCTCTCACACAGAGCAAATATAATCCAAGAACAAGTGCGTGCATAGGTGATATTCCCCCAGAGGCACAAGTTGGCAAAGAAGCAAGGTATCTTCCCCGAAAAAAGATTATTCTCTTATCCTGAGAAATAGGGTATATACACCAAGGAGCAGCGGAAGATGGATTTCACAGCAGCCACGAAAGTAGATCAGCTTGCCCAGAGGGAATTTCTCAACCTACTCAGGTGAGGCCCTGCTACTGAGACCACCACCTTCAGGAGCAGAGGGGGTACGAACCACCGAATCCTGCCATCAGACAAGCACCGGCAAAAGGAAGAATAAAACCCCCGGCATCTCACCAGAAGCTTATCTAAGAAAACAAAGGGTCATCTGTATCTGTGAGCGCCCAGCCAGTCCTTCCGGAAGTGGTTATCTGCTTGATGATAACCTCATCTGAACATCCAAGATTCACACCCAGGGGGTCTCCCAGCGATACCAAAGCTGGTCTATGCGGGTCAAAGAGCCACACGTTGGACACACTGTTAATATGTCCAATTGAGGGGCGCCTCGGTGGCTCAGTCGTTAAGCGTCTGCCTTCAGCTCAGGTCATGATCCCAGGGTCCTGGGATCGAACCCGCATCGGGCTCCCTGCTCCGCGGGAAACCTGCTTCTCCCTTTCCCACTCCCCCTGCTTGTGTTCCCTCTCTCGCTGTGTCTCTCTCTGTCAAATAAATAAAATCTTAAAAAAAAAAAAAAAATGTCCAATTGATATGAAATCAGGGAATCAACCAGAAACACCATCAGTGCCCAAATGTTTTCCTTTGGGTGAGAGCAGATCCCCCTAATTAATAAAAGAGGAAGTTTGGAAAAAAGAGTATAAACCGCCTGTCTGATTTTTACATAACATTCTTTGAGGAAGCAAAAAGCATGTAAAACAGTAATTATCGCATTTTCAAATCCACTGCACAGACCATCATATATTTGTAAACGGCTCATAAATGTTTTGGGATATGTGAAGGGACATCTGAAAACAATATAAATATTTGCTTACCCTTGGGCCCTTTTTTTTAATCTGATAATTCCCAGCAGCAATCAAACCAGGCAGCCTACAAGCCTACCTCACTTTATTTCAGCATTACTCACACACACATTCACCAAACAAATGTTAAAATCCTACCGTGCACTGAACACTTTTATCATTTCTATCACATAATAATTTAATGGGATTTAGCCTATCTGCCAACTGGAAACTGTCCCCATCTGATCACACGGCTATACTAGTTTTAACGTATATTCCAAAGGTAGAAAAACCGAGTAAGAGAAGGGAAAATTGTTTCTTTTGTTTTCCCAAATGCATCAAAACCCAACTGAAGTTCTCATTCCTCCTTCCCACTGAATAACAGCAGTGTTTGGTCAGAAGCTGGGAGAGGGGGCTTGCCCGCATCTGGGGGAACTCACCGCCCTTTATGATGGTGTGAATAAATACTCTGGATGAATTTAATGCCTAGGAAAGAAAAACATGCAAGAAAGGGTCTTTCTTTCCATGTGTCTACCCTGGGCTGCTGGAACAGAAGTCAACTCACAGCCTCCCACCTGCCATCAATGACTCCAGATTGGGGTAGGAATCCAGCGAGGGCCTCCTGTTTGGAATGGCTGCATGGGCTTTTCCAGCAAGTCCAGAAAGTTCATGCAACTTTAATATTTAAAACGTGTCAGAAAACAGCCATGGGCAAAGGGGAAAGGAGAACCTGACCAGCTCATGTAGGGTCAAGTGCAGGTGTGGCGCCTTCGTGACAAGCGATCAAAGGGACGGTGGAGTGGGTCTGAGCCGCGGTGTGTTCAGGGTTTGCATCTGAAAGGCAGAGGCACGACGGTTCCCTGCCGCTTGGGCCCGGAGGCCGGTCGGTAGCGGGTCCCCCGGGCGCCCTGGGGTTCAGACATCCCTGAGCCTGCGCTGGAGCCCCCTCCTCTTTCCAAGATCGTTATTTCCAGGTACCAGCCCCTCGGGGCCACCAGGGGCATTTCGCTGCTGTCCCCAAGAGGCCCCGCCCGCACTGAGCTCCGGGCGTATGTAGCCCGTACCTCGGGCTGCGGCCCCGCACTTCCCGAGCCTCCGCAGCAACAGTTTTCCAGCCGGAGAACTACCGCCAACGTCTCCTTGGAAAACGCTCCCCTGAACACTGGGGCACCAAAGCCAGGGACACGGAAGGAGATGGAGCCTGGCCCCGGGCACGACGAGGGGCGATGGGAGAAGGGCCAGGAGGAAGGACTACAAACGTCGGGCTCAGAAGATCGCACCCAACGAGAAACTTCCCGAGGGCGCGAGCGAGGTTGCGCGCCCGCTTCCAGGGGAGCAGCCCCGATTCCCCGGGCAGCTGGTGCGCAGCCGGCGACCAGCGCAGGCGAGGGGACCCGAGTGGCGGCCGGTCCCGCTCCCTGGCGCGATGGGGATGGCGGGGGCGAGCCTCAGTTCGGCTTACGGGGGTCCCTCAGCGACCAGGGTCCCAGAAAGGGGACCAGGAGGGTCCCGTAGGACACATCCCGGGCACTGGGCGGGGAGGACACCTCGAATCCAGGCCCCGAAAGGACGCGGTGGCGCAAACAAAGTTGGGGCGCAGAGACGCTCGGTCCGTGGGTCCCCGCGTTCGCGCGCCTCCGGCCGCGGCGCGCCACTACTTACACGAAGACTCCGAAGAGCAGGGCTCGGACCCCGATCTCGATGGCCAGCTCCCGCATGGTGCGGCCGGAGCAGCTCCTGGGGCGGCGGCGGCGGACGGTGCTCTCGGCGGCTCTCGCAGCTCGACCGGCGCCGGCTCGCCAGACCCGGGGCGGCGAGGGAGGCGCGCTGCAGGCCGCGGGCGGGGGCGGGAGGCGGGCGCGGGGCGGGGGCGGGCGCTGGGGAGGGCTCAGCCCAAACCACCCGCCGCGGACCCGGGGGCTCGCGGACGCCGCGCCCGCCGCTCCCCGCCCCGCCTCCCCACGCCGAGCTGGGGGCGCCCCGGGGACTCCCCGCGCCCTGGCGCCGAGCGCCGCCTCCGCGCCCTAGTCCGCGCCCTGCGCCCGCGACCCCGGGAGGGGAGGGGAAGCCCGGGGAAGCCCCGCCGCCGCCTCCCCTGCGCGTTCCCCGGCTCCCCCGCCAGTGGGCGGCCCCTGCGCTCGGCTCCCGGGGCAGCGCGCTCGCTGGGTCCCCGCCTGCGGCTGCTCTGCGGCTCCAGGCTCCGCTGCCTGCTCCCGCTCTCCGGCCTCGGGCTCCCGGCTCACGCCCGCACGTGGGCAGGTGGCCGAGGCGCGCTGGGGGACTCTCGGGCCCAGGAAGCCCCCGGCACCCTCTGCTCCTGCTGAACAGAGCTCCCTCCCTCCCGCTTTTTGTCTCCCTACCCCTTTCCGACCTGAAATTCCTTTTTTTTTTTTTTCTAGGAAGTTCCCCTGAGAACACTCTCAGGCTTCGTTTTGCCCTCAGGAACTGCCAGCCAGGCTCCAGCGCCCTGGCGCACAGACTAAGGGCAAAGGTGAGCCTGGCTCCTCGCCAAGCCACCAGCGCCAGGCAGCCCCCGGGATGGGGTTCCTCCGACCCCCACTCTCAGCATCTTCGGGCTGCTGCGCTGTGAAAATCAAAAAAGAGACTGGCACAATCCCTGCCCGCAGCAGGCCATCCGGGTCGCTCATCGCTGACACAGCATTCAGTCCTGAGCACCTGAGCGGGGGCTGCACGTTAGACCAGGAGCGTCATCCTTGGGGTTCAGAGTCAAAGGCCAGACCATCATCCCTGGCTGGTGGCCTGAGGGTCATGACCTCAAGGCAGAGCCCAGAGGGAATTTGGCTTTGTTTTCTCATCACCTGTCACGATTAGGTATATTTCCTTTAGCTTTACTAGTTGAAACCCTATGGACATTCAAGATGCAAAGTTCACATTAACCATTTATTTGTCCCAGATCTCATGAGTTTTAGGAGAGACCCAGCCAGGACTTTGCGAGCCGGAGAAATGGATTAGAAGGTAGTCCCTGGGAATGAGGAGCCATATCTCAGTCTTGGACAAAAGGGGGAGTAGGTAGGGAGAAGACCTTCGGAGGAGGGTTCTCCCATTAGCAAACGACAGACAGACCCTACTTCCAAGGAGACACATGACAGACCCAAGCAAGATACCTAAGCCCAGACATCTCAGGGTCTAGGGACAGAGAAGCAGGCAGAGGAAGAACAATCCTAGTTCTGTGTGGAAGGAACTTCATATAAAGACCCCAGGCAGGAACTGCGTCTGATTTGCCCATAGCTGTACACCCAATGCTTGGCACACTGTGCTTGTTGAGTCTTTGGTGAATAAATAAATGAATGGACCGTATGCCTCATCTGGTGTGTGAGGTGTCAGGTGTTGGGGGAGTAGGAAGAACTTGGAGGGAGGAGGTGTGGTTCTGTCTCCTCTGTGTCTTGGGCCCTGCAATATCCTGGACACAACCAGACTCCCAGAGGTTGGCAAAGTGGTGCAGGAGATCCCCTAGTCAACCCAGTGAGCTCTAATGACCCAGATCTGAGACTGGCAGATGGCCATATTCCAGGAAGAGATCCTAACAAGAGCCCAAGTTATTAAACATCACTTACCGATAAGCATCAACCAAGTGCAGCCCGTGCAATGTTGTGTGCTAGGTGCTAGGATTCATAATCCCTATCTTCCCTCAAGAAGATAGGCAGCCAGAGAGTCATGAAGAAATGCCAAGGAACTATGCAAAGCAGTATTAATAAGTCCAAAGAAGGGCTTCAGAAAACTGGATCACTCAGAGGTCAAAGGTTAAGAGTCCTTCCTTTGGTCTGGGATGGCCAGGGACCTAGCCTTTTAGAGGACAGTTGGTTCTTGTAAGCAGAGTAGGAAAACACAAAGGGAGGAGATCCTGGGTGAGGGCAAGAGTGTAGGTGCAGAAGGTTAGAAGGGGTTTGGAGGGCACAGTCGGTCCCTCTCCCTGGCCCACCAGAATCTGTCACCAAGATCACAGAATTAGAATCTTTGTGCCATGTTATGTTTCTCATCTGTGCTTGTATTAGAGATGCCTAGAGAAGGAGTCTGAAAGGGCAGGTGATCTTATTGCTGTAGTCATTAAGAAGCGACTTTGAAACATGTACATCTAAAGAGCTGCCCAGTTCAACCTCCCATCTGATGCCTGAATCTTTTCTATTGGTTCTTCTCATCTCTCTGCTCCATCTGCACTGTATTGGCTTCTGTCTCAGGTTCCTGGTAGGTGCAAGTTGGCTGTAAGAATCCCAGCTTTGCATGCTCTCAGGATCAAATCTGGTGGGAACGACCTTGGCCTTGATCCCAGCGCTCCCAGCCAAAGTATCACTGAATGTCATTGGCACCGGCCCACATGAACCAATTACTGTAGCCAGGGAGTCGTGATGGATGGATTGTCTCAAGCCTGGATAACAGGCTTGATCCCTAAGCTGGGAGTGGAATCTAAGTGGAACATAAGCCCCTGAGCTGAGAGTGGAGAAAAGGTGGAGTCACAAACAGGGACTGATACTTTGGAGCAGGGAAATTGTTTGGTGTGGAACAAATGAACAAAGGCCAGCATACCCCCTTGCATGCCAGACACAGGCAGATTGAAGACAGCTCACATGCCCCATGAGTTCCTGTCTAAGCCCAGATTCTTTCACCAGTGAATGAGTTATCCTGGGTACGCCGGCCTTTGTCAATACAGATTTACAGGACTGCCTTTAAACAAAGCCGTGATGTCCCCCGAGGCTTGTCCTCTGTGGCCCGGTCTCTTCCTCCCCTCCTTCTTTACTCCTGTCGCCACCTCTGTCATCTGCCCGAAGGATCTCCTTTTTCATTTACCAAAGTTGGCTCTAGCCTTCTTCATTATATAAGCCTGGATCAGGATATATTGTGGGCTCTCCCTCGCAGAAGAATTTTAATTTAAGGGAGGTCATTCTTGAAGGGCAGATAGGTTCTCTCCCCAGTGAAAGGGGACTGAAGATGACATTCTTGGTATCCCAAGTCCCACAGAGCAGGCTGCCACTTCCATGGGTTTGGAGGTGGTTGGCTCCAGCAGCTGTGCAGCTGTGGACATGTGCCAAATACTAGAGCTCTCCAGAAGTGCCGTATTGCTACCCCAGCAGACAAATGAATTGACAAGGGAGCAAAGAAATGAAAGCAGGTTAGATAAAGTGATCCGGCCAAAGTACCCGGGTGCCCAGCTTAGCAGCTCCTGCTGGGTCTTCATAAGACTTCCATGGAACGTGATGTGTTCTCCAGGGAAGGAAACATGGATCAGAGCTTCTAGCAGTCTCAGAGACTGGAGCAGTCTTTAGAGTCTCACTGAATCATAAGAAATGACATAAACATGTCCATCCCTTGCCTAGACATGGTGAGTACCATAGCGGTCATGTGTGAGACTGATCTTTGAAAAATCACATCAGAGTGTAAACACTCACATGACCACAGCTTCCCCCATCCCCAGTGCTTTTGTGGCCACACACATTTTCAAAGTGCCACTCTGGGGAAATCTCTCATATTTTGTATTGAGCTTATGAGCATGTCAAGAAAGTCCCCTTCATCCCTCCATAATCCTGCTTCTGCTCTTGGATCTTTTTTTAATCCCCAAACAGTATCGTGCAGTACGATGATCCTATATTGACCAGACTTTTAGCTATTTCCAAAAACCAAAGCCACCTTTGGAGAACACAACTTCGCAACAATTTCTTATAACCTCATTTCCCACAGTTACACTTTGTATCTCAATGACAGCTACCTAAATGCCCTAAGAGTGGGACATGGCACCAGCCAGCCAGCCCGGTGCCCTCAACTTCAGAGACCCACACGTCCGGGCTTTCCACTGTGGTTGCCTGGTACAAACTTGAAGATGTGCCTAAAACACCAAGGATCCAAGAGGAATTTCAGGAGAGGTCATCAAGTTCAACCTGGTCCATGAATGTCTTCCTTAATAGTTAATAAATATCTGTCTTCTTGAACACCTTCAGGGATGTGGAACTCACTCACCACTCATTCCATTTCTGGAGAGATCTGGTGGTGGTGGTGTTGTTTGAGAAGAAACAACCTATATCCATGGGTCCAAATTGTGCTTTATCGACCACATGGGGTGAATTTAATGTCTATTCCTCTCCGTTACAACAGCCCTTTAATTATTCTACAACTAGAAAGAGAGAGACGTGGAGATGGGGTGGGGTGAGGGAGGGAAGGAGAGACAGAGAGAGGCAGGGAGAGACAGAAAAAGAGAGAAGCTTTCTTTTCCAAACTAAATATTCTCAGTTCTTTCACCTTTTCAAGTCGTAATATTTATAAGACCTTTGAGGATATAGGACTATAGATTCAACACTGAAGTGCATTAAGCCAAATTCTACCTAATAAAAGAAAACTTTCCTGCTTCCAGGAAAGATATAAGGCACACTGAAAATGACTTAACCCCTTCATGTCTTTAGACTACTTGTTATTCCATCTAAGGAGAAAAATGTGTGAATTAATGACGTTTTCAGGGGAAAAAATATTCCTTTGCTTCTTAGAAGGCTTTAAGTTAGGAACTTTCTTCCCTAGCAGGACTTCATCTATTATTTTCAAATTCATCACGTGAAAAGTCAGAATATCACTGCCTTTACTTCATCCAAAGAGAAATCTCTGTGTGGGAGCCACCAGCACGATTCTCATTGACATAGATAATGTGGCACAAATTGGGATCCTAGGATATTAGTACAAGAAAACAAATTGAAGATTAAGAAGCCTATGCACTCAGGGCACAGCTGGTTCTGCTCCCTTGCTTAGACCCCGGGAGTCAGGGACAGGGCCAGGGGCAGGACCAGAACTCCAGTCCATCCTTCATAGACCTGTGCCCTTTTGATGACATCAGGCTGCATCTTGGTTGAAATCCTATTGTGGTTTTGATTTGTGTGTCTTTGATGGTGAGTGATGTTGAGCATCCCTTCATGCATGTTTGCACCATTCTGCCATCTTCTTTTGGGAAGGACCTATGCATGTCTTTTGCCTATTTTTAAAATTGGGTTTTCACCTTTGGTTATTGATTTGAAGTAATTTTTAATATATTCCGAATACTAGTCCCCTGTTAGTTATGCCTGTTACAAATATATTCTCTCCATCTGCTCCTTAACTTTGCATTTTCTTAACAGTACCTTCAACAAAGCATATACTAGTAATCTTGATGGAGCCTAATTTATCGATTTCTTCTTTTATGGTTGTTCCTTTTGTGTCTTAAGAAATCTCTGCCTACTCCACATCTGTGAAGATTTTCTCCTATGTTCTCTTCTGGAAGCTTTGTAATATTAGCTTTTATATTTAGGTCTATATTCTATCTCAAATTAATTTTTGCACGTGTCATGAAGTAGGGGCTGAGGTTCTTTTTTCCCCTTAGGATGTCCAGTTCTCTTTTCCAAACTCCTGCCTCGTTTGTAAAGAACACAACAAATCTTTGCACAACGAATTGCCTTGGCAGCTTTGTCCAGAACTGAGGATCTGCATGGGCTCCCCTTGATTCTTTTCATTTCCTCCACCCATCTCTTTGGGGTCCTGCCCTGTGCTAGCCAAGCCCAAGGGATGTGTACAAATGTTCATAGCAGATTGATTCATTATAACCAAACACTGAGAACCACCCACATGCTCATTAGCAGAATGGATAAATCATGGTGTGTTCATGCAATGGAATACTCACCATTCAATAATAAAAATGAAGGAGTTACTGATACATGCAAATACAGGAATAAGTCTCAAAGGCATAATTTTGAGCAAAAGAAACCAGACATAAAAGAGAGCATGCCATATGATTCCATTTATAGGAGCTTCTAGAACAGGCAAAACTGGGCTCTGGCAATAGAAGCAAACTGGTGGTTACCTCTAGGTGGAGACAAGAAAGGGGCACAAGGGAACTTTTGAAGGTATTATACTTAACTGAGATGCCAGATACACGGGTGCATACATTCATCAGCATCCATCCAACTGTAGACTTTAAATCTATGTATTTAATTGTGTGCACATTACAGCTCAGTTTTGTTTTTTTTTTTAAAGAGGAAGAATAAAAGAAAACCAATAGTTCAGAAGATGTGGAGGAAATTCTCAGTGGGATCCCTCAAGCAAACCGTGCCAACTCCTTAATTCATCCAAGTATTCTGCCTGCCACCAGGTCAGATGCACTCAGCAAAACCCGCCCATGGTTCTCTCAAAGACCCAAACTGAACTGTTGCTTCTAGGAAATATTTGGAAGCGCTCCAATGCTCCTTACAAGTTGGCGCTCAGACCATAGTAAAAGTTGTTGCCCCCACCACTGATCGGATAGGACTGGTGAGCTCAGCACTTCCTGGCCATTCTTTTGGGGAAAACTCTTCATTTGTTTTCAGGATCTTAGCCCCCATAGCCAGAAATCTTCCTCCTGGTATCTTGACGCGCTGACCACCTTTCTACCTTCAGAGGAAGGCATGGACAGCTCCGCCCGTGTCACCTACATCTTGTGTCAAGGGAAACCAGCCTATTCACCCTGTCAGAGCTTTTCCCTCAACACCACCTCTGCCTTGTGAGTGCTACAAAAATATGCACGCATGGAAAGAAAAATGTTCTCCTTTATGAACCAGGTGCTCCAGGTCCTAACTGCTCTCCTGGGAATGGAGTCAGCTGTGGGGCCTGTTCAGCAAGGGCCAGGGCAGGAGGTGTCTGCAGAGGATACCCGGGGAGGTAGGCAGGCAGGGCCTCTGACCCTTATCAACCCTTGCTGAAGGCTGTCATTTCACGTTCCACGCTTCATTCATGTAGCAATGAAGGTTTTCCTCTTCAAAGATCCCCTTTTGGGGACGCCTGGGTGGCTCAGGTTGTTAAGCGACTGCCTTTGGCTCAGGTCATGATCTCAGGGTCCTGGGATCAAGTCCCATGTTGGGCTTCCTGCTCAGCGGGGACCCTGCTTCTCCCTCTCTCTCTACCCCTTCCCCCTGCTTGTGCTCTCTCTCTCTCTATGCTCTTTCTCTCTCTCAAATAAATAAAATCTTAAGAAAACAAAACAAAGATCCCATTTTGAAGAGCAAATTCTCCCAAGTGAACTCACACCTCTGGCTGTTTGTGAACAAAGATGTCTTCTTTTCCGTATCAGTCGGCTATTTAGAGCACCCTGGCCTTCGCATTGACTCCTTTGATCCTCAGCACAAGTTCATGTTGAAGAGAATGTTTGGTTTCGTTGTTGTTATTGTTATAGCCACCTTTTTTTTTTTTTTTGTGGAAGATGAAACTCAGGCAGTTGCATGACCCGGCCAGACCACTAAGATGGTGAGGCACAGAGTAGAAGTGAAGGGCAAGCCTTCCCATAAGAGCTCAGTGCCCTTCCTGGCACGACATGCCCCTGGCCCGCACTCTCCAGTGGGGATTGACTGACTGCTAGGAGAGTGGACCTGAAACCCAGGACCAGTGCCTGGGGAAGGGAGGAAGGGTGTGTGGGACGGGGGGTTGGGGCATGAGTAGCAGGGACTGATGACAGGAAGGAAGGGGCGACCAAGTCCACGTTCACCTGCCCTGCAGGTTGGCGTATCTTTTCTCCAAGAACTTTGCATATGGCAGGTTCTCAGAACATCCTTGTAGCTGAAGCTTCTTCAAGTCTTCCAGGCCAGCAGGTGAATCAATTATGATTTCTCTAGTAGTGATTGATAGAAAACCCCACTCAAGTTGACCCAGACGATAATATCCAGAGGGAAACTCTGGGATCAGGCTCAGCTTGATCAGGAACTCAAACAATGTATGAAGCCTCAGTGTCTTTGGCGCTATCACTCACGGCTACTTTTCTATTCTCTCCATCCTCAGATTCTTCTTTCCCTCTGTGGCAAGTTGACTCTGGTAGCTCCAGCTTACAGCCTCTCAGCTTCAAGTTCAGCAGAGATAAAAGAGAAAGTGTGTGTGTGTTTGTGTGTGTGTGTGTGTCTCAATAGCTCCTGCAAAAATCCTGACATTTGCTCTGATGAGACCAGTGTGGGTCACGTGACCATTGTGGCTGAAGATTTGGGGTGTAATTATGCTGATTGGGATAACTCTGGGTCATAGACCCGTCTCTCAAACCAAAGGATGGAGAGAGGAAAAGGAGTAAAGCCTTAAGCTAAAGTCCATTACTCTGGGTGAACAGATATTGAAAAGGCAAATTTCAAATGCCCACCACACAAGATGCCACCACATAGATCTCACTGGAAGATAATCACCATTAGCACAGGACTGTTTTTCCATTTCCTGCAACGTCCCCTTGAAAAATACCTGGCACAGAGTAGCTACTCCATAAATATTAGTATTTGTCATATGGAGTGACATAAAAGTGAATGAAGCTTCAAGCATTGGGGGAATCTGCTAACTACGGTATTACATGATATTGTCTTGCTCATCTCTTCCTTCAGCCAACCCAGATTTTAGGGAAGAGTTGGGTCCACAGCTACATCCAACAGCCACACCTGTCTCACCTGTCTGAACGTCCATTTGCCCCTTGAGCTTAAAGGAGACAGCACGGTATTTTCTGTCATGGTACAGGTGACATTGATGAGTTTCATAAGGATATATATGTATGCTTCATACGTATGTATATATGAAGACTGCATTTTGGAACCCAGCTTCTAAAAAAGTCTTTCCACTCTTTATTCTCCTCCAAAGAGATTAAGGAGAGTCTACTGCAGGGGACAATGTGTTTAGAACAGCAGTGGATGGACAGACTTACACCTCGCCACGGTGGTCCCAAACAGCACAGGGATTTCCAGAGCTATGGCCCTGTATCCGTACAGTCTTTTCATACATAGAACATAAAACTACCTCCTTCCTGAGAATAAAGTCTGCCTTATCTGACTTCCTGCCAACTTCTCCAGCTGTGACTCCCAAAGCTAGAAAGTTCCCTAATCGTGATATATGCGTAATGCTGGGATTGTAGTGGGTACACGAAACTCCCATAAATTATTTGTAAACTTTGGGGTATGTGTTTCTTTTTCTATGAGGTTATATCATTTTTAGCTGACTCTCAGAAAGCTGGCCTCTCGCCATCACAGGGGATCCTGAGAATGAAGCTAACATGGAGGAAAGCAGAGGTAAGATTTGGAAGAATCAGGTAGCACTGCCGTCATATGAGGGCTCGAGACAAGCTCTGACTAACACTGTTAACAACACTTGGGCCTCCCAGTTATATGAGCCATCACCTTCCTGGTTTTGTTTATGACAGCTTTATTAGGATTTTTTTTTTCTGTCATTGAGACATGATTGAATCTTTCTATCTATTACATCAATCACAGGGTGTTTGTCAAATATCTGCCATGTGCCAAGGACCACAGAGGGATATGTGGGGGACACAGATGGGATAGAGGCCACAAGGGTTCCACTAGGAAAGCAAGATCAACACCCACAAAGCAAGAAGCTAATGATTGAGTGCTACATTAAATGGTACACGTTGGGAAAATAGTTAAAAGTAGCTATTCTAGGGGCGCCTGGGTGGCTCAGTTGGTTAAGTGGCTGCCTTCGGCTCAGGTCATGATCCCAGGGTCCTGGGATCGAGCCCCGTGTCAGGTTCCCTGCTCAGCGGGGAGCCTGCTTCTCCCTCTCCCACTCCCCCTGCTTGTGTTCCCTCTCTCGCTGTCTCTCTCTCTGTCAAATAAATATATAAAATCTTAAAAAAAAAAAAAAGTGGCTATTCTGTCCATCCATGAGTCATAGAATAAAATCCCACTCCAGAGTGACTCCATCCCTCCTTGGCCTCTAGTGATCACGTGCGTGACCAGGAATGGTCAGTGCAGGAAAGTAGGAAAGAGTGATGTCATCAGCCCAAAGCTGGTCCCTTTCCATTTTACCTGAACTTCATCTCCTTATTCAATTCACAGGTCTGTTTTATAACTTTCCAGGACACAAGATGTTCTGACACTTGAGTAATAAGTGATATTCACAAGATGTTTTCCCCTTCTCCATGCAAAGGATGCTAATGAAAATGGGTGCCATATCTCCCCTCTTCCCAACCTTTGTCCAAGTAGGAAGGTGACAGCCCTCCCTCCCTGTCAAGTTCCTCATCATTAGATCTAAACACTGACAACATCTTTAATCTACACAGGAAAAAGCAATGTGGAGAGGCCCACAGTCCAGAAGACTTTCTTTGGTTTTGTCCTGGTAAGCGGAAACAGGTCTATGATAGGCCAAGGTCCCAGCTGTCTCACCAGGTAGGGCAGCCAGGTATCTCTGTAATCACTAAGAGTCATCTCCAAAGCAGGGCCCTTGGGGATGGGGTGGCCACAGGGGGTTGGCCCGCACCAGCGAGAACTGCACTGGTGTTTTTAATGCAAACATTCACAGTTCCAAAGAATTATTGGCAACAGATAAAAATTGGGAGACGTTGGACCTCTGTGGGAGACAGATGCTGTAGATTCTACACATCGAATGGCTTGTTTAAAAAAAAAAACAAAAAAACGGAAACATGCTTGTACATGATTCTTCACCAGTTTTTACCAAGTCCTACCAGCATGATGTAGACAAAAAGACATGCTGTTCCCAGAGGAGAAAGTCCCTCATTTTCAGCCTTTTCTCATTTGTGCCATTAGGAGCAGTTGATAAATTCACGGAGGGAAGGAGAAAGAGCACACGCTTTGCAATTAGGCCCATCAGGGGTGTGGTTTTGATGAAGCCTTGGAATGAGACAGACCTGGCTTTGAACCTCAGCTCTGTCCCTCCTTCACTGTGTGACCTTGGGCAAGTGACCTAACCTCTCTGTGCTTCGGTCTTTATAAAACGGTGGTGGTTATTATGGCCGCCTCGCGGAGCCTTTGGGGCACTGGGCGAGACGAAGCACGTGGGCGCTGGGTGCCGCGCGTGGCTCGGGGCCAGTGCTGGGAAAATGGGGGGCAGGTTTTGCAGAGGGAAGGAGGGAGGGGCTGCCATTTCCGCAGGCCGCGTGCCAGAATGTGGCGCTTTCAAACCTGGCTCCGCTGCAGGGCTGTAGTCAAATGGGTGTTGTTTTAAAATATGTTTCAACCACTTCAAAAGCTGTAATAAAAAAGAACATACACCTGCCTGGGTGGCATGCTACATCTTAACACATCCGGGGTGCCTGGGTGGCTCAGTGGGTTAAGCCGTCTGCCTTTGGCTGGGGTCGTGATCTCGGGGTCCTGGGATTGAGCCCAACACCGTCGGGCTCCCTGCTCAGTGGGGAGCCTGCGTCTCCCTCTCCCTCTGCCCCTCCACCCTGCTTGTGCTCTCTCCCACGCACGTTCTCAGTCTCGCTCTCAAATAAAGAAATAAAATCTTTAAAAAATAATAAAATAAATCTTAACACATCCAAGAAAGCCAGTGTGTGAACTGGTGCAGCCACATAAGCTCATTTTCGTGCAAACTTTGGAGAAAACCCTGTCTTCCATCTGACCTTGGGGGGAAGGTGGCATGATTAGGAGTGCTGCACTCTGCGCTGGTCGTTTGACACATTCTGGGCTCTGCACATCCCTTTGCACCAGATGCACAAACGCGGACACCACTGTCTGCCCAGTGCATGCCCTTGTCACTTTGCAGCAGTCAGCTGGGCAGCGACAGGTGAATGCACAGGCATTCACACCATGCAAATTGGACAAACGTCCCATCGAGGTAACCTCGGATGCCGGAGCTAGGTTTCTCATTTTCCAGAAGGTTCCACTGCTTCTTGCTTGACTAAGACTCCTGGAATGCAAGTGGTGCTGGTTCCAGACCTCAGGAGCTTCCCCGCTGAAACTGGCCCCCCTCCTTGGAGGGCAGGGCGATCGGGAAGGAAGAGGCAGGCCACTCCAGGTGGAAAGGTGGCACGTTTCAGAAGCAAAGGAACTTACATACGACGCGTGTCTCAGAAGCTGGGAGATGAGTAGACTTCCAGACCTGCCTGCCAGAATCTTAAAAGTTTATATAGAGGCCCGAACTGGGCTCAGTCACATGTGCTGTTTTTCTCCAGGCTGTGTTCTTGAAAATGGATCCCACTGCGAGGACAGCAGGCAGAAGGCGCATTCTAACAACAGGAGAGGGGGTGAGGAGCCTTCTCGATGTCCTGCTCTCGGGTGAACCGGAGGTCACGTCCTCTCAATGACCTTCCCCAGCAAGTGGTTATTAGATCTTGTTAATGACTCAGTTCTGAAAACAAGTACTACCCATCTCTCTTGCTTCTGGAAGTTTAACTGAAGAATATATACTGTGATTGCACAGTGATATCTTAAAGATTTTACTTATTTGAGAAAGAGAGCGTGAGCGGTGGGGTGGGGGGTGGGGGGTGGAAGGAGCAGAGGGAGAGGGAGAAGCAGACTCCCCGCTGAGCAGGGAGCCCGATTCGGGGCTCGATCCCAGGACCCTGAGAGCAAGACCTGAGCCTAAATCAAGAGTTAGATGCTTTACCTACTGAGCCACCCAGGCGCCCCGTGCAGTGAGATCTTAAAAATCCCTTGTTAGCATTTGTAACTATGTACCTGTGTGAAAAGAGAATTTTGTCTATCTGTGCAATCCAAACAACACACAGCGTGAGTGGGATGCTGAGGGGAAAACAAGATGCTGATCTCCCAGCCGTAACAATAGTTAGTTTGGGTTCCTCTAGAGGCCCACCCCGGGACAAGGGTGTGAGTGCTTGTAGCATATTTAGGAAGTGATCTCAGGAAGCCCCGTAGGAAAGTGAGTACATGGGTCAGAATAGGGAGGATGGCCAATGCAAGGTCGTCATCAGGCAGGTGACACTGTGGGCAGTCCCACTGGGGAACTGGAGCAGAGCGTGTCTCAGAGTCGCCCCCGATCCTGGACCCAGGAGCCAGGGTTCTACCATCTATCAGTAGGTGTCACCCCTGGGACACCAAGAGGGTACTTCTGGGCACTTCTGGCCTTTTCTGAGCTCTAGCCAAGCAGGCGACAATGACCAGAGAGACGTGAGCACCCAGTTGCAGGTGTTTGCAGCTGGAAGCCGGGAGAGCGTTATATACATAAGAGATGGTGAGTACGGGTGTTGGGGGGGTGCTGGGACAGCACCTGCTACTCTCCCCCTCCACAAATTTTTTTTTTTTTTTTTTTAAGATTTTTTTTTTATTCATTTATTTGACAGAGAGAGACACAGCGAGAGAGGGAACACAAGCAGGGGGAGTGGGAGAGGGAGAAGCAGGCTTCCCGCCAAGCAGAGAGCCCGATGTGGGGCTCGATCCCAGGACCCTGGGATCATGACCTGAGCCGAAGGCAGACGCTTAACGACTGAGCCACCCAGGCGCCCCCCCCTCCACAAATTTTAATAAGGGTCCAGGTGCCAGACACCTTGCCCACAACACCTCACGTGATCCTCACGCCAACCTCATCCCCGTTTTACAGATGAGAAGACTGAGGCATAGAGAGAGTGAATGACTAGCCCCGTGAGGCCATCCAATACACCGTAGACTCAGCCCTCGAACCAGAGCTGTCACTTCAAAATCTCTGTCCTTATCGCTCTGCCAGATGTCAGTCTTATTCATTCTCATGTACGATGTTAACTAGCTGGTTACTCTGTTTTCTATCCCATGGTAGATGAGACACAGAAAAAGCCACAGAGACACGGCAGCCACGTGTCAGCGCTCAGAGATGGCAGGTGCAGCTTCGCTGTGGCCCCACTCGGCCTCCTGACGGAGGCCCCACTAAAGTAATCACATCAAGCTTTAAAAGCTCCTCTTTTCGAAGGAACATAGGCATGTAATGTGGTTTCTGAAAGACTTCCAACAAGCATCCTGAGCAATGTCCAAGTTCGTGCTCTGGAAGAGTCTATTTCCATGATCTGGATTATCCAGGCCCTGGCAGAGCTGGGGAAATGAGGCGTTACGGTTGCTCATAATGGAAGCTCTGACCCAGCGGGATGAGCTCAGAACCCAAGAAGAGAAATGGCTGAAGGGCCGAGGGGATCGTTTTGGGGGGAAGGCTGTTTGGCCTCTCGGATTAGCAAAGCCACAGGCCAGCCGGAGGGCAGCAGGGACAGGCCTGCAGCGCGCTGGAGGGGCTGAGGCCAGTTTTAGGGAGAGGCTATGAGACCAGATTGAATCAAGAGGGGAGCAGCGTGAAGAGAAGACACCTCCTTTTATCTTCAAAGCCATTTTCAAAACCTGAATTCGAAAAGAGCCCAGCCTCTCGGGGAAGTGCTGCCTAGGGGGGCTTTTGTCGGCCAGTTTAAAGGGGGGAATGAGGCCGAGGCACTCTGAAGGGGCCAAAACCAGAAGGAAAATCATCCTTTAAAGCAGGTGCTCTGGTCTGACCACCCACCACTGCTCTGGAGAGTTCTACAACTTTGAAAACCTTCCCTTCAAACAGAATAGGTTGATGACCATTCCCTTCCATCACAGCCTTGGAAACGGGAGGCATAGAACACTATGATTCTCATCTGATTTCTTGCTCCTACAGATTCATTAGCAGGTGGGAGGGGAGAATCCCTGCAAGTTGCTCAGAAACAAGCCCCGCCCTGTGATGCAGGTCACTGCTACCTGGTGAGTCTCATATCTACGACAGAATAAATCTGACAGACAGTTAGCAAGCAGAATCTGCCTCCCACTTGCACGTCAAATAAAACTCACCAGAAATTCCCTTCCACCCCGCCACGGCTAAGCAGACTGCGATTACACACTGTGAACAAAGCAAAGGCAACACACACACACAGGGAGCGACATACGACGCAAAAGACTGAAGCTGACAAGAATATTGTTGTCTCTGTCCCCATTATTATTATTTTCTGTGGCTTCAAATCATGTGATGGAATTTTTAGATCTCATTCAATTGGGAAAAAAACACCACTGACGGGATTTGCTAAGTGCCTCCTTGTGGGGGAAAAGGTGAGAACTTCTAGCCTGAAGGGTTTCATAAGAAAAGTTGGCCCCAAGAGAAATTATGAAGAGCTTGGCCCATGAAGAGTTTAGCCACATGCTCAGCCCATCTGCTGATGAGTGTCTCTCGAGCAACGGACAGTCCCTTGCCAGCTCTGGAATATCAGACCAGACTCAGCAGAGGAAGGGTGGAAAAGGGTCATTGTTTTTTATTATTAAAATCCCCTGCTGGATGGGAATAGCCCTGTGCTTAACTCATTGAAACTACACTGTGTGTAATCATTGTTTCAAGTAACATCTTCTTTCATTAAGATAGAAGTGTCTATAAACTTAAGTGTTGAAGCATATGGAAATTGCCGTATGCTCAACTCATTGAAACGACACTGGGTATGATCCACCTTTCATGTAAAATCTTCTTTCATTAAAATATGTGTTTGTAAACATATGTGTTGAAGGATAAGGGATAGCCCTGTGCTTAACTCATTAAAACTACAGTAAGTAGGGACGCCTGGGTGGCTCAGTCGGTTAAGCGTCTGCCTTTGGCTCAGGTCATGATCCCAGGGTCCTGGGATTGAGTCCCGCATCGGGCTCCCTGCTCCGTGGGGAGCCTGCTTCTCCCTCTGCCTCTGTCTCTCTCTCTGTCTCTCATGAATAAATAAATAAAATCTTAAAAAAAAAAAAAAAAACTACAGTAAGTATAAAAAATAAAAATAAAAAAATAAAATCCACTGCTGGAGGACTGGTAGACCCATGTTCGGAGCAGTGGTATTCACAATAGCCAAAATGTGAAAGGAACCAAGTGTCCACCCAGGGATGAATGGGTAGGCAAAATGGGGTGTATCCACACTATGGGATATTATTCAGCCTTAAAAAGAAGGAAATACACACACTACGACATGGATGAAGCTGGAGGACATGAAGCTAACTGAAATAAGCCAACACAAATGGACAAGTATTATGTGACCACTCAAATGAGGTCCCTACACTAGTCAAATTGGTCAGAAAGTAGAATGGTGGCTGCCGGGGACTGGGGAGGGGAGAAAGGGAAGTTAGTGTTTAATGGGCATAGAGTTTCAATCTGGGGAGATGAAAAGGTTCTGGAGTAGATGCTGTGATGATTGGACAACAGTGTGAATGTACTTAATGCCGCAAAACTGTGCACGTAAAAAGAATCTAAGTAGTAAATTTTGTGTTATTTATATTTACCACAACAAAAAAATCCCCTGTGGAACAATTTAATGTCTTTACATCAACCCAAGAACCAAGCACAGCAATGATTCCCAGCATCCCCCAAAACTCATCTTGTTTACCATTCTAATTCTCATTTGCATGCATTTGCATTCTCATTTGCATGCTCACCTCCTCTTTCCTGTGGCTGACAGGTGGTCTTCCTTGGCAACTGACTTTTTCTAAGTTGGAAGCACCAATGGAGCAGACTTTCCACTGGATGTAAGAAGTTAGGGGGAAAAATTAAAACAAAAATGGTTATAATATTGGAACACTCTCAGCTTCTCATTTTAAAAATTTGGCATAAAAACTCATATTGGGTTGAACTTTTTAATATAGAATAAAAAAACTCTGATTTTTTTTAGTTAAAGATTTTAGGCACACACAACTTTCTGTTAACAACCAAAGAGCAATTTATGTAATTTCTCATGATACACAAGAAGTTGAAAAGGTCAGAGAAAGGGACAATGTTTCGAAGTTCTCTACATGTTATAAATTCATTATTTGTCTTAATGCCATCACATATCTATCTGTGGCATTTTTTCACTTTCTTCCTTTCAAAAGGGACTTTTGTGCCAGCAAAAAATTACACAAAAGATCCTAAAAAAATAAAAGCAAAGGAATATCTCCTTTTAAAAAGAGACAGAAGCAAGATTTTCGGAAGTGTGCTCCATGAAGTATCTATATCAGAATCTCTAACGTGCTTATTAAAAATGCAAATGCCCTACTGAATCAGAATTTCTGGAAATGCTGGCCCTGGATCTGCTTTTTATTAAATAAGCCCCCCGGGTAACTAAACGAAGGCCTGACTGAGGCAAGATGATGGATAAGACAAAGTTTGGTTTTAGTCCGTAAGTTCTCATGTCAAAAGACTGTCTAAGTGAGGAGCAAACATGCCCCAACTCCCCACTTCCAGTGCTCTGAGAGGCTCCCACTGGCTTTGAGGGGGACGGCGGATCACTGCTCCCTCAGGACTTTTAGTTAATGAGGACAAAAAAAATAATGGCCAACCTAGCACTAGAGTTTCAGTTTGGGGAGAGGAAAAGGTTCTGGAGTGGATGCTGCGGCCAACTGCCCTCCTTCAGCATCTCTGGCCTCGCTTCTCTGGGGGTTGCCCTGACCAAAGCTGCCACCATCACACCCTGTTCAACCAGCGTCCCCATTCCAGGTCCACTGGCGTGTCTGGACTAGGGTGGGCAAATGGATCTTCATCTTTTTTTTTTTTTTTTAAAGATTTTCTTTATTTATTTGACAGAGAGAGACAAAGCGAGAGCAGCAGCACAAGCAGGGGGAGTGGGAGAGGGAGAAGCAGGCTTTCCGCTGAGCAGGGAGCCTGATGTGGGGCTCGATCCCAGGACTCTGGGATCATGACCTGAGCCGAAGGCAGACGCTTAACGACTGAGCCACCCAGGCGCCCCTGGATCTTCATCTTGAGTGCTAAATATCAAGCACTGTTTGTGGATACCTTGAAGGCTGTGGCCAGGAGAAAGTGGAGTCAGGGACCAGCCTCATGGATTTGCAATGTCTGACACGGGCTGAGGGGGACAGGACAGCTTCAGGTTTCCAGTACCCCATCTCTGCTGTTGAATTGCTTTAAGACAATGCTTTTCACGCCTCTGTGAATTATTTGCTGATTTATGTAATTACAAGTACTTATATAGCACTTCTGTGGTCAAGACAATCTTCTAAGTGCTTTATAAATATTAACTCATTTCATCCTTATAACAACACCGAAGCTGAGACTATTTTTATCCTCATTTAAAACCAAAGCGACTGAAGCACAGAGAGGTTCAGAACTTTGCCCACCGTCACAGAGCTGATAAATGGCAGCTCCAATTCAAGCCAAGGCAGTCTGTCCTCATAATTGGCGCCAAGCTATTTAAATAGGGTATAGATGAGTTAATGGCAAAGTAAAGTACATCAGTAGAAACAGTGTATTAAATTCTGGTTACTGCTGCATGTCCTCAGGCTTACTCTTTGTTGCAGGAGGAGATTAAGGAGCAGTTCTGGGAAGTGTTAAAGAAAATAGTACAGAACCGAAGCTTCCTCACTGATATCACCAGAACTGAAAGAGATTTGTAAAATGAGTAGCTTCCTTACTTCATGGATCAATGTTATTTAATGCCACAAAAGGAGCATTTAGGGCTCCTGTTAGGAAACAACCTATTGACAAATTTTTGCTTTGTGCTTAGCACACATAGGCAAGAGTAGTAAAGGGCAGGTTTGTTTGTTTTGTTTTGTTTTTCTCACGGTTTAAACTTCTTCTTGATAATCATGTGTGCCTTTAATTCACTGAAAAGACCTAACTTTTTTTGTGCAAAAAGACATCTCAGCTCTAGTCACATGATTGGGAAATCTCTACAAGTTGGGTCCAAACTGACAAAATGCTTATAGTTGAATATTTCCAGTCAACACACAATCATGGGTTGATATTGCTCTAGGACAATGGTTCTCAACATGTGGTCTCCGGGCTAACAGGTGCAGCATCACCTGAGGACATGTGAGAAATGCACATTTTCTGGCCCACCCCAGATCTACTGAATCTAAAACTGTGGACTAAGGCCCAGCGTTCTGTGTTTTACTTATTTTTTTTTTTAAGATTTTATTTATTTATTTGACAGAGAGATACAGCAAGAGAGGGAACACAAGCAGGGGGAGCGGGAGAAGGAGAAGCAGGCTTCCCGCTGAGCAGGGAGCCCGATGAGGGGCTCGATCCCAGGACCCTGGGATCATGACCTGAGCTGAAGGCAGAAGCTTAACCGACTGAGCCACCCAGGCGCCCCGTGTTCTGTGTTTTAACAAGGACTCCAAATTTGAGAAAACCGGACTAGAAAGAATAGCCAAATATAGTGCACACCACAGTAAAAACTGTATGTCCACTCCTTGCCATCAATTAGACTTCCAAGAGCCTACCTGGGATCAAATCTTGGCTCTGCAATTTACTGCCTATGGGAACTTGGGCAAGTCATTGAACCTCTTGAAATCTCAGTTTCCACATCTGCAAAATGAGAATACTAAGACTAATCTCTAGGGTGTTACCTAGACTAAATGGGGAGAGTACACTTAGAACGCTGACAATGCTTAGACCAGGACAAATGTTCAAGATATGTCTATGCTGGTGTTATTACTGCCATTGTCTTTATGGGTATAGTAGCATTTGATAAGCAATATTTTAAAAGGATTGTGTCCTGGGTAGGAATTCTGACAAAAAGAGGTATTCCAACTCTGCAAGTCAGAGGGTATCCAGGCAAAGGTTGTAGACCAAGCCCATCTTGTTCAAAATATGTGACTGGCTGCCCAAACTCATCCATTCATGGCCTTACTCTTATCCTAGAGCACCCACATCCCTGGCTTTGAAGATCCCTAGAATGTAGAGATGACCCTTTCAATAGATAATTCCAGCCAGATCCTTCTCCAACCAAGGAAATCTTTGAAGAGAGTGAATGGGGGAGCCCATGAGGGTAGCATGAAGAACAGTTTGGACAGGGACAGGGATGAAGAAGGAGGATGGGACCATTCCCAGACAGATCCCAGCTCTCCCTCCACCCCACCACTCCCCAAACTCCTCACCTTTGCCCTTCCAGAGCCACCTTGATCTGGCCTTTAAAATGTGCTACTCTCTTGTACCTGGCCACACACCTTTCCCTTATATCCTCCCATGCAGGCTGGAATTTTCCAACCAAAACTGTACGAAAACCAAAGGAGAGAGAAGGTGGGAGAAAAAGGAAAATAAGCATGATCGAATCAGAGAAAAAGTACAAACCCCAGAAAACCAGCTCAATAAGCTCAACAAGTACCTGCTGATTGGCTTCTTTCCATTAAAATGGAATCACAGGGATGCCTAAAGACAGATGTCATTGACTGAAGGGAGCCAAGTTGATGGGCAGGGTCTTTTTCTATGTCATCTGAATTTCTGACCCAAACCACCATCTCTTCGTTTTTCTTTCGCTGGCTGCTTTGGGCAAGTCAACCAGTGGCAAGTAAAGTCGGGACAGTTTGCATAGAGGTGACTTGAACCACATCTGAAGGATGAGAAAGATACATCAGATAAAGGACAATCATAATTAACCACAGCTGAGTACTTTGTGCCAGGAACTATGCTGAACACATTACACCCATCACTCCCTTAATCCTCACAACAAACTGACAAGGCAATGTTAATAATAATAGTTATTGTTATCGAGCACTCCCCATTTGCTAAGCACTGTCCTAGGCCCTTTACAGGTCTTCATGAATTTAATTCTTATTATAACGGAGGAGCTACTCAGTATTATGCTCATATTTCAGATGAGGAATTTGAGGCACAAAGAAATTAAGCATTGGGCCCAATACCACACAGAAGTAAATGCAGAGGATGGAGTTGAATCCTGGGTCTCTGACTTGAAAATCTACCCTCCCAAGCACTATGTTTCCAAGAAGAGGGAGCATGTAGGCTTGAAGATGAACAGCTATCCAGGGAGAGCCAGAGAACAGGTGTTGGCTGGAAGTTTCATTAAGTGCTAGGAAAGTGTTGTGGTTTTTGGGTCAGGAAATGATTTGCATGAGACAAAAAAGGGCTAGAACCTGAGGCCTGAAGCAGGTGCTGAAAAAGAAATCTCTGTCTCAGATGAGAAAAAAGAACTGAGAAGTGAAGAAGATGAGCTGCCCTATCCACAGCTACATCAATAGTCCTGATTGCAAAGAACAGAAACCAAAGTTAGCTAACCTAATAATCAATTCTTTGGATGGATTTTATCACATTGACAGAGAAGATAAAGAACCAGACTCAAAAAAAAAAAGGGCAAGAACAAGTGAGACCCAAGCAACAGAAAATATACTGTCACATCCAAAGGATGGTCTGGCTAATCACTGTCCTTGGACCCTCAACTGCAGCCTGTCCCTGACTCAGCTACCTTTGACTGAGAGTTACCTCAAAGTGTCCCTTCATCAGTGTGTCACAACTTCAGGTGAGGGCATCAGATTGGCTGAGTCTAGACAAGGGACAAGCCCTCTTTCAACTTCTAGAATCTCTGGCAGAATCTTTTCTGCCCCCAAGATTCACACAATGTTCTCCCTTCCCCTCTCAATTCCACAACATCCACAACAGCTGCTGAAGCCCACTTGAACAAGTACACCACTGTACCTGGTCGACAGATGTCCTGAAGACCAGATAGCCTGGATGCTGAAGAATGAAAACAGCTAGCAAGGTGTACAAGGGAGAGGGGAACCAACAAGCCTCTTTCATGAGATAGTTTAGCTTTAAAGACATCTACTCTTGAATCATCAGGGAAATTCAAATCAAAACCAAAAGAAGCAATCACCTTACACCTGTCAGAATGGCTATTATCAAAAAGACAAGAAATAACACATGTTGGCAAGGATGTGAAGAAAAGGGAACCCTCATGCACTGTTGATGGGGATGCAAATTGGTGCAACCAATGGAGGTTCCTCAAAATATTAAAATTGGAAATATCATACAATCCAGTAATTCTACTCCTGGGTATTTACCCAAAGAAAACAAAAGCACTAGTTAAAAAAGATATATTCACCCCTATGTCTATTGCAGCATTATTTACAATAGCCAAGATATGGAAGCAACCTAAGTGCCTATCGATAGATGAATGGATAAAGAAGAGGTGGTATATATGCAAGGGAATATGACTCAGCCATAAAAAGGAATGAGATCTTACCATTTGCGACAACATGGATAGACCTAGAGGGTATCATGCTAAGTGAAATAAGTCAGACAGAGAAAGACAAACACTGCATGATTTCACTTATATGTGGAATCTAAACAATAAGCCAACAAACCAACAAAAAACAGAAACAGACCTATAAATATAGAGAATAAACTGGTAGTTGCCGGAGAGGAGGGGGGTGGGAGGATGGGCCAAATGGGCAAAGGTGGATGGGAGGCACAGATTTCCAGTTATGGAACAAATACGTCACAGAGACAAAAGGTACAGCATAGTGAATATTGTCACTGTATTGCTGCATCTGATGGTAACAGATGGGAGCTAAGCTTGTAGTGAGCACTGCATAATGTACAGAGTTGTCCAATCACTGTGTTGTACACCTGATACTAATGTCAATGATACTTTAAAAAAAAAGACATCTATTCTTGAAGTCTTTTTCCTTGGGGTCAGTGTCACCAGCCTTGTGTAAAGGCCCCCTCAACTCAGGAGGATTCTGAGAACTTGAGGTCCCAATCCCATCCAGATATATAAGTGATGGATGTCCTGTGGCCGATAATGATGATCGAATGCTCCTGGAGTCAGTGGGCTGGAAAATTCTCCACCTGGTGACTGCCTTTGAGCACACCCCTCTTAGCGTGACCAATGCTCAGGGGAACTACAGAAGGAAAGTGTGCTCAAGAGAGGGAAGTCCATGACTGTCTGCTGACCTATCAACAGAAGGCGTCACCATGAACATGGGATGTTTTTTCCATCTGAGCGAAGGCCGGACCCAAATGTCCCTGCCTATGCTTGTGCGAACCTGGCAATCTCACTGTGAACTCTCTTGCGAGGTGCACATTGCTAAGCTCTGAAAGTTCCTACGATTGCAGATTCCTGTTCATGCATATTTCCAGCTTGACATGGGAGGATCACACAGTGAATCATTAAGCAGGGCTCTATGCACATGCAGGTGCCTAAGAAATCCAGCTGCTGAAAAGTCACAACCATGCACATGGTTGGGAGAGAACAATTACCACCATAAACGTGAACCAACAACTGATGGGAGGGTACAACAAAAGGAAACTTTTAATGGGGAAATTTAATTTCAAAGGAAAAACCTCCAGAAAATTATAAATGCAATCATTTGATTTAAGCCTCTGCATTTGAATAGCTCTGCATTTAAACATTTATAAAATTAAGATGCTAAAATTAATGTTTAGCTATTAGAGAAATGCTTATAATTGTCTGGCAATCGTGCATAATTAAATAGCAATTTCAAACGTTACTGGATTCGGCCCCATTCAGTGAAACTGTGTCAAAAGAGAACATGCAAGATTTACTGCAGGAAATGTTTGTGGGCTGTAAGCCCTCTTGTGGCCACAAAGCACAGTACAGCCAAGGACTTCACCCTCCACCCCCACCCCACGCCCCAGTCCCAGAGGAGCTGGGCTTCAGGGTCTTAGCGTGAAGCCTGACTCCTTCACCAGGCCAGGACCTCTGATTCTAAGGAAAATGCTGGGCAGTAAGCAAATGCCCTTCTCTCTTTCTAGTGCCATCAAAGACATTAGGACAGAGCCCAAACACTCCGCCCCACACAACCACTGTTACCTGGTAACAGCACATCACATTTGTAGAGATTAAAGTTGCATTGATGGATGGTATATTTGATCTGAAAGAAAGCACCATCATTCTCAGCAAGATGCTGAACCCAAGGCTCCAGGAGACACGGACTTGCCCAGGGTCTTTCATCCTTCCAACCTGATTTTAAATGTCTTCCCTGACCACCTTACATAAAGTCACACCACCACCCACCCACACCAGCTACTGTCAAACACTCCAACCTCTTGACCTCCACTTCTCAAAATGGGGGCAAATTATCCTGTCCACATCCTCGTCGTGAGTTTGTTCTATGTCCCCCATGCTGGAACGGAAAGTCTCGTGGGTCCAGATCCGTCTCTTTCACCCGTGGGCCCCTGCGCTTGGTGCTCGGTTGGTATCTGTGGGACCATGGGTGATGTGATAGGGAAAGCACGTGGCTGAGACACAAGCACAGACCAGCCGACTCCAGACTGGTTGGAGAAGCACGTTCTCCCGTGGGGCTTGTTGGCTTGACCAAGCTCCTGGGCCTCCCGCTTGGGTCAGCCTGCAGACCCCTCACACTCTGTGTTGAAAGGTTAAAGTCTACATTTTGTCCAATAAACACCTTCCTCCACCATTATTCAATGTTTGGGATTGGAGGCGCCACTCTCCAGCCTGTTGTACAAGCAAAAACTCGGGATGCCAGCTTGACCCCTCTGCACTGGAACAGCTTCCTCATCTCAGCTATATCTTACAGACACCAAGTCCTGCGACTTCCCCCTCCCAGGGCACCCACCTGAACACCCCCACTGCTTTCCAGCCCAGGCTACACCACGCCTGTCCCAGTCACTTAGAACCCTCTGGGGGCTCCCTGTTGCTTTTAGGAGAAAGTGCAAAATGGCTAATATGACCCCGTTGGCGGTCTGCATGATCTGGCCCCTGCTACTTCTCCATCCTCCTCTCCCACACCTGCTCTAGTCTTACAGATGCTCTAGTCTTATAGATGTTCTTCCAGAGAGCTCCTCCCCGCCAGCCACTACACTAGACCCTTCCAGGGAGATCATCTTATTAAATTCTCTCAACACTTCTGCACGGGAGATATTACTATTCCTTTTTTTTTTTTTTAACAATGAAGCAGGCTCAGAGAAGCAAATGTGACTTGTCTGGGGTCCCAAAGCCTCCGGGTTTGAAATTCATCGCTTCTTCTATCTCAGCCTGCTGCTCCCCACCCTCATTACTGTCATTGGCAATGTTTGTTAAGGGCCTACTTGTACAGGACACTGTGCAAGATAGATTCCAGGGCCCTCTCTCTCCACTGAGCAAGTCACAAAGCACCCTTGTTCACACATGGTTAGCAAAGGGCTAACTGAAGCCTCCAGAACCTTGAATCCCCAGCATCTAGTAAATAGTAGGTGCTCAAGAGACATTTGTTAAGTGAGTGATTGTCCATGCTCTCGTCCCTACTCCATGCCACCTATCAGCAAGTATAGTTGGTCGTGTTTCTAGAGCCATCCATCTTGTAAAAGGTAAAGCATAAGAAAAGTTGAACTTTATTCATCTTTTTTTCCAGTTCTTCAGGGTCCTATCGGTCTAGAAAAGATTTTTTTTTCATCTCTCCAAATAGAACACTAATCCTGCCATCATGCAAGTCTCCTACCTTGTTGGCAAGTTCTATCACGATGCCAATAAAAGCTGTGGATGAAAATGCTAGATATAAGTCACTCACAGATTTTGTCCCAAGGTTGCAAATGACAGGGGCTTTGGGTGTGACCCTTGCTGGGGTCGGAATATAGACCTAAGATCTTGCAAAGTCCCAGTAAGGCAATGGCTACAGGGATGGGGTGCAGAGGCAGCCCCCCAGTGGGAGGAATGTTCCAGGCAGCTGTTCATCCAGTTATAGGAGTTGTCCATTTCCACTAGTTGCCATGGCAACCTTGCCTTCAAATTCGGAAAGTTTCATGAACAAGATCACCCTTTTCATGAAAAACAAAAACAACAACAAAAAAAGAAAAACAGGCCAACTCAGCCCCTGGGGGAGTGTACTTTCTTTGGAGGACTTCTCTTGTAAAGCCAGCCACAAAATAAAAAGACTCTGAAGACCAGTAAATATGAACAGGAAAACAGTGAAAACCACTTTCATCTGCACTAATTCAGAATTTATGAAACTCAAAAACCTTTGCCCTGGGAAGCAGTTGGTTCAAAAAAATATATTTTGAATATATGAATGAAGAAGGAATATTTTTTGATAAAACTGACTTCCCTTATAAATATAATATAGATATAGATGTGTTTAATTGTACCATAAAAATGCCTAGAAAAATATAAAGTGGCTCTGAAGGTTGGATTTTCCAGTGTACTGTAATTTATGATTAGAATATCAACACTGACTAGTGGGAAAATCTTGGGATTTCAGCCTAGGATCATATGCCATTTGTAAGCTTTTTTTTTTTTTTTCATTTGAGGATGATCATGATAATACATCAGACAGTCTCTGCTTAACATCAGTTTGAAAAAGCTAAAGTGCTAAACCAATGCTCATAGTGTTTCTTTAATCCCATCTCAACAGACTCAGGTCTTTATGTTTCTAATCCGGACCCTATTTCTCTTCCACATGGATATTTAATATTCCTCTTCTGCTGCCTTAGGCAATCACATCCACCCAGAGGCTCAGATCAGGGTGAAGTTTGTACAGTGGGTATGTTTATGGGCACTTGGCTACACCTGTTTATGTGGAGGTGAACACAGCACCAGACGGATGAGTTAAGGGTATCTCCACGGTGGAGATACAGAACGTTTTCATCACCCCAAAAAGTTCCCTTATGCCTTTTGCGGGTCACCTTCCTCCATCCCCAGTCTCTGGCAATCATCTCTACCCCTGCAGTGGTACTGCCCCAATTCTTAAGAAATAATGTAAGAATCAAGTAAGAAATTTCAAAATATTACAGAAAAGTATGAAAGGAGAAATAAAGGGCAATTTAAGAAATCTTTTCTTGTTTTTTTTTTGTGAAGGTATGGGGCTTGGGAGGAAAAGTGAAGGCCTATTTTTTTTGTCAGTTATTTTTGTTTTAGTGTGATTGGAAAAGGTAGTTTTACACTTTTGACCAAATGGACTCTATGGAGATTTTCTCCATGACCTGTTATATGGTCAATTTTTAGAAATGTGGAAAAACTACTTGACAATAAGGAGTAGTCTCCATCAGCTGATATGCCAATGTATACTAAATTATAATTATTAATCTTCTTAATTATAATTTGTTAATTCTACTTTATTAATATTAACTAATAATTATGTATTAATTATAACTGTTGGATCTCCTATTTCTTAATTTAGTTTTTTTTTCATTATGATAAGTATACTCTTTAATCCCCATCACCGATTTCCCCCACCCCCCTACCACCATCCCCTCTGGTAACCACCAGTTTGTTCTCTACAGTTAAGAGACTGTTTCTTGGTTTGCTTCTCTCTCTCTCTTTTTTTTCCTTTGCTCATTTGTTTTGTTTCTTAAATTCCATACATGAGTGAGATCATATGGTATTTGTCTTTCTCTGACTGACTTACTTCACTTCTCATGATACTCTCTAGCTCTATCCATGTTTTTGCTAATGGCCAGATTTCATTCTTTTTATGGCTGAATAATATTCCATTGTACATATATACCACCTCTTCTTTATCCATTTATCTATTGATGGACACTTGGGCTGCTTCCATAGTTTGGCTATGTAGATAATGCTGCAATAAATATAGGGGTTCATGTATCCCTTTGAATTAGTAAATACCTAGTAGTGAAATTACTGTATCATGGGGTAGTTCGACTTTTAATTTTTTAAGGAAACTTCATACTTTGTATTTCACAGTAGCTACACCAGTTTGCGTTCCCACTGACAGTGCAAGGGGGTTCCTTTTTCTCCACATCCTCGCCAACACTTGTTGTTTCTTGTGTTTTTTTTGTTTTAGCCATTCTGACAGGTGTGAGGTGATATCTCATTGTAGTTTTGATTTGCATTTCCCTGATGATGATGTTGATCATCTTTTCATGTGTCTGCTGGCCATCTGTCTGTCTTCTTTAGAGAAATGTCTGTTTATGTCTTCTGCCCATTTTTTAATTGGATTATTTTGGGTGGGTGGTATTGAGTTGTATCAGTTCTTTATATATTTTGGATACTAACCCTTTATCGAATATGTTATTTGCAAATATCTTCTCCCATTCAGTAGGTTGCCTTTTAGTTTTGTTGATTGTTTCCTTTCTTAATTATAACTTTCAGACCTTTTAAATTCTTAAATATTTTTCTCTGTATCTCCTAATCCTTAAACTAGGCTACTGTATCAAAAAGACCTCAAAATACACAATCACTCAAATACATAGAAGCTTATTTCTCACTCTCATAAAAAGTACTGGTCACAAGGTGATTCAAGGACCCCACTCTTTCCACCTGAAGACTCCTCCATCTCCTAAGGCCTCATCATTGTCTTGGGGGAGAAGGGGGCAGAGTGAGCTTCTTAAAAGTCTTGGCCCAGAAATGTCTTATATCACATTGGCTAGAGCTGTCACATGACCATATCTAGCTGCAAAGGAAGCTGGGAAATATAGTCCAGTTGTGTACTCGGGAAGAAGAGAAGACCACAGATTCTGATGAGCAGCTAGCAATCTCAAACCCAATTTTGTGTGTTAACAGGAATGAGTTAAAAATCTCTTTTATGATTCTGTATATTTCTCACTGTAGTCCCTACCCTTTATTCTTTACATAATTTGATGCTTTGTTATTTGGTACATGTATTGGTTTCCTACAGCTGATGTAACAAATGACCACAAACATAGTCACTTAAACAACACACATGTATTTTCTTACAGTTCTGGAGGTTGAAAGAATCACCTGGTTAGAATCAAGGAATTGGCAGGGCTGCATTTTTTTCTGGAGGCTCTAGAGCAGAATCTGCTTCCTTGCCTTCCTGGCTCCAGAGGCTTCGCACATTCCTTGGCTTGCGACCCTCTTCCGTCTTCAAAGCCGGAAACCCCACCATTCACATCATATCCCATTTTCTGACTCTGCTGCCTCCCTCTTTCACTTAGAAGGACTTGAGATTAGCCCGCTGGGATAATCCAGGATAACCTCCTTATCTCAAGATCCTCAACTTAAACCCATCTAGAAAGTCCCTTCTGTCATGGTCACATTTTTACAGGTGCTAGGAATGTACATGCACATCTGTGGGGGGTCCGTCATTCTGCCTGCCACAGAACCTGAAGATCTAGATGGGTGATCATTACGGTCTCATTGGGGATAATACCCTTTATAACAAAGTGCCACTTTTGCCTGATTTTAATCCTTGGCTTTGAATTCACCCTCGTGTGATGTACCATTTGCTAATATTTGCTCCATATGTCTTCCTCCAGCCCTTTGCTTTTAAACCTCATGGAATCGCCTATTTTGGATGACTTTCATTCAAAATTCGAATTCTTAAAAAACTGAGAGGTTTTCTTCTTTTAGTCAATAAAAGCTCTTTCACAGTTGCTGGTATTATGTTTGCCTCCTTTTTGCTGACGTCTGTCACAACACACTTTGTTTCTTCAGTTCTTCTCAAAATGTATTTTGGGACTCAGTTATTGCCCCATTGGAATGCAGGCCCCAAAAGGGCTGGGACCTGGTCTGGCATGCTGACCACCAACTCACCCCAGGACCCAGCACAGCACCAGCCACACAGTAGATGTTCAGAGACATATGTCCATGAACAAATGCATGGCCCCTAGGGAAATGATTCAGGTCAGGTAAGGGGTCCTACCTTCTCCCCAGGATTGCTTTTGGTGACTCTCCCATTTCCCCACCTACAGATTCATATGTCCAGAGCCAAGCTTATAACTTCACAGATTCAACACCTCTTTGCCATTCTGTCATTGGAAGATGTTCCTCCCAAGAAACCAGAGTGATGGCAATCTGCTCCCCCACCCCCTCAACCTAGCATTCCCCCAGGGCCAGGGATGGCTGCCCAGTCAGCCAAGATAATTTTTACTTCCTCTAAATGAGGGGACTAAAAGGTTTTAGAGAATCTGAACGTTGCCACCTAAAAGCCCTGCTTCATGTAACTTTCTGGAGAAACTCAGAAACAAATGTAACAACATTTTAAAGAGATTTGGCATTTCCTGCCACCTGAGGATACATAAAGTGAATTAATTATTTAGCTATTTTCTGTAAAGCAGCCCAGAAATACCTTTGAGGCGTCTGTGTTTAATTCTGCTAAAGGATTAGCAGTCTGCCTAATTTCTCCCTTTCATAGTTTACTTTTTTCCTGCTATGTTTACTCCATTGAAGTCCATAACAGCATAAAAGATGAAAGAATGCATTCAATTGTTTTAAAATGCTAATATCACCAAGCCTTTGGTGGCTGTTCAAGGTGATTTCTCCCTTAATGAGGAAATGACTTGGTAAATTTCTGACTCCCAATGTAAACTGTTCCCTGTTCAGTTCACAGCCTCAATAATTTATATGTTAATTTGATCAAGACTAGCTTTCATTGCTAACCTAAAAAACCTGCATTTCCTATATTGTTGGCAACAAGGAACCAACTTGGTGTACATAAGTCAAGCATTTACTCCCCTCTGAAAGACAGAGTGTAGTCATTGTAAGGTAGTAGAAACCATGATTTGGTAAAAATTCCATGTGCACAGAAGCTATGAGGAAGCAGAAATGATAGAGTAGAAGGAAATTCATGGTAGCAAAAATAGGCAGAAGGCATTGTCACCAGGAGGGTTGAGCCCCAGACAAGGGAGCAGTGAACGGCCTCCTTGAGCTGGGGAATGTAATAATGTGGCCTTGAGAATGAATGAAAATGTCTTCCCGGTCCCCCTATGAGGATTTATCTAATTGGGAAGTACACTTACAATTATTCCCATTATTGAGGGCAACCCAAACATGTCCTGAGAAGCAAAAGACCCACTCCAGTGCCATTGGTTCCATGAGGAGAGCAGGTGGCAGGTATGGCTGGCTCAGGGCAAACACACCAACACTGAGGAGAAGAACAACTCACATGCCACGTGCAGCCAAGGGGAAGTCTGTCTCTGTAAGTAGAGAAAAGCATATTTCAATGGTCACGATGGGGAACAGTCTTCATCATGCGTTCAACAAGTCGTGTCAGGCATGGGACGGGCAGGGACACTTGTAGGTGTGCAGACTTTGCAAAGGCACCGCCCCACCTCCGGGTGCTGCTGGGAGTAGAGTAGTGACCAACACAGACCGCCTTCACAGAGCTTACGTTCTAGGGGGCATCACAAGGAGTAAACAAGTAAACAAACAAATCACAAATGGTACTGATGAGATTGTGCTCAGTGCTGGGGAGAAAAGCACAACGTAAAGATACACGAGGATCTGCTCCTTCCTTGTTGCTGCTGTAACTGATGAGAACAAAGGCAAGAGAAATGTAACCAAAATTAAATTTCCTTACAGCCTGCAGCCCACGGGTAGAGACCTGAAACATACACAGCATGATACTCCTCAAGGAACTCATAGCTGCCTTAATACCTTCATGTTTATGTTTTATTAAAGACGAAGAGTAATCTTACCTTAACAGCAGCTAGCCCCTCAAGGTCCTGAAAGCCTTTCTTCCAAATTCCTTAGAGACTTAACACTATCCCTAACCCCCACTAATTAAAAAGTATATAATCAGTCACTCCTCACAATCCCAGGGCAGCTCTTACTGCCCACGGGTGCTGTCGACGTGCTATAATAAAGTCATCTTTTTGCACCAAAAAACGTCTCAAGAATTCTTTCTTGGCTGTTCGCTCTCAGACCTAAACTTCAAATCACATCATAACAAAGGAACACAAACTTAGTGGCTTACATAAACACAAATTTATTTTCTTACATTTCTGGGGGGGAGGGCAGAAGCCCTAAAATCACAGTGTTGGCAGGGCTGTATCCCTTCCAGAGGCTCCAGGGAAGAATCCGTTTCCAACGTTCCTGATCCTGTCCTCCGCAACATAGCGTCTTCCTCTCTCCTCTCTTCCTGCACCCTCTCCCACTCCCTCATTCCATTGCCTTTTCTCACTCTGATCTTCCTGCCTCTCTCTTATAAGGATTCTATAGTGGCTGCACCGGCCCATCCAAACAATTCAGGATAATAGCTCCATCTCAAGATACAAAACTCCCTTTTTGCCAAGTGAGGTCAATATTCACAGGGTCCGGGGATTAGGAAGTTCCATCTTTAGGGGACCATTGTTCCTTCTATCAGAAAGGGATGACCTTTCTGAGGAGGTAACACTTGAGCACAGGGTCTGAGGCAGGAGCAAGCTTGGCATGTTCTAGAGCAAAGACCCATGGGAACAGAGCTTGGCTGAGGGGGTACAGGAAATGAGATGGAGCCAGGGAGGTGGAGGGGCTGGGGAGAGCTTCTTGGATATTACTTGACATTTGGTGGGCAACTATCCAAGGATTTTAAGCTGAGGAGTCCCATGATTTGATTTATGCACTTGAAAGATCAAGATCCTCCAGCTTTTCTGGATAGAATAACCACATGGGGTGACACTGGAAGCGGAGAAAGAAAGAGAGGCTTCCACAATATTACAGGTGCGAGGTGAGGGTGGCTTAGACCAGGGAGCTGCTGGTGAAGAGGGTAAGGACCCAGTGGGTTTGGGATAGAGTTTGAAGACTAAGAAGACTCTGAGCAAAGATTCAGGGGCAAGTAGCTTACTAGGAAGGTGGATCCCAAGCAGCACAGTGAGAGTTTGGGAAAAAGACAGGGAAGGGAAGAAAGTCAATAGCGGGTACGTGCATTAGCTGCTGTGGACACTGGGGCTCCATCCAGCTGGGGTCGCTGAGAATCAGAACTGTTCCACAGAGGGTGAGCACTCACCCCATCCCCTATTGACTAAGGGCTCCTCGGCTCTTCTAGATGCCCCCATGACCAAAGAACCCCCTTGGGCAGAGAACCAGGAGGATGTTGGCCTGAAAGAGAACTGTCCCCAGTGGCCTCCAGAGTGGGCTAAGGAGAACAGTGGGACACCCAAGCACCTGTTACTCTCAGATCTTTGCATCTTCCAGGAAGGATGGGGCAGAGGACTCTGATTGGTAGGTTGAGGGAGGTAGGTGGTTCCTGTCTATTTTCTCAGTGAAAGAACAGAAGTCATCAGCTAAGAAAGTAGACAGGGTGAGACGTTGGAGCTCTGAGGAAAGCACTGGTATGACATCGTCATGGACAATCGTGGGAAGGCGGGTTTACCGAGAAAACACAGCATGGGGTGGAGCAGTGCCAAGTGCCCATTTTGAGACCAGAGACCGACATCCAAGTTAGGTATCTCTTAGCCCCGCTCAGGGGCTTGGGTGTCAGCAGACAAGTGGTCTGGTTTGATTAGGGCTAGGATAGTGGCAGGTGTGAGTGAAGAAGAGCAGAGTGGGGACCAGGAAGGTAAAGTTTATGCTTCACCATTAGGAGGAACGCGGGTTTTGTGGGGCCTGAAATGTAAACACTTTTGGGTTCCCTCTTTAAGAAAAAGCTTACAATATCACAATATCACAAAAATAAAATTAAAAACAAGTGAATTTTTTTAAGAATGAGAAAATAAATCATAATTTTAACATCACAAAATCCAGAAAACCAACGTAATTTGTTATTAATTAGCTGCCTGATACAACCTTGTATTACTTCTTTCCTGCCTTTTTTTTTTTTGCCTATTCATGTGACAATAATTTTGTGTTATTTTCTATACAGAGAATAAAAAGATAATTCTTTTTTTTTTTTTTTTTAAAGATTTTATTTATTTATTTGAGAGAGAGAGAATGAAAGACAGAGAGCATGAGAGGGAGGAGGGTCAGAGGGAGAAGCAGACTCCCTGCCGAGCAGGAAGCCCGATGCGGGACTCGATCCCAAGACTCCAGGATCATGACCTGAGCCGAAGGCAGTCGCTTAACCAACTGAGCCACCCAGGCGCCCATAAAAAGATAATTCTGCCTTTCGTCTACAAGGCTGATTTGTACTTGTTTTTTTTCTTATTGATAGTTGAGGAAATAAAACATGTAACTTCACGCGGATATACTTACTATTTGCAATACTTCATGGAGCTCCAGATGAGTTAATGTGAAAAATCAGGTGAACCTTTTGTCTTAATCCACCAGCCCATCTACCTACCTCTCCATCTATCCATCCCCCATCCATCTGTCTGGCTATCTCCATCCACTCTCCCACAAAGCCAGCCACCCCTCCATCCACCCAGCTGCCCACTCTCCACCTATCCACCTGTCTGTCCACCCATCTGCCTACTACTCACCTGTCTCCTCCCCTCCATTTATGTTTTTAAAGATTGATTGATTGATTGATTGATTTGAGAGAGAGAGAGTGGGGGAAGGGGGCTTGCAAAGGGAGAGGGAGAGGAAGAATCTCAAGCAGACTAGCTGCGGAGCTCGGAGCCCAGCACAGGGCTCGATCTCACAATGCTGAGATTGTGACCTGAGCCTGAGATCATGACCTGAGCCGAAACCAAGAGTCAGATGCTCTACCGATTAAGCCACCCAGGTGCCCCTACCCCTCCATTTAAATCCTCATTAGGCATCTGATAAATATAAGACATGAAGCTCAGTGTTTCATTTAGACAACTGAAGCCTTTTCAAACTTTTTCATTTCCATTTGCATTTTCTCGGTTTCTGTTTATCAGGATGTATTTTATGCACGTGAATCCTTTGTCTCATTTATAATCTCATCTTCAAGACCACGATCCAAGCCATTTCTCTCCCCACAGAGGCCCCTTCTCCTCCGCACTATTTACATTGCTTGCGCATGACTAATTAACTTCTCTAATCAGAATAAGCCTCCTCCCTACACTGTGAGCGTTGGGCAAGAGCGCATCATAGCACTACGGTGTCATTTTCTAAAATTTAATAAGGAAACAGTAGCTTGGGATTTATAATTTTTCCAACATTTCCCCGGGGAGAGATGGATAAATAAAATCCAGTTCAGTAGATAATAGAGAGAAAAAAAATGCATGAAGGAAAGAATTATTGGAAATGTATGCTGAGCCTGTGGTGACTTCAGAATATAGAGAAAGGATAATCATAGTTGACATTTATGAAGTTCTTACTAAGTGCCAGGTTCTTCGCATGAATTACGTAATTTAACTGAATTATCATTGCACTAAACGATAAATTTAGCTGTTACTCCATTTTGAAGATGGGGGAACTGAGGTATTGCTCAGTGTGGGAGCCAGGCTTCGGCAGTGCACCTGGCATCGGCCCCAGGGCAGGCGGGCTCTGGAGCCCAGGCTCAGCCCCACCCTCCTAGCCTTTTGTATGTGGAGGAACCCGGAGAGGCGAGGCATAGTGGAGACCAGATGGCCAGCGGACATAGCAAAGCCTGGGAGTCAAGGGCTCCAGGAGCCAGTCTCCTTCCAGTTGGTAGCTTGTTGTGTGACCTTGGATAAGTCACGTTCCCCTGAGAAGACTGGATTGATGATCTCCCGTGTCTGTTCTCGCCTCAAAGCCTGGGCTATCTACATTGCTATCTATGGAATTCATTTATGGCATTAAGCCAAAGTTGCTGCAGTTAGGCAAGCAACCAGAATTAACCAGAGCAAGGACCGCAAGTAGAAATACCAACATGTCAGCCATGAGACACAGTCTGGACAATTCTGTGCCTAGAGAGAATACCAAGGAAGATCCCAGCAATTGGAAACTGTGGCCCACAGCCCTTTGATGCCATCACCCGGAGGCTCTGCAGCCCCTGCGCCGTCCTTCCCAGGTACCAGCTTACACAGAGCCACATAACAAGCACCCAGCACAGACGAGACCAGCATCAGGGACTTCTCCATCCAACAAACACACACTGTATACCTACTGTGTGTCCAGGAGGGACCAAGTTGCTGGAGACGCCAGAGGATAAGAGCAGAGACAGGAGGCAGACATCCAGACACCCAACTTAGAGAACCACAAGGCACCCTATATGGGGAGTATGCACAAAAGGTTTTGAGGGCACAGACTGGGAGCCCTTAATCCATGTTCTCCCCAGTCCTGCAGGCTTCTTTCAGTTCCTCAAACTCGCCCTGCTCCTTCCTTTGGCCTTCCCAGGTTCCGAAATGCCCTTCCCCTGTTCTAGGGTCAACTGGCTCCTGCTCATCCTCCAAGGGTGAGATTACAGGTCACCTCCGGAAAGAGGGCTTCTCTCAACTGCCTTACCTGAGAGTTCCTCTGTCATGCTCCATCTTAGCGTTTGGTTATCTTTATATAACCTGCCACTGTTTAAATAATTGTGTTTGCTTATTTACTTATTATTTTTTTATCTTGTGTCCTCACTAAACTCTAAGTTCCAGGAGGACAGGTGCTAGGGCTGCTATGTCTACCACGGCACCCCACTGCCCTAATAAGTGCCCATCACATCATTTCAAACATGTTTTGAATGAATAGATGTCTGGGGCAGGGGTCAGGGGAGGCTTCACAGGGGAGACATCAGAAGGAGCAGGGTCCCCAGGTATGCCAAGTGAGGACAGGGCTGTTCAGGAGACCAGGAGGCGCAAAGGGACCCAGGTAGGATCAAGAAGGGTGATCCCATGGGGCGCCTGGGTGGCTCAGTCCATTAAGCATCTGCCTTCGGCTCAGGTCATGATCTCAGGGTCCTGGGATGGAGCCCCGCATCGGGCTCCCTGCTCAGCGGGGAGCCTGCTTCTCCCTCTCCCACTCCCCCTGCTTGTGTTCCTGCTCTCACTGTCTCCCTCTCTCTGTCAAATAAATAAATAAAATCTTTAAAAAAAAAAGAAGGGTGATCCCAGAACACTGCCTGATTGGGAATGAGAGACTGCTCCTGACTCCAGCCTGTGGATCTAAACCTTGGAAGTGTGTGCTCTTCCATCTTTCTTCTTTGGGTAAATGTTGAAACAGGGAGCAAACACAACTGCTCAGTCTAAAATAAAACAGGGCTAATAAAAACAAGGACATGATGCAAATTATAGCTTATTAGATGCAGAAGGTAGGGGGGAACCTCACGGTTGATAAAACTGCTCAGAGGTGTAGGCTTTTCTGTGAGGAAGGCTGTGCTCATTCGTTTCATGATTTGTCTCCAGATTATTCTACTAAAAAAAAAAAAAGGATATACTACGTGTGTCTTGGTATAATTCCTAAAAGAACTAGCAGACAATCATTATCACATTAGTCTAATTTATACTAATTTATACTTGCTAATAGCCCCACTGTGTCATTCTCATCCCAGATGAGATCAACTCCAGACAGCACGGCTCTGGCAGGGAAGGCCAGGCTAGGCCTGGGTACCAGGAGCATCTGTCTGTCCTCCCACCCACCCCAGTCATCAAGTACCTTCCTCCCATCTCATCCTGACTTCACCCATAAGGAAGGGATGACGGAAGTCTGAGCCTGCCCTTGCGACTTCCTCAGAGTCTCGGCATCACACAAATTTGGTTTTGTCATCTTCCAGGCTCCACCCAAATGCAGATCCTAGTCCGTTCCCTGTGTGTTCCACATTCCCATAGAAAATATGCTCAGGGCTTCTGGTTTTGTGTGTGTGTGTGTGTGTGTGAGAGAGAGAGAGAGAGAGAGAGAGAGAGATTAACCAATGCTAAATGACAAGGATGCCGTGTTACGTCCAGATTAATTCCAGACCTGCTCATCACAGGGCTGGTGGCATAGTGCACACCCCAGAGGGATTAATGATGATTAGACGCCCTCCTTGTGGAGTGGAATTGGAGAAGTGGTAATTACTTGGTGTTTATGCCTTCTCAAATGAAACGAATGAGCACAGCCTTCCTCACAGAAAAGCCTACACCTCTGAGCATCATCCACAACCTAGGATTTCTGCAGCTGTCAGCTGTTTTTGACCAACCTAATGGAAGCACCCACCCCACCCCGGCTGGGGACTATAGTGGGATCTTGCTGGAACTAGTGGGAACTTGCTGGATGGTGAGATTGTTCAGGAAAGCCACCACATCATAACCCAGAGATTCCCTTGTCATAAAACAGAAGCAAAATTATGCTGTGAAATGGGTACAATGAAGAGTTTCTGTTGAAGCAATAAAATGTTTTTCTTTGCCTTGCTAAACCCAGCTTTGGAATCCACTGCTGGAAAAACAGGATTCTTGTCCCACCTGATTATACTTTAATTTTTGAAACTAGCTGTGCTCCTCCAAAGGGAAGTTACACTTTTGACTCAACCAGAAACTTCTCAGTGATGAGGTATTTCATTAACACCCTGTCCCCGTGGTTTTGAAGTGGTGTCTGTCTCATGTCTCTTGGGGCCACTTGACAGAGTGAAAATGCTCTAAAGCTCCTGGGGACAGCCACTCTACAGCTATTTGACACAAGTGACAACCATGTTCCTTGAATTCTGGGAAAATGTGGGACTTCTTTCCTGCTCACGTGTGAGATACTTTAATAAACATCTCATTGGACCAATAGCTCAGGCCCAAGGAATTTGCTTTCCACCAAGAAGGCAGTTAGGGGACAGCAAGGCCCTGCTCCATTGTCACACTTGTCACAGATTCAGTGGAATAATGACTCTACTTCACAGTGATAATAAGGCAAACAGCTCCATTGAGTCTCCAGAAAGTCCAAAACCCATCTAGGAGCGTGGACGCTTCCTCCGGGAAACACTCTGCTAACAACAGTGATTTGCAGGCATTAACTATAAGGCAGGTTATTGTTCAAAGACATAACGGGTTGGCTCTCCCTTACCCTCTTGGGCAAGTACTCCAGTTTCTATTATCAAAACAACTACATAAAACAAAGGTGAAGAGTTCTATAATTTGGCCTATAAAAATGAACGGGACTGGGTCTCCCATAAACAGGAGCCCCAGGCTTTGCTCATTCCAGGACGTAAGTGCAATAATCAGCCTGTCCTGTGTCATGCCGTCCTGGGGAGAAGCAGGGGCGCACAAAGCCAGTGGCTCTGCTGGCTTGTTTCCCACCCTGGGCTCGGGACTGCTCCCCACAGGACTGGGGAGCTGTGACTACAAGAGAACTTCCGTGCACTCCCTCCTCGTTATATTATGGTTATTTGAACAAAGACAATGCATGTGCCTGGAGGGGAAAGAAGATCTCAGACTATACAGAGAAAGGTTTTCAGTAAAAAAGGACCACCTGCTCTCCCTGCTACTTCCAGTCCTCTGCAAAGATAAGCACCATCAAAGTTTTGTGCACATCCTTGGGTTAAAATACTAAAGTAACTGCATCTATTTGCACATGCTTTTAAAATATTCAATTAGAGTTAGGTTCTTTATATATGCTGTTCTTGATTTTTCCCTTAATATGTGTTAATGATCATTTCATATCATATAGATCTCTATTTCTTATTTATATCGTCTTTCTTTCTTCTTGTGATAAAATATACATAAAATTTACCCTTTTAAGTGTACCGCTCAGGGGCATTAAGTACATTCGAACTGTCAGATGCATAACCATAGGCAAAATCACTGTTATCCATTTCCAGAACTTTTCATCATTCCAGACTGAAACTCCATACTCATTAAATACTAACTCCTCATTCTCCCTCCGACCAGCCCATGATAACCTCCATTTTAGTTCCTGTCTCAATGAATTTGTCTATTTCAGGTACCTCATACATGGGGATTTCATGCAATATTGATCCTTTTGTGTCTGGCTTATTTCACTTAACGTAATGTTTTCAAAGCGCATCGCTGGTGTAGCCATTCCTTTTTATGGCTGAATAATATTCCATTGTGTGGACATATTCATCTCTCGATGGACACTTGGGTTGCTTTCATCTTTTGGCTATTAGTATACAAGTACTGTTGAGTCCCTGCTTTAAATTCTTTGAGGTATATGGTTAGAAGTAGAAGTGCTGGATCCTATGGTAATTGTATGTTTAACTTTTTGAGGAACTACCAAACCATTTTCCACAGCAGCTGCACAATTTTATATTTCCACCAGAAATGTAGAAGGGTTCCAATTTCCCCACATCCTCACCAATACCTGCCATTTTCCCTCTTTTTTAAAGTCATTGCCATCCTAATGGGTATGAAGTGGTAACTCATTACAGTTTTGATCTGCACTTCCCTAATGATTAGTGATATTGAGTATCTGTTCATGCGTGTATTGGGCATCCATATATCTTTGAAGGAATGTCTATTCAAGTCCTTGACCCATTTTTTTAAATTGGGTTGTTTGTTCTTTTTGTTGTTGAGTGGTATCTATTTTTAAGTAAATTTTTCGTTGAAGTATTACATAAATAAAGTACCAAAATCATCAGTGTAGAGCTTGATGAATTTTCAAAGTGAACACATTCAAGTAATCACCACCTATGCCAAGAAACAGACTCTGCCATATCTCACCCCAGTCATTACTTACCCCCAACAAATGTTACCCCCACCTGGACTTCTATCACTCATTTAGTTTTACAGGATTTTGAGCTTCAGACACCTGGAACCATGTAGTATGTACTACTACACTGTCTTTTATGCCTGTTTCTTTACTTCAACATTATGTTTGTAAGATTTACCTGTGTTGTTGTGTAGAGAAGCAGTTTGCTTTCATTGCTGCATAGTATTCCAATAATATGCCTATTCCACAATTTATTGACCCAGTCTACAGTGTTTGGATATTTGCATTGTTTTCAATTTGGGCTATTATAAATGATGCTGTTGGGAACATTCTTAATGTCTTTTGTTGATTATATGATGCAAGTCTGTGGGGAATACACACAGGAGTAGACCTGTGGGTTTATATTGGTATGCATTTGTTCATTCTTAGCAGAGGCTGAAAAACAGTTTCCAAGTTACAGAATTGTGTTTTCAGCTCAAATAAAGTTATTTTAGTTTAAAACATAAAAAAGTGATTGTACCAAGTTATACTCCATCCAGCAGTACAGTTACCCCAGAATAGTCTCCCAATTAATTTTAGTAATTCACTGTATAGATGTACATAATAAAATCATCCAGTTTCCTACTGAGCAACATTTAGGTTGTGTATTAGAGTTCCTCAGAGAAACAGAACCAATAGGATATATACAGATACACAGAAAGAGATTTATTATGAGGGTTTGGCTCATGCAATTATGGAGATGGAGACGTCCCACCATCTGCTGTCTGCAAGCCGGGAAAGCTGGTGGAGTGTTTTCAACCTAAATCTGAAGGCCTGAGAACCAGGAGAGCCAATGGTGTAAGTCTTGGTCTGAGTGTGAAGGCCCAACAACCGCGAGTCCCAGTGTCTGAGGGCAGGAGATGGATGGCCCAGGTTAAGTGGAGAACAAATCCATCTTTCCTCCACCTTGTTCTACTCAGGCTCTCGCTAGCTTGCCCATCCACTTCGATGAGATCCATCTGCCGATTCAGATGTTATTCTTTTCTGGAAACCCCCTCACAGACACACCCAGAAATACTATTTTACCAGCTAGGTGGGCATCCCTTAGTCTAGTCGTGTTGACCCATAAAATTAGCCATCACAAGTTGTTTCCTGTTATTTTATTATTTTTTTTTCTATTCTTTCCATGACAAACAGTGCTACAGTGGGCATCCTTACACACGCTAATTAGCAAATTTCTGCAAGCAGGATCATAGAGTAGATTCGTACCAGTGTAGGAACTTACCCATGCTCTATAGGACCCTGTCTACGCACTAAACATTTTGATGGACATGATCCTCCTGAGAGGCTGCAAACATTTCCACTCCCATCAACATTCTGAGATTGCCTGCCACACACCGCCTCCCTCCCCTGTCCCCAACACCTAATGTAATTTCTTTCCAATTCAATGCATGAACAAAGTCCTCTTTGTTGCTCTGATTTGCATTCTTTAATTATGGAGTGAGGTTCTCACTTTCATTTTTAAACTGTCCCTGAGTCAGTGACAGGAGGCAGCGGCTTAAACCCAGAGGCGCCGGCAGTCTCCCCATGCAGGGCACAGGGCACATCCCACTCCAAGTTAGTTGTCAGAGGGACCAGCCCTCAGGCTATAAAGTCTCAGAAGCATCCGGAGTGTGGTATCACTTCTGCCCCTCCTGGCCCTGCCATTGTAATGCTTCTTGGAGCTCCAGGAGTGAGTTGGGGTTTCAGGGGAGCACAGAGCAGCCTCCCGCTCGGCTGCACCCTCTCTCCCAGCCTCGCTCCCGAGGGCGCTTCATGGCTTCTGCTGAGGCAGAAGGGGATCAGTCTCCGCCGCCTTCTGAAGCACGTTCCTGAGGACTTGCCTGAGCTGTTGAAGGTCCTCACAGCCTCCTTTGACCAAGACAGTTGGCGCTTTGAATTCGGCCTCGGGTTGGGCACCGCACCTCTGTGTGACGTTGAGGCTGAGGCCCAGGCCGGCTGGTTTTCAGGAAGCTTTGGGGGCTGCTCTGGCTGCCATTAAGAGGCCACCACACCTGGGGGGGCTGAAAACTCCAGAAACCTACCCTCTCACAGTTCTGGAGGCCAGGAGTCTGGAAGCAAGGTGTCGGCAGGAACACCCTCTCTCAAAGGCTCAGGGGAGAATCTGTTCCATGCCTTTCTCATAGCTTCTCCATCACCAGCGCTCCTTGGCACTCCTCGGTTTGCTGTTGCGTAGCAACAATCCCTGCCTCCATGGTTGTCACACGGCGCCCTCCCTGTGTGTGACTGTGTCTAAATTTCCCTCTTCTTATGCAGACCCCAGTCACATCGGATTAGGACTCACTCTAATGGTCTCATCTTACCTTAATGACATCTGCAAAGACCCTATTTCCAAATAAGATCACAGTAACAGGTACAGGGTGTTAGGGTGCTTGGGGAAACACAATGCAGCCCATAATAGCGACCTAAATCTAGAAACTTGCCTCTAACATCTCACCTTTCCAACCCATTCTTCCCCTTGCCACCTGAGTCATTTTTCTAAATTACAGGCACTGTCTTCCCATTCCCTTTCCTCGGGAACCTGTCACAGCTGCGGCCACCTGCAGAATCAGCTCCAATACTATTTTACCAGCTATTTGGGCATCCCTTAGTCTAGTTGTGTTGACCCATAAAATTAGCCATCACAAGTTGTTTCCTGTTATTTTTTTTTTCTATTTTTTCCATGACAAAGAGTGCTACAGTGAGCATCCTTACACATATTAATTGGCAAATTTCTGTAAGCACGATCATAGAGTAGATTAGGGAATAGGAAGCATAGGAAGGCCTCCACTGTCTGGCCCTTTCTAGTTTCTGCCTCATCTCTCACTGCTTCCCCATCCACGTACCCAGCATTCCAGCAGCCCCCACCATCTGCCCTTCCCCAAACATACCCCGTGCTTTGACTTTGATTTCTGTGCCCAGAATGTCTTTCCCTCATCCACTCTACATCCTGTACTCTTATTCATCCCACACCCCCCAAACAAGTGCCACCTCTGCCCGGAAGCCTGCACAATCCTGCCTGTAAGTGAATCCCTTCTCCTCTGTAATCCAGGACCTACGCCTTACATCACTTCATTCTGCCTATAGCCACGTCTCAATGCATGTGTCTTCCCTGCCAGATCATTTCTTCAAGCCAGGACACAGTGGCTCATTTGGGTCTCCCCTCTTTCCTCACCCCACACTGAGGACAGGTCCATATCCTGTCTTTGTATCCCAAGGGCCAAGCATAGCACAGCAGGTTCTTGGCAAGGAGTGTCTGTTCAATCAACCAATTCCTTGACGGCTTGAACCAGAATCAGGCTCATCGCTTGCTGGAGATCTGACTTAGTCCCAAGCTCAGAGAAGGTTGCAGATGTTAGTCACCAAGCACACTGCCCTGCAAGGAATGGTGGCTCTTGACACTGTTATTTTTTTTTCTTTTTTTTACCAAAAGGAGAGTGAACTTGACTTAGACTCGGCCTAGATGAAATTGCATTTCTTTTAGAGGTAGAACTGAGTTCCCTGAGGAGTACGAAAACATGGCAAAGTGGTGATGTTCGATGAGGAGAAATCTGGAAGCTTGCTGGTAGAGGTGAGTGTGGCACAGAATTCAGAAGGAGCTTCCTCCTTGCAGGGAGGTGAGCTACAGGGGGGCAGGGGCAAGGCCCAGAGAATGCTGTGAGGAAGGGTTCGGGGTTTTCCACATGCTGCCTCCACCCCATCTCCTTTGCCTGCCTGGCTCTGTCCCAGTGTTTCCCAGCTCAGTGAATGGCTCGACCGTCCACCCTGTTAGGCAAGTTGGCACCCTGAATGTCAGCCCTAACTTCTCCATCCCTCCATTTCTGAATCCAAAAGTACATCCTGTCAGGTGTATCTCTCGAATACTCTCAGAGGCCCAGGCATTTCCACAATCATCTCAGGCCAATTGTCCACCGTCCCTCCCTGGTTCCCTAACTGCTCCCCCATTTCTGACCCCACACTGCAGCCAAGAGGTGCTTCCAAGATGGAAATCAAGTCACATATAACACACACGCTCATACACACACAAACTACCCACTCATAAAACCTTCCAACAGTGGTTTCTCATTTGGTACTGGAATAGAAAAGAGAAATTCCCAGCAACGCCCACCAGGCTCTGCCCAGCCTGTGTGTCTCCTCTTCAGACTCATCTTGACTTTTCATCCCTCACTCACTGCCATGCTGGCCTTTTCTCAATTCGTGTAGCATGCACGTTCTCTCACCTCAGGGCCTTTAAACTTGCTGCTCCATCCTTCTGGAATGTTCTATCTTGAACCAGCTTAGCCCATCCTCATCCTTCAGATTTCCATTCAAGTACCACTTCCCCAGCAAAGCCTTCCCTGTCCCTTCTGAATAGGTCAGCTCTCCCATATCATAAAGGGCAGATCTGAATAGGTTAGATATCCCATACTATGTGCCTCTCCTCTTTAGTGCTTATCGTTGCTTGTATTTTAGTGGTTCGCCGTGTGATTATTTGATGCCTGTTTCTCACTCGCTGCACTGTAGGCTCCCTAGGGCGGGCACTACGTTTCTTCCTCGCTACTGTGTTCTCATGACCTGGATCAGTGCTTGGCATGTAACAGGTGCACAGTAAACATTTGCTGGATGGATGGGTAGTGAATGAATGAACACACGCCTTTGTACTTGCCCACGTGCCCACTTGATTGAAATCCCAGCGTCCTACACCAAAGGGCAAGGGGAAGAGCATTTGTATTAGGGAACGTGTAAAGGAAAGTGTTACTGGTCACCCAGCCTTTCATAAAATAATCTCAGTGAGGCCAGGGCTGCAGCTACGAGGGCAGTGAGTGAACAAAGTGCACGGACCCGCCGCCTCGTTGACACTAGTTCAAAACGCTCCCCAAGCAGCTTAGATAAAACCGTTCGGTGAAGGTTTTTGCATCAATTCGTCCATTGGAACCATAAGGGATCTCTGCCAAGAATAATCATTTCCCTTTCGGCACAGGTAGTGTGTCTTCTGAGAAAATGACCCCGTAGGTTTGGCTCCCTCTCTGGGCTGAAGACAGAGAACCGATGTCTACACAGTGGAAAAGGACCACGGTTTTCCTCATTCACTCTGCCAAATGGGCATGTGGCCGGCTGACTAAAATTACTCGTCCGCCTCAAGGAATTCAGGCAGAAGCAAAGAGAAGGGGGTGGCAGGAGTGAGGATGGAATGACACCGAGGGGTGAGGGCCACCATCTCCGCAGGCCGCTCAGTGCAGACCCTCCGGGCATCATCCTGCGTGGGCCTCACGGACACCCTTCAGATGTGGGGGCCGCCGCTGCCTCCTTGTGACTGACCAAGGAAGGAGGGGCTCAGAGAGGTTAAATGACTCGGCCAGAGTCCACGTGGAGGAAACCATGGTCCAGGGGCTGAGACCTGGGTCTGTAGGACCCAAGCAGCAGAGTGTGCCCTCTCGGACCATAAGCGGAGGAAATCACGTACCTCCCGCCCCAGCTCTCCTGCCCTCCAGCCTAATCGGTCCCACAGCTAAACACGGTGCACCAAACCCACATCTGAATGCCAGTGGTGTGGCTAGAAATTTGGAAAATCTCACAACAGCCCTGTGGAGTACAGGATTATTACCCACTTCTACAGGCAAGAAAACAGAGGCCTGGGGAGGTCAGTAACGTGCCCAGTCATGTCATTAGTAAATGCCCATCCTGGTAGTTGACCTTAAGACTCTGGCTGCAGGACTCCTGTGCCTTTGACCCCTTCTCCCATAGAACATTCCCCTCTTCTGCCCATAGCCAGTATCTCTCTCCTCCCTCCCCAAGCAGAGGTTCCCGGGAACACCTAAGGAAAAGGGATTAGAGAACTGAGACCCACTTGATGGAGAACCTGATGCCTGCTTTTCTTAAAGCCACCCTGGTTTCTTTGCACTCGTGGCAGGTGCAGATGGCAACAATTACCCTGCTTTATATCCAGAGATGCTGCAAACATTGAGACACGAAGTCAGAGATCACTTAGCAAGAGAAAGACATTTTATTAATCTCTCGGATCTGACTTAAATTAATGCTCTATAGTCTGTTCATTTGGAAACATCGGAAACCCTAACAGGATTCTTTCTCCAAAGCTGCTTTCCCTGTTCTCAGGGCAGGCTTATCCCACACACAAGCTGAGAGAGTCAACTGAAATCTCCAGGCTGCTGAGAGGCTGAAACAGACTTCCAGATGTCTAAAACATTCCTTCCTTCCTCAGAAGTTCTAGAAAGAGGTCAGATTTCACTGGAGACCTCCATCAGTCCCCAGGCACTTCAGAGTCCAAGGAGGTGTCGGGATGATGGTTCTTTTGCACAGTTTAAATTACATTGGCTGAGAAAGGAGAGGAGCCAAATACAAGGGAGAAATCCCATCGGTGTTTCCCTGACAGAAGAGCTCTTCCATTATGACTTCAATTATTCTTCCAGCATTTATGATTAAAATATAATCACTTTCAGAGGGTCCATAGGAGATAGGACTCTGAAAAAGAACTGATTCTCTCTGCACAGAAATAAAAAGATATATAGGATTTTAAAAGATACGATCTAAAGTTAGGTATGCGGTATTTGGGCAGGACCCATCCACATGTAAAATCCTCATGCTGTCTGACACACGATACCCCCAAAATCTGCCCCATGATCAGGAACGGGGCACGTGAGTGTCCATTGCAGGAAACCCTGTGAGGGCAGGAATCTTGGTCTAGAACAGAGGCTAGAATTTATTTTTTTTTTAAGATTTTATTTATTTCTTTGAGAGAGAGTGAGAGAGAGAACACAGAGGGAGAGAGCACAGAGGGAGAGGGAGAAGCAGACTCCCCGCTGAGCAGGGAGCCTGACATGGGGCTCAATCCCAGGACCCTGGGATCATGATCTGAGCTGAAGGCAGACGCTTAACCGACTGAGCCACCCAGGCGCCCCAGAGGCTAGCATTTAATAAATGCCTAATAAATATTTATTGAATGATCAAGTAAGTAGAGATGACTCAAATATCAATCAATAGGGAAATGTTCAATGAGTTAAGGCAGACAGAGCAAGTCTATGGAACAGAGGTCAGAGGTCAACTGTAAACTTATACCAACACGTAAGGCATCCTTGGTATACTGCTGACAGCTAAGTGAATGCCTTGCATTATCAAATTTTTATCAAAATGAAAAGAACAAAAGTCCTGGAAGTGTGTGTGTGTGTTCATGGGCATGGGTAAGAGTATGGAAGAATATACACAAAACTGTTAGCAGTGTTATATGTAGGGAGTTGGACTAGAAGAGAGGGGTTTATGGAATAGAAGACATCCACTATTTACTTTATATTCTTCTATTGGGCTTGAATTTTTAGCAATCAATGTCTATTCGTTTTGTAATTTAAAAGATACAGAAAACAAAGTCTGTTGCCTGTTGAGATCTCAGCGTACAAGCTTCTACATTTCCAAAACTCTGAAATTCATTGGCATTGATCTGTCTCTCTGGCACTCGTGGGGTTCCAGGCTTGAATGTCAGCCAGGCTTGGCAGTTGGCCACAGGACAAGGGTGATGGGCAGGCAGGGGTCATGAAGGAGGTTTCCAAAACACAAGGCTGAGCCCTCGCCAATCACTTTGCTTGAAGCATCAGAAATCAACTTATTCCCTGGATATAACTGGAGAAAGTCATGTAGGTTACGTGTCATTGGAGTTTTGAGAGGAAGCTCCGGGGTGACTGCCTCCCAGTGGAGAGGGGCTTACAGTATAAACCTGAAGTGCATATTCACTGGGAGGTCCAGACAGCGGACTGTGGCCGGGGCTAAGAGAGCCGTTGGAGGTGGTCACTGGGCTCTGCCAGCTACCCAAAGTCTCCTTCTTTCTTCCTTTGTCTTTTTTTCCCACCTTCTCTAAACTCTCCAAAGGGCTTCCTCGTCCTCAGTCTGCAGGGTTAACGCTGCTCTGTTCTGTTCTCTCCAGTGACATCCCCCAGCTCCATCTCGAGCTCCTCTCTCTAGCCCAAGACTGGCTCGGAAATAAAATACTAGCCCCCTGCTTCCTGCCTCTTGGAACAAAGCACTACCATCTCCTTTTTTGTTTATTTTTAAAGCTTATTACCAGTTATGAGGGACAGATAAGGGATTACAAAAACATGCACCCATAATTCCTAGAGGAATTATAAAAGCGTTACTCTGCAGTTCCAGCTTTGGCAGTCATCAGAAATACCCCCAAAGCTCGCAAAAGGCCCCATCCCTAAAGACTCCTGGGTCTGATAGATGTCCAGATAAAATTTTCCATGTACTTTTAATATTTTCTCACATGTAATTTAAATGAGTGAAATCGCTGGAAGATTTTCTAAATTCACCAGAAAGAAAGCTAAACCAATACTGACAGTCCAATGAATCACATTCCAGCAATAACATAAGGAACCGAAAAGAACAGGAAAAAAAAAATGAATGCCACAAAGAAGAAAAGAAAAAAAAAAAAAAAGCCTGCACCTTTTTACACCTAAAATTAAGTTAAAATTTTCTGGAAAATATTCCAGAAAACATTCTAATTAAATATTAATCGTACCATCCATTAGTGTATATTGGGGATCTAGATCATTGGCTTCCCCTCAGAAACCCATATTTCAGTCTTTAATATTTAGAAATTACAGCAATAAGGAGACAACAAGATTCTTATCCTGTTATTACATAAAACTGAAACACCAAAGACATGAACACATGGGCCAAATGATAGCCAGATGAAAAATTCTATTTTTGGCCAACAGAAGAACCTAACGTCAAGGCCACCCAGGACACCCAGGACGGCCTCTCATGGTCACAGTGGGGGGAGGCAGCCCGAGGCCCTTCCTGTCTGAGTTCCCTGCAGCATCCACTGCAGTCCAGGTGGAGAGTAGAGCTATCCAGGAAGGGATGCAGGGTCAGGCTGCACCCCTTAACCAGACTTGGGGCAGGAGATGCAAGATGGAATGAGATCATGCAGGGTTCGTGGGCTTGCCACTTGGCCTCCTCTTAGGATCAGATTCTGGGGAGCCAGAGATCCATAGGACTCAACAAGATCTCATCAGGGAGGGCCTCTGAGGGCCTCCTTCCCTGCCCAGACTACCAGAGTTTCTTCGATTTGCAAGTGCTAGACCCACTCTAGCTAGATGGCGGCTGGGGGGGGGGGGGGGGGGGGGGATGAATTCTCAGAAAGATCCTGAAGTATCTCATGGGCAGGTGTAGAGCTGAGAAGCCTGTGGTTTCTCTCTGCGTGTCCACCATTAATATGACTCAGTTCCCGCAATATTGCAGTGTAGTTCTGACACCAGCCTTCTGGAGTTAGACTCCGCAGCTTACGGGCTCAGTGCCCAACAAGACGGCTCTCCCTTCGCACACAAGCCACAAGCTTGTGGGTCCCCAGGCCACCTGCGCTTCTGAGCTACAGGCCACAAACTGAAACCTTCCTCCATCTTGCCATAGCAATAGCAAGAACATATTGATTATGTGACATTCAGAAATTGTATTAGGTCCTCAACTTTATAAAATAACTTAGGAAAATTTATATTAGGGAAACACTGACTCAAATCAGAAACAGCTGAGGATGAAAGATAAAGAGATTGGGTATGTCTGAACTATTGAAACAAATTTGTGTGATGTGATATAACAGAAAGCTCCAAGTATGCAGTAGCACTGTCCTGCCTGAGCACCCAGAGGCAGACTCCTATCACACAAGGAGGGAGAAATCCCCCCAAAGTGCTAATATCTGAGGTCAGGACATTCTTTCTGCTTTTGACTCATGTTAAAATCATTTATCCCACAGAAACTGCTCTGCATGATGAGCTGATAAAGAAGTGGTATTTCCCTTCTAGAAACAACTGGACAACAACCACTTGGATGCTCAGAATCTTGCCATGTTTGTGACATACTTCCCCTTTTCCAATCTGTCAAGTCCAACTGGAAAGAAAAGATTGATGCCCGTAAAGTACCCCTAGGACCTCTGACTCGTCCAACATTGACCTCTATGATCCCCATCAGACTCAATAAACAAATGAGCTTTGGGCAGCTTCTTTTACAATACTCTATGTACATAAGACTATCTATAGTTCCCCTTCATTCTAATTTGGAGGAATAAATATCAGGTTTCCTTTTTACAGCCCCAGTGATTTGTTGGCTGGTCAAAAGGTTGGATGGGTGGGAGAGGTAAAGAGTGCATCCTAGAGCAGATCAAAGAAAGTTCCAGTTGCAGGATGGTGGGGGGGTGGTGATGGGGGCAAGGCACTGTTCCTAGTCTGGCTTTAAGCTGCATGATACCGCTGGTGAGATTTATCTTCAAACAGATATAACCATCTCACCTTTTTTTTTTTGCAGACAGGCTGGCTCTAAGCTGTACTTACACACAAAAAGTAAAGCAACTGGAGGAAGCTCGGAGGTTGTGGGTTCTCCTCTTGGTTAGATCCGTCACAGTGCTGTTCCTCGACCATGAGGTTTAATCAAAAGGACAGTTTAGTGCAGTGACTGACAATCCATGGGCCACACATCGTGGGGGGAAAGGAACAATTTCAAAGACTCCATGAAAGCACATGGCAACAAGCACTGACGTTTTTATCTTTATTTAGTTGCCATAAAAAATAAAAATGACACCAGATATATGCCTGTAGGTGCCGTTAAGACTAACCTGCTTGAGAACCGGGTGTTATACGCAACTAATGAATTGTTGAACACTACATCAAAAACTAGTTATGAACTATATGTTGGCTAATTGAACATAATAAAAAAAAGAAAAAAAACATAAAATATTCCTCAAATTATCCATTGCATTTTGTCATTATATATGTGCTCAATTAACAGATTCTAAAAAGTACAACCATCATAGAGTGAAAATCTGTGCAAGTTTTTGCCATTAAAATAGGGTGTTTCTCAGTTCCCTAGAAGTCGGGAATTGCTTGTCTAGTCTACTTGTTTGGGGTACCTAGTGAGGATACGTTCCTCAAAACCCTAAATATTTACTTAATTCAATCAGCCAGCAGAGAATTCCACACATGGTGAACCGCTGTGTGAATGGCCTGGAGCATTATGCTCCATGTTTACTGGCTCGGGGGATACAAAGCATACTCAGAAAAGACCCCTACAGATGCTCAAACCAAAACATGTTAAACAAGAATGACTCTTAGAAACAGTAATAAGAGCCTCTTTGTGAGGCTTATTTTTCCAAACAAAATGCCCATGGAAGTTCAGCAGGAAGGATTTGGGGGTTAGCCATTCATGTTCAGCCCATGACTTGTAGGAGAGCTAAGAGTGGGTGTCATAGACTGCATGTTTGTCCCCCCCATCCCAGATTCTTATGTTAAATCCAAACACCCAATATGATGGCATTAGGAGATGGGGCCTTTGGAAGGTGATTAGGTCATGAGTGTGAAGCTCTCATGAGTAGAATTTTTGCCCTTAAAATAGGAACCCCAGGGAGCCCCCTCACCCCTTCTTCCATATGAGGACACAGCCAGAGGATGGTCATCTATGAACTAGGAAGCATGTCCTCACTAGATAGCAAACCTATTGGCATCTTGCTGTTGGACCTCCCAACCTCCAAAACTGTGAGAAATAAGTGTTTGTTGGTTAAGCCATGCACTCTATGGTATTCTGTTGTAGCAATCTGAATGGGCTACAACAACTGGGCTCTGCACTCAAGGAGTTTCCATCTGCTGGGAAAATGGAAGACTATAAATGATGAGTGTCTACTGCATGTCTCACATACAAATGTGATTAGCAGTTACCCAGAGAAGAAAGCAGTAAACTCCAACAAGAGAACCATAAAATGATGTGCCCCACAAACCAAGAAGAGGAAGATAGATTTGTAGCTGCTGGAGATCAAGGAAGACTATCCAAAGAAAGCAATATTTGATCCGGTCTTTAGAGAAGATTATTTTGTATGGCTGCTGGTGGACGAGAGAGTCAGATCTTAGGTAAAGTGTAGCATTGAGACTTGGGATCTATATGCATTTTATGGAACATGGACTTACTAGACTCCAAAGATAGGTATAAATGCTAATGGTTTCTTTACTTCACCCCTTAGTCACTGTGGACCTTGTCCACCCCAGAGATGACATGGGAGCCAAGGCTGGATCAACATGTGACCCCAGCATCCCAGCCTACGGCTACAGTGAAGGGTCACAGGAAGGGCATCAGCCCAGGTATCCCTGGCCCTTTTCCCATGTGCATGATGCAGGACCTCCAGCCCCTTGAGAAATGCATGTGTACATTCACACACATGCACCCACCCCACCACCCCCCCACACTCCTACTTTGAAGAGTCACCAGGGAGTCTTCACATAGGCTCAGGATAACTCTTGCCCTCTCTTCTGTCCTGCAGCACTGACCCTAATGCTGGAGTCAAAGGAGTAGACACTCCATTTTCCCAGTGCCGCCAGCCTTGTCTGGCCAGAGTGGGGTGTTTTCCTGCTCCAAAGCCCTGCTGTACACCAGCATAGGTGGAGCAGACATCCTCTCTTCTCTTTGGGTTGTCATGGCTCCCACCCAAAGCCATGCCATGCACGCCCCTCATTGCTCCATTCTCTCCCCATAGCCCGTTTCTCTCCACGGGCCTCAGAGAGTCCAGAAAGTCAGATGAGCACCGCCAATGTCAGAGACCAACCTCAGCTCAATCTTATTTTCTCCACACTGTGCCTCCCACTCAGCTAAACACACCCAGGGAAATGGCCTCCTGGGAGTAGTTTGTTAGAAGGTGAATTCCAGAGAAGCAACTCAGGGCCCTAGACTTTGGGGAAAGGAGTGGGAGATGCCCGGCCTCATTTCTCAGTTCAGGTTAGTCAAGACTTGGTCTGGAGGGTTCTCATTCAATAGGTTTGGAGGTGTGGATGCATACTGCTACTTGTTTATCCAAACATCTTTAAATGATGCCAACGTACATCCAAAGCCAAGAACCACTGTAGGTGCTCCCAGCTGCCAGGAGGAAGTCAACATATTTTATCATCTCAAGCCCTCTGGGAAAGAAAAAAATATCATAAATACAAAGGATTGGATTTTTTTTAAGATTTACTTATTTGAAAGAGAGAAAGTGTGTGTGTGTGTGTGTGTGTGTGTGTGTGTGTGTGTGTGCCGCGCGTGCGCCAGCAGGGGGAGGAGCAGAGGGAGAAGGAGAGAGAGAATCTCAAGCAGACATCATGCTGAGTGCAGAGCCTGACACAGGGCTCGACCTCATGACCCTGAGATCATGACCTGAGCCGAAATCAAGAATCAGATGCTTAACCCACTGAGCCACCCAGGTGCCCCCCAAGGATTGTTTTTAACCAATGAGATGTTGTGTGAAACTATTAAATATGTGCTCAAGACCCAGCAGAGCTTGGGTCCCAGTAACTCCAATCTTTAGATGGTTTTGAACCTGGCAGAGGGAGTGAGGAATCCGCAATTATCCCAGGGTGTTTGCCTCTATTTCTGCATTGCTTTACCCATTGCTTCAACCACAATGAAGAGACTTTTGTGGAGACTCGCTGCAAAAGACTTCAGCTACAGGAATAGTGCTAACATGACCGACGTGGTAAAAACTGAAATGAAATGTGAACCAGCAGACTATTAGAGCTTTAGTAGACCCTCAGGGCAAAATTCTTCCGCTCTGCTGTTCCTATTCTAGCCAAGTGGCCCATCAGTCTTTGCTCTGCATGCCACGCCATTTTTTCCACACAACTTCCGGAGGTGCAGTTGCCAATTTCCTGCCGACACCCATCCACCCCCGGAAAGGCAGAAGAGATCTTCCTTAACAGGCTCTCTGAGAGCCTTCCTCAACGTAATGTTTCACAGACCCCTAGTCATCTTCAAAATGGAAGAGGAAACACAGCCCCATCTGGCGATTTTGAATGCTTCCATTTTTTAATATTTTACGAGAAATGGTATTTTAAAGTAGTACTCAGAAATCAATATTTAAAAAATCTTACCATCTTATTATTCAAATTTTTACAAATATGCCAACAAAGCATTATCTTATTGCAAGTGGCTCAAAGAGCCATTAGAAGAGGATCTTGTTCTTTTAACCTTCCTGTAAGTATATTTCTATTACCCTGAAATCTATGTTAATATCATAATGGCTCCATCCTGCCAGCTAATGTGATGTATTATGAAGTATGAAGAGCTGAGTAATTTCCATATTATGGGACTCAAATCTATTCTTAACGGGCACCTAAATGTGTATTTATGTATTACCTCACAATAAATCACAGAAATGACCCAGAAGTTTTAAGCACATATTTGAAAACTCCTAACAGCTCCAGAAATCTCAATAAATCTTACTGTACAAATTAATATGTAATGTTTCATTTGACTTACACAAGAAAAATGTATTTTAAATGCCTACAAGCAAAAAAAAAACCCCACATTTATGTATATCACCTTTAAGTTCATTTGTCAAGAGGAGAAAAGGAAAAAGAATGATGTGTCATATTCCTGAAAAATCTATTGATTTAATTCTACTTCTCATAAGTGAGATGTTTCATAAAAAAAAAAAAAAAAGACTATGCTTTGAGGAGAAATTTTGAGTTCATTATTCCAGATAATTTAAATTAAATTAATATCCATTTAAAATATTTGGATTTTTGGAAACAATCTGAGGTTTGAATTCCTTACGTAATATAATCACATCAGGTATCTCTTGAGGGTCTTTGTCAATCTCTATTCTAGGATTGTTCCAGCTCTTGGCACAACCAGTCATGGCCATAAGATTTTGGTGTTTTCTTCAAGTCTCTACCCAAAAAGGTCTAGATTGCTTTTCCCTCCATGGAAAGAATGAAACTCACTCTGCTGATTGAAAACTAGAAATCACCCTATAGAAACTGCACTGTAATGAATTGTAATTCATTAGTGGCAGGTGGGCCTTTTCCGTGGTGTGGACTTCCACCCACTCTCTGGGCTGGACCCCTTAGGCCACAGACAGGAGATCATGTCAACTGTTAACGCACAGGTCACATGTGTCTATGGCCATCATGCTCCCAACATCTTAGTCAAGCAGACTGTGATACTTTAAGATGATTTCTATTCTTCTCCTCATTTGTTGCCCTTCCCCTATTGAAGCAGATTCTACGTTTCATTGCTTCAGGGGAGGAATACGCCAGGCAGAAAGCCACTAGCCTAAAACTTCTTGGCTTTTGTTTTCCAAATCCTGAGCCCAATGTTGGACAGAGCTGGCGGAAGATGTAGTGGGGCTCCAAGAAGCAGGGTGGTGCAGGGAGGGTCTTCCCATTGAAGAAGAGACTTCCCTGAGATGGGAAGGAGAGCAGCAGGGATCTGGCCTCCCCTCTTCCCACACCCCAGAGACAGCCGGACCCAGAGAGGACCCAAAGGATATGCTCAGAGGCATCGAGGGTCCCAGGCTCCCCACAGCTCCCGCCCCTAGCACAGCACAGAACGGCCCCTCATTCTGAAGGATGAGCTGCTCAGCAGAGGGACAGACAGCGGCTGGAGACACTTTCCCTTTCCCAGCTCTGGTCACAGCCACCACGGGGTGTGGGGGTAATCCCACAACAACTGAGATGGGATTCCCCTAGTCTGGTAGTACAAGGACTTGGAGCTAAAACTTAGGTTTAAATTTTTAAAACTTCAGTGGTATTTCTTATACACCTGAGTTTATGGCCTAAGCACCACTCAGTCTCCCTCTCTACTTCAGTGAAGGTTGAGATGGTTGAAGGGCAGGTAAAATTTACAATTAAAGTAAAGGGAAGCTAACATTTCTTATTCTAAATTATGCACAACAGAAATAGGGGTGTATGCTTAACAGAAGACGTCTTCTAGAATGTTCCCAGGAGCACTTCCCATAATAGCCCCAAATTGGAAACTTCCCAATGCCCATTGGTGGCAGAATGGATAAATAAACCACGGTATTTGCACACAATGAAACAGTGCCCAGCGATGAGAATGAGTTTTCAACTACACGCAATGTAGATAAGCCTCACAAACAAAATGTCAAGTGGAAGAAGCCACAGGATTCTGTTCATTTAAACTGTGAAAACAGGCAAATGCATCTATGCTGTTAGAAATTAGGGGCATGGCTGCCCTTGGAGAGAGGCAGCGATTAGAACCAGGCATGAAGGCGCTCCTAGGATGCTGATTTGAGTTTATGAGAATTCTCTCAGCTGAGCACTTATGATATGGGCACTTTTCTGCATGTATATTTCCCTTCAATATAAAAAAAATTAAGGTAAGGAGAGAGTTTCGGACAAAGTGGGCAGAGACAGAAAGCTATATTGGGACAGATGGAGGCAGACAGGGACAGACAGGGACAGCACTGACAGACACCCCACCCTCTCCTAAAGCATGAGGTATGTGGCCATCATTGGGGTATTAAACACACTGGCTTGGGATAAGGAGTTGGGGATAAAAGATATGATGTTTGAAACTACAAGACCTGGGTTGACATTCCGACTGTTTGTAGGAAAGGTTGGCACGTAACAGGCAGCCCACCAGCACTGCCCCCCCTTCCCTTCTGATCACCTGCTACCTATGAGCAATGGCACTAATGCTTCTGAATTTTATAATGGGCAGAGCTGTACAAACTCTCATAAATACTCGGTGCATGAGGAAAGGATTTCTATATCTGGAGACAAACATTTGCATCGGTTTGTTCCTGAGTGTGGTAAAATATATAGCTTGCAGTATTTCTGAGGGGGGGGGTGGAGGATAAGGCCACTCACCCATAAGGCATAGCAATTTAATGACTGTTATAAATTGCTAAGTGATTTTTTTCAAAAACCATAGTATCACTGGAATCGTGTAGAGCCATATAAAACTGTGCCCAGGATATTTCCATTTTGACAAGGTGGGCTATCACATGCCCTGCTTCCCTCTCCTTTTGGACTAATCTGCATCCCATCCAACCCTGTGCAGGGCACAGATGATCTTCAGACTCGCTCACAAAGCCCCTCACCAGGGGTTTCTCGAAGGCCTGAGAAATGTTATTTTAGCTAGGGACCTACAAGCCCCTGGAGGATGGGGCCGTGGGTTATTAATTGCTGGCGTTAATATACACCAAAAGAGTATATATTTGGACACAACCCTCATGACTGCCCAAGCATTTTCCCTCTTGATTTATTCTTCTCCCTTATGTGAACGCATGTTCATAATCTGCATTACCAGTCCTCTAATGATGCCACATCAGATCCAAATGTCATCTCATTATTTCTGACACTCACAGAACCCACAACAGTAAAAGCCAATTATAGGCTAGAGAAATCCCAGAAGACCTTGCCTACTATAACAGCTAATAAGCTTCAGCAACGTTATACTCAGTGGTGGCCCCATACAATGGATGTCTGCGCATATCTCTCCTGGGCAGTGGGCCCTTCCATTCATAGGGTGAAGAGATCTAGCAGGGCATAGCTGGCTGTTGGAACGCTCTGGGAGAAAACCATGGGATTCATTAGCAGCCGGATGACAGAAGTGCTGTGTGTTATCCTGACAGAGACAGGAATCGGTTTCAGATAGTGGTTCATTGACTGAGTCCACTTGGCTGAGCTGGGACCGCATTTATAGATCCTGTGGAGAGCTACCCAGAGGAGACATTTGCTGAAGATCTAAGGTAGGAGTGAAGCAACAGCCATTGCTTTCAGAAGGTTGTCATGGTGAGGCGAGGTGGAAACATGCTGAAGTGTGGGGGGATTCTAGCTTGTTCTTTTTCTCCCCTCAGAACACACCCAGCTCTTCGTCCTAAATGCCAACCTGCTGACAACGATACACCTAGACCCACCTCAGACAGAGAGAAAGATGGCCACAGACTTCACCCCTGGCCTCCTTGGAGGTCCCCCTTCAGCAGAGGGACCTGTGTGGCAGCTGCCCAGTTTGGGCAGCAAGCTCCGACTTTCTACTTCCAGAAGACTAGTTAATGACTTTTCTCTGACCTTCCAACTTCCTTTCTGGATTCTCTTTCCAGTTTGAAGGACTGGCCTCGTCAGTGGGGACAATGGAGGCAACAAGTGGGAATTCATTTCTTCACAAATATTTATGCCAGAATCTTCCATGGACCGAGCACTAGAGATACAGAAGGAAAAAGACAACCAGTCCCTGTCCTCCTGAGCCTGCACACCTAGCAAGAGGCTCTGTCGTTTATGGGCGCTTACAATATCCCAGACACCGGGCTAGTGCTCTACGTAAAGGATTTCATTTAATCCCCACAAAAACAATTTTATAACAGAGGTACTATTACCACTTCCATTTACAAACAAGGCAATGGAGGCTTAGTGAGGTGAAGAAACATGGATGCCACCCAACCCTGGAAGGCATATTCTGACCCACTTTGCCATTCAGTCCCCTTGAGCAAGAAGATCCCCCAAAACACCCAGACAAGTTTCCAGTTCAGAAGGCACACGCAGCAAGAATAAGCCAGCCCCTGAGCGAGCCTCTTGTCTGGTGCTCAGGGCTTTTAAGTGGCTTCCGTTTCTGAGGAAAACACTACCCCTGCAACGATGCTATTTTGGTACCTGAACAAGCCCTTACCGGGGGACTGTGGATGCGAGGACAAGGCCAGCTGCTGGCCAGAGACACGGCCAGATGGCAGGGCGGGCCCAGGCCCATGGAGGTGGTGGTGGTGGTTGTTTTAATACACAGAGATATTAAATTATCAACCAAGTTCAAAATATGGTACTTGATTTTCTCTGTTAATAAATAAGTGGTGAGTGAGCCAAAAACAAGCCCAAGAAGAATACCCAACTGTTGATGGTGGTTTTCCTCAGAGATGAGGGAGAAGGGAAACGATTCCAGAGAACCCTCATGTGGCAAGTCAGACATTTCATAATACATTAATTTTTTAGCAGTGAGGATACAGACTTTGGTAACCAGAAAAATAACCAAATGAAGCTGCTATGAAGGCCAGGAATCTACATTGTGGTATTGGTTCAATTAGAAGACATCCTCACTTTGGGGCACCGGGGTGGCTCAGTTGGTTAAGTGTTGGACTCTTGATCAGCTCAGGTCATGATGTAAGGGTTGTGAGATGGAGCCCTGTGTGGGGCTCTGCGCTGAATGTGGAGTCTGCTTAAGATTCTCTCCCTTCCTCTCCTTCTGCCCCTCCCCACCACCCCCACTTGCAGGCGCATGCTCTCTCTCTCTTAAAAAAAAAAAAAGAAGGCATCCTCACTGCAAGCACTGTTTGTGCATGGGCAGCCCAGTGGCCCAGACCATGTCTTCCTCACTCTCTGCCCCCAGCCCTTGCCTTCACATATGTTCAGAGAAGAGTGCTGCATTAGTGATTGCCCTGCAGTAATGAAGTCCAAGTTCACCTGTAATTGATCTTGCCTTGTTCCTCTTTTCCAATTCAAATCGAGTCCAAACTATCAATCACTCCAGCAGAGCCCCGAAAAACTACATATACTGATCTTCTGAATGTTATCACCTGCTGCTCAGGAAATATTGAACCCGAAAAACTTGACGGCAATTTCATTACAATTTAAGAATATCATGTATAGCATTTTTTGTGGTCCTGTCACAAAACAATCTGTAAATACATATTATTCAAACGGATATGCTAACGAAAAGGACAGATTTGAGTTGCCAATATTCTTCTTGGATTGATTTTTACCTTTTTATGTCAAAGAAAGTCATGCATAACCTGAACTGAAACTTTGCAAAAAGACAACTTTTCTTCATTGACAGCATCCGTAAGAGCCAGGAGTCTAACTATACAGCTGGGACCCATGAGAATTAGTCTTTCTGAAATCAATAAGAAATCCCAATTCTTAGGGATTTCCAGTCCCATTGTATGGTTTGCAACAAAATAAAACCAAATTTCAATAATAATTTCATCTTTTGGTGAATAAAAGTGTTCAAAAAGCACAAAACTGTGGGTTGAGCCACATTGGACAATTTGTGCCTTCCCACCCACTGGGCATGTGGATCTCTGCCCTCCATCCTTGAATTCCCCACCCCATCAATCCTGCTTATCATCAACCCCCAGGTGGACTATCACTCTGGGAGGCATTACAGGACCTTTGGCACCTCTTAGATAGAATCAATCCACAAATCCTCCCCAATCCAACAGTTTCACATAGTTTGTATACTCTGAACTTCTGTTGTTGAGGGCTCCCTGGAGCTAGGGACTGTTTCTACTGCCTTTGGCCCCTGTGCCCAGACTGGTGCCCAACCTAGAACCTACACTCAATACTCAACACTAACAAACAAATGTGATGATGATCTGGATTCATCCAGCCTTGCCACATTGGCTGCTTCATACTAAACAGTCATCAGCTTCTCTAGAGCACTGTTTCCTCATCCAGAATATGTAGATAATTAAATAATCACTATATTACATGACTAGAATTGCAGAAACATCCAAGGCTATAGCAGATAGGAAAGCAATTTGTAAGGCATGAACTAATATATACATTATGGGACTACTCAGTGCTCAATTCAGAGCAAGTCTGAATTTGATCTAAAAAGAACAAAAAGCAAAGTTTTCCAATTTTAATTCTATATTCTTCCAATTTATTCAAGCCCAAATAAAGAATCCACTTATATTTATTAACATATCTCTGCCATATGTGAATTTTAAATCTTAACAGACTATCTGTAAGATCTTAACTGCCTTAGCCTACAAATTGTTCCCAGTTGGTCTCTCAGTGTATATATATAAATAAAATGCCATATATATATACATATATACCTATATATAGAGAGATACATATATGTGTACATATATATGACATTTTATTGGAAATCTAAGAATAAAAATAAAGACAGAAATTATGTTTTCTTTGGCAAGAAGATTATTTTTTGAAATTGATGTAATCTGTTCTATTTTTCTTATTCAGAAGTTGCCTTGGGAAACTGTATTTAATATCCCTACAGGGCTCCTGGGTGGCTCAGTCATTAAGCGTCTGCCTTTGGCTCAGGTCATGATCCCAGGGTCCTGGGATCGAGTCCCACATCGGGCTCCCTGCTCGGCAGGAAGCCTGCTTCTCCCTTTCCCACTCCCCCTGCTTGTGTTCCTGCTCTCGCTATCTCTCTCTCTCTCTGTCAAATAAATAAATAAAAATCTTTAAAAAAAATATATCCCTACAGAATTTGGGTTTTTTTTTAATACATTTTTTTAAGTAATCTTTACACGTGACGTGGGGCTTGAACTCACGACCCCAAGATCAAGAGTTGCACGCTCTACCAACTGAGCCAGCCAGGTGCCCCCTATCCCCACAGAATCTTTAAGAGATCTACTTTGAGTTAATTTTCTAGAATATTTCTCCCCATTTTCCAGTTTTCTCTTCTTCTTACTGCTTTCACTCAAAAAGCAACAAACATGCATTTTATACACTTAATTATCCCTGAAGTTCTAATTAATCTGAGCTCTTTCCAACGCAAAGGCTAAAATTCCAACAGCAACGATGAGTAAGCAGATGGGCTGCTTATGGGGGAAGCACAAGAGAAAATGATAAAACCTATTTTATATACCTTCTCCAGGCAAAAAAACTCCAGGTTCTTTACCACGTTATTAAAGTTATAAATTAATCCAGCTTGAGGGCTTGGCAAAGAAATAACAACTATGGAGAGAGGGAGAGTGGGGGAACGGATTAGATGAGGAGGAAGGACTGCTATATTGGGCACGTGGCAGGATTCTCAACTACAACTTCCTGCCACCACCGACAGGACTCTCCTCCACTGATTTATTCTAAAGTCCTCCTTCTGATGTCTGATACTGATGGAGAGCAGACAAAGCAGCATTCCATATGAGAGCTGGAAGCCCACTGGACTGCATTAGGAATGAGAGGTCTTTCTACAGACCTCTGATTTCTCTGTTGAACTCAGTCATTTTGCCATTTTGGACATGACACTGCATCTTTTTTGGTTAGTGGCTCTAACAATGTAGCTCCCCGTTGTGAGAACTGTAAATTCAATGGGAATAATAGCAAGGGTACCCATGAGGGCATGTTGGCATATGGTGTGGCAGATGAGGGTTCAACAAAGTGATATGTACCCTATTCTTTGCAAATGCCAGGTACTTGAGTATTTGCGAATTGAGCTATCTTGTGTCCCCTTTTTTGGCGAAGTACATGAACCACTGGCTACACCTCTAAGTTAGGGGTCGTGCGAAATCTACTAATCTGCTAATTATTCTTGGGAGTCAGCAGGTTGTCAGTGCTCAGACTTGCCACTTAAGAATGGTTATTTACATACTCAGTCCTTCACAATTCCCATAACACTTAAGAAATATTCACTCATATAGGAAAAAAATTATATTCCACACAAATTTATATTTTAGCTGTTAAAATGTATGCTCCAATTCCAACATTTCTGGAAAATATGATTACACACTGACCGTTCACTAAGGCAAGGAAAAAAACCTCTGTTTACAGCCAGGGTACTGGTATTCCCAGACCTAGCTCTGGGCCTTGCACAAATCACCTTTCCTCCCTGAGCCTACACTTCTCCAAAAGTAAAAGCTGAAGTTTGGTTAGATCTAGGGTATAAATAAGCTTCACTGTAAATCAATCAAAACTCGATATTATATTGAAAAGGATTGTGAAGCTGCATCCAAGCCTGGTAGGAGAAAGTGCAGAGATTGATTGGCAGCGTCTGAAATGAACAAAAAAAGTCAAAGGGTGCAGAGGCACTACCCCAGGGATGATTGCTAAGATCGAGAGATGTCTAAAATCCATGCAGAATATGAGTTCTGGTGTGTACTTTAATGTCACCTGCTCCAGAAACCCAATTCAAGCACAGTCTCTTAGGAAGCAGGGAATGGGGGAGTGATGCTCACCAGATTGTCTCTGGTCAAAGGAGTTCAGAGAGAAAATTCAAGAGTTGGGGCTGAGAGAGAACGACAGAGAGCCCTTGCAGAAGATCAGAATATGCCACCCCAAAATGTACCACTTTGGCATAAGGATTTTTTTGAGCTAAAGACAACTGAGAAAAAGCAAATGCCAAAAAGCTCTCTGCTCTTCCTCATTCCATGATTTTGCAATCGCCTGGCTATGCACTCAGCAAAACAATTTCTTGGTCTCTCAGTGTATGAAAAAAGCTTCCTCTTGCATTTTGCTACCCTGTGAAATAGACACACAGAACAGTATAAGGAAACTCCAGAGGAGAGCCCTCAAACTTCACTGGGGAAGCTTGATAAAAATACAGACTCCTGGGTTCCATCTCCAGAGAGTCTGATTCCCTTTATCTGGGTAAATCTCAGGAATCTGTATTTTAAACCAGTTCTTCAGGTCCCTGGAAAGTGCGTAGTAGAGGGGACCACACTTGGGGGAAAACTCCTCACTGGGTAATCTATCATGCAGAAATGCTAGGAGCAATAGACCCCCACCCTCCCTGAAATGAGCTGAGAGTTCTTTCTGATTGGTATCTGATGACATCCATCAAACATGTTAATGCCAACCACAAATTAACGACTTTTAAGCAATTTGTGTAGGTGGCTGCCCATGTAATCAATCTTAATTCACAAACACTGCTGACTGTCTACACAAGGGTAATAATGTATCCAACCTCACACATAAATCTCTCAAATGGAAATTAAGTGCGTAGATGTAAGACTGTGGTGGGCATTATTCAATGTCCTGAGAGGTAGCATTAGGTTAACAGGATTGAAGCTGAAAAATCAGTCGGACCATCAGGAGAGTGCCTGTCCTGTCCTGTTCAGAACCACACCCAGGCGCAAAGCCAGTGCTGGGACTTTCGGTAGAAACCCCTCTCCTCTGGGAGGTAGGTGTGCCATGAACCTGGAGACCCTCTGGAGGGCTGCAGTCACTTGAAAAAAAAAGGAGGGTGGAATTGGAAGAAAGCCAGTCTCATAACTCAGGCAAAGTGCTCATGCCCTGCATCAAACGGTGGAAATGACTTTGGAAGATAGAACCCAGACATTACAGAGGTCTTGGGTTGTCTATCCAACACCCTTTCTTTGGGAGAACATCCTTTCTTTCTTGCTACCTGATGACCTTGTGTACTCCACAACCTCACCTGCTCCACAGCGACAGGGGTAACTCAGGTCTACTTTCCCTGCCCACCGTGATTGGCCACAAAGATGGTCATGTGGCCCAAGCAGAACCAATCAGAGTCCTCCCACGATATTTTATATGCTTAAGACTGGTTGATAGGAGGACCATGTAAGCTCAGAGATGCCACTGGCCAATTTAGCTGCTGGGATGGCTGGAACCACCCTGAGAATAAGCGACACAGAGGAAGTAGGGCTGGGAGATTCCAAGTCTCAAGGCCATTGTTTAAAAGCCCAGATCTATTCCCGAATTCTGTATTACATAAACAAATGTATTAATCTTCTGTTTGTTTTTAGTTGTTGTAAAAAGCACATAAAATTTACCATCTTGACCATTTTTAAGTGTATAGTTCACTGGCATTAAGTACATTCACATTGTTGTGCAACCATTACCACCAGCATCTCCAGAACTGAAACTGCACACATAGCACAACTCCCCATCTCCTCCTCACGCAGCCCTTGGCAGCCACCATTCTATTTCTGTCTATGGTTCTGACTACTCCAAGTACTTCATGTAAGTGGAATGATCAAGTGTTTGTCTTTTCGTAACTGTCTATTTCATTGAGCATCATGTCTTCAAGGTTCATCCATGTTGCAGCGTGTGTCAGAATTCCCTTCCTTTCCTTTCAAGGTTGAATCATTTTCCATTATTTGCATACACCTCATTTTGTTTTTCCATTCGTCCATCCATGGACATTTGCATTTCTTCACCTTTTGGCTATTGTGAATAATGCCGCTATGAGCAGGGACATACAAATGCCTCTTTTAGACCCTACTTTCCATTCTTTTAGGTATATATTGAGAAGTAGAATTGCTGGATCATATGATATTTCTATTTTTAATTTTTTGAGGAGTCATCATACTGTTTTCTTCTATAGTGGCTGTGCCACTTTACATTTCCACCAACATTGCACAAGGGTTCCAATTTCTCCACATCTCACCAACACTCGTTTTCTTTTGATAGTAGTTGTCCTAGTGGGTGTGAGGTAGTACCTCATTATGGTTTTGATGTTAATTTCCCTAGTGATTAGTGATATTGAACATCTTGTCATGTGCTTATTGGCCATTTGTGTATCTTCTTGGGAGAAATGCCTATTCAAGTCCTTGGCCCATTTTTTAATTGAGTTTTTTTTTTTATTAACCCCTTGTAAGATACATGATTTGTAAATATTTTCTCCCACTCCATATGTTGCCTTTCACTCTGTCGACTATGTCCTTTGATGCAAAGAAATTTTTAATTTTAATGTAGTCCTATTTATCTATTTTTTCTTTTGTTGCCTTTGCTGTGGTATCATATCCAAGAAATCATTACCAAATCCAACATTATGAGGCTTTTCCCTTATGTTTTCTTCTAAAAGCATTAAAGTTTCAGGCCTTACATTTAGGTCTTTGATCCCTTTGATTAATTTTTGTATATGGTGTAAGATAAGGACCCAATTTCATCTTTTTGCATGTGGATATCCAGTTTTCTCAACACCATTTGTTGAAAAGACTTCCTTTCCCTCACTGAATGGTCTTGGTAGCTTTGCTAAAAATCATTTGGCCATACACATGGGGTTGATTTCCAGGCTCTCTATTCTACTGCACTAGTTTGTATGTATGTCTTTGTGCCAGTGTCACACTAGATTATTGAAACTTTGTAAGAAATCAGCTTTTTTTTTTAATCAGAATGTGTGAGACCTCCAACTTTGTTCTTTTTTAGTACTTCTTTGACTCTTTAAGGTCCCTTGAGATTCCATATGAATTTTAGAATAGATTTTTCTATTTAAAAAAAAAAAGACAAAACAAAAAACCACCATTGGGATTTCAATAGGAATTACACTGAATGTGTAGATCACCTGGGGTACTACTGACGTCTGAGCAATATTAAGTCTTCGAATCCATGAACATGGGATGTCTTTCCACTCATCTATGTCTTCTTTAATTTCCTTCAGCAAAGTTTTGTAGTTTTCAGTTGTACATCTTTCACCTCCTTGGTTAAATTTATTCCTAAGTATTTTATTCTTTTTGATGGTATTGTAAATGGAATTGTTTTCTCCATTCCTTCTAGGGTTGTTCATTAGTAGTATACAAAAATGCAACTGATTTTTTAATGTGTTGATTTTGTATCTTGCAGCTTTGTTTAATTTGCTTATTAGCTGTAACAGGTGTGTGCATGCAGTCTGTAGGGTTTTCTACACATAAACTTATGTTGCCTGCAAACAATTTTACTTCTTCCTGTCCAATCTTAATGGCTTTTCTTTTCTTTCTTTTTTTTTTTTTTTTTTTTTGACTAATATTTCTGGCTAGAACTTCTAGTTGACTTATGTTGAACAGAAGTGGCAAAAGCAAGCATCCTTATCTTACTCCTGATCTTAGAGGAAAAGCTTTCAGTCTCTCACAATTGAGTATTATGTTAGCTGTGAGCTTTTCATATATTGCCTTTACTATGTTTAGTTGATTTACTTCTATTCCTAGTTAATGCATTCATTTTTTAACTTGAGTAAGTTTTAGTTAGTTCCATGTTACTTGCAATCAAAATACCCTTCACTGAAACAAGCATATTGTAATGTTTGCAAATGCTTGGTACTGGCAAAGGTGAGCACATGTTGGATACCTTGTATAGTTCAAACACATCACAAGGTTAGAGTCAGCCCCAACCAACACCTGATAGTGTGATTGCTAGGGTTGCAGAAATGGACTTCTATGTAATCTGATATGTTTTGGTTTCTTTCCAGATAGACAAGCCACCTACATGGATCATGGAATTTGCACATCTGTGTGTTAATGCACCTTATACCATCAAAGGAGGTAGAAATGGACCAAGAAACTTCACCACAAAAGGCAGAGCACACAAGTCCCAAAGAGAGAGAGGAAATCTGACCAATACCTAGCAACTAGAGGTTTGGAGCATCACTGTAAATGAAAGGCCATGTGTGGTGTGAGTGTGTGTCACTCTCACTCCCCAAGCTCCAGAGGCAGAGATGAGTTCATGCTGCTTCTGCAACCCCAGAGCACATCCTACCTCACTGACCCCAAGCACACTCAGTACTTGAGGGCCGTGTGATTTTTAGATAACTAGTTTGATTTATGGCAAATGAGAGGGTTAAGCCAGGGTGTGATTAAACTTTCCCCATTTGTCAGCACTTGGAATTTGTGGACAGCATGCTCGTTACTGATGACAATGACAGAAAAGACCCGAGACCAGCTGGCCCAGGGCTTTAGTGAACAGAGCTGGCTGCACACTGAATAGGACTCACTTAACAACCTCGGGTTCCAGGTACTGAGCTTTTCAAAGCCCATTTGTCCCACTATCTTCAGATGTATAAGCTACAACCTGGGACAAAAAAGCAGAGTGACATCTTTTATGCACAGAGTGTTTGCCACGTTGGTCATCCCTCCTGCTTCCCCTCAACAATGCCCTTGATATCCGGTCACCATCTTCCATCCTGTCCCACAGTGATGGCACTGCCCGTGCGTGAGCAGCCCTCCCTCCTCTGAACGAAACCCCCTCCAATGTTACTTGTACCTCCACTGAGCACTGACTCTATTTCTTTGCACTGTGCTCAGTGGTGCAACAACGTCTCTCCCAATTGGTAAGCAGCTCCCAGGCAGCAGGGGCCTCTTTTTATTACCTTTATATCTATTCAATCATCCTCTTCCCACAAAGCCCTGCATGATGCTGACACACGGTAGAGACATAACACATGTATATTACATTGAAACAAATTGAATCTCCTATTAAACAAATAAGAGGATTCCACACAAACTGCAGGATTGGGGCTTTTAGGGGCAGAGGAGGCTCAGGCTGCTGCGGAAAGGTAGAAGAAGGAGCTTCCCCAGAGAAGGGACGTGGCAGCCTGGACACAGTGGGAGTGAAACAGCGCATGCTCTCCAACACACAGGAGCCGGATTTCCCGCAGAACTCTTACACCTGCCGGAGAGCTACTTGGAGGTGGAGAGAGTGGGTTTTCCACTCACAGTTTCGCCCACATCCATCTCCAAGGAGAGCGCCGGAGGCTGACTTCTAGATAATTACATGAACTCAGATCATTCCATTGGCTTTGTGAAATTGGATTCAAAGGGGGGGAATCCTTAAGCGTTAATATCCCAGGAAAATTATCCTAAAATAACACATTTCAGCTCAGCCTGAGAGAGACTGGCTGGATGGCAGAACGATGAGAGCTTTACTGACTCATGAGTAGCAATCATTCTGAAACTCTCCTGGGCATCGAATCAACCCCGGAACTTGGCGCTGATGCAGGATTCTGACGCAGCTGTACCAGCCGGCCTGGGCATCTGCATTTTAACAAACACCCAGTGATTCCGATGTCAGGGGCCAGTGAAATCGGCTTGGGGAAGCACAGCTGTGGGGGGGACACTCGTGGGAACCCCCACCAGGGACACAGCCCTGCGGCGAGCTCACTGCTGTGCTCTGCGCTCCGAACGAAGCTGAGACGTGGGCAGGGCAGTCACCCTTTGGGTTGGAAATATGAACATCTGATCAGGCAGAGATGTGTAGACCTGAGGCTGTCCTCTCAGAAGTGAGCAGGGGAAGCATCAGGCCTCCTCAGAACGTAAACCCTGCAGAGTGTGCCCCGCATGCCTCCTGCACAGGCTTTACCTGCCTCGCCCTCAATGCCAAAAACCCAGGGATGAGCAAATGGGCGGTAAAAATCACATGGGAGGCAAATGCAGAATGGGTTTTTCTTGTTTTTTAATTAACACTATTTTACATTTCAGGGGAATTAATTTTAAACACAACTGTCTCCATCTGGTAAATTTTCAGACCTGCTTGTGAGAATAACTTACTCCTGGAATTTTGCAGACATCCAGTAAAAGCACAGTGGGAGAAGAGAGGAGGAAGGTGGCTTTAGGGCTTGGGCAGGGCCTTCTTGTGATGACTCGGTTTCTGGGGGTGCAGAGTTAGACTTTGATTTACAATTTCTAATCTCATCTCAGCGCACTGGCAAGCCCTGAGCATTGCGTAAACACCGAAGAGGTAACTCAGCAACACACAGAACACTGTTAATCCAGAAACAAAAAATACATACACATCCTCAGCTGAATGTTAAGAGATTTTCTAAACAATGTGGTGAGAAGATGCTATTGCCAAGTTGAAAAATAGTTGGAAAGCCTTTAGAAGAGGAGCTGTCTGGGTTTGAGATTGTTTCGCAGACCATGGAGACCAGGGAAGTTTTAATCATGTAAGGGTCTCCCTAAATATACTGAATGAAAATTAAGATTGCAATTGTTGGAGTGGTTCAGTACATGGAGTTTGAATTCACCTTTTTTTTTTTATCCACTTTTTAGCTGTGTGACCATAGGCAAGGCACATAACCTTTCTGAATCTCAATGTCTTCATCTGTAAAATACATATAGTAATAGCAGCTAGGAAGATTAAACGCAGTAATATAGCCCTGGTGGGGGAAAGTTTGTTGGTTTTTCTTCACTGATTTTTTTCTAATGCTCTTCTTTGAGGATTGGCGTGATGCAAGGACTTCTTACCATGAAGTCAAGCCCCAAAGGCTACTCACTTTCTCCCACTGCCCCTGAAGCAACAGAAGGGTGACTTAAACTCAGCCACTCGGATGCTTCAGCCCGGACTTGTGATTCAGGAGCAGGAGCAAGAGAAACAAAATGCGGGGGCAGCATAGAGTCCATCCCAGGACCATGGACAACAGCTCACATCCTGGGCCCCAGAGCCAGTGGGCATCAGGGGATGCTAACCAGGCTGGAACTGTAGATGACCACCGGTTCTGGCTGCCCAAAGCCCCCTGCTCCAGGCCATACCCCGAATGTAGGTTTCCAGTTTTCCCATTTTGCTTCCTGATGTCCTGCCCATAAATTCCTTTTCTGCTGAAATTAACCAGGGTTGGAGGTGCTGGAGACTGAGAGAATCACCAGTGCTCTATCTTATCAACCATGCCTACATAATAGAATCTCCACAGAAACCCTGCTGGAAGGGGCCTGGAGAGCTTCTGGGTTGCTTTATGCATCCATGAGCTGAGAGGATGCTGCACCCCAAACTCCATGGGGACAAAAACTCCTGCACTTGGGACCCTTCTGGACTTCACCCTCTATACCTCCTTCATTTGGCTTTTCATTTGTATCCTTTGTAATATTCTCTGTAATTGGTAATCATAAATAAAGTATTTCCCTGGGTTCTGTGAGTTGTTATAGCAAATTATGGGAACTGGGGGTGGGGGGGTATAGGAATTCCCAGTTTGTAGCCAAGTCAGACAGAGGTGTGGGTCACCTGGGGACCCAGTATTTGCAGTTGGCATCTGTAGTGAGGGGCAGTCTTGTGGGACTGAGCCATTGACCCATGAAGACTGCACTATTCTGGGCAGTGACTGTCAGAATTGAATTAAATTTTAGCACACCCAGTTGGTGTCCCCATAGAATCTGGAGAACTGCTTGATGTGGGGCACCCACACATTTGCTGTCAAAAGCTTTGTGAGTGGAGAAACAGTTTTCATTTAATGTCTCCTACCAAAGAATTCAAAACCCCCAGCAGAAGTCAAAACTCCTGGCTTCCTATATATTTGCATTTGACCATACCATAATTCTCTTAAACATTGTGCACAGAACGTCTAAAAGTTGCCTACATGACATCACCACAAAAATGCCTGCCCTGCATTTCTACATCAGAAAGCAAACCTCAAGGGGAAAAAAATCCCAAATTTGGATCTCTGAAGAAAAAGTACAATATGGAATTGCATTGTGTTATCGCAGCTATTTTCCCTCCTAATAAAATCCTTCTTCAGAATTCCATCCATAATTTCATATTTGGGTTTAAATGAATTTAAAATTATTTAAATATGAATCCAGTGAGGTCTCTGGAAATTCAGATTCAAATCAGGAAATATACAAGGAAGATTAAAATTACCTGGTATAAGAAGCCTACCTGAGACTGTATCAACCAGGGTTTTCTAAAGAAACAGAACGAGGAGGATAGACACAAATATATACATACACAGGATTTACAGAGATTTATTTTAAGGAACTGGCTCAAGTGGTTGTGGGGCATGGCAAGCCTGAAATTCATAGGGCCAGCAGGCTGGAAAATCTGGAAGGAATTGATGCTCAACTTTTGAGGCAAAATTTCTTCTCTGGGGAACCTCAGATTTTGCTCTTGAGACCTTCAACTGATTGGATGAGGCCCACCCACACCATCAAAGGTAATCTTTACTTCAAGTCAATTAATTGTAGATGTTGGCAATGTCTTCAAAATTCCTTCATAGCAACACTTAGACTAGCATTTGAGTCAATAACTGGGTGCTATGGCTTAGCCAAGTTAACACATAATATCAACCATCATCACAGGCTTAGCAGAACTCAACGATTCATTTCAAACCTTTCCCCCATGCCATAATCCAGCCAAGTGAATTATTTGGCAAGCTACACAGATCATAAAAATTAATTTGGTTAATCCCATCTTCCATTTCATTCATTTTGCCAGCATACTTGTCACTTTACAACACACATTTATAAATATATATATACACACATACATTGTATATAAATATACATATACATACACATATATAAAATCTAATGCAATCTAACTTTCAAATGTGTTTGCTCCATAAGCCTTTTTCTGCTCATTTCCTCCCCAAACTGGCTATATTTTAAGTGAACATTTTAAATTACTTTTTTCTATGGATGATGCCTCTGGGTTCATTACATCTCCCTTTTTTTTATTCAAATGATGATATTTAACTTGCATTTTCATTTCAGACCATTATGTAGTTATTGTTTAGAGCCTGGAAAACCAATCTGCTCTCTGCCTGTCCCTCCAATGATTTTGCCATATTGAGATGCAAAAAGAGAAAAGTTATTTTATATCGAAGCTGTGACTATAATGCAGCAGGACATTTGATGGCCATTAACCTCTCACTTAATTACTTAGGCAATTGCAGTTCGGGAAAAAAAAACAAAAAAAAAACCCTAGACAAGAAAATCCATGCCTGCTTTCCCACCCCACAATAAACATGGGTCAATCTGCCAGTATTCAATTCTAGTAAGATTGAAAGCACAGTGAGACTTAATAATAATTTCTGGTATTGGGGGAAGGCTTGTTTTTAAAGTGAAAAAAAAAAATCAGTGAAACTCCTTGCTTAACCAATCCTCATCTGTTTGTTTTCTCCAGGCTTTAAGACGATCGTTCTGGTAGGTAACACACTGGACAAACCATAACCCAGAGTGATTTAATTAGCTTTAATAATAACACTTGGCCTTGCTTAGTCCTTCTGGAGATTCATTGCAACATTAGGGCATAAATTGGCAAACGTCTGCCATCAGGAATGCCTGATGACAACTCTCACCTCTGGACCCTCATAAAACCAAAGAAATATCACAGCCTCTTCCATCTTCACCTTCTAATTGATTACTGTCCCTCATCCTCCCACCCGATGATAACACCCTCTTTGGGTCTGGCCAATATTCCACATGCTGGCACTGTCTCAGAAACAAACTGACTTCGTTGAATTTTCTAAAACCTGTTTCTCTCCTTTGAATTGGTATCTCCAGAGGTCCTTTCCATCAACATACAATGTTTGCTGGTGCAGCCACAACCTAAACCTACGTTCACCTACAATTGGCCTTGAAGGAGACCAAACAATTTGCATGCCTCAGCTCTCAAGAATGAACTTGGAATGCTTTTTTGCTTAGTCAGGGAATGCTCCAGATAACTGGAGGTTTGTGGGGTGTGTTTGTTTTTTTTTTTTTTAATAATTTGGAGTTATGTTTATTTAATTACTTCCACTCGATCTGGAATCTACCTAATGGAAGCCTTTGTAACAAGGCAATATTTAGATTTACCAGTTTATGCAGTGTTTATCTATGGTCTTAAGAAATTAAACGGCTGAAAGATGAATTTAAAAACAGAGCCTCACAGAGATCTTTGTAATAAGTATATACCATCCTAACCAGGACAAACTGCTTCCCTTATATTTTAAAATTTGTTATATTTATTGTAAGTTTAGTCCCTTCATCCCGGAGAGAGACATAACTGAATCAACAGAAGCAAAGTATCAGGGAACTAAGTTTTATGAGAAACTCAAAAGACAACATAATTTCCAAATATTTTCTCACAAAATGTTAACACTGTCTCAGGTTGCAGGTTTTCCCTGCCAAATCTTTGAGTAAAATTGTAGCTTCTAGAAGATGTTTTGTGTTTGTTCTGCGGCTTCCTATATTCTTGGCACAACTTTTGTACCCACTGGGGAGGTGGTCAAAGCCTACATTTAAAATATTTCACTTTGGTAGCTAATGAGCTGTCCACGCTCCTGGAAACCTCTGAAATACATAAAAAGTTCTTCATTTGTAGGTATCAGTATATCAGTACATAGATCATCTGATCATCATCAGGATATAGCTAATCTGAGCAGTGATTTACATTTTCTAGAATAATCTCTCTAGTACTCGGGGCCTAGGCACAGACATCCTATTTACAACCAATAAGCTGCTGATTTTCACCAGTTGAATTAATAGACATGACTAAATGCAAATATCAGGTATCACAATTTTGCCCCAAGGAGCGCAGCAAAAAATAAAACTGGTGAAGGGGAAGCCCACAGAAGGCTGAGTGACTGGGATCGACTTTTCTTTAGGGTTAAATATAGGGTTCTTAAAAATTGGGTGGCCCATCTCCTCCTCAGAAAAAACAAAATATCAAAGGGAAAGCAGAGCAAACATCATAAAAAATTGGGGAAGGAGGGAAGGCACAGAATCATCTTTTGCATGCTCACTGAAGCAAATCCAATTTACTTTTCGCAATTTTGAAAATAAAATCCAGGATAACATTAAGTAAGGGGAAAAACATTTTTTAATAAAAGGAAATAAAGAATGAAGATCCAATGCCTGCCTCAGGACAAGCAGCTGCTTCCCCAAGTCCCAGGCTTTGAGGGCCCTGGCGTCAAGCGGGAGCCTTGCTTTCCGTCTCCAGACATAAGAAAAGAGAAGAGAAAATAAAAAGATGAAGATTACAAAGACACAAGTAAATGAGAGGGCTGCCCCCATGAGAACCAAATCAAATAAAAGGAAATCTGCAAATTTCCAGAACACTAATTCACGGTTTCTACTTAAAATAAGCTCAGATCATGATTAAAGGCAGATTTCCAGAGAGCTTAGCTGATACATTTTAAAAGAAGTGTCAAAAATTAGTAAAACTGGATATTTGGTAAACAGGGAGGGAAGAAGAAAGAGGCGCATGGCTGAATTAAGTTTCAAAAATTTAAATGCCTTAAAAAGTCAAACCAGCCGTGCCTGGGTCGTGCAGTCTGTTAAGCGTCTGTCTCTTGGTTTCGGTTCAGGTCCTAATCTCAGGTTCATGAGCTCGAGCCCCGAGTCCAGCTCCACACTCAGCGGGGAGCCTACTCGAGATTCTCTCTCTCTCCTTCTGCCCCCCTACTGCTCACGCTCGCTCTCTCTAAAATAAATAATCTTTAAAAAAAAATCTAACCAGTTTATCTGAGATTAGGGGTCTGTCCACTCTATCACAACAACCCCCACCCCTCATTAAACCTGGCTCTAATCCAAATGCTTGGTTGTTCCTCTGCCTTTGGGTTCAAGTCATGAGGGGAGAGGACTTGCCCAGATTAAGACCCAGGTGGTACTTATTTATTATTTACCTACATACTGTGCACTGCCTAGTTTCAACTGTGTATCAGAGATGTCTTCCGGAAACAAAAAATTAAAACCAGCGACATCAACCACCACAACAAACTTACTATTACCAAACACAAACTGACCTAGGAGCTTTCTGTTGGTCAAAGCAAAACTAGAAACATGATGGGAACATAATTCTCATTTGATCATTTGTCAGATTAAAGGAAGAAACACACCTGTCATCCCACATTCTTCAATGTCCCTTGTTCTTCACAACCAGTTAGGTAAAGCCTGACAATGGCATCTCCCTCTTTCTTCCCATCTGTCTTCTCAACTCCCACGTGGCCACTGCAACTCAGCATCAGGCAGCTCACCTTCATTCTTTTGGGAACCTTCTGCCTAAGCCTCCCATCCCAGGGCCTTCTGGTTCCTTTCTCTGCTGGCCAGTCCAACCATCTGATCATGTCACTGCCTGATGGACATCCTCTGGGAACTCTTCAGTGTCTCCACCAAGCTTCTAATATTGGGGTACACCTCCCCAATGGGTACAAAAAGTTGTGCCAAGAATATAGGAAGCCGCAGAACAAACACAAAACATCTTCTAGAAGCTACAATTTTACTCAAAGATTTGGCAGGGAAAATATTTTAATTGTGTACGTAACATGGAGTTACGTGCAAAAGTTATGTAAAACTTTAAATGGAAACCCAAGACTTTAAAATAATGTTATACCTGGATGGCCACTTTGGACTCAGCTTTCAGAATGGACTATGAGGATATTTCAGAGAAAACACTGAAAAGATTTGGATAAGACAAAAATTCCGAACTCTGTTCATGCCTTTTGACACACCAGTCTTCTTCAAGGAAATTTATCCTATGGAAATCACAGTCATATGCCAAAAACCTATACAAAAGGTGATTCATCTCAGCATTATTTATACTAGATAAAAGCTGTAATGATTTAAATTATCACTACTCATGTTGATCTGTACATAAAATAGAATACATTGTTTCATTTTATAAAACATGGCAGAAATATAAAAACTAACATAAAACATGTTTGGGATATATTGTTAAGTGCAAATGCTAATTAGAAAGTAGTATTTTATCATTCATCATAGAAGAACAAATATCAAGGCGTAAGATTGGTCTTCCTTGGTTGGAAGGCATGATTGGCAATCTTTTTGTTCTTTTTGCTTGTATTTTTTTTTTGGTAATGAATATGTATTGCCTTTACAATAGGTAGATATAAATAAAGGAATTTCTTTCTGTGAGAAGGGGAGCTGGGAACTCCAACTTTTTGAACACTGCATACGTCATTCAGGATCTGGCTCCTCCCTACCTCCCTCAGCTTCATTCCCTGACACATCCACCCTGGTCCTTCACCCACTAACAGTGCTTGAATAACTGTAGCTTTTCCAACAGGAGAAGCTCTCTTAGAGCTTTGTGTTTCTCAAGTGCTTCGGTCTCTGCCTGACATGTCCTGCTTTAACTTTCTTACTTGAAGAACAACTTTTCAGATGATAATTTGGCTTCCCATTGGGCCTTCATGGACAGAGAAAATATTCTGGCCATGCAATTCAATTGCATGAGCCCCCCCTTCACCATAACACTCCTCAGTGTAAATGAGTAAAGACTTCTGCTTTTATAAATCAGCCTTTGTATGCTTGGTCACCGTGAGTCACCCTGAACAGAGTCATACCAGCAGTCTCCACACATCAGAAATTTCTCACTCACACAGCTGATGCCCAGTTTCTCCATCATGGCAAAAACAGTAAATGTCATCATCCTGTGAGCCCTGCTGAAACAGCCCACCAATTCACCTTCATCCCTGGGCAATAAACTACCCCACTTTCATTCTTTTAGCTAGGCTGGAGCCTCAACTTACCACTGTCATCATGGAAAAATCAGTAACTCAATCATTTGACAGGCGGGGGAGCTTCATTCCAGTTGTGCCAATGACAGAAATTTCATCATACGACAGGTCAATGAGAGAATGGCCATGCCCAAAGATAAGACCATGTACTTTTCATTCCTTCACTCTACATACAGTTTTGGGCACTGGGTGTGTGCCAGGCAGAGTGTGTGTGTGTGTGTGTGTGTGTTTGTGCATGTGTCACATTAATAAAGAAAATATAACTTACGCCCTCGCTGTGGCTTATTCAACCTGACACTTTGGCTTCTTCAATGAAGAACACTTCTTAGTCTTTAGTCAGCAAGCTGTCTCCAATTGCAAACACACATGCGGGTCGGGGAGCAATAGGAGCAGAGGGTGAACGAGAATCCTGACAATGCTTTGTTTCAGGGAATGGGCAGAAACTGTCCAACTTCCAGGCCCCCACCCATCCTGGTGAGAAATGTTATTTCTAAAGCTCGATCACTCTAATGTGTGATACCAGAGGCAAAGTTGGATATTAGTAGCCTGCTGTGAGTAATGATCGCCAACCAGACACATGTCTGCGCTTAGTCATCTGCTGCCCTTTCTTTATGAAGCAGTGAAATGTCTGAGGATTTCCTCTTTGCTTTCAGAATGAATTTTTAAATGGTCAGAAAGGAAGTCTTTGTCGGCACAGTTTATACTCTTGCCCACCTTGGTGAAGAGAGAAATGGTATCCACAGAAGCACATGTCTCAAGCTAAAAAGATCCAAAGGGAGAAGATGAAACTCAGGGATGAGACACTTCTTTTTGCCAGTTATCAAGACAGATTTGAAGCTTCTACCCAAACACAGCTATTGCCAAGTACAACTGTTGACCCCAGATTGCATCAGAGTTAACAGCCTAAGCCACATAATTTCAGTCTCACCTGAGTAAGCAAAAGTAATGAATGGTGATTATCATGGAGATATTATGCTTATAGTCTCTTGTCTACAGTGCATCTGCTCCAAGAAGAATGGATATTAAAAAAATCCTCAATCTCACTAGTAATCATGGAAATGCAAATTAACACTGAGATGTCATTTTTCACCTAAGTATGAATTTTTTTTTAAGGATTTACTTATTTATTTTAGAGAGAGAAAGCATGAATGGGAGGGGCAGAGGGAGAGGGAGTCTCAAGCAGACTCTGCTGAGAGTGGAGCCCAACAAGGGGCTTGATCTCACAACCCTGAGATCACTACCTGAGCCAAAACCAAGAGTTGGACGCTTAACCGACTGCACCATCCAGGTGCCCCTGAGAGTACAAATTTTTTAAATGCTCTTAACCAGGAGTTGACAAGGGTGTAGGGAAGAAAGTATGCTGATCCTCTGTTGCAGGGAGTGTAAATGGATACAGCTTTTTGTAAGACATTGTGTCAACATGCTTTATAAACTTAAAATTTTATATATGCATGAGCTTGGGATTTTTTTTTTACAGCTGAGAAATCAGAAAACATGATTCCTAATGACTTGATCAACAAGGAAACTCATCATCTCACAACACAAGTGTGATTGTAGAAAGCTTCAGGGCTGGTCCCTTCAGAAACCCCATGATGTCTTCTCAGGTGCAGATTCTCACCATCCCCCTGCTCTGCCCACATCAGCTTATTGGCTCACTCCTACTATGGTTGGTCACAGGATGCCCCTGGCAGCACGTTTTTACACACTAACACCCAAAAGCAGAAAACAAAGAAAACCCTGCCTCTTCTTCGATTGCTTTAAAATGTAGGAAGTTTCTCCAGGAGCCCCCTAGAAGACTGCCCCCTTCTACTCTCTCGTTGGCCTAATCCAGTGGTTCTCAAAGTGTGGTCCTTGGACCACAGCCAGCAGCAGCACCTCAGAAATGCAATCTCTCAGCCCATCCTGGACCTACTGAATCGGAAGCTCAGGGTGAGGCTGATTCTGTTGCTCCAGTTTGAGAACCACTGACCTAAGGCAATCAGCTGGCAAGGGGGGACGGAATTACCACTGTTGATCCATTTCCCTTGGGCTGGCCACCTCTCCAGAGCACAAGGGTCTCACCTTGCTGACCTCTACCCTACCTGCCCACTTGCGTGATGAGCTCTAACTTGTTGTATTCTGTATTCTGTATCATTAGCATGTTTTCCAGCTGTAGGGCCAGAAAACCCAACTCAAGGGGTCTTCAATAATGGGGAGAGTTTATGGATTCATTCATAACAAGTGTAACATGGGTTAATTCAGATGTTTACCTCTCTAAACTGTAGGTAACTTCTTCCTCATTTATATTCCTCTCCTCCTTTCTTTGTGGGGGATGGAGAAGGGAGTGAGATCCTGTGCCGGGGTAAATTATATGCATAAATTCTCTGATACTCCTCCCTTCAAAAAAGTGAAGCCCAATTCCCTTCCCCTTGACTGTGGGTTGTGCTTACTGACACACCTCTAACAGATAGAATGTGATAGAAGTGATGATGTATGACTCCCAATACTGGGTCACAAAAGATACCATGGATTTCTCCTTGCTGTTTTCTCCTGGGTCACTGGCTCTGGGGGGAGCCCAGTTGCCATGTTGTGAATACCCAAGCACCCTAGGGAGAGGTCTACCTAGAACTAAGACCTCCTACCAATAAATCCTGTACCATCTTGGAAGTGGATCCTCCAGCCCAGCCCAGTCACATCTACAGATAATGCAGCCCTGGCTGACACTGTGACTATAACCTTAAGACTCATGAGACACCTGGCCAGAACCATCCAGTAAGCTGCTCAATAATTCCTGACACACAGGGACAGTGAAATAATGTTTGAATGTTTTTAAGACCAAAAAAAAAAAAAAAAACCCAAACATGCTGGCATGATTTTTTTATATAGCAATGCATAACTAATAGAAACCCCTAGTACAATGGCTTAAGCTTCTGGGGCTACCTGAGTTTTAGTTTACAACTTCTTCTTCCCAAGACATGTGTGATTCCCCAACAGGAGTGGGCTCTTTTCTTCCTGCACTTCAGGCCTATTACTGATTCTGGTCCACTGTGTGGCCAACTTCTTCCATGCCTGTGCTGATTATTTTCTACTTAGACGACCTGACATCTCTTCCTGCATCTGATGCCCATAGCCTTGTCTGGCTCTTTGCCACTTCCCTATTTGCATTCTAACAGGGATCTACTGGAAAGAGACTGCATCTCATCCTATAGTACTGACTTTAAGAGTAGAAATTTCCTGCCGTGCATCACCGTGGATGAAGGAAAAGTTAGGAAGACATGATTCGGGGCAAACTTCTCAAATCCCACTCAGAAGAACAGTGAAGACATCTGCTGAGACATTACTATTTTCTGGAAATTTAAAGCAAATTGACATGATCTTTCCTGCAGGATTCCTCTGAGGAATTCTCTTTTGCCTGGAGTAGAGGTGGCCAATGACTCTAAGCCTGTGTCACTAGAATGTGCCCATAGACTCTTCCATGTGGATGGGTGCCCAGCAAGTTCAGGGGTATGGTGGGGAAATGAAGCCAGTCCACCTGATGCTTATATACTGCCCAGGAGCCTGTCAATTCCAAGAACCATATCTGGGGTGCCCCGACTGAAACTCAGAGCCTAAGATGGTGTTTCCTATAGGATGGCAAAAGAACCACTAGAAGTGCTCATTAAAAACACTTCCTCCACCCCATCCATGGCCCACTGGCCAATTCTGACACAACCCTAGTTTTTGAGAACAACAGCTATTTTTTTAATCAAAGGATGGTTTACATACAACAAAATGTACAGATTCTAAGGGTTCTATTCAGTTATTTTTGACATTGTGTACATCTGTGAAACCACCTCCTTAAACAAGAACATTTCTTTTTTTAAAGATTTTATTTATTTTTCAACAGAGAGAGAGACAGCGAGAGAGGGAACACAAGCAGGGGGAGTGGGAGAGGGAGAAGCAGGCTTCCCGCCGAGCAGGGAGCCCGATGTGGGACTCGATCCCAGGACCTGAGCTGAAGGCAGACACTTAACGACTGAGCCACCCAGGCGCCCTAAACAAGAACATTTCTATCACCCCAGAAAATCCTCTCTTGCTCCTTTTCAATCAACCCCACCCCCAAAAGCCAAGATTACTGAGTTTGTACGATCCTAGAGATTTCTTCCCAGAACTATTGTTTTTTGAAACATTTAGGCTAAAAAAATTTTTTATCTGTCATTTGAGAGCTCTAAATGAGCCATTTCTGCATGGCAGGAGGAAGAGACTTCAATTGTGCATTTGAGGAGACGGTTCCATTTCCCTAGGAAAGGCAGCCAAACAGGCCTTTTAGCAATGCAAATACAGAGCCATCTACATTGGCAATGTGGCTGGAAATGTGACTCCAAGGGGCTGAAACTGCAGTGGGAGAATGCTAAAGATTTCTGCGGGATACAGGACTGTAGCTCTTAGGCATGTCAAGGAAAAAACATGTCAAGGACTGTGGAGGGGTTGCCCTGGCATCTGCCTCCACCCCGAGCCCTTTGGAAAGGGTCCAGCCCAGGGTTAGGGGCTGCAGGGTCCAAAGTAGATGGGATTATTTTCATGAGGGACCTTGTGACAGTCTAGACTCAGACAAGCACCCTCAGCAAAGGGTGGTTATTAAGAATGTGGGGGGATGGGGTAACTGGGTGATGGGCATTAAAGGAGGGCACGTGATGGAACGAGCACTGGCTGTTATATGCAACTGATGAATCACTAAATTCTACCCCTGAAACTAATAATACACTATCTGTTAACTAAATTGAATTTAAATTTAAAAATTCAGGAAAAAAAATACTATTTAGGGAAAAAAAAAACAAAAACAAAAAACAGAGGGTCCTGAGTAAGACAGTAATGGCCCAGTGGGCTGGCTTTGCTACTGATTACTTAGGTGGCCTTGGGCAAGTGACTTAACTTCATTGAGCTTTGGTTTTTCTCATCTGTAAATGGGGATAATAACCACATGATGTTGATGTTAGGATTAAATGGGGTAATACAAGTGAAGTGCTTACCATATACATTACATACATATACATTCTATTGAGTAAACATTAACAATTATTATTAATGTTATTGCTATTATTATTAAAGCAGTCAAAAAGAAAAAAGAAAAGAAAAGAATGGCACTTTCCCCATCAAGCTTCCTAACTAACCTACTGCTGGCATTTACAGAAGACTTCGATATCTATATATTTATTTTGTATCTGTTCTCCCCATTGAACGAATTGTCTTATTAGTTCTAATTGCTGTCCAGTTAATTTGCCAGGGTTTTCTAAATACATATCTTCCGAAAATCAGGACACTTTTTTTCCTAATTGTTATAATGGGTTTTTTTCTGCCTTATCACTTTGGCGATTATTAAATTAATTTTCTTTAGAAAGAAGATACTGGTGTCGAATTTTTGGCCAGGCTGAAAGTGATAGAGTTAGGAACTGAGATGCTATCATCCCTGTAATGAGCAGAGGCCACCTCAGTAGTTCGGGTGTGATGGGACAGTGGCCGGTGGTAACTGAGAAACAGGAGAATCCTCTCTGAGAGAGAGTCTAGGTGAACAAATGTTGGACAGTGGTAAGAGAGACGGCAAAGCCAAGACGGACCCTGGGTCCTAACGCTGGGAGTTTCTTTCACTGCAAAACCATGAAAAGAGCTCTGTTTTGACTCAATCCTGATAACTTAAAAAGAGGGGAGAAGGAAATTAAGTGCGCACCTAGGTTTATGACAGAGTTGTGACTAAGGAGTTAAGACAAATTAGCAAATAGCTTTACTTTCTACCTTTTATCTATGGTGTAACCCTTAACCTACCAACAAGCACAACATATTTTAAGAATTAAAGTTTGATTTTGATGATTGCAGTTTGCAAAGCAGTCTTTCTTTCCTTTGGGATTTCCGATGCATAGAATCGGGGTGATGTGCTTCATCTGACCACCTCAAACCAGTGTATGGTATATTAGCGTCAAAGAGTCCATAAACATCCCCATTTTTACCCTTAATATTTCAAAATTTTATTTTCGTCCTCTTCACCTAACTCCTAATCCCATTCCCATTCTACTCTATTTGCACACTCTGATCGAACATACAACTTTTCTGAATGACCTTATTTACATCTAAAGGCATCCTTAAAAATAATGTACTAGTGTGGGTTTTTTTCCCCACAAACAGGAGTGTGCTGGGTATCTCATTTGACTTTTGACTTTTTTCATTCAATATTACATGTTTGAGATTTATCAATGTTTTTTACATGTATATATAAGGAGTATTGAGGTTGACAATAAAATGAACACGTGGTGGTCCCCCATAGGCCGTTAGATCACTAGTACCAAAGAAACCCAGGGTGACACCCCTGATTCAACCAAACTCTCTCCCTCTATAAGTAACTATATCCCAAATGTTTGCTTATTATTTCCTTACCTTTATTAGTTTTGCCATACATATCATATACTCCTGATAATATATTGTCTGGTTTCTTATGGTTTTCAACCTTACATAAAGGCAATTATATGCATTTTTTACACAAGTTTTAAAAATTCAATAGGTATGTGCACAATTCCTTCCTGCAGATGCTTGTAACCGTTGAGTATTAATTTTCATAACCCTGTATCGTTATTTATCCATTCTTCATCCTCAGACACTTGGATTGTTTCCAGTGTTTTACAAACAAAGCTGTAGGAACATCCCTAAGCGGATGTGCCAGGAGCATCTCTATGCCACAAAGCAGAATGCCTGGGTTAGGAGTACACACATCTCCAACTTTTGCTCCATGCCATGCTGACATCCAAAGGGGCTGCAGCAACTGGCAGTTCCCCCAGCAGAGGATAAGCAACCCAGTGGCTCCAAGCTGCTCAAAGGCTTGATATGGTCAGAATTAAACTTGTGTCAATGTCATAACAGTAAAATACAGTTTTAATTTGAATTTCCTTGATAACCAATGAACTTGACAATCTTTTTATACATTTATCAGTCATTGAGTGAAGTGACTGTTCAAGTCTTTAGTCTTTTTTTCTCTGCTGGGCTTTTTGTTGGGCTTGATTAGTAAATAGATGATTATTTTTAACTGCTGTATGACACTCTGGGGATTTTACACATTTGCCACATGTATCAATCCCTCTTACTGTGGGCTATTTAGCTTATTTCTAGCCCTTTGTTATTTCAAGCAATGCTGTGGTAGACATCTTGGCACACGGGTCTTGGTGTAGAGAAGAACTCCCCACCCCCAGTGGAATTGCTGGGTCTTTGAGTATGTGCATATTCCATTATCCTAAAGGCTGACAAATTGCCCTCCAAAAATAGCAACACTGATTTCCCATCCTCCCCAATTTCCCATCCTCCTACAAGTTAATGAAAGTTCCCATTCATTCTACCCAGCACTGGACCTCATCAAGGCAACCCCAGGTAGATACTGTCTCATTTAGTCTGTAAATAATCCTGAAAAGTAGAAAATGAAAATGATCCAGCATGTTTCTAGTACTTTACAATTTGGGAAGCACTCTCCTCTGCATGACCTACCTCATTTTATGGCCAAATCCCATCACTCATTCCCTTGCAAACCACACTCAAAGCCAGCGTACTTCATTCTCTAAATTCAACATGCTGCTTCACACTTCCACATAAATACAGGTGTCTTGCCAATAGCAAGTACCCCCCAAAAATTCCCCAAACCCTGTTCAGTCATGAGCTGGTCTTTATCCCATACTCCAGGGAAGCAGATGAAACCAGAGATGGATCTCTGTCATTGGGATCTTCAAGAGGAAGATATGGCTCTGTCATCCTATCCCAGGGGACCCTGCCTCCTCCCAAGCCACAGAAAGTGGCAGATTTTTGAGACATGGAAAGGAGTTTGGATACTTGTCGGCCAAAAATTAGGACAAGTTGTCCAGCACAGAGGTTATAAATAACAGGGCAGTTAAGGATATGGGGCTCCTGTCTTTTCTCCCCAAACATTACCTTTCCCCTTCTTGTTTACTTCTTCCAGTGTCTGCTGGTGAGTTTGGGATAAAGAATAAGCCACAGGATCATAATCAGTCAGGCATTCCCACCAATGGGAGCTCACTCACGAATTGTTTATTTTTCTGGAGCTTTGTGACTGTGTTCCTTATGTTGGCAATATGTCATCATAATGATTTTATTTTAACGGTAATGAATTATGACTTGGCTCCTGCAGCAAGGCATATGGAATCCCTTTTCAATCCCAAGTGAATCAGTGTTGTAATAATGAACACCAACTTCATCAATAACATTAGAGAATATAAAATGCTGTTCTCCAGTCATTGGCATCTCTTTCTATAATCTTTGCACTCCATCATTTTGACTAATATTTTCTAGATTTAGCTGCCTTTTTATTTACAAAATGTTCATGCATGTCTGCCTGAATTATAACTTCCAGGTTGCGATTTCACGAATAATTTTCGAGCGCCTGTGTCGGGCCTTGTCACACACCAGACCTATTGTTTGTAACGGAGACGAGCCAGACTCAGAAAAGTCATTTGGTCAAAAGTCTGAGGGATGGAGCCAGGATTTTAACCCCGGGTGTAGACCTCAAAATCTAGGTCTTTGTCTCCTGTGCTACATGACAAGTTTGCAGAGTTTTGTTGTTTTTTAAATATCATACAGTGAATTCCTGACATTTTATTTGTTTCTTTAGACTCCTAAAGGAATTTGGTATCACTGCATCTACGATATTTGAGTCCCTGAGGAGTGAAAGGCCAAGCCAACATTTCGTACAGCACCTCATCCCATTATTCAGAGACACAGCCTGGACGCTGTCAAACTCAGCCAGCTTCCCCTCCAAGAGGCGTCAGGTTGAGGGTAGGGAGACACCCCCCACCACCACCTCCACCATCAGCCAACTGCCTTAACTGACAGTTTCATTCCCTTTCCCTGTGAGAATCAATACCAACAAATCTGAGTCTCTGGGTTTCTAGCTCTACAGCTTTATGTGTATAGATTTATGCCTTTGGATATCTGAGGAATCTGTCTAGAATGGATGAGAATACCCCACATTTTAAAGTTTCAAATTTCAATCTTCTGATAGCAAATTTGGTTTTCAGAGCAGTATTTGACTCAGATTAAGCCAAGCCTACAAAAAACATCAGACTTTATAAGACCATGATGAGTTATTTAAGATAAAGAGTCTGGGGACAGGCTACTTAGAGGTCATAAAATTGTCACTATAACAAGTGTGCTCTCTTAAATTTTCTCTTCTAGGCCCCTGTGCTTTTCTGACTGCTGTTCCCACTGCCCGAGAGCAACCCAACTACTCCCCATCCTTGCCTACCATCTGTCTGTAAAGCACCCAGCTCAGAAGTCATGTCCTCACGACCGAAACCTTTCACACATCCCCACCTGTCCCCTGTGATGGCCACTCCCTGTTCCCACACAACATTGCTCCCATGCAGTCATTCCAATTACTCATTCCTCCAGCAAATACTCGCTGAGGTCCTATGTGTGCTGGGCACCACCAGAGGCCCCGGGAGACACCCAGGATCCGACAGACAGAAGTGCCTGCCATGCAGAGATGACCCTTGAGCTGAGAACAACAGACAAAACACACAACACATAAAGGAAACAGAATATGCTAGACAGTGATTGGTGCAATGGGGAAAACAGAGCAGGGAAAGATGGGTCCAGAGCAGGGGAGTGTAGAGGAGGCTTCCAATTTAAAATAGGGGGACAGGGTAGATCTCACTGAGTAGGTGACACTTGAGCACAAAGTTGAGAGAGGAGAAGGAGCTACATACTCCATCGGGGAGGAACATGCCAAGCTGAGGAACAGATGGTAACAAGGCTTAGGGCAGGAGGCATGTTTAGCCAGAGCCAAGAGAGTGAGCAAGAGGCCAGGTTCAGAGACACCACGGGGGGCCAGGCTGCAGCAGCCTGGTTGGCCATTCGCAGGATGCTGGGTTTTGATGAGTGAAACGGGGATACATCAGAGAAAGAAATAAAGGATGGGTCAGGGTCCATCCCTCCTTACTGCACTGAGACATATGTGGTTATGTATCCCCACTCCTTACTGGACTGTGAGATGCCCAGGACAGAAGCTGTCTCTGGATTCCCAACATCCAGCCTAGGGCAGGACCCATGGGCAAAAACTGTGTGTTGAGTCTGATGGTCGGCATGAGCGTGTCTCAGCCATGAGTTTTAACTAACAAACAGGAAGGCGGAGACAAGCTTTTTGACATCATTTGGGGAAAAAACAAGTCAGAGGCCAGGAGAGCATCTCCATCCAGCCCTCTAGCTTCTCCTCTCTGGATGGGTACCCATGGGACATCATGAACATTCTGTGCTTCCATGGGTAGATGTGAGAAGGGCTGGCTACTAACAACCTCTTATTCAAGGACATGGTGGCAGATGGAACTAACTTTTTGTATTTGTTGAAACATAAGGGGAGAAATCTGTCTTTGCAGAGTTACAATAGGAATTATTTAGAGCCAAGGAATTTCCCCAATGCCTAGTTTCAGCCAAGCAGAGCCAAGCAGACACACTTCTTCGGGCCTAATGAGGACTCAAGATGGCTTTAATGCAGTGTGGGGGCAGTTCGAGAAGCTGCCGGACAACCCGGAGATGCCCCACTCTGGCAGCCTCGGGTCTCCTGGAAGCAGGGGTGTCGGGATGAGTCACACTCCTGGGTGCCAAGCATGTCCCTGATCCTGTCCTGTCCGTGCTGCTGATGGTCCCTTCGCTGTCTGTGGGGGCGGAGCAAAAAAGCCACTAGTGGGCAACAGCGTCAATAAGAGATTCTACAAAGTCTATTTTTCAGAGACTGGAGTGGGAACAGCCAAAGCATGGAGTGAACATGGGCAAGACCACAAGAATGAAAGAAAGTGCTGTTTTTTGTCCTGTCACCCCCAAACCTGTCTGAGAGGGAGGTCCACGGCCAGGACGAAATATCCAAAGAGCAAACCAAGTACATATCCAGGGCACCAGCAGAGCAGGGAGACAGAAAGGAAATTCTACAATTCAGCAAGAACCCATTTAAATTTCAGCATGTATGCAAGCTTCGTGTCATTTCAAAAATAAATTATTTTACGGTTTAATGTCAATCTTGTTCTGAATTCCAGATGCTGGATGGCACGGTAAGCTTTTCGGTGTATACAGCCCCGATAAGAATCTAGCCCCGTCAACAAACCTGGAGGGCTTCTCAAAGGTGCCTTCTGGATATAAGAAACAAAACCCTTCATCAGATTTGCAAAGGCAAGCTCTTCTTTGTGAGAGATTCTATAAGGTTATAAAGGGCAAGCAGCGTCCGGGGCTTGTCAGCAGTGGGAAGCAGGTGTGGGGCTCGTTATAAGGTGAGCACAGAGCCATTCTGCCTGGCTTCTGGGAGCATCACGCGTGCCTGAGCTGTGCGGGAAGCTCGTGTCCTTCCTCCAGATGGGCAAGCCATCTGTCCAGAGCGGGCCAGAATGACCACTGGCCCTCGAGGGGGAAGGTATTCCCACCCTCAATAGAACTACCACCGAGTATTATTTATAGAGTTCCTGTGCTCCTTGACACCAGCTGCATTACACTGGCTTTATTTATGCTCCTTGAACTGGGGGTGGGAAATATGTCGCACCGTGACATCTGCCACCCACTTGCTCATGATAGATGCTATATTTGAGCACAGTGTCTTTCCCACAGAGCCCAGACTAGGTCTCAGCATTTTCCCAACGCTGCACTCCAGGCATCCACAACCAGCCGGTCAACCAGATGGTGGCGGCACACGACACAGAGCCTGTGTCTCATGCTGATTCCAATGCTCGGCTTTTGGAAGGGCAGGACCATGTCTTCCGCATCTCTGCATCCCAGATAGTACTGAGCCCCGTCTCAGAGACAGAAAGCAATCTAGACTAAGTTTCCCTTCCAGAACTTTAATCTACGCTCAGCAAACTTCAGCAAAATCAGATGTGGCCTATAACCTCTGGAATCTTAGAGTCATTCAATAAACACTTAACGAAACCAGCTCGGATGAAAGCATAGATCATAGTGATGATCCCAAAGAAATGCCGCGCCGGTCACTCTGAGAGGCCAAAGACATGGCCCCCGAAATTAGGTTAGTTAAGTGGAAAGTGCTATTTTAAACAAATAGCAATTAAAGCAACCTGGCTCCTTGAAGAATTGCCTTCCAGAAACAATACTGCCAGGCTCTCAGACATCCTGGCACCCTGTGATAAAAAGTCTTCAGGATGACATACATCATTACTAAGCCATTCTTTTTGCATCTATTTCCCTCATTACCATTGTTAAGAGATCGAACAGGAAAGGCTTCTGCGACTGGATAATGACTCCTTCTGAATCCTTTTCACCAGCTGTAAGGAGCTACCCAATCTGACAGTCTGATTTGTTTTCATTTCTCCTTGAACCAACCCAAATAGAAGTTAGGTTGTAATTTTTGAAAATGCCTTAAAACTTTTGTGAGCCTCATTATTAACAGGGTCAATCCACACATTTGAATGGGTGCCTCTTGTTCCCATTGTAGCAGAGGCTGTGGCTTTCATAACATCCAATTACCCTGGCTAATGAGGCATATTAATCAGTCCTCAGAGCTTTGGGGACACCAGTGAAGGGTCTGTTGACCTTTGGAGCAGGCTGAACCATCGCTGTCATATTTCTAATGAAGCTAGGTATGGTTAGGATCTTCACTCATGCTTCACTAGCAGCAAGCTCATGTTTTTAATGCCCCTCTTCCCATTTTTTTTTGAGTAGAGCGGTGACTATTTGAGATCAAAAGCCTGAACTAGTGCTTTGGATCCTTCTGGATGAGCTCAATTGTGTCTATTTCTTTAGGGGTGATGCTCAGATCATGTGAGTTAATGCACATGGGAACACTCTGCATGGCAAACAGCAGGGAATAACTAGTGATCAGTAAGTGGGTCACTCACCTGGCAGACTCCATGATGTTCCAGCCACCATCCAGTCAGACCCCATCTCACTACACTGGCTGCTCAGAGATGCCTGGAGCACCCAGACTCTTCTTCTCTGAGTGAGATCTTCTGGGATTTCCATCGGCTATTTTTGGGCAAGTCTGTGGCTTGGTGAGATTATGGGAATAAATGTAAGAATTAAATAAATATATGCATTTCTGTGACCTTGGGCAAGTTATTTCATTTATCCTATTGATAAAATGAGGACTCAGGGGGCTGGTGGAATTTATCTAGTGACCTCAGCAGAGTACATTGAGCAGAATAGGATCTCAATAAACAGTAGCTCTTATTATTTATTAAATATTGTTCTTACTCAAACTTGAACACTTTTGAAAGACAAATCTGCTTGGTCCATGAATGGACAAAGTTTCTTGTCCCCCTGGGATGAGGTAAGTCTTCCTTGAGTGGAAGGAATTGAGGGCATGGGGACAAAGTGACCTGCAAGTCTGGCTCTTCAGGTAGGGAGAGAATACATGAAGATGTAGACAGCAGCAAAGCCTCTTGGGAACATTTTGTGGGATTTAGAGCTATTTTTGTAAAAGACAATCTCCCTGTCACTTACTCATGCTGAGCCCCCGGAAGCAGCAGAGACAACATTACTCAAAAACAGAAAAGAAAACTGTCCCAAAGCAGAAAAGTACAGGACAAGTGTTTTGATCTGGGCTGTTTGGACAGTAAACAGCCACACCAGACTTTCTGACTTCTGATCCAGCGTTCTTTCCTTGCTACCAGCCACTTCTCACTTTGAATTTGGGCTAACATCAGAAAAATCTCCAGAGAGGACAGCTTCAGGAGGCACCAACAACTGCCAAGTCAGGCGTTCTTCAGAACAGGTATCACCTTCAGTACCAACAGCCAACCTTACAGAGCACCCCCTGGGTGCCAGCCCCTTCACCACAGGCCTTAGCTCATTAAACCTTCTCAACCATCCCCAAAGCTGGTACCAGCATTATCCTCATTTGACCTAAGAGGAAACTGAGCCTCAGGAAGTTCAAGTGGCTTTGACAGGCAAGTTTCCTTGTCTCACACAAACTATTCTACAGACTAGGAAAAAGAAAAGGGAAGGTGTCCTGAATTGTTTTATAAGACCATGAAATCAAAACTGGTCAAGAAAATAAATTACAGTCTAGTCTTGTTTATGAACACAGAGGCCAAAATGCTAAATAAAACATAAGAAAATTGAATTTGACTCTATCACACACAGAGAAAGAGTGAGAGACTATAAAAACATTAGGGCCAAATAGGATTTGTCCTATGAATGCAAGGATGGTTCAATGTTATAATATCAAGAAATATACTACATTATCAGATTAAAGAAGAAAATGAAAGGATCCTCTCAGTCGTAGTGGGCTGCATGGCAGTCTCCCAAAAGATAGGTCCTTGCCCTAATCCCCAAGCCTGTGAATGTTACTTTATTTGGAAAAAGTCTTTGCATACATAATTATGGATTTTGAGATTAGGAGATCATCCTGGATTATCCAGGCCTTAAATTCAATGATGCATCCTTATTAAAAAAACAAAACAAAACAAAAAGACACAAGGAGAAGACAGAGCAGAGGAGAAGGTGATGGGAAAATCAATTCTATGATTAGAGAAATGTAGCTCCTAGCCCAGGCTGTTGAGGATGCTGGCAGCAACTGCAGATAGGAGAGAAGCATGGAATGTATTCTCCTTTAGAGCCTCCAGAAGGAACCCACCTGCTGATACTTTCAGAATTCTGGCCACCGTAACTGGAGGAGGAGAATGAATTTCTGTTGCTTTGAGTCATCAAGTTTATGGTAATGTGTCACAGCGGCCACAAGAAACAAATACATTCAATAGTATTCAACATGAGTTTGTAGAAAGTAACTTTCAAAAAAACTAGGAATATAAGGGAAAGTCAATTTACAGATGGGGTAAAGATACACACATATCCATTATAGGATTATTACTCAAAATGTGGAGAGAATTGCAAGTCAATAAGGAAAAGACCAAAATCCTAAATGGAAAAAAAGGGTACTAAAAATGAACAATTCACGGAAGAACAGACAAACTACTCAGTCTCACCTGCAATCAAGAAAATGTAAATTAAAATGCTAATGAGATTCTATTTCACACTCATCAAATTGGCTAAAAGTTTAGAATGAAAATATCAAGTTGGCAAGTGTGCAGAAAAATTAACTCAGCAGGCCTGACTGCTCAAATCTTATACATTCTTGTGAGGGCCTGCTTAACATGACTAGCCTTTGGCTGGCTCCTGCGAAAGGAGCTATTAGAATCTTCTTTATGCTTCTTTTTTTTAAAGATTTTATTTATTTATTCATGAGAAACCGAGATTGAGAGAGAGAGGCAGAGGGAGAAGCAAACTCCCCGCCGAGCAGAGAGCCCGATGTGGGACTTGATCCCAGGAGATGGGATCATGACCTGAGCCGAAGGCAGACACTTAACTGACTGAGCCACCCAGGTGCACCTCTTCTTTATGCTTTAAGTGATAGTGCATTTTATATACTCTAACCATGCTATACCAGCTGTCCAGGAAATTTGTGCAAACACTGAATTTTGATGCAAGGCCACTTTCCTTCTGCAGGTCTGGAGTTTCAGTAACTATAGCTAGTTATAAACACAATATGTGCCTGTATGGCCAACCTTCATTAAAAATCTCCAGACCCTTAGGCTCAAGTAAGCTTTCCCTGGACAGACTACACTTCACACATATTGCTGCAGTTAGTTACCAAAGGAATAAGCCTGTCCTATACAACTCCACTGGGAGAGAACTTCTGGAAGCTCATGCCAGGTCTTCCCAGACATAGTCCCATGTGCCCTTTTCCATTCTTGATCCTGCTTTGTATTCTTTCACTGTAATAAACCATAGCCATGAGTAGAAACTATTTCTGAGTTCCGTGAGTCTATTTCTAGGAAATCACTGAATCAAGGGGTGATCTTGGGGACCACTGGAGCAGTGAGAATGTGGAGAAATGGGGCTTTCACACACAGCTACTGTGTGTGAATCATTTGGGAGAGCAATGTGACAAGATCGGGGAAAGTTTAAGATGTACGTGTGCTAAATCCTAACAACTGCATACCTATGCTTCTAGTCAAGGAAACCTCTCCCTCAGGACATGTAGAAAAATGTTTGCTGGGCGCCTGGGTGGCTCAGTTGGTTAAGCGACTGCCTTCGGCTCAGGTCATGATCCTGGAGTCCCGGGATCGAGTCCCGCATTGGGCTCCCTGCTCAGCAGGGGGTCTGCTTCTCCCTCTGACCCTCTTCCCTCTCGTGCTGTCTCTCATTCTCTCTCTCAAATAAATAAATAAAATCTTAAAAAAAAAAAAAAGAAAAGAAAAATGTTTGCTGCAGCATTTTTTCCTAAAAGTGAAAAACAGGAAGCAATTTCAAAATCCACTGAAAGAAGAATGGAAAAACAAACCGTCATATATTTGAATAACAGAAAATGGCAAAGCATTTCAAATGAATAAATAAGAACTACATCGACATGGATAAGCCTCAAAATACTATATAACAGAAGGAAGTTGAAAAATTATATGCAGGGCACCTGGGTGGCTCAGTTGGTTAAGCGACTGCCTTTGGCTCGGGTCATGATCCTGGAGTCCTGGGATCAAGTCCCACATTGGACTCACTGCTCAGTGGGGAGTCTGCTTCTCCCTCTGACCTTACCCCCTCTCGTGCACTCTTTCTCACTCTCTCTCTCTCAAATAAATAAAATCTTTAAAAAAAAAGAAAAAGAAAAATTATATGCACAGTAGGATACCATTTATGCAAAGTTTAAAAACATGGAAGATTATCTAAAGCATAAGAATGACACCAGCTTCATGACAAAAGACTAGAAAGAAGGAAAGAACTAGGGTGGGGGAGGGGCAGAGACAGGGGGTTTACAGAGATCTGGAATGTTCTATTTCTTACAAAAAAAAAAATCCATAGCAAATATGGCAAATAAGATTTGTTAAAGCTGGATAGTGAGTTTGCTATATTATCCTATATATTTGCAGCATCCCACAATAAAAAGATTAGAGTAATAATAACATAAAACTGAAGGGTCAAATAATTTGCTTAAGATCACAAATTACATCGAACTGAGATCTGAGTCCCAGCCCCCAAGCCTGGCTACAAATTTCACCATATGTCCTTTCATTTCAGTGATCTGTTAATTAAAACCCAAGCAAATTAACCTAATCCCATCTATAGTATGCCCATGCAGAGCTCTGAATTAAATTTAAATAAAATGCTCATTTCACATTAAGACTTTAGTTGCTATTTACAACATTTAATTATATTCTGAGTTCTCACAAGCTCTTAATATGACAGTCCCACACTAGTGACAAAGATCTTAGCAATGGGCTTCAGAAGGCAATAAAAACCCTACAGAAGGAAAGGCTAGTAAATCTCTTGAGTCAAGGGGTATCTTGTTCATTTAAAATATTGAAGAAAATAAAGTTAAAATCAATATGAAGATCTTAAAGACATACAACTTGGTCAGCTGAATATAAATTAGGAGCGGTTCTTAATTAAACAATTTATATATATATTGATGGGTTCACTTCATCCTTTAAGAAACATAGTTTTCACTTCATCACTGAAATATCATGAGACTGAAACCAATGTAGTTTGTATTTATAGACAAAAAGCCAGAGAAGAAGGATCAAGATCAAATATTTGAGTTCTCAAAAGGATATTAGCTGGAGAGGTAAGGCATTTATGGTGATGTTGTTTTATAATTTACACTAAAAAAGGGGGATTAACCAGTTTTAGTTAATATTTTTAAGGTGTTTTTTTTTAATTAAAACTTGCCAGAAATTATGAGGAATTGTTTTTATGGGGTTTTGTTCTGTTTTGTTTTGTTTTTTGGTCAGCACACTTTCAATTCAATTTCACAAAAGTTTCTGAAAGAAATATTTATAAGAGAAGCATTTTTCTAGGTTCTGTAGAGGTAAGTCCCTTTGGTGTAATAACAGTGAAAACCACTATTACCATTGCTACTCTGTTGGATACCTCTCCGTGTGCCTGCAGCTCTGCTAGAAGATTTGCACAAGCAGAAGGAAAATGAAATGTATGTGTGTGTGGAGGCAGAGACTGAAGAACATAAGGAATAGTTAAGGAACTTGTTAAGACCACACAGCAAAAAAAAATGGAGATAAGCGTTCAGAGAAAGGAATTTTAAAGTTAGAGATACTGAGAGTAGAGATGTTCTCAGTGATTACAAGGATGCTAGAGAGTATGGGTTTTCTAGTGTTGCTATAACAAACTTAGTGGCTTGAAAGAACACAAATGTATTTTTTGTCTTACAGTTCTGTGGGTGACAAGTCCAACATGGGTCTTCTAAAGCTAAAATCAAGTAATGTAGGGCTGTGTTCCTTCTGCAGGTTCTCAAAGAGAACCTGTTTCCTTACCTTTTCCAATTTGTAGAGACCACCTGTGTCCTCGTGGTCCCTTTTTCCAACTTCAAAGTTAGCAGCACCCAGCAGAATCCTAGTCATATCACATCACTCTGACCACCTTTGCTGCCTCCCTCTTCCACTCTGAAGGACCCCTGTGATTACACTGGGCTCATGCACATAATACGGGATAATCTCCCTATCTTACAATCAATTGATTAGCAACTTTGATTCCATTCCATCTACTCCTATAGTCCCCCTTTGCTATGCAATTAGGATATTCACAGATTCCAGGGATTAGGATGTGGCTATCTTGGGGCAGGCATATTCTGTCTACCTCATCAAGGCTGCTAGAGAATTGCAACTCAAATTAGCTTACACAAACAGGTCTCTTTTTTAGAAAGATGCCATGATATCATAGCACTTTAAGGGCAACCCAGCCTCAAAAACAGAACCCAGCCAGGGATCCCTCTTTCCCAGCCTCTCATCTATGCTTTGCTCTACATCAGCAGGTTGTATCTTCCACTGAAGACTGGGCTCCTTTATCCTGGATGCACACTTCAGAATTCGGCTACCAGCAGTTCATGGAATGTTATATCTTACGTTCCAGGCATCAAGAAAGGGAGCTTGCTATCTCACTTGCTTTTACTCTCTTCTAGGTCCAAGGTATCAAAGGCAACACTGTTTGGTACATCTTGAGCCAACGTCTTGGCTGGAGGTTCAAAGAGGCTACCACATAGAACCACAGAAATGGTATTGGAGTAGGGGTGAGATAAGCAGCTCCCCAAAAAAGATGGAGTGGTAATGAGTAAACAAACCTCTAGATATCTACAACAGTGACCAAGTTGAGTGAGGCATCTTCCTGATACCCAAGGATCACACAGACCAGAGGAAGATACAGGAATACATAGACTTCAACATAATGGGATGAGTGTGGTTATCTCAGTCTGCACAAAATCCTATGGGGACTAGGAGTGACCGCTTCCATCAGCAGAGCTCGGTGAGGCTGAAATGTAAGGTAGAGTAGAGGAGCAGCCCTAGGTGAAGCTGGACAGAAAGAGCAGGAACCGATTCTGAAAAGTCTTCAACAAGCAGCTAAGATCTTCTTTTAAAATAGGTGACTGGCAATAGATGGAACCTGTGTTTTAGAAAGATCACTCCCCATCCCAAATTGGTTAAGCAGGGCATTGACAGTTGCTAGACAGAGCAAGACTTGGTCCAAAAGTACAAGTCAGGAAGCTGTTACTACTGTCTAGAGGGGAGCCCAGAAGTGGGCTGAAGCACTGGGATGGAGATGGAAAGGATGGAGGCACCTTCAGAATGGAATTTCAGAAGGCAGAGGAGAGCAGAGCTGATGAAGAAGGGGTCCCAAGGTTTAACTGTGGCTGGGATCTGGGAGTCTGCCCCCAAGGAGATTTAATTTAATTAGAATTAAATCTAAACTGATTTGGGGGGTACTTTCAGTCTTTTCCAGGGGTATGCTAGTAAATGTTTAACTACTGCCTCTGGAGGGAGGGCCTGATCTGCATAGTTTACCAATTTCCATGGTGTAAGTACTCCTACTCTGGCCAATTTCAAACCACAGGAAGCCACTAGATGTGGAGATGGGAAACCAGCCAGTAGCAGTCGGTTCAGCACACCCTGGCTTCTCATTCTTCATCATGATGCTCCTTTAACATTGCCATGTCCCATTCAATGGAGAGTCAGGTCCCCAGATAAAGGCTTCCCCAGCAGGACTTTGAGAGGCTCTGTTGCTCATATACCTCTCCTGTCCAACCTTCCCCAGGCCTCTTCAGCAATTGAGCATCCAATCACAACACAAAGGAGAAAACCTAGGTTTGCAAATATATGACCAAACACCGACAAGAGCATCTAGCCAATGAGTAAAAAGAGAACACAGCAGATAAAATGGGAGGTGGGATAGTACAGTGGCTAATAAGTCAGTCATCAGACCACCTGAGGTTCAATTTAGTTCCTCCACTTGCTAGCTCTGTGACTTCAGCCCAGATATATAACTACTCTGTGGCTCTAATTGTGATCTCCAAAATGGGGATGTAACCGACAGTATTTTCTTCCTAGAGTTATTGAGTGGATAAGTAAACTAAGGTAAGAAGTGCTTGGTGAGTAATAAGCACTTGATAATGCACCTGATGATAATGAGTACTCCATCTCACTTGTCTAAGCTATATATGTTAATGAAGTTATAACCAAAGGAAAAATGGCTTTCATTCCTTTACTGACTTTGATAAGGAACTCAATGGGACATGGTCAACATTATGTTGGATGCTGAGGTCCATGAAGTCTGAGAATTTGAGAACGTGTCTCCCTCATCCCTATTTCCAGAGCATAGCATAGGGCCTGACTCATAGAATGGGCTCAGTACAAATTTTTGCTAACTAGATAGAGCACTAAGTGCTACAGGATCTACAAGAATGAATGAGATATTCAGGTGACCTTGGTGGACTTCTACTGGCACATTTTTCCACGATGTTAATGACATTTGTGTCTGCCTTAGGACAGAAGAAGGTTACCAATGAGACCATCAATAACAAAGGCTACTATAAACACATTTATCTCCAAAAAGCAAAGGCAAATTTCTCTCCAAAAGCTTAGGTGGCAGCTAAAGTGCTTTCTCAACCTTCATAAAAAATAATCAAATGTCAGCCTTGTAAATATTTATGATCCTAAACAGTTCATATTTGAACATCACTTGTTTAAAGATCATTTGAGTGCTTTTTGACAGAAATCTTATATTCTACACCATTCCCTGTACACAGTACTTAGAAAACATGCCTTTATAAGGTTTTCCAGTATAAGGTCACAAAGGTAACTAAATGTGATTGTATAGGCCCACCCAGGGCTTCATTTATTCTGGGCAGTACATTTATAAAGGTTAGAAGCAAACAGATTTACTGATAAGGAGGCCACCGTGACTTTTATTCATAATTAAATATTATTTGACTCATAGTGTTTCTGCTTCTTAATTTCCAGTTAGAACACAAGAAGGAAATGAGAGAAAGGGCAAAGAAAAAGTCATCATACAATAATGCTCCTTACATGTTCCAGCCAGGCAGGGGTGTGGCAGTGTGATTTGGTTAAGTTCATGATCTGCCAGCAACCACCTGTGACTTCAAACGAGTCATCTAGGCCTCAGTTTCCTCAATAGCAAGAAAAAATATTCAAGATTATATAAATAGCAAGTATTGTTGGTGTGCTTTTAATCATTCATCCAAAAAAATGCAACTATTTCTTAACTTGTGATAGGCGTTCTCACTCTAAAACACAATGGTTCTAAAAAATAAAAAAACACAATGCTTCTATCAATTTGATAATAGGCGTCTAAGAATCACAAGAAAAATGGACATGTTTTACTCAACCACCCAAGAATAAGCCCAAAACTCTCTGAAACCATGAGTCTCAAGTGTTCCATTCCGATACTCCATCCAGAGCAAAAATGTCTGGGTATTACTTAAATTTCAGTTTTTATCCACTTTGCTAGAAAAATCAAAAGAAAGGAGAAAATGGAGAGACCTTACAAACAATCCATGAAGTGTGCTTAAGAATCGACCAGACTGTATAAATTTGTCAGAGCTCAGAAATCTGTAATCATTTACCAGGATTTCTTTGGAATGATTGGCCAACTGGAAGAGCAACTTATTCACTTATAATAATACATAACGAATATGAAATTGTCAGAGGTTGAGGGATACTACATAATGAATTTTCCAGAAAACTGACAAGGATGAAAACTTTGTTTTTAAGCATGAAGGATTGAATGTTTTCTAAAATATATAGCCTATTTCCCTGTCTGCTTATCTTGAGAATAATGAGCTCGATTAAATCTTTCTGGGAAATCAGTTTCAGCATCATTGGCTATCCACTGTCCAGGCTGATAGGGCCAGGCACCAGCTTCCCTGCCTTGCAGCTACAGCCTGAACATGTGACCCAAACTTAGCCAATGGAACACTCTGGGGGCACATTAGGAAAAGGTGGCGGTAATTGGGGGTTTTATTGTTTGGGGTCCAAATAAAAAGAGACGAGGAGGAAATAAAGACTCTCTTCTGTCCATAGTTGCGATCCCCAACAAGGAGAGCCAGAATAGCACCCTGAGGATGGCAGATACCTGAGTGCTTGGAAGCATCACTAAGCTGCTGAACTAAGCTTGGATAGGACCCAAGATTTCCAGATAGGCGAAAAAATGATTATCCTCTTGTGAAGTCACTGCAGTCAAAAGGATCCTTTTCTTGCATCTAAAAGTGCTTAGCTGATAGGCAAGGTCTCCAGGAAAGACTAAATTGGGGTTCAGAGCCAGACTATTTGTGGGACAGGTGACCCAGCAGCCATTCCAAGTAACTGCACAAGTTGATATTCAAGGTGCTCTTTTGTTGGACTATAAAGGATGAAAGAGCTTGTTTGCAAGTGTTCACTCACAGGCTTCTACCTCGCAAAGATGATGGATGGGAGGGAGGGGCAGATGACACAAGTGTTCACTCACAGGCTTCTACCTCGCAAAGATGATGGATGGGAGGGAAGGGCAGATGACAGTGTGGCTTGGTGTCCAGGTGTGGCAGGAAGTGTGACCGTGAAGAGCTTGGGCTCCGGGCTCTGGCCTGATCGCAGCTCCACCACATACGACAAGTTACGTAAGCTCTCCGGGCCCCTTCCCTAGACGAGGCAGTAATAGTGCCCTCCTCCCAGGGCCGGTAGCAAGAAGGCTGGATGTCACTGGGTCTCCCACGTCATGGACTATGGGATGTTAAAATATGGGGAATGGGAGGAAAGGGTCTTTGACTTGGTGAAATGTGGTGAGTGGCACAGAGAAGGAGCCATGGGCATGTCTGCCATGGTCAGTAGAGCTAGAGGAAGGGCCTTTCCCTCCAGCTCCACTTGGGATCCAGGACAGAGGGTCCCTCAGGGACCGGTGGTTTGGGCCATGAGGAAAGGGAGCCCCCCAGCACAGAGACTGGCAATCCCACAAAGCAACTCCAGTGGAAACCAGGAAGGTATGGGGCCAGCCAGCCATGCGAGGGGGTCATTGCAGGAGTGAGGTGGGGACAGGAGCAGGTGCATCATGGTTCCTGCTTCTCCTGCAACTTCACTGTGGATGTGTTTTTGTGGGCCATTGGGAGGTCAGTTCCATCCCCCCACAATGAAATGTCCCCCCCCCCCCCATCACATTACCTGTGTGGGCTCTGGCGGCGTTTTCTGACCTTCCTGGATTGCTCCCTCACCAACAGGGTCCATCTGCCCCCCTCTCACAGCGCCACACCTCCCCACACCCAACCCCCCAACCCCACTCCCTCATGGCCTTCTTTGGATCTTTCCGGCTAGGGATCTAGGAAATCAGAAAACCAAATGTCACCAAGTACCTGGAAAGCTCTTTCATGAGTGAAACAAAGGCACACTTCATTCCTCTGTTCTGTCACCCATCAGATAATTTCCAGCACCTGCTTGTGCTAGACGCTGTCCAGGCACTGGAGACACCAAGGGCCCGAGAGACCAGGCTCCTGCCTGATGGGATTGACATTTTAGTGGGAAGCACAGATGACAACATCTAATTAAATCAACAAGATGATGCAGCGGTTATAACTGAGGAAAAGCAAGCAGTGGGAGGTGGGGAATTGGGGGCAGGACGAGTGGTCTAGATCTCTCTGAAGGTGACATGTGATATGAGACCTGGAAGATGGAGCCTGACTTGCAGAAGTCAGACAGAGATTCTCTGGCAGAGGCCATGGCAAGTGCCAAGACTGGAGACAGGAGGCAAGTCGGGGCATTTGAGCAGAAGGTGGCCATGGTGGCCGGCAGCAATGAGCAATGGGAGGCCACAGAAGGACTTGGTGTTCCTCCAGTATCGGCAGGAAGCCACCACAGGGTTATTGGTGGGGTTGGTTCTGGTTTGGTTTTCAGCCCGGGCTCTGTACTTTAGACAGGCTTAGGCTGCACTGGCCATGGGACAGAGAGGGGCCTGCGGGAGGCAGGAGACAGAGCAGGGCAGCCTGCAGGAGGCTTGCAGGCACCTGGCAGAGAGAAGATGGTGGTGGGGACAGGGGTGGTCACACTGGAGATGATGAGAAGTGTTCAGAATCCAGACACATGTCACAGGAGGAAGGGCTGGGTGGGCTGTACTGTGTCCCCCAGAAACAGAAGTTCAAGGGCTAACCCACCATACCTGCGAATATGATCATTTTTGCAAATAGAGCCTTTGCAGATACAACCAAGATGAGGTCACAGCGGGTGAGGATGGGCCCTGAATTCAGTGACTGGTGTCCTCACCAGGAGACAGACGTGAAGACACAGAGACACGCAGAGGGGGAGGCTGGTTGGGCACAGCCCCAAGACAGGGCAGGCCAAGGATGGCCAGCAACCACTGGAAGCTGGAAGAGGCGAGGAAGGGTTCTCCGTGAGAGCCTCCAAGGACCAGGGGCCTGGTGACACTTTAATTTCAGACTTGGGCTCCAGACTGTATGAGAATAAATGTCTATTGTTTCAAGCCACCCAGTGTTAGTCCTTTGCTCGGGCAGCCCCGGGAAACCAATACAAGTTTGTGAGAGACAAGAGCGGGTCTCTGAGAATGGCACGGAGCCCTGCAGAGCTGGAGTAAAGGGACCAAGCTTCTGTGGCCATAAATTACATGCCCAGCTGCAGCTCTCCATCCCCTTCCTTGGAGCGCTGATGATGCCAATGGAAGTCCCTGCCTTTGGGGACACTGACTGTGTAACCAAATCACTTGGCCATAGCTGAATGAGTCTCACACGTACACATTCCCCATCCCCTTCATCACTTCTCTGCTCACTGCTGCCAGCAGTGTCACCCGAACAAATTTATGTCACTGGCAACAGTGCTATTAAATCCGTCCTGGACAGTGAGCTGCAGAGCCTTATCTGAGTTTTGAAAAAAAAAGTCCTCCTTTTGAGTCAAAAGATCATTAGACACAATGCAGGGACAAACTACAAATCAGTGCTGACCGCTGACGTGAGCTCTTAATGGAATCATAAAACAAACCCAATCTCTTGGAATTTTGCACAATTTTTGGAGAGCCACCCTAAGTGAGCCCCATCGATGCCTGCTTCTCCCTGCCTTAGACTATGAGGAGCTGTTTACAGGTCAGTCTGCTCAGCCAGTGGTCAACTCCCCGAGGACAGGGATCCCATCTGGTTTAAATTTGTTTTGAGCCTAGTACATTCACTTTTTCAATAAATATTTATGGAGAGCACTCCGCGAAGCTCCAGGCATCTTTAATAGTTGCCGAATTGAATTAAATACCTTACACTCCCTGGTAGAAATAAAATAATGTAAATGGAAGGAAGGAACTTACTCATTTGCTTAAAAATGAGAAAGAAAAAAATGGTAGAAAAGACACAGACAAAAACAGATAATGGAGAAATTCACCTTGTAAGATAATTAGGCAGGACCAGGGGATCTCAAAATCCCATCCAACTCTAGGCGAGAATGTTCCACTGAGGGAGGAAGGACAGGTAGGTGTGCAAAAATAGAAATCTCAAAGGGGCACCTGGGTCACTCAGTCAGTTAAGCATCCGACTCTTGATTTCAGCTCAGGTCATGATCTCAGGGTTGTGAGACTGAGCCCCACATTCAGCTCCACACTCAGCAGGGAGTCTGCTTGATATTCCCCCCCTTTCTGCTCCCCCTCCTGCTTTTGCTTGCTCCCTCAAATAAATAAGTCTTTAAAAAGAAGAAGAAGAAGAAGAAGAAGAAGAAGAAGAAGAAGAAGAAAGAAGAAGAAAAAAGAAGAAGAAAGAAGAAGAAAGAAGAAAGAAGAAGAAAGAAGAAGAAGAAAAAAGAAGAAAGAAGAAGAAAGAAGAAAAAAGAAGAAGAAGAAAGAAGAAAGAAGAAGAAGAAGAAAAAGAAGAAGAAGAAGAAGAATATAGACCTCAGAGATAGGCTTGAGTTTGAACAAACTTGGGAGCCAGGCAGCCACACCCTAATTGTGTGACCTCTTGCTGCCCTTCACCCTGTCCTTTCCTACTAATCCCTCATCCTACTTTGGAATTATGTGTTTGTTTTGTTTCTTAGTATCTGTCTGCCCAACTCGACTACAACCTCATGCTTCATGAATATTTGCTCACTGCAGTACACCCAGCGCTAGATCAGGTACATGTAGAGGGTAAGTATATATTCGTTGAATGTATGAATACATTAATTAAGTTAATCTCCCTAAGTCTCAGTATCATTTGTAAAATAAAAATTATAGTTATATTCACTTCCCAAGGGCCAATATGAGGGTCAAATGAGATGAAGTATTTCAAATGCTTGGCTCATTAAAAGGTGCTTGATAGATGAATACCAGGTTATAACCAATATCATTATCATTGATATTATGGACATAAAATAAAAACAAGAACACAGTTAAAAAGGTAAACCACATGATAAAGAGACATTTGGGGAAAGCTTAATAACATGGGAAGTCTGTCAGATTAAAATAAGGCATGCAGATGTAAATTGGATGAGGAGGAACCTTCCCCTTAGGTCGGAGACTGGGGGGCGCTAACCAGGTGCCAGAAGGAAGAGGGGACTCAGACAACATTTTCCCTTGGCTGTACTACTGGGATTCCACTTGCTCTGACAGCATCTCCAAAGAACAATGTAGAAGACCAGCAGTGGCTATACTTTGTCATGGAAACCAACACAGTCTTTCCCTGCCAGCCTCAAGCAAGGCTTGTTCCTTAATACCTGAAGTAAAATTATCAAAATTCTTGTCTGAATCATCCAGTTTGCAACCTAAAAGTTGTATCCTCGTTACCTGTCAAGTACATATTTTCTTTTGACCTTCTGTCAGATTTTACCTTAGAACATGCCCCAGTTCCAGCAAGCCTTGAGAGGAGATTTCAATCCACAGTTTGCGAGGTTACGGTAACAGACACCCAGAATCTGGCCATAATTCACACTCCCCTGTAGCTTATTTATTTCTTGTCAAACTATTTGAACTGCAGCCTGTACTTGAAAACACTGGTCTAGCACCTCACCTGAGCAGCCCCTGGTTTACTAATACTCTTGAAACAAGTCCCATGGCCAGATTTCACTGTGAAGTTGGGATGTTGGGTCCATGGCTTCCTCCTTGTAGACTCTTACACCATTTGTCTTTTGGCTCCAGAGCCATGTGAGACATCTCTCTCTGATATATTGAAGTAAAAATTGTTCTTGTTTTATCTCTTTAGTCCAGAGATCAATAAACTTTCTGTAAAGGGCCAGGTAGTAAATATCTTAGACTTTGTGAGCCAGATGGTCTTTGTCACAACTATTCAACTCTGCCATTGTCACCCAAAAGTAGACATAGACAATATGTAAATGAATGGTCATGGCTGTCTTCCAATAAAACTTTATTGACAGACAGCTATTGGATTTAGTACAAGGACCGTAGTGTGCTGACCCCCACTGTAGTCATGTATGCCCCACATTTAAAAAGCCAGAAAACGAATGGATTCTTGTCCTAAGAAACTAAAAGGAAACACATTCTAAAGGTTAACAAGACAACTAGCTCATTTACCACCAAATAAAGTATAATTATCCAAAAAATTGCCCCATAAATTATAGTTCTTGATGTTTTGTTGTTTGTTTTGACCAATTCTTCCCAGTACTGATTTTGTGGAAGCACAAAATAGATGGCAGAACCCCTTTTTCCAATGCCTCTCTTACAGAGAACCCAGACATATGAAGCTAAGGGAAGCTATGAAGGGGCTTTCCAGATGGTCCACATCTTCACTGGTCTGGATATTCTGGAGTTATTTGGAGAGGCCCTGTGGCATTCCCAAAGAGCCCAATGTGGGGAACACTGGTAAAGAGCACAGAAGATGGGGCTGAGAGTTAGAGACCTGAGCTCTAGACCAGGCTGCTTCCAGTTTCGTTGTAAACTGCAGAGATATGAGGAGACAAGAGCTGAAGTTCCAGAAAGATGCAGAAGGTGATCCTGGCCCTGACATGCCAGGTCTTAGTTTGGGTCCTTGTGGACACCCAGCTGGTCTGCTGTGGTCTGCGCCATTTTCTCCCAGTAAACTTCATTTTGATCTTTCCTTAAAAGTTAGCTTGGCTGTGTGTCTGTTCCTCATGACCAAACAATCCCTAAACAAATTAGCAGAATTAGATTTAATGGCATTTCAATCTCCTTCAGCTCATGCTGAAAGAGACATCAAATGGGCCAAATGAATCCTGGCGTTCATTTTATCTGCAAATTCTTAAATTAATAAAATATTTTTCAGTCTTTCATAACACAAAATTCCAGGATGTGGAAAGAAGATTTGGACTTTCCGTTTACAGTTCAGATTCCACTTCTGGAATAAAAGTGAACCAGAGAACATTCAGGGCAAAGTTAGGCTAGTGATTCAAAATCAGGGGAGTGTGATTCATGAGACAAGATTAAAATAATTAATGCTACAGCCAAGCTAAATGAAGAGTAAAGGTGTACAGATAAGCAAGTCTGACTACCTAAAAGGAATAAACAACTGAGCGATGAGGTTCTTGGGGTGGTGTTGAGGCATATCAGATAAGAAGAGAGCAGGGAGGCTCAGAAAAATGTCCTGAATATTGCTAAATCCGTTAGAAGATAGAATTATCCCTCTGCAGGAATTTGCCAAATTATCTTCAGAATTCACTGTGCAGTTTCCGAGATCGGCCTCTATAAGCAGGTACAAGATGTGTATTCGAGCATTAGTTTAGTTCCCACTGGCAGAAAGGGGCGACGTTAGAGTTGCCCTCTGGCTCTTGGGTCTCCCTTGGAGGCTGTGACCTGACATAGCCTAGCCTCCACACAAGGTACACACTTGGGAACAGTCGTTAAGTACTCAGGAGGCAGCACGCTCATCCCTTGCACCCGTGTTTAGCTCTCCAGAGACAGAAGGACCTAGATAGCTCACCTGCTTGGATTTAAGAACAAAAATTGCTATATAAGACAGTGGGAATGGAATTGATTGGGCCTCAGGCGTCTGAAATAAGGACTTTTTACTAGCAACGCAGCAGGGTAGATCATGTTGATTTTGTTTCCTTATTTAGGGCAGAGAACTAGCTGGGGATAAGAAAACAAAGTCCCATGGGCCAAATCCAGCTGCCATCTGTTTTTATAAATAAAGTTTTATTGGAACACAGCCACATCACTTCTTTACTATCTGGCTTTTTACAGAAAATGTTAGCCAGCTCTGGTACTAACTCCTTTCCATGACATTTTCTAAATTCTGACTCTTCCCCGGGTGGCCATACAGTAAGAACGTGCTTCCAACTGGTATGTGTGTGTGCATGAGAGAGAAGAAGATTTGCCTTTCTCATTCATGACAATGACAGATAATGGGTTGAGGTGTGCCCCAAGAGAGTTCCCGTGGGACCTCTCAGCCAACCAAGAGAAAGGAAGATTCCTGGGGGACAGAGCAAAGTTCATGGTCTCCACTGGGCCTCCAGAGAGAATGAATCTGTGTCTTCCATCCTGCATCACCTTAAAGATGATACCGGACAGGGTTCTCTTTTCCTCAAGTATCAGAAACCCAGCCCACGGTCCCTGCATCCTTGCACAAACTCAAAACTGAAACCAATGGTAAACAATCTCACTGCTTCGCTCAGTAATAGGTTTGGCCAATCCTGCATTTATTGGATGATTTAAATTCCAGCTCCTCAGAAACTGTAGATTTCCGTTTTCTTCTCGGCTAACACAATTCACGAAGAACAGCCAAGGGCAGCCAATTTCTATTAAACCTTTCCAATTATGTAGGAGGATTGTTTCTCGTTCCAACTACCCATGTACACTGGATGTTAGGGGATAATTTTCCACAGAGAATCCAGTTCCTGGAGGGACCAAGCCCCACCAGCAGCAGCTGTTGCCCCTGCCCTTTCTGTGGTGGTGAAATCATGAGCTGACGGCCCCAGCCAGCTGGTACTTTTCTGATCCGGGTCGTTTATCACCTTGACAGGAAGACCGGAAAGCAATTGGATGATAGTTTCAATCCACGTGATAGAAAGCATATTTGTATCAAAAATAAGTGTCTGCAATTATAAAGCCGTTTTAAAAAACCATTAATCCTTAAAATCCTCCATCTGTTATGAAACGGGCTTCATTTGGGTATTTAACAAAATGACAAAACAGGTTCTGATTCCCCTGTTTACATTTCCCTGGTGGCATCCTCCTTCCCCTCAACCGCATTCAGCCAGCAACTGGACTCCTAGATCCTGCCAGCTTTGTCACCTTCGGGGGGAAGCTTAGCTGCCATGATCGTGCCGGCCTTCGAACATGATGCCTCCGAGGGCATCAGCAAGGATGGGAAAGGATGTTAAGACCATTCCCATTAAAGGGGGGGGCGGATTTCCATCATACCAGCATCAAAAAGCACCACACAGGGGATGACAGTGTTGTAGCAATCCTGTCAAGTAGCTAACAATGTCTTCGTTGTCTTATGGTTGTCAAACGTATATTATCAGTAACCACACTAAAGGAAGTTTTGGGATTTTCTTTTCTACCAATGTACCCAGGTTCTCTGTTATTCTTCCTTCTTTCTCCTGCCACCTTGTTCATCACCCATTTCCCTCTTCGTAATAAAAAGAGTTAGTCAGTGGCTATACCATATTTAAATGTTTGAGATGAGCACAGGGTGTTATACACAACTAATGAATCGTTGAACACTACAACAAAAACTTATGACGTACTATGTGCTGGCTAACTGAACTTAATAAAAAAACTTAATTAATTAATTAATTAACTTTAGCTGAGGGGCGGCTGGGTGGCTCAGTCAGTTAGGTGTCTGCCTTCAGCTCAGGTCATGATCCCAGGTCCTGGAATCGAGCCCCACGTTGGGCTCCCTGCTCGGCGGGGCATCTGCTTCTTGCTCTCCTCTGCCTCTCACCTTGCCTGTGCTCTCACTCTCAAATATATAATAAAATCTTTAAAAAAATAAAAATAAAATAAAAAAATAAATGTTTGAGAATCAGCAGGTCCTCTTTCCTGAATTTAAGCTTCTGGAAAGGTAACTATTTTTGTTGGTGGTCAACATTCCCTTTGTAGAGAGTTTGTGCATAAGGACGTTTCTATTTCGTGGAGGTCCCCTTACAGGGGCATCAGTAAGAATATTGGGGGATGGTCTGCAAGTCATTCTGAAAGCTATGGGAATTCAAGGTGAAGGTGTGGCTTTGGCCCCAGGCTCCCGCAGGGAAAGGAAGTCGGCACAGAGCCACAGGCTGCTGGCACCCACTGTTCTTTGCTGTCCTCGTTCCTGAGGACACAGAGAGAACATCTTTCGGACTAGAACTGCTCCCCCAGAGCAATGAACGCTGAAACGTTACTAATGGTCTTTCTCCAACACTAAGTTCTTAATGTTTTCTATACCCTTGTTTCTTGGACAAGCATTCCCCACTCCAAGTTTAAAGACAAACCATGTAAGCCCAGCTTTCTCAAAGTGGGACAGGCACATTTTCTCAAGACTGATTGTATTCGACTATGGCTTGTGCTTTTTTATTCCCAATTTTATTATCTTAAATATATTATTTTAGCATTAAGCACACCAGTCACTTGGAGAAACACAATGCTCAAATGTAAAGAGCCCAGCTGGACTTAGACCGTGCTTTCGAAGGAAAATATTATCATTCCAATGTGACTTGAAAATTCAAAGGCTTTGTGATAAGCACATGTGGAGATTTGCCTTCTAAAATACGAAAATATTCTCTGCTATTCACAAAGTTTACAAATGCCCATGAATAAAACATCATGATTTCTCATGGGAAATAGCCTAAAATGTTGTCCAAACAAGAAGGGCCACGTAGAAGTCCTTTCAGATTACATAAATCCACAGATTCTCCAGCCATCAGAATCGGCGAGGGCCTTTGGGGCTGCTTCTGATGAGTCCCCTCAATCTCCAATTCTAAGGGTTTTAAGTACCTAGCATTTGGGAGGCACTGTGGAAAACACAATTTCTACCTTAATCCAACCTTCAATATGTGTTGTCAGGGCACAAAAATGCTACAAATTCTTAACAAAATACTTCACATGATGTTTCTATTATGCAAGCTTGGACTTTTGCACTTTATTTTCAGATAGATGTTTCCCATATAGAATTTTAGGGGCTTCCAAATTCATACCTTCTCTGGGTCTTCACTGCCTGTCGTTAGGGTTTGCAAAACCTCCCCACCTCTGACTTTCTTCTCTAGTCCCTCCTCCAAACATTACTAGAATTACTTTCTGGACACCCAGGACTGATCATCATTCTCCAAGTTTGACGCTTCCATATCGTCTATAGAATGACATTGAAGCTTTGCAGCAAAGAGCTTATTACACTTCTAGCCTAGATAAAGTAACAGGAGGATTTACCCTCCCATCCAAACTAACAAAAAAATACACAGAATATAAGAAACAATGGTTTCCAAGACACTGGACATCAGCCAATGAAGAGCAGTGAGGGACAGGAAACAAATAGGGTGAGCTCTACAATTATTCCTCTATACTGTAGAGTTTCCAGTCTACAGCACAGGCTGGGGATACCAGAGAGCCTGGCAGAGTCCCTGAACTGAGGAGACAGAGCTGAGTCCAGAGAAACCAAGGCAGCTATAGTTCACAGGACAGAATGTCAGGGAAGAAAAAGCTGCAGAGAGAGAGAATTCTGGATTTGCAGTGTTCCTTCTCCTCATGTATCAGCTGAATCCTGGTCAACACATGTGCATACAGAAACTTCCTGAGGCCAGGGAACCACCTGAAAGGATTAGAGGTAAGAGTGCCTATTGCTCACATGGGACCAAAAACATGTCTCTTCTAGTCAGACTGTAAAACCCCATGATTCATGAAACCTTCAGGAGAGTACACAGAGGGGGTTGCCTTATTGATGAGAAATAATTAAACCTAGACTGAGTATAGCTCTGGTCCCACCTAAAAACATCAATAGCAAGACCCAAAGAGCCAAATTGCTTCCAAGTAACCTAAATTTGTCACAGAACAAAGCTCAATAAAATTTACAGAAATACAAAGAAAATAAATCTTACACCCAACAAAATAAAATTTACAGTGTCTAGCATACTTTCAAATATTACCAGGCATGCAAAGAAACAGAAAAATATAACCCCTAAAGAGGACAAAAAATAATCAAAATTGACACACAACTGACATAAATGTTAGAATTGGCAAAGACATTAAAATAGTTGTTACAATGATAATTCATATGTTCAAATGCTATGTAGAGATATGGAATACATAAAAAGTGCCAAAATTAAACTTCCAGAGGCTACAATGTCTGAGGTGAAAAATACACTGGATGAGATTAATAGATTAGACATGGCAGAAACAAGTCTTAGTGAACTTAAAGATATCACAGTAGAAACTCTCCAAAATAAAACAGAGAATTTAAACAATTAACAGAGCATCAGTGAACTGTGGGAAAAGTTCAAGTGGCCAAATATATGTTGTACTTGGAGACTCCTAAAAGAGGAAAGAAGGGGAGACTGGAAAACTATTTGAAAAAATATGGCTAAAAATTTCCAAATTTGATGAAAACTAGAGCCCACAGATCCAAGAATCTCAACAAACCCCAAGCATGTGCACACACGTGCACGCACACACACACACACGAAGAAAACTACATCACAATCAAATTGCCCAAAGCCAATGATAAAGATAAAATCTTTAAAGCATTCAGAGGAATAAAAGACATGTTAAATATAAAGGATCAAAGATCCTTTTGATTACAGATTTTTTGTAGGAAACAATGCAAGCAAATAGTACAAAAACATCCTTAAAGTACTGAAAGAAAATAATGTCAACCAGCAAAAAATATCTTTTAAAAACAAAAGTGAAATACTTTTTAAGACATAAAAACTAGGAAGAATATATAGCCAACAAAATTACACTATAAGAAATGTTACAGAAAGTCCTTCAGGCAGAAGAAAAAAATACACCAATTGGAAATATAGATCTACATATAAGAATGAAGAGCACCAGAAATGGTAACTTCCTGGGCAAAGATATGATTTTTTTTCCTTATTGTTAAATTTCTTTAAACGATAACTGATTATTAAAACAAAAACAATAATGTAGTATAGGGTTTATAACATATGTAAAAACTAAAACATACGACAAAATAGCAAAAGCATCAGGACAAAAAGAAATGGAAATAAACTATTGTCAAGTTCTTATATGACGTCATACTGCTTTAACAGGGATAGACTATGATAAGTTACAATACATACCATAAAACTTAAAGTAACCACCAAGAAAACAAAACGAAGTATAGTTAATAAGCCAACAGAGAAGATAAAATAGTAAAAAAATATTCAACTAATCCAAAGGAAGACAGGAAAAGAGGAAAAAGAACAGTGAACAGTTGAAACAAATAGAAAAAAAGACAGCAAAATGATTTAAAACTTAATCATATGAATAATCACATTACATGTAAATGGTCTAAGTATTCCAATCAAAAGGTACAAATTATCATATTGGACTAAAAAAAAGAGCAAGACCCAACTATAGGCTGTGTATAAGAAACATGCTTTAAATATCCAGACACCAAAAGATTAAAAGGATGAAAAAATATATACCATGCTAACACTAAGAAAAAAAGCTGGAGTGGCATATTTAACATTAAATTTTAGAGCAAAGAATATTACCAGTGATAAAGTCATTTAACAATGATAAAAGAATCAATTCACCAAGAGAATATAACAATTATAGATATCAATGCCCGTATTAGCAGAGACTTAAAATACATAAAACAAAAACTGATAGAAATGTAAGGAGAAATAGACATGTCCATAATTATAGTTGGAGATTTCGATTCCCCTCTCAAAAACTGATTGAACAAGTAGAAGATTAGTACAGATATAGAAGGCCTGAACAACCCTATCAACCAACTTGACCTGATCAAGATTTATGGAACACTCTATCCAACAATCATAGAATACACATTGTTCTCAAATGAAAATGGAACATTTTCTAATATCCTCAGTCATAAAAGCCTCAATAATTTTAAACAGAGTCAAGTCATTCAAAGTATATTCTCTAATCAGACTGGAATTAAATTAGAAATAACAGAATATCTGGAAAATCCTTACTATTTGCAAGCTCTGCAGTCTGATTTTTGACCCCTTCATGATAGACTCAACTATTGTTTATAAGATTGTCTCCTACTGCTGTAATAACAGCTAAAACTTATGCAGTCCTTATCTGTGAAGATTTAGGGCTCATAATGATTCTATAAAGTGAATGGTTTTATTCCTATTTTATAGGTGAAGAAACTGAGCCACAGAGCAGTAATGGAAGCTCTTTGAGGTCATGACGGTTAGGAGTGTTATAGCCGAGACCGGCACTGAGGCAGCCTGGGTCCACAGCCTGCGCCCTTAGGTACTACTCTCCTGCCTCTCAGTCCTATATCTGACCACTGGCCATTTCAAAGACAGCTCCCCCTCCTCCCCTTTTTGTCTTTGCCTCAGCCTGTTCCCTCTTTAAGACATGCTCTTCCCATCTTTTCTTGGGGGTCACACATGGGCTCTACTCACCCTCTCCATTTAAGCATCTCTCAATTCCCAACTTAAAAACCATCTCAAATTTCATTCAATAAGAGTTCTCTGCTCTCTACAGGAATAACATAATTCATTTTCTAAACTGAAGCATTCAGTAATAGGCAAAGTTTTTTCTACCTTTTCTATGGTAAACCAAGAAGAGTTAGATCTACAATAGGAACCCAAAGTCCATCAGAAGAAAAGCAGAGGAGGGGCAGGCCATGGCTTCTCTGAATCAGAAATTAGAACAGGGAGGTTGACAAAACCAGCACTCCTTTTTAAATCTCCTTTCCCACCAGTTAAAGTTACTTTCCTAATCTCACCTGTGGTTACTTCCCGGGCAGATGTACTTAAGTAGCCCGTGGCCAGACAGACTAAAAACTGCTTCAGAAGTAGGTCACTTACAGCCTCCTCCTTCCTAGTGCTCACCTGCCCAACCAGGCTGGGACCGCCTTCTCGTTCTGGGCATCTCTCTTGCCTACCTGGATACCTGAGGTTCTGCAGAGTCTAACCCTGGCTCCCACATCCCCCCTCCACCCCACCCTGCTGTAGCACTCACCATGTCACAAAGTGACCTTTTCAAATGCAAATCTCATATAATTTCCTGCTTAACACCCTTCAGTAAGATAAAGACCAAAATCCCATACTTGGCCTACATGGCTCTACATGGCCTAACAGTACTAGCCTCTAAGCCCAATCTCTCAACACATGCATGACTCTCTGAAACCCAGCCTTATAGGCCTCTCTCTCCACCCCCAACTCCAAACCACTACTGCTAGTGAATTCCAACACTTCCTTTGGATTTCAGTTAAATTCTCTCTTTCTCAGGGAGGTCACCCCTGCTGAACTGCCAATGAGCCATTATAATTTCCAAGAGCAAAACATGCCCGTCCTTCCATAGCCCTTGTCACAGTGACAGTACTGCATTCACTGTACGATTTTGGGGGTTAGTGTTGATCTCCACTAGACTTTAAACTCCTTGAGGACAGATACTCTGTCCATTTTTGCATCCTTGGCATCTAGCTCATGGTTGGCCCTCAATAAGCATTTACTTGATGGGTGACCAAATTAGCCTGGTAACCCAGGGGTGATATGAATGATATGGACGGACTATAAAATGGACAATATTAGCGTTCTCATCTCTCACCGGACATGTTACTCTCCCTTCCTCAGGAAGCTTCCCACCTGAGGGATCAAAGTGCTGGGAAATCGTCTTCAGTCCTAGTGCTCAGAGGGGCCCAATCCCTGATGTATTTTAGTCATGACTTCTTTTAACAATTGTTCTTTGGCTCCCCAACAAATTGATCAAATACCCATACTGTGGTATTTGCCACTGTTCCACGCACATAGTTTTACTGTCGTGGTCTCCTGTCTGCCTCTGTGGCTAAACGGATTTTTACAAAGCACATCCTCCCTGGAGCTTGAGGTTTCTGTACATGAAATTAGGCTGATGGGATTACAGATGAGTGACACAGCACAATTGAATCAAAGTGGTCATTCCAAACGAATGTAAATACATTAAGGATTTGGGAAAAACTGATGCTAGCTTTATTTGCACCTCTCCTACCTTGGAGACAACAATAGGGACTTTCATTTATTTAATTTTACCATTGTCAAGAAATAATAGAACTCCCTGTTAAATCCTGAGCCAAATAGATCTCAGGTAAACATTCTCTGTTCTTCACTGACCCACAATCAGCCTGCAAAGGCCACAGCCTTCCAATCCTACCATCTCCCCAGCCCTTTCTCCTGGTTCTCGTGAATTCATCAGATTCCAATAGCTTTCAGGATTTGGGGTTGGATATAAATCAACTTTCTCCTATTGGCATTTGTGTTTATTTTTACCTTTTTTTACCCCAAAGGATTAGATTGTATGTTTCTAGAAATCTCTCATTTTTCTCTAACACCACGTGTATACTTTGTTCCACAGAAAGGAAGGACGCAGAACAAGGTAGGATAGTGTTTTTTTCCAAAAAGAAGAGACAACAGAATTGTTTTGCATGATGTGTCCTCCCCATAGCCTAGTTTCCCGGTCTGATGTTGTGGCCCAAAGAAGGGAAAGAGCAGATGCAAGTTTCTCACTCTCCTCATTACTCCCAGAGATGTCCTAAGAAGCCCAAGTCTCATAAAACTTCAACTGAAATCAAAGCCTCTGGCTATACACAAGCACCGGAATGAGAAAGTTCTAGTATGTCCCAGAGTCCTGCCTTATGGTACGGCAGCATTCTGTTAACACAAATCTCTGGATCATGTTCATTTCTGACATGTCAAGTCTCCTCTTTGATATTTACTGCTTCACATTCATCTCATTTGATCCTTAAAATGCTGTGAAGCAAGCAGGGCAGGTTTTATCATCCACATCTTAGAGAAACAGAAACTAAGGTTCTTGTGGTGCCTGGGTGGCTCAGTCCGTTAAGCGTCTGACTTCAGCTCAGGTCATGACCCCGGGGTCCTAGCCCAAGTTGGGGCTCCTCGCTCAGCGGGGAGTCTGCTTGTTCCTCTGCCCCTCCCCCTACTCAAGCACTCTCGCTCTCTCTCTTAAATAAATAAAATCTTTAAAAAAGAAAAAAAGAAAGAAACTAAGACTCTACGTAGACACCTTTTTCTGCTCGTCCAGCCTCCCTTCCCTTCTCGGATACCAGCATCTCCCTCTCACTTAGGAAAAACCTCCACCCACATCACATTTGGTTTCCATGAGGCTGGTAATCCCTGGACACTGCTGCTTACCTCCTGTGCTGCCACCACCCCCCCCAAGCTAAGAGAGGGTCACCGCTAAAAAAAAAAAGCCACTCAGACCTTCTGTCTCCCACAACTTTGAGCCAAGCAGAGGACTCAAGGCAGAAGGCCGTTGGAACCGAGGGACAGCCCACAAGGCCTGCTGCTGAGATCCTTAGAGTGGCCGGATTGCCTCAATCCCCCTTTCTTCTGGAACCCTTCCAGTCTGCTCCCGACAGATCTGTTTTTCCTGCCTTAAGTTAATCATAGTTTTTGTTGCTTACGACCAAGAACATAACAATATGTTTACAATTTGCCCAAGCTCTCAGTCTTGAACAAAGATCACTGGTGTTCTTTGTGCTGTGCCATGCAGTCCGAGATAGTGATATTAATATCTTCCCCAGCACAGAGGAGAGGGTAGGACTAATACAATAAATATAAAGCTAGTCCATTATCTAGGGCAGTGGTTCTTACTCTGGGCAAGTTTGCCCCCCAAGGGACATGTGGCAATGTCTGGAGACATTTCTGGTTGTCACAACAGGTAGGGGTAGGGTGGGCGCTACTGGAATCTAGAGGGATGGCTGCTGAACATCCTACAATGCCCAGGACAGCCCCCCAACAACAAAGAAATATCTGGCCCAAAATAATAGCAGCATGGTTTAGAAACCTTGATTTGGAGAAAATTGAGTTATCTACCATATTAGGATAACACCAGGCAGTAATACAAAAAAAGGACGAGGAGGAGGAAAGGAAAAAAGAGGGAAAAAAATGAACTGAAGGTTTCAATGGCTTAACACTTACCAAAGGTTTGCAACTTGCTGTTGAGCTGGTGACTGTCCTTTCTGTAATGACTTAGCAATCCAGACCTTCCCGTTACATGACACCACCAGGTTCCTAAGGTAGGGGATGCAAGAGCTGTAGAATTACATGCAGTCTCTTAAATACCCCAGCCGAGAGGTGACACCTGTCACTTCTACTCATGACCCACTGGCCAGAACAGGAAACCTAACTGTCAGGGGGTGGGGGTGGGGATGCAAACGATATTGAAGAGTAAACAATTCTGCCACACCACTCACGTGGCCCACTGATGCTATACTGTATTAGATGCAGAAATGTGCCTGCCCCATGACTAAGTTACACGGCTAGTTATCCAATCATCTCCTGTGCGGTGCATTCGTCAGTCATCTCCTAGAACCTAGGTGCTTTTTGGTTTTGGTTTTTTTAACCTCAAAGAATTACTTTACTATAGCAGCCCCTACCGCAGCCAATAATTCTTATCTCTAAATAAGTGTCCTGAAGGCTTGTTTGGCTAGGTGGTGATTGAACTATGAACTGCGGTAGACAGGACACAGCCAGCTAAATTCCTCTGATTCAAAGGGCATTTCCTCCCAAAAAGGATGGAGTCACGTAAATGAAATTATACCCGTACCTGATGCAGAGAGCTTATAAGCCAGACCAATCTATTTTCACTGGAAATAATTAGTTGGAGTCCATTTGTGCAGAGAGGTCATAGTGCAGTTAGAAATCTTTAAATATGCATGAAGTAGTTTCTCAGTAATTTTGGGCAGTGTTTCTTAACCATGGGCAGAGTCATTCCTACGGCCTTTTCTAAAAATAAATGTACAGGCTGACATTTTTAATCCAACAGAAGTATATTAAGATTACTGAGGGTGCAAATAAAGAATTGGATTACAGAAGCACCTGGGTGGCTCAGTTGGTTTAGCCTCTGACTCTTGATCTCAGCTCAGGTCTTGACCTCAGGGTGGTGAGTTCAAGCCCTGCATTGGGCTCCATGCTGAGTGTGGAAAACAAACTTAAAAAACAAAAAACGAAACAAAACACGAATCTGATTACAGGTAACTGAAAAACAAAAGGTGAGAGCTTTTTAAGAAGGATAGCAGGGAGCTTACAGAATCAAAGGGAGAACTGAACAGCCAGGACTTGGGAAAGGCAGAAGGTGGGGGCTGGGGGAGGGTGGGGGGATACTCTAGGAAGTGCAGCAGCCCAGCCAGTGTCCAAGGTCCTTCTGAGAGGTTCAAGGTCGCTCACCTCCATCTCCTTTCCCTTCCCCAGCTAGCAGAGAAATGAGCTGCTGGACTGGCCTGACAGAGGAAGGTATCTCCACCCCTGGATCAGTCAGCTTTGGGGGTACGTCTTCCATTAAGCTGCGTAACCCTGGGCAAGTTACTTAACCTCTGTGTGCCTCATCTCCTCACCTGTGCACTGGACATGACCACAGCACCCGCTCCTGAAGCAGCTATTATCAATCTGTCCTGCAGTTCCAATTGTTGTCGGAGTGGATCTAGAACATACATAATTTGGAAGGAGGATTGGCGCTTTTAATCAGTAGATTTACTGAGCACTTACAAGGAGTCAAACACCCTATGAAGCCTTTTACTTGCATCATCCCATTTAATCTTCCAAAGAGACTCAGGAAGCAGATACCTCCTGTGTGTGATCCCTTGCCCGGAACATGGCAAGTGCTCCAAAAATGTCGAATGAATGAATGAATGAATGAATGGTGGTACCACTGCCAACCATTTCAGCCAAGATGGCAGGTGGTGATCAGCACAGGTAGTAGCACCCACCTCTTAGAGCCGTGTTCCCCTGGACACTGCAGGCCCTGTACATGCCCAGCACCCTCCAGAGCCTGTTCCTCTCATGGGGCCACCACCCTAGTTGGTGTTCCCGGCAGGTACCAGTGGCCACTCTCTCACACTTACCCCATTTTTCCAGAATGTATTCATTATATATAAAGTACAGAACTGCCCATTTCTCTTTGATGTCTTAGAGTTTGTGTAAGTGGCATGGGGTCCAAGAGCAGGCAGATCTGGCTCCATGATTCTTCACTGTCCTCCATGTGACTCTGCACTATTGATTCTCTTTCTCTAAGCCTCAGTTTTACAATCTGTGAAAGGAGGATGAAGACAAGTAACTCAGCAGCTGTAGTGTAGGATGTGAACAAATGCATGGAAAAAACAGTACAATGCTTGGCCCACAGTAGGGCTTCAAACAATATTAGCTAAAATAAGATTTAATAATCATTATTATGGATACCATAGCTGGTAAAGGAAATAGATGAAAACAAATAAATTCCAAAGCAGAAATTTACTTTTAAAGTATATCTGTTTCCTTGATATTTGCTTTCCTTGAGATTTTCTGTTTTTCTTCCCCAGTTAAGACATGATTCTGGAACGAGATTGCCTGGGTTTGAGTTCAGATTCACCACTGAGTAGCTGGGCGACTGACCTTGGGCAAGTTTCTTAACCTCTCTGTACTTCAATTTCCTCATCGGTAAAATGTGATCATATTTGTAGCAAACTCATAGAGCTGTGATAAAGATTAAACAAACTAGTATTTGCAAAGCAGAGTGGCACCTATACACTGTAAGTACTACTTAAACCTGTTACATAAATGACACAGAATGCAGGGGGAATTTCTGGTCACTTAGTGTATCCAGTTAATTGGCTTCCAGGCATTATGTCTTGGTAAGGATACCGGTTAGACAAGGCTTACTCCATTTTATTTCTGGGTTCACCATCTGATCGTTTTTCAGATTTAGATTACAGAAAACTTAGACCCATGCTCATCCAGATCTATTCAACTGGATGGGAGGTAAGATCACTGGCTCTTGTATGGATCAAAATATCATGAAATGCTTTGATCATTGGGAACTACTGGGGTCCAGCTGTTTTCCTGGCCTCAGTACAAAGAAGCGACAGCTACTTCGAGTTGATTTTGAGACGGTGAAATCTTACTAGGGCACAGATGACAAAAGGGCTCTGGGAGCTAGCAGATGGCACCTGGTACACAGGCCCTTCAAGATGAGCAACAGCTAGAGGAGGAAGGTGAGATGCCCCGAGGCAAGTTGTTTTGCATATGAACTGCTGCATTTCTGATCAAGTTTCCCTGAGGCTTAGCAGAAGGAAGACTTTTGTAAAGCTTTCTCTTTAGGACATGCGGCAGGGAAGACAAAACTCCACTGAACACCATCTCTCCCTTTTTAAAAAATTGTTGTAAACACATAGTAAAATTTATCATCTTCCTATCCCATTTCCCCATTTCCCCAGCCCCTGGCAGCCACCACTCTACTCTTTTTTTTTTTTTTTTCTTTTAAGAGAGAGAGCCTGAGCCATGGAAGGAGGGGCAGAGGGAGAGGGGGAGAGAGAATCTCAAACAGACAATCCGCTGAGTGCAGAGCCTGGTAGTGCTCCATCCCACAATCCTGAGGTCACCACCTGAACCAGAAAGCAAGAATTGAATGGCTAACCGACTGAGCCACCGAGGCGCCCCTCTACTTTCTGTTTCTATAAATTTCACTACTTTAGATGCCTCATATAAACAGAACCATATAGTATTTGGTTTCTTGTGATTGCTTTATTTCATGTGGCAGAATGTCCTCAAGATTCTTCGATTTTGTAGCACGTGACAGTACTTCCTTCCTTTCTGAGGCTGAATAATATTTCATTGTATGTATATACCACATTTTGCTTAGCCATTCATCTATCACTGGATATTTTGGTTGTTTCCACCTCTCTCTCTCTCTCTCTTTTTTTTTAAGTAGGCTCCATGCCCAACGTGGGGCTTGAACTCGCGACCCCAAGATCAAGAGTCTCGCTTTACCAACTGAGCTAGCTGGTGCCCCAGGTTGCTTCCACCTCTTGACTGTTGTGAATAGCACTACTACGAACATGGGTGGGCAAATGTCTCTTCGAACCCTGCTTTCAATTCTTCTGGATATATACCCAGAAGTGAGATGGCTGGATCATATTTTTTTTTAAGATTTTATTTATTTATCTGAGATAGAGAGAGCAGGGGCAAACGAGAGAGAGAGAGAGAGAGAGAGAGAGAGCACGCACAAGCCCGGGGGAGGGGCAGAGAGAGAGGGAGAAGCGGACTCCCCACTGAGCAGGGAGCCCGATGCAGGGCTCCATCCCAGGACCCTGAGATCATGACCTGAGTCGAAGGCAGATGCTTAACCAACTGAGCCACCCTGGCGCCCCTGGATCATATTTTTAACTTTCTAAGGAAATTTCATACTGTTTTCATGGTGTTTGCACCATTTTACATTCCCACCAATAGGGCACAAGAGTTCTGATGTCTCCACATCCTGGCCAACCCTGTTATTTTCTGCAGGGGTGGGGGGTTGTAGTCGCCATCCTAATGAGTGTGAAGTGATATACCATTGTGGTTTTGATTTGCATTTCTCTGATGATTAGTGATGTTGAACATCTTTTCATATGCTTATTATCCATTTGTATATAATCTTTGGAGAAATGTCTATTCAGTTTTAAAACCATATTTTAATTGGGTTATTTGATTTTTTGTTGTCAACTTACAGGAGTGCTTTATACATTCTGGATACTAACCCCTTATCAGATAAGGGTTTTGAAAATATTTTCTCTTACTTCATAGGTTGCCTTTTCACTCTATAGATTGTGTCCTTTGATGCACAAAAGATTTTAAGCTGGATATAGTCCATTCATCTATTTGCTTTTGTTGGCTTGTGCTTTTGATGTTATATCTAAAAAACATTGCCAGGTCCAATGTTATGAAGATTTTCCCTATATTTTCTTGCATAAGTTTGATGTTTTACATTTAGGTCTTTAATGCATTTTGAGTTAATTTGTAAGTGGTACAAGACAAAGGTCCAACTTCATTCTTTGGCGTTAGGAAATTCCGTTCTCCCAGCACAATTTGTTGAAGAGATTCTTTCAACTTTCACATCACAAGAGAGGATCAGTAGGGCTGCTAATGCCCTCCTTACAGACTCAAGATGCCCCCAACCAGCCAAGGAAGAGAGGAGTTTAATTCACACCTCCCTCACGTGAGCCTGCTTCATCGTCATTGTTACCTTGCACTTGCAGACACAGCCCTGACTTTGATTCTGCTCACTGGATATTCAACATTTTCAGCTCGGCCTTCTGACCGTGGGGAGTCAGCTTTGCTTCATCTGTTTCTCAAGACTTCTGAAACAATCCTATATTCAATACACAACCCAGTGAAGCCAATTTCTTTCGCCAAAACTTAACTCACCAGGTTTCATTTCATCTCCTGAGTGCTTATTGATGTGGGAAACAAAGGCAAAAGGAAAAATTAAATCTCCTTCCTACTTACAGCCCACTGATAATTCCTTGAAAAAGGTAGAGTGACCTTCCTCTGGGAGCTCAGCTGCCTCCATACCGACACTTTGCTAGGGCAAAAGGCAATCTCAGCCTGACCCCCCAGGATCCTGTGAGTCTACTTTAAACAGAAATTCCTTTGGAAACTTCCTTTGTCTTGACCCCCCAAGATATATGTTGGCAGTCATCCTGCAAGCATATGGCCCACTAAGATACATCTGAAAGGTCTCATGACTGAGTTTTTACTAAACAGTAATAAATGACATTTTCCTAACAATAGCTAGCCCCACTGAGAGTCCTGGAAGCCTTGTTTCCAAAATACCTTGGAGGTTTGTGTTATCCCTCACCCCCTCCCAACTTGGAAATATAAAATCAGCCAGTCCTCACAACCCCAGTGCAGCTCTTTCTGACCATGGGTCCTGTACCCGTGCTTTGGTAAAACCACCTTTTTGCACCCAAAGACGTCTCAAGAATTCCTTCTTGACCATTTGCTCCAAACCCCAACATTTCCACATCACTTATTAATCCAAATTGCGATTTTCCCTATTTCCTAATGTTTGGGAGACTCCAGCAAAATAACTTGTGATGTTCTTTTTAAGGTTTTATTTTAGTTATTTAAACTCCATCTCCTTGCTAAAACTATCCTCAGCAGCTTAATGTGGAATAATTTCATCTCATTTCCTGAAAACTCACTGATAGTTTTAGCTTAGGTCAACTGACAGAGTATAAAGCCACCACAGTCCACCCCTTGTCCACTCAGCATCCATATGTATCTCTTCTAACCATCCTTAACTTCCAAATAAAGACAGAAAGCAAAATCATGTTTCCACCTGCCTTCATGCAACTATTCCTTGAACAATTGAAAACACACTCCCAAAAAGAGGCTACAGAGTCTTTTTATCCATCTTTGGGTCATTTTCATTCTTCTTCTGAGTCACACTTTGCTTTTGATCTCCTGTAACTTAAATACTGAGATATAAAGTTATCTACTATTAACACATCTCATGTAGAATGGTGGGGGGAGGGGAAGAGGGGAACAAAACCATGCGTGCACCAAGTATGGACATGTCAACATAAAGAAGAAATGCTCATAACTATTATAGCATCTGTAACTTATTTCTGCAATAGCTGGTATAACTTCCTTCTTTCACTATTTACTCCTTGAGAGCTTGTTTGTAGGTTCTAGCAGGGGAGCGCAGCTACTCGTATACCCTTGAGTGAAGAACGGTCCTCCTCTATCGGGGAAGGTCATCCTCTTCGACCGAGCACGCAGCTTCGGGAGGGATGCACATGGAGCGGTGAGGGAGGAAAGGGACCCCCACCTAGCCAGCCAGATCAGCCGAATCAACCCTGGCAATCAATGGGGTGACAGATGTCGCAGCCAGATCGCCCTCACATCCTCACTATTTACTCCATATGCATTTTGCCTTCAGCAAGCATGTCAGCTAGTCATGATTCCTTGCCTGGTGAGGTGACCCAAACCTTTGATTCTAAAGGGTCTAGGCTATTAGAAGTCCTGGCTGAATTTTATCATTGTGATTTTCCATTGACTTTAATCATCACAGGACATGGGTATTCTAAGAGGTACCAAGAGGTACTTATCTCTACTGCATAGAAGCAACCCTTGATAGTAAGGATCACTCAGCCCAGCCAGTACAGAAACTCTTCTTTGCCTGTTGATTCACTATGATGAGGAGCCCAAAGTGGCCAGCTGGCGGCCTCAACTTCCCATTTAATAGAACCACTGCTGTGTCTCCTGGTGGAAGCAGTCATCCTTTGGGAACTAAGACCTCTAGACAAACAGACCCAAAGTCTCAGACATGGAAAGTAAAATTCACTTTTGGGTCACTGGGAATAATAATAAGAAGAGCCACTCTGATATTCTCTCCTTGATTCCCAGTCCCAAGAAAGTTATGGGGAAAACAGCACCATATACTGGCTCCTAATTTAGAGCATATGATTCCAGCCCTACAAGGTGTTTTTGCCCACTGGCACTGTAAATGGATTTTCTAAAAGGCAATTCAGGGTCTACCAGGTTAGCAGCGTCAGGACTATGTGGATATGGTTAAACCAGTAAATTCCATGAGCATGCATCTACTGACACTTTATCTGCTCTAGCCTAATCTCATATATAATGCTTACATTGGATGATGGAATGCTACTAGGCACACCCAACCTTATGGCTTGGTGGGTGAACAACACCCAACTTATGATAGGTGGCTCAGGTCATATGGTCACCTAATGGCCTGTGGTTAAGTATCTGGTGTTGCCCAGTAGCACTTGTAGACATCTGTGATTTTAAAAACAAAACAAAACACACACACACAAGAAACACTTGCCTCAAGTTATCCAGTACACTCAGAAACAACCAGCCAAACCCACTATACTCCTTATTTTCATTAAAATATTCTATGACAGCAACTACTTGGTTATCTCTAAAACAATGGGGACAGGTAAAGAAATCTATGGAAGTTTGCTGACTTTCCATCATTGATGGGTCTGAAGTCACTGTAGGGTGACAGGTATGGAAATCAGGAAGAAAAATGAAGAGGGAGAGATAAGGCTACATTGGAAAATGCAAAGATCATCTGGAACACACACTGACAAACTGGAACCCACACACAAATTGGAACATGTGTCTGTCTCATCACACTAACTCTGATGACATGGTAACTGGCAGAAGGTGATGTCCCTTTTGCCACAGAGCTGCACATGCACCTACCCCAGGACCTGGAGAAGCTGGTGGAAGAGGTCCAGTGAAAGCTGAAGGAGCTGTGAGCTCACTGGCACCAATAAAGTGAACTAGCACTGAGGGGAGGGACCACCAGGGGCACTCAACACTGACCTTCAGAGGGCTGTGGCTGCCACTGCACTTCTCCTACTAAGCCTTGTGCAAAATCCTTTGATGGCCAACCCCAATCTAGAATCAGACATGGCAAGGAATTCTGGGAAACACAGTTCCACCTGCAGTAACATGATGGAATGGAATCATTTCTCAGATTGCTGGGAATCTCCAGGAACGGTTTTCCAGGAATAAGTTTCCTACTCAACGTCACTTTTTTTCTTTGACTTTTTTTCTTTATGATCATCATCACAGCTCATCTTTATCACACCTTTACCATATGACAGATATTAGCCAAATACTTTGCATCTTTAATTCACTTAATTCTCATAGTCATCCCATGGGGTAGGTCCTATTACATCTCCATTTTACAAATGAGGAGATTAAAGCTTGGGGAGAGGTTACATAGGTTTCCACGCCTGTACAGAGAATAAGAGGCTGGGCAGGCATCGAAACAGAGTCAATCTGACTCCCTTGTCCTTTCCCTTAACCACTAAGCTGTAATATCCTTAACTTCAAGCAAGATTCAAATATCTTAAATCATTCACAAATGGAAAGCATAGAATCTATGAATTTGGTTTTGAAGGGAACATTTTAAGGAATATTTGTAATTGTAAAAATCTAAATTTACACACTTATACTAATTTAGGGGTACCATAAGTTGCTTCAAATCCCCAAAAGAGCATAAGATTCCAGTACTAGTTTCAAAAGCATTATGATATAAAATTATTTATATTCAGCCTGTGTAGGATAGGAGAGCAATGCTAAAGTAATCAGATGAGATGCTATAAAAACAAGGTAAGAGAAATGTACATTCACATGTTCTTCCATGCCTTTAGCTAATATTTGTTCAGAGCACTGTATGGATAAGTGGCTCTGGGGCATAAACTAAGACCTACTGAGAGTGTTGAGTCTACAAAGAGAGATGAAGCATCCAGAGAGGGGATGTGGCGGTTTCCCTATTAGAAACCAGAGCCCAAGGCAAATGGAGTATCTAAGAGATGGAAAGATCCAGTGAACAAGAGTTTAGTGAAGGAAGAGAAATGTCATCTAAGCTTGATTTCCTTCCTCCTCATTTTTGGTATTCATAGAAACCCAGGTCTATGAGGGATCACAAAATATTTTTAACTTTGGCCAAAGAGCCTTAAATTCCATGGAAAAATGATGTCCAAGGGAGTCATGAGACCTGGGTTCTGTTTTCCTGTTTTTCCCACTAACTCGCTGGGTGGCCCACTTCCTTTCTTCTCTAGGCCTCAGTCTTACTGTCTGTAAAGTGGAAGAAGTGGTGGGGAGTGCGGTGGTCTTCAAGACAACAGATTTTCTTTCTAGTTCTAAATCTGACATTCCAGGACACTAGACTTTTTCACACGAAGAGGAACAGTTTTAAGCCTCCCTCAGGAAGTTACACCCTTGATGCAAAACGAGGCTGTCGCCACTGCCGTGGCTCCAGCTGATTTTTATTTTGTCATGTTTTCTTCAGTCTCAGTGATAGATTCATCTGGATCCACCATTATTCTGTCATTTTCCCTTAAGGCCACCAGATGGCTAAACTCACAAGTCCATCTGTGCTGCAGGACAGAACCAAGAGGGCATGATCCCCAGTGGGAACCCATCGCCCCAAACCCTTCCTACATCAGGGAGACAGATTCATTTCACAGAAAGATACTACTGGGAAAACATTCTTAAGACCAAAGCAAACTTTGCAGACTGAATAAAATGAAAGGACATGTCCTAGACAACCATATTTGGGACTGAGCGAAAAGCAAAATGGTTTAAAGTGATCAGGGTGGAAAAGCAAGTAGATTGAGCTACATATTAACAAAAAATAAAAAACAAACAAACAAACAAAAAAACAGCATATGTCTGTATGTGTCTGTGTGTGTCTGTTTATTCTGTGGAGAGTTTTTAAGATGGGGAAGCATCCAAGCACCATGGCTCATGTTAAGAATAGCCACCATTAACTGCTAAGAAATCCCAGTCACTAGACCAAGCACATGACATGCATTATCTCATATAATCCTCACATTAAACTCATAATAGATGCTATTTCTGTCCCATTCCACAGATGAAGAAATAGCCACAGACAGGGGGAAATACTTGTCTAAGTTCCCATGGCTAAGGGAAGAGTCGGGACTTGAATCCGGGTCTAACCCCAGACAATTCTGTCCTTCTTTTTACACTGGCCCTTAAAAAAAGAGACTTGGACGCCTCCTCGAGAGGTCCAAACACAATTGGTTGAAAAGTTTCAGTGTAAGTACTTGTGCCATTGGACATCGGCCTCAGTCAGGTTGAAGGGTGTGTTGAGATCCCGTGTTATGCATGTTGAACATGGACGAAGGAGCACGTTTGGTCACATGTCCTGAATAAATGCTACATGCCTGGTGCTGTGCTAGGAGCTGTAAACACAGAAGTGCAAACAACCTAAAACAATGAGGCCACTGCCGCCCTAGAGATATGTGTGAAAATTCGAGGTGACCCAGACGGACAGTGCTAAATTGTGCTTGTGTGGATTGCTGAGTCTTCTGAGAGAAAGCACTCTTTGAAAGGAGACTCAAAGCACGGTAGGTCATTACTGAAGGAAGGAAGAGGGGAAATGTATTTAAGATAAACCTGAGGAAATGAAGGGGAGTCTGAGAGCCCCAGACTCAACTTCCCTTGCTTTCTAAGAGTATCTGAAGCCACCGCCCCTGGGCTCGTGTCAGGAATGCTCCAGTTCTCTTTAATAAGCAAGGCTGACCCCCGACCTCCTCCTCTGCAGTGTGGTTTGAATTAGCAATCAGGAGGGGAGGCACCAGAGGCTTTGTGGGCTTATGAAATGAATGGAGCGTGGATAACAGCTTTTCTATGATCCAGCTGCAAGCCAAAACACACGCGGTCCCAGAACATGTGGGCAGTCACAATTTATTCTTCGAGAGTCCAGAAGAAAGGGGTCAGTGAGCATTTAACATTCTAACAGGAACTATCTCAGTCACTCCGTGTTTGGAGCCCAGAAGCAGCTTCCTGCTCCTGATGTGGCAGCTAAAAACAATTTTTAAAAGAGAACTAAAGAAACCTGGAAGTGAGCCAGGAGGGGTTGAGGAAGTCACTGCGAGAATTTAAGAATCTTGCTTGGTTCCCCTCCTCGGCCCCGCTCTCCTGACATTTATAGAAAGCCTTGTCGAGGCGGCTTTGAGAGTCTGGAATTATGCTTAAAAATAACCAGCTATGACTATTTAGAGGACATATGGAAAGAAAGCTACCACTGGGCTGCAAATGCAAGAGACCAGCGCCTTCATTCACAGTGTGGATCGCTAACTTGTAGCCACACATCTGGCTCGTACCCTCTTCCACGCACATCTCCCTTCTGACTGTTCTCGGCGTTCCTTCCTCAACACGGCCCCAGATCATCTGCAGATTCTCCCAGCCCTTCCCACTGAGCTGCCAAGGGCCTTTCTTTAAGTTTGACCTCTTCCTTCAAACTCCTCTCATTTCCAGGAGAAAGAACAGTGTTTAGTTGCAGCCAATGTAACTGAAGAACGCGAAACCCTTGACATTCCACAAATTCCTAATGATGATTATCTGTTTTACCCCCTCTCTCAGATTGCCCGGCACACCTTTACCCCGTGTTTTACAATGATTTTGTTCCAAAAATATTGTTATTCAATTTTTGAAAAGTAAATCAAGACCCTACGTTATAGATGGGCATCTTTCTGCTTAAGGAAAACCCTTAACTAAAATACTTTACAGACTAAACAGGATGTCCTATAAATATCTGCACCCTCACAAATCCATTTTATAAGTCATATTTTAAGTGTATTAAAAAATCAGGATACTACCCTCGCTAACTGCTTTAAGTTTTGCACGTGCCTATTATACATAGTCATTGATAATCACCATTAATATTAAGCTTTATAAAGAGCTTCATTCCATCAAAATCATTGCTCCTTCACAAACATGGCAAAATATCAGCTTCCACATTTTTACAAGAAATGGGAAGTGTAGGCAGGAAATCTCAAACTCAGAGGGGTTTCCTGATTCACGGACATCAACTGGTGATAGAGTGATTTTTTTTCAGGCCCCTCTGAAAATTAAGCCAATTAAATTTTTATCTACCTTAGAGGCGATTTTGTAAGATATTTATATTCTCAAATGAAGTTCCATTTCTTCCCCAAAGTCTGCTCGCTGAAAAAATCTAGAGAAAAAAAAAGCAATGCACACAGATGAACTTCAATGAATGTGGATTACCAGGAAAGTTCTGAGCAAAGGTGAAGATGCAATATACATGGGCAGCCCTTCCTTAAAAAGAAACTTTAAGAAGTAACCAGGGATAAGACACAGAAAAGCTTCATGTAAACTACCACAGAGAGAGAAAACTGGCCTACCAAAGTTAAGAATTGTAAGATTTGTTTTTTAGTCTCCTCCATCACTCCTTTTCTACCCTTTTAGGACCCAAAGTCTTATGTTTCTGCCTAGAGTTCCCCAGAAGTAGCCTTCCAGGCAAACCATCTGTGGCATTAAGATGTCTGATGACACAGAAGCACCTCACCCTCCTTCCCCATAGCCCATTGAAGTTCCTCCTTACACAGCCCTCCAGAAACATTCCACCTAGATACAGCAGCATCGCCGGAAGTGCGGTCCTTGGACCAGCAGCATGGCATGACCTGGAAGCTGTTTAGAAGAGCCAACACATGGAGACAACCTAAGTAAATGGACGGATATACAAAGAAATCGTGGTGTATACATAATGGATCATTTAGCCTTAAAAAAAAGGAGATTCTGCCATTTGCAACAGTATGGATGAGCCCGAAAAAGGGGGGGGTGCACCTGGGTGGCTCAGTTGGTTGAGCATACGACTCTTGGTTTCAGCTTAGGTCATGATCTCAGGGTCCTGAGATTGAGCCTTGTGTCGGGCTCTGTGCTCAGCATGGAGTCTGCTTGTCCCTCTCTCTCTGCTCTTCCCCTTACCCCCTGCTTGCTCATGCTCTCTCTCTCGAATAAATAAAATCATTTAAAAAAAATTTTTTTTAACTGCGTGATCTCACTTATATGTGGAAGCTAAAAAAGTTGAGTTCACAGACCCAGAGAGTCAAACAGTGGCTACCAGGGCTGGGGAGGTAGGGAGACGTCGAAGTGGACAAGGCTGCAGTTACGTAGGATGAGTAAGTCTAGACATCTAATGTCCCGGCATGGGGACTATAGTTAAAACTGTATTGAACACTGAAAATTTGCTGAGTTGATTTCAGATACTTTCCATGACAAAACCAGAAAGAGTGGTTGACTGTGAGATGGACCTGTTAACGAGCTTTGTTGTAGTAATCCATCTCACTGTTTGTATCAAATCACATTGCACATCTTAAATATATACAATTTTTATTTTAAAAAATAATAACAAAGAAATGCAAATTCTCAAGCCTCACCTCCACCCACTAAAGCAGAATCAGGGACCTGTAATGCTATGTTTTAACAAGATTCCCATGTGGTTCTCATGTACATTCAAGTTTGAGGCTCCCTGACAGAGAAACCACCAGAGAGAATCCCAGCAGTGCAGAGACAGATGAGCCAGGAGCAGGACCCCTTTCAGCAAAGGGATTCTAGGCTGCAGCACTTTTATCCACTCATGGTAAGCCACTTCTTGACACATGAAATGCAAAACGAAAAAACTGGAAAATGGTCTAAAGTCTTATTGAATGATTTCCCTGAACTCTGGGTGTGAGCATTCAAAATTAATGACTCAAGGCTATTGGAAATGAATGGTATGTCTCACTTAGTTCTCCGGGTCTCCAGACAGAGGCTAATTGGGGCCCATAAATTAGAAGAAATTATTTAACAAGTTGATTAATGTTCTGAGAAAAGGGGGAGGAGCAAAATGGACACATTCTGCTGATTTCTAAAAAGAGGATTTAATTAAAATCAATTGCTTAACCCCACTGTAAACAAGCTGGATCAATCTCTGCTGCGGGGAGTCTCGTCAATGTGCAAGAAGAAAATTAGGCCACAGTCAGCAGGATTTCAGAGAGATTCAGTGTTTGCCAAAAGACTATTTGTCACCTTCAGGAATGTAAGAGTATAGAAGGAAAAATCAAACATCAATTTCAGCCAAGAATAGATTTTCCCGTGAGTGGGAAAGGGGAGACCCAGCCCCTAGTCATCCAGAGTGAAGTAAATTATTCTCCTGAGTTAAGCCGCTGTCAGGCTGCACTTCATAACCCCAGTGTTTACTGTGTCTTTGCAATGATTTGCATACACAGTGGCATGGGTCTGTGGGAACAGATGGGTAGTCTGGCATTGCTGAGTCGAGACCAGCACAGCAAAAGCCTCATTCCTCAGCAGTGGGCTTTTGGCATTGCAGATTACCCAGGTGGTTTGCACACGGGCCCAGACCCCCACTCCCCCCGCCATGGCCTCGGGTCACCCCCCAGACCAGACAGGCCCACACCTCCTGCAGGTCCTCCCTCCTTCCCTATAAAGGCCACAAACCCCCACTGCCCCCATCTCAGGGTCCTGTTCCAGTTGGCCCTGCTCCCCCAGGCTGCAGCTACTTGGGTTCCAGGTAGAGAAGCTGACCCACATGTGAAAAGCAAAGAGTCTGGGAGGCCTGCGCAGTCAGGTGGAGCAGCGTGGAGGACATGGAAACACAGGCCTTGGGGCAGTGTGGCAGGCAACATGGTGTCTCCCAAAGACACCCACATCCTGCTCTTGGAACCTGCGAATGTGACACGGCAAAGGGATGTAGGGCTCAGAGGCCATAATGAAGGCTGCTGGCTAGCTGACCTGCAGATGGGAGGTTATCCTGGGTTACCTGGGTGGGATCCACCTCATCGCCTGAGTCCTTCAAAGAGGAAAGAGAGGAGGCAGAAGACAGGGTCCGAGAGTTTTCCTGCCGCCAGGCCTCGACCTACTGCTGCTGGCTTTGAAGGTGGCAGAAAGAAATGCAGGCAACCTCCAGAAGTGGAAAGGCAAGGAAATAGATTCTCCCTGGAGCCTCAGAGACGAAAGCAGCCCCGTTGACCTCTTGACCTGAGCCCAGTGAGCCCCATGCAGGGACCTCCGACCTACAGAACTGGGAGCTCCTACATGTGTGTTGTTTGCTCGGCTGCGGTCACTGGTCACGGCGGGCGGGAAATTCACATTAGCAGGCGCTGAGGGGTCAGGCTCTCTGCGCAGGAGCCCCGGCGGGCTTGGCAGGACCGGCTCTGGCCTGGGTCTCAGGGTCTGATAGGCATGGCCACTTCCTGGCTGGCTGGGAGAAGAAGGGAGGACGCAGGGAGGAAAACAAGCACCTTGTTTCTAACCATTAATCCATGCCTTGGAGTCTCCCAAACACTACATTGGTGCAAATTCAAACAAATAAGGTCAGTGCCCTCATTACTGATTGTATAAAACAGATCTGATTCGCAGCTTTTAGAAAATGAAGTTGCGTGCTTTTGACCATTTAGAGCAATCTTGACAAAGCAAACTCATCTTCAGATAATGTCTCAAAAGGACATTATGGGGCTAGTAAAATTGTTTTTAATGTACAAGAGGAAAAATGGAAGCTAGCATTTAATATTTTGCAAACTCCCTATTTTGTTAGAAACATTTTGACTTCAATAGCTAATTAGATGTTGGAACAGTATCTAAAATACACAGTATTCAATTTCTTTTTCCCGATTTGTGTAAATCCTTACTTCGGCACCATTCTGCATGGTAGAAGTAATAGAGAGCCTCAAAAAAGGGCAGATTTGTAGAAAAAGAATAGAGATGGGTGATTTTCAGTGGCCTCTAGAGAAAGAAGCCCAAGGGTTGTCCATCACACTCCATCCTCATCTGCCCGTGGTAGGGAGGAGGCTCTGTGAGAGCCAACTGTTTGGCCTCCAGGGCAAGGCTGAGCCACACTTACTGGTGAGTGCTGCGGGGTTAAAAGTCTCCTCTGTCTTCTAAGCCTAAGGGCCAGTGTGCTCTGTCCACACAGCAGCCAGTCATGCCCGCCCTGGGCCTGGAGACCACACAAGGTGCTCTCCTGCTATTTGCTTCTGTGTATGAGGCCCAGGGAGCTGGTGGCAATGTTGGGTGGCTTTCTTCTGAAGCTGTTCAGGTTTAGGAAACAAAGGTCCTCTATAAGGTCAAACCTATCTTACCAGGGAGATCTGTGCTGGGTCTCAGGTCCGAAGTCCAATGAACAATCAAGTGTCAGCAGGGTATACTAGTCAGAGCTTGGTAGAGAGAACCAATAGCGTATGTACAGGGATATATAAGAGGAGATGTATTGTAGGAATTAGTTCACACAACTATGCAGACGGAGATGTCTCACCATCTGCCAGAACCCAGAAAGCTGGTGGTGTCATTCAGTTGGAGTCGGAAAGCCTGTGAACCAGGAGTACCAGTGTCCAAGGGCATGAGAAAATGGGAGGTCAGTTCAAGCAGAGAGTGAATCCACCCTTCCTCCACCTTTTTGTTCTATTTGGGTCCTCCAGAGATCTGATGGGCCACCCGCACTGGAGAGGGCAATCCCATTTACTCAGCTCACCAATTCAAATGTTAATCTTTTCTGGAAACACCATCACAGACACACCCAGAACTATTCTACTTGCTCTCTGGGCACCCCTTAGCCCAGTCAAGGGGACACAAAATCAACCATCACACAGGGTGTTCTCGCCATTGTGCTCCTGTGCCCTCTGGAAATCAAGGGAGGGGGGCACACTGAGGCCAAGGCTAATTAAAGGGAGTCCCGAAGCCACAACCACTTCCTAAAACCTTCCAACTTGCCCTTCAAACTGTGGTGTTTGAAAAAGAGGGAAATAGGGGAAAGAATTGAGAAGAGAGAAAGAGAGAGGAAGGAGGATGGACAGAATTGCTCTGACCAGCAGCCAGGTAGCCTCCCAGCAACGGGAGTCTTGTACGGTGTCTGAACTGCCTTCAGGACTGTCAGTAGGCAGTGTGGGGGAGATCCAGCACTGCACCTCCAAATGTCAGAGCCAGGAGCACGCGCACTGAGGGGAGGATACAGCACAGGTACTGCTTGCCAGCGTATTTTCCTTCCATGCAGAGCTTTGGAACTGAATGATTCCAATTCCACGGACTCGTTTGGAAGCACAAAGTTCAACATGGCAGGATATGGGTGATGCATAAAACCCTGTGCTCAGAAAACATAATGTGCACTTTCCCTAAGCTAATGAGCACTAAGTGAAGCTTTTCTTTTTTCCCTTCTTCCCACATAGAGGAGAGCTCAGCTGGAGTGAGGTCATGAGCTATCAGTCCAGCCTGTGATTTGGTATATGCATTTGTTGGAAAACTGCAGCTTTCAACACAGAAACCTGGATTTCAGGGGGTAGTGGTAAGTACAACTAATATATTCTGAAGTTTTGCAACATTACTTAGAGATGTGTCATATCTATCAGATGATGCATGATCGAGTGCTAATTTTTCAAAACTTCTAGAGGGGAGGTGGTGTGGAAGTGAGGAGGGGCAGAGGGGCATTTTGTGATTTATCAGACTTAGCAAAGCAGCTCAGTTCTGTGTGTGTGTTCCCTACGAGGGTGTGTATGCTCAGCACGCTCCTTCCCAGGTCTCAAATTCTTACCTCATGCCAGGACGTTCACCTAAATATCTAACCACAGTCTTTTCAAATGTGGAGGCTTTTGCCCCCAGAGAAGATATAACCAAGGTAATTTGATCAGTGGAACAGAAATGGTCCATGCCTCACTGAGCCCATGGCAGACTTCTGCTGCATTTTAAAGATGCTGGCATTTATTATCATTGATTACTTGGCTTTTAATTTGACATTTAATATAGCTCCTTGTCTCTGAGGCATTCAAGACATACAGACGTTTCCTTTTTACTCTAAGTTAACATTTTGCCTTTCTTTGTAGCTCATCATTCTTAATCTCCTTTAAACACTTCCTCTAAGCCAACAGCTGTCTTTAGCCTTTCTGCCTAAAGTATTTCTGGTAACGATCTCGCAAGGTTGTCAGTGTATTTGAACTTCGATCCTCAATGACATCAGTCTTAGTGAGGCCTGCAGTCCTTGGGGCCAGGAGCCTCAGCTCTTTACACATTCTGCAAAGTGTCTTGTGAACTCACAGCCTTCAATAAATTCTCCACTGTGGCCACGGTGATCACTTTCCATCTCCACCCTTGGGACTTTGGTCATCCCTATTTTATGGACATCTCTTAACTAGTCCATTAATTCTGCAGTAAGCATTCTAACTGCAGATCAGCTCCTGTATGGCATGATTTCCCAACTGGTCTATTTCACAAAGGCGCCAAAGGGATCTAATTTATAACATCCTTAAGGAGGGCTGTGATTTGTTGTTTTCATGCAGAAGCTGGAAAGCTCTCTGTGGAGCAACCCCTACACAGGAGCAACATTTACCTGGGCTGGGCCAAGCCAGAGCCTGGGAGGCAGATTGAAGCTAGATGAGGGCATTGGGGTTCCTGGACAGCAGGTGGAAGCCCACCTAAGGAACACCTCGGTCTTGACCAGGGTCTCCCCTGGTCAGTCAGGCCACTGGTCAGTGGTGGAGACAGAAGGCGGGGATCACAGGGGTCCCGGCAGAGGGCCCTGGGGCTGGAATTCAGTTCTCACCCATGGATGAATTGGCCCCAGGTTTGGGGCTGGAGCCCTCCTAGGCTGGGTTCACTCCTCCAAATGCTGAGCATTTAATCACAGTCAACCCACGTGACCTAAACCTGATTTCAGGATCCGAGTGACACAGCCCCTGCTCAGCAGCCAGGCAGCCTTCGCCTCTCCTGAGCCTCCATCCGCTACCTGGGTCGGAGGCTCGCAGCACCAACCCTGTAGAAAAGTTAGGAGAACCCACAGCACAATGCCTGGCACAGAAGCACTCAATGCCCATATGTTCTCCGTATTTTATTATCACTTCTTATTGCTTCTGAACATTCCAGAAGGTCATGCAGGGCGTATCGCTCCACTTGCCCCCAGCTTCTCACCTGGTACACCTGGCCGCCTCCCCCCCAGCTCTCTGCGATCTGCCCAATCCCCAATCGTGAACACAGCCTCAGAAACCACACAGACCTGTTAACAAAGTTTAGGCAGCACATAACAGAATTCAAGGCGGGGATGGGGTTGGGGGAGTAGAATTATGTCACAGCCCCGTGGACCAAATATTTCGTGAGGCTGCTCAATAACCCCTTTCCCCCAGCCCCAGCTGCCAGGTTGCTGGATTCACTCATCACCTCCGCACAAAACCTCCAAGTCCGTGTCCCTTTGCCATGTGATAAAATCTCCGCAGTCACCTGTACCCTCCACAGAGTCACCGTCCTTACGCAGAGGATGCCTCACTACCCATTCCAGGCTCAGCTTTAGTTTCATCTTTTCCACAGCCAGATGCATCAAATAGTAATTTCCCCCAAAGTGGGGAGCCCTGAGCCCTAAGAGAAATCATGCCTCCATCTCTGGCTACATAAGGAATGTGAAAACAATGAACACCTTCCTCTGAAGATTACAAGAATCCCAAGTACAATACCAGTAAGTAAGGTGCCCCCAGTAGCACCAGGAAGGTCCTTGACCTCCATCTCGTGGAAGGGGCTCGCCAAACGGTCTCCCAAAACAAAGGGCTATCTTCCCCAAACATTGCTTTGTTACCATCATGGAATAAAGAAACATTTGAGGTTTTCAAAATAGCATTTCCCCTTGTCCTGACTGCACATGGATCCCACCATTTTGTAATCTGTTCTAATGTTCTGCTTCCTACTATGCCAGGATTTTTTTTTTAAGATTTTATTTATTTATTTGGCAGAGAGAGAGAGAGTACAAGCAGGGAGAGGGAGAAGCAGGCTCCCGCTGAGCAGAGAGCCTGACGTGGGGCTCAATCCCAGGACCCTGGGATCGTAATCTGAGCTGAAGGCAGACACTTAACCGACTGAGCCACCCAGGCGCCCCTATGCCAGGATTCTGATACATTTTATAACCCATGACTCCTGCATGCTTCTCTACGGATCTCACCACAATTTTGTAAAACTTCACTTTCTATAGTTTGTATTTAAAATAGGCATTTGAAAGCATTTTTAAACCACATACCCTTCCCCAGAGGTTCATATCGGCCCTCCTGGCATCTGCATCCTATTCCACTCCAGAGCCTGGGAGTCACTTATGTTAGACCATAAGCTCCTCCAAGGTAGCACCCTCCTCCACTCCCGTGGGCCCCACATTTGATCGGCCCCCAAGGGTGGTGGGCTCCACTCTTGAATATCTGTTCATGTCATGGATCTTTGCACTCCTTTCTATTCGTGGCCCCGCCATACTTGAGTCCACCCCTTAGCTCAGCTGCCCACAGCAACAGCTATTCCAATGGTCTTCCGGACCCTACTCCGGCCCTTCCACAATCTGTGGCCCATGCTCTAGGCAAAACAAGCTTTTTAAAATGCAAATTTGACCGTGTTGCTCCTCAGCTCAAATGTTGCCATGGTTTCCCACTGCTCTTAGGCCAGTGTCCAAAATGGCTCTCAAGACCCTGCATGTCCTGGCTCCTGCCTCCCCCTCTTGCATCATTTCCCAGACTGCCCCCCGCTTCCTACTCTGTGCTTAGTCAGGCTGGACCTGTTTCAGTTCCTCCATTTCGTCATCGTCTCTGATCTCCCTTCATCTGGACATGCCAGTCCCAAGGTCGGACCCATGGCAACTCCTCAATACCCATATTTGGTAAAGAGATGAATCAACCAGTTATTTACTAGGTCACTCTCTTCCTAGCAAATTGCCTGCCTGACACAGGAGTAAAATGTTTGAGGGAGAGGAAGAGAAGTGAGATGAGGAAAGACAAGGACACAGGGAAGGGACTAGAAGACAAGTAGTATGCTGGTTGATGAGAGGCCACAGACAGATCAAGAACCCAATTGGTAGATCTGGGGAGGGTGAAGCATGTAGAATTAAGAAAGGACAAAGCCAGGGTGACAACCATTGTCACAGATTGGGAGTCTTAGACCTTAGCCAGCCCCCCGGGTTGGGCTCTATCAACAAGTCTAAGTTCCAAATGGTCCAAGCACCCAAGGAAGCTTCTGTCCCCTCTTGTGGGAGTTGTTGGATCCCACCTTTCTACACACTGTCCGTCCCAGCAGAAGGGCTGTCCCAGGGGAGGGCAGGGCTGTAGTCAAGACTGGGTAGACCCCTGATTGAATTTATAAGCCTGACTTCCACCAGCAGAGCTACATCAAAGTCTCATCAGCTGGCCTCTGACCAGGGGCTCAATGCCACTCTGGCCATTCTCACCTCAGAAAAGGATATGAAAATATCTAGGCCAAGAAACCAAACTGGAGGTCTGAAGATGGAGATCTCTCAAGCCCAACACCTCATTCCAGCCACGAGGCAATTATATAGTCAAGCTATTAGAGAGCAAAACAGCATGCCAATGAGGAGAACTTTGTCTTCTTCCTAGAAAATGTGTTTCCTCCTGCATGGTAGTCAACCAGAGATCTACGCGTCAGCATAGCTTTGAGAGATTCTGTCTGCATAAATGTATACTTCATGTGGAACTCAGCTTACAAGGGGAAACAGAGGTGGCAACTATGTATGTTCTGTAGTGGGACAACACTGGGCCCAGCTCAGAGCAGGTACTCCAGGAATCGCTGCAAATGGATGAATGAGTGGGTGTGACAGTCGAGGTAGAATGCAAGAGCCAGTGGGGCTCTGAGAAAAAGCACAACTCTTATTGGAAAGGCAAGTCCCAGAGGCCAGGGAGGACGCCCTTGAGGGTTATTATTCAGGGAGTTTGTTAAAGGAGTTTCTAATTACTAAAGTACTTATTGGAAAAAACCTAGACGTTACACAGAGCACAGAGAAGCACACAAACCCACCAACGATTTAGACAGACAAATTGAAGTAGATGTGGAGGAAGTGGCTGAGCAGGGATGGAAATGAAGTCAGTAAGGAAACCGGCCAGCTGGGCTGGGCCAGGCGATGAAGGGAAGGCATGAGGGTTGCTTCTGGGAAGAAAGAGTGATTCAGTTGGCCATACCATGCAAACTCCTGTCTGATATGTTGTTGAGACTTGAAAAATATCTGGGACCTCATACTGATGGTTCAGAGAGAAAGATGGGGTAAATGGGTATTGATGATTAATACTGCCCAACACCAGTCCTTGTTTGGCCCAGAATACCCTACTCATCACTCATGCAGTGGTCAAAAGCCCCTGCCAAATCTTCGGGCCCACCTAACCAGAAGGAAACAAGACTCCTGCCATCCCCAGAAAGAAAAGAACATCACCCAACTCTTGGCCAACCAAGTCCAAACTGACTTTTGGCACTGGGGCAGGGCATATGTGGTAGGCAGAATAATGGCCTCTGCCAAAGATTTCTCTGTTCTAATTTTTGGGATTTCTGAATATGTTACCTACATCATGAGAGGGACTTAGATGTGATTAAGTTGAAAATCTCAAAATGGAGAGATTATGCTGTACTATCAGGGTGGGCCCAGTGTCATCACAGGGTCCTTGTAATGGAAAGAGGGAGACAGGAGCATAAAAAGGATGTGTGACAATGGAAGGCAAAATTCAAAGAGATTTGAAGATGCTACTCTGCCAGCTTTGAAGATGGTGGAAGGGGCCAAGAGCTAGGAACAAATGCCGGCAGCTTCTAGAAGCTTCAAGAGACAGTGGAACAGATTCTCCTCTAGAGCCTCCGGAAAGGAGCCAGCTCTCCTGATACTCTGACCTGAGCCCAAGGAGACCCAGGCTGAACTGAGAATTACAGTAAATTTATGTTATTTTAAGCCAGTAAGTGTGTGGCAATTTGTTACTGCAGCCTTAAGAAACTAATACACCATGTCTTTGTTTCATACAATTGTCTCCACATTACAGGGCCTATCGTGTCCATGGGTCCTGCCCAGAAGGTTCTGGTAGTGCCCCACAGTCAGGTGACAACCAGAAAAACCCACACTTTCAAATGCTCACTGCACGAGAGGGAGCATCCAGCCCACTGAGCACAAACTACTCAGTGGACAGGCAAACCTTTCTTTCATGCTCCCAACCCCTCAAGCTTCCATCACTCCTGCCTTTTCCTCTCAGTCCATGCCAGTTTTTCAGATTAAAGGCTCCTAAAATATCCAGAAGAGGGCACCTGGGTGTCTCAGATGGTTAAGCTTCTGCCTTCGGCTCAGGTCATGATCCCAGGTTGCTGGGATCGAGTCCCGCATTAGGCTCCTGCTCCTTGGGAGCCTGCTTCTCCCTCTGCCTCTCTCTCTCTGTCTCTCATGAATAAATAAATAAAGTCTTTAAAAAAAAAAAAAAAAATATATATATATATATATATATATATATATATATATATATATCCAGAAGAAAGAAACTGGGGCTTGGTAGCAAAGGTAGAAACAGTGGGTACATGGAGAGAAAGACATTCATCCATTTGATTCACTTAAACACATTTGCCCCTGCATAGACGTCTGCTTCTATGTATGTGCTCAAAAAAGTACGAGACCGCTTCCAGGAGGGGGTCAGCTGAGATGGGAGCAGCTCCGTGCCCCCTAAGGACTGGAGGAGAGAGTGAGGCTCCCAGATTGACAGCATGCAATCCCATCAGCTCCCCTGCAGGGAGCACGGCTGCCTAACGGTCTCAGAATCCCGCAAGCAAAGGATTTTCATTCTGGGCATGGAGAAACTGGAAAACAGCAGAGCAAGCTGAAATTTGCACTTGCACGATCTGCTGGGTGAAATGATGCCTTGTCCGTTTTCACTTTGGACTTCCTCCCAGACCTGCACGCCAGAGACCTGCACAGCTTCAGGTGGATGCTGGCTTCCCCTGGAAAAAGCGTGCCATGTGGACATCCCTCATTTGCTAATATGCCAAATGCTAGAGCAGGGATGTGGAGAGATTCAGGTGGTTTATCTCTATCTTCGGCTTCCAAGAAAAGCGCTTCACAGATCACACCATTATTTCCCATTAGCCTAAGAATGGTGCCCATTTCTCCCTTAGAGAGAGGCTCTGTATAGATAGGCAGCGGCTTCTGAAGGCCCATAAAAGGAACAGAAATTCAAAGATATTTTTTCCTGTCTTCAGCTAACATTTGCTGCGTGCTTCTTTGAATTATTCATTATTAAAATTATGCCATCAGTGAAACCAAACCATCTCTGTTAAGGGAAGTTTACCCACAGAAGTTTTAGAAAGTGGAATATAGATTACAATCACTCCTCCTACTTTTAGCCTAGTTTTTTTCCTTAAAATCCAAACATCACCATGGTTAATGCTACAGAAAAGCCAAAATTGATTGATTATATATAGTCACTGATACAGACTTTAATGCTCAAGGTCAAAATTTGTTATTAAATGTTACTTTTCTTAGCTTCAAGAGAATTTTCAGCTATGTTATGTTGTTAATCTTTCTTCAAGGGGAATGCCATCACCTAAGACATCTGAACAAAAATTTTTAATGTCAGAAAAGCCTTATTCTTATGTTTCTAAAAAAGTCATTGCCAAGTTCTCACTGGGATCCTACGGTTACTCTAACTGGGTCTCTATACCTCTCTCCAACATGCCCCCACCCCCGAACAGGGCATACGCTGTGGACTCACATACTCACGTGCATACACACACACACAGCTGAATTTCTTGGGGCCTTCACCTTTTCTACCTTCAGCTTAGATTAGAATCATAGGTTAGGATAAGAGTAAAAAAGAAAATCTTGGGGCGCCTGGGTGGCTCAGTCAGTTGAGCATCTGACTCTTGATTCCAGCTCAGGTCATGGGATGCAGCCCCGTGTCGGGCTCAATGCTCAGCAGGGAGTGTGCTTGAGAGTCTCTCCCTCTCCCTCTGCCCCCCCCCACACCCTGCTTGCATGCATGCTCTCTAAGATAAATAAATAAATCTTTTTAAAAAGAGAGAGAGAGAGAAAATCTATCCTACTCCAATTCTTCCTACATCCCAAGGACCTGGCCTTGGAGAAAGATGGTCTTTGTAAAAATGAATGAATGAATGAACAAATGAATGAGGTCAAGGTGTGGAAAACACCACAGGGTTATTTATGCAAGCTCCACAAGTCATGAGCAGTGTGACCTCAGGCAAATTGCTTAACCTCCCTGTGTCTCAGTTTTCTTACCTGTAAAATGTGTATATAATTATGGTACCCGCCTCATAGGGTTGTTGTGAGAATTGTATGCATGAATGCATGAAAAGCACCTTTTAACAGAAGAAGGAATATAGTAGATGAATGGATGGAGGATGCATAAATAGGTTTTTAAAAATAAGTCATTGTGAGAGTAGCAGGCTTCAGAGATCAATCAGCTGCCCATCAAGGATTGATTTAGCACCTAGGAAAAGGCAGGCTCTGGGCCTGTTGCTATGGTTATGATCACAACCAGTCGAGCTGGGTTCTTACTCTCACAGAGCCCTCAGTGCTGTCTCCTCAGAAAGCAAGGAACCTCCACGTAATGAACATGCTCAAATCATCGCTCTCTCGATGTGGACTGAGCAGGATATGTGCTGTCGGCTCAATTATCTGTGGAAAAAAAACACAAGAGTAACAAGATGATGGAGGCATTATGGTCTTCAAGGCTGAATGGACTGAAAAACACTCCAACTGAAGGCATTATGGAGTAATTATAAACAACTTTAAGTAGCCTATCAAGTCTTTTTTTTTTAAAGTTTATCTTCTCCCTTATAGCAGTCACTGTTCCTTGGTACCAGGCTGAAAATTTGATCACAGTGCACCCAAAGTTAAATATTCACAAATGAGGGGCGCCTGGGTGGCTCAGTTGTTAAGCGTCTGCCTTCGGCTCAGGTCATGATTCCAGGTCCTGAGATCGAGCCCCGCATCGGGCTCCCTGCTCGGCAGGAAGCCTGCTTCTCCCTCTCCCACTCCCACTGCTTGTATTCCCTCTCTTGCTGTGTCTCTCTCTGTCAAATAAATAAATAAAAATAAAAAATCTTTAAAAAAAAAAAAAAATTCACAAATGATATATTATCATCATTCCCACAAATCCAGCACAAATGGTACCCTACCCAAGGCATGATCTCAAGTCCTACCATTTCTAAAACATGAAAGCTCAGACGGCCTTCTTGAGGCCCCTGGGGGTCACACTTCAATTGACCGGCATCTCCCCTTCTGCCATTTGTATTAAAAGCCACTTCCGCCAACCCTCAAATCCATTCCTATAGGATAGGGTATCTTTGGGAACAAGGCAGGATTCGTGCAACAGAGGGACCATGATCTCTAAACCAGGCTCTAGAAGCTGGTCTCATTTTTAGCTGATTAGCATTCACCATGCAAAGAGTTTGTTTCTGACTTATTTCACAGAACTCTCAGGATCAGTCCAGCAATGCAGATGCCAAAGGGAATGGTTCCTGGTACAAGAGCAACTTGTCATATTTTCTGCAAAGCTTCGAGGCATGTCTACAGCAGTGAGGCCGCTGAATTTCAGGATGTGGCAAAGAAAGAAACCAACTTCATGCACATTTCCATTTGTGTTAACTGCCCGGCCCCAGTCTCCCACTGACCCCCAGAACATATTTCCTGAGAATTATCCCTCAGTTTCCCAATGTCTAATAACAAAAGGGCTAATTATTGAGTAGTTACTACTGTGCAGGCATTTTCTTATTGAAATGTAATGGACTGGGGCGCCTGGGTGGCTCAGTCAGTTGAGCATCTGACTCTTGGTTTCAGCTCAGGTCATGATCTCATAGGTTGTGAGATCGAGCCCCACATCCAGCTCTGCACTCAGCAGGGAGTCTGCTTGAAGATTCTCTCCCTCTGCCCCTTCTCTCTCTCTCTCTGAAATAAATAAATAAATCATAAAAAAAAAAAGAAACATAATGGACCAATCATTGTGTACATTTAAGGTGCACAACATGTGGATTCCACACATCTAAATAATACAAGATGATCACCCTGTAGCATTTGCTAACCTATCACCTAATTTTCACTTTTTTGTTAAAGGAGTAATTAAGATCCAGTCTCTTAAGTTGAATGTTTATAATACAGTATTGTTGTCTATAATCACTCTTCTGTACATTAAATCTCCAGGACCTTTATCTGCCAGTTGCAAGTTTATACCTTTAAACAACATTTCTCCTATTCCCCTTTTATTATGAGCTCCCGGTAACCACCATTTTGCTTTTTAAGAGTTTGGCTTTTTCAGATTCCACCTATAAATGATTTCATACAGTCTTCATGTACAGTGATTTCATACAATATTTGTCTTTTTCTGTCTGAATTACCTCACTTCACATAATGTCCTCAAGGTCCATCCATGTTGTAGCAAATGGCAGGATTTTCTTTTTTCGCGTGACTGAATATTCCCCTGTATATACGTATACCACATCATCTTTATCCATTTATCTGTTGATGAACACTTGGGTTGTTTCCATATCTTGCCTATTGTGAATAATGCTGCAATAAACATGGGAGCACAGGTATCTTTGATATCCTATTTTCATTTCCTTTGGATATACACTCAACAGAATTACTAGGTCATACGGCAGTTCTATTTTTAATTTTCTGAGTTATCTCCACACTGTTTTCCATAGTGACTAAAGCAATTTATATTCCCACCAACAGTGTACAAGAGTTCCCTCTTCTATAATTGCATACAATTTATATACACTAGTACAAGTGATCCTTGTCATAAGTCTGTTGAAGCATTATCCCCATTCTGTGTGCGGAATACATTTTTAATTCGCCATTATCCTCTATAATGAAGAAATGGAGATTTACAGGAAGAAATTTGTCCAAGGTATAGAGTTGGGCCTCCATGCCCATGTTCTAGATCAATGCACCTGTGGTTAACATTGGTTTCTTTGGTTCCAGCTTTAAAACAAAAAACTCTTGGGGCACCTGGATGGCTCAGTCAGTTAAGTGTCTGCCTTCAGTTCAGGTTATGATCTCAGGGTCCTGGAACTGAGCCCCACGTTGGCTCCCTGCTCAGCCGGACCTATGCTTCTTCTGCCCCACCCCCATGCTCTCTCTCTCTCAAATAAATAAATAAAACCTTTAAAAAATAAATAAATAAAACAAAAAACTCTTTATTGAGGTATAAAATACATATAATAGACATAAACTATACACCCATAAGGAATACATTATAAATTTTGACACACGTACCCTCATAAAACCAACAACACAATCAAAATAATGAATGTATCCATTATACATCACTAAAGTTTCCTTCGACCCCTTTATAATCCTCCTCATATTCTGCCCTATCTCACACTAACTGCTGTCACTCTAGTTTGCATTTTCTAGAATTCTATATAAATGGAATCCTACTATTTTTGTGGACTGGTTTCTATCAGTAGGCCTAAGTATTTTGAGATTCATCCATATTGTTGCAACTACCAATAATTCATTACATGTATTGCTGAGTCCTACTTCATTACATAGATATACCAAAATTTGTTCCTCCATTTACCCACTGATGGGCATTGGGTTGTTTCCAGATTTGGCTGTTACAAATAAAGTTGCTATACATATTTGTGTACAAGGATTTATGTGGATGTATGTTTTCATTTCTCTTGGGTAAATACCTGGAGGTGAAGTGACTGGATCATAAATGTATGCTTCACTTTTAAAGAATCTACCAAACTATTTTCCAAAGTCCTGCCATTATTTCATATTCCTTCCAGCAGCATATCAGAGAATTCCAGTTACTCTACATCTTTGCCAACAGTTGCTATGATGGTCAGTTTTAATTTTGAACATTGTAAAAGGTGTGATGGACTCTGTTGTTTTTAAATTGCATTTACCTTGGGGCATCTGGGTGGCTCAGTCGTTAAGCGTCTGCCTTTGGCTCAGGTCATGATCTCAGGGTCCTGGGATCAAATTCTGCATCCTGCTCCTTGCTGGGCAGGGAGCCTGTTTCTCCCTCTGTCTGCCGTTCCCCCCCTGCTTGTGCTCTCTCTCTGTCAAATAAGTAAGATCTAATTAATTAATTAATTAATAACATTTACCTCAATGATGATAATGCTGAGTATCTTTCATACATTTATTTGCCATCCATATATTTTCTTTAGTGAAGTGTCCAAATCTTCACACAGTTTTTATTGGGTTGTTTGTTGTTACTGAGTTTTAGGAGTTTTAAAATTATACTCTGGACATAAATCCTATGTCAGAATGATTCGCAAATGTTTTCTCTCCATAGCTTCTATTTTCACTCTTACAAATGTTCATCAAAGAGGAGCAGTTCTTAATTTTGACAAGGTCTAATTTTTCTTTTATGGGTTGTGCTTTTGATGCCATTTTAAAGAAATCTTTGCCTGATCCAAAGTTGCAAGTATTTTCTCCCAGAAGGTCTGTAGGTTTACGTTCACATTTAGGTCTATGATCCATTGAGTTAATTTTGTATTGTGTGTGAGACAGAAATCCATGTTAATTTTTTTTAAATAGGGATGTCTAATTGTTCCAACATCATCTGTTGAAAAAAAAGATTATCTTTCATTAAATTGCCTTTGTAGCTTTATCAAAAACAAACTGACCATCTACACATGGGTTATTACTGGACCCTGTTCTGTTCCATTCACTTCTTGTCTATCCTGATGCCAATACCCCACTGCCCTGATGGCTATGGCTTTAAAATAAGCCTTGAAGTCAGGTAGTATAAGTCCTCCAACTTTGTTCTTCAACAAAGTCACTTTAATTATCCCAGACACTTTGCATTTCCATGTGAATTTGAGATCCACTTCTCAGTTTCTTTAAAAAAAAAAAAAAAAGCTTATTGACATTTTCATTGGAATTGCATTGAGTCAGCTTACTGATTTATACAACAACAACAAAAAAAAGCCCAGGAGAGTTTCAATGGACATAGAATTCTAGGTTGTTGGTTTTTCTCTCAGTACTTTGAAGATATTGTTCCACACTCTCTTGGTTTGTATCAATTTCAACAAGAAATCTGCTACCATTTTTGTCTTTGTCCCGCTATATGTAATAAGTATGTTAAAAGGTGTTCTTCCACAGAATTTTAAAATACAAGTAAAAACCATAAAACATTTGTCTCCTATTCTATTTGCACAGATTTGAGCTACTGTCTAGTTGGGAGGACACAGATACTATCTGCCCTATTGATGGGAATATAATTTGGTGCATTTTCTTCTATGGTAATTTGATATCATCTATCCCAAAAATGTCTGAACCTTTTTACTTTTCTACTAGCTTTTTCTCTAGAGATCTATTCAACAACCGTGTAAGTATATAAAACCACTTATTGCTTCATTGTCTAAAGTCAAAACTTCAAAACACAAATCATAGATTTTTAAAATATGAGTTTATATATTAAGAAAAATCTACCCAGGAAAACAAATGTACACAGCATAGAAGTTTATGAGCAAAGAAATATGTATCAGTAAAGATACTTTTGAGTATAAATGGCAAGAAACACAGTCCAAATGAGGTTAGGAGAGAAAGGAAGTTATTGGCTCCATAATCCAAGAAAAAGGAAGGTGACTGAACAACCCAACTCTAAGAAAAGAATAAGGAGCAAGAAAATAGACAAAAAGCTGGAGGTCTCTAACCTTCTTTATCACCATAAAAAAGATGACCTCCACAGTGCAGGACTATGGAGAATTCCCACTTTCTCCTTTACATGTTTCTCTAGGGTTTCAATGTTCACCATATGAGTAAGAAAAAAATTCCTATATTTCAAAATAAAACTTCAAAGAAGCCCAAAATCTTATCATCAGGATCTGCTATGAATTTTTCATACGTGCAATGAAACATTATTGAAAATGTTTAATTTTTAGTCATCTAAAGGAAAACATGGAAATGTTTTCTTTAAACTCTTTTGGAGTCATATATTTCAATGTACTAGCGTGACAAGTCAAAGCACTGCCCTCCTTTATACAAAATATTTAAAAGCATAGCTATTTGCCAAACAGCCTCAGGAGAATGTAAACCCCAAATACCACCACCACCACCCCCTCCCCATGCCAGTGTCCTAAATGCCTCAGTAACACTTTATGACAAGAAGGAATATGTGCCCCCTCCAATCTGCCACCTGCCCAGGAAATTTTCAGTAGAACCCATGTGTAACATGATGAATCCTGAGATCATGGTGGCACATGACATGTAAGCAAAGAACACAACCTCCAGCATGGCGGTATCCAAGAAGACATCCCACCCCCACCCTACAGGCACCATCATGGCAGAAATGTGCCAGAATTTTACATTTTAAATTATACCACATGGACAAACACAGGGAAATTGGCACAGAGTTTTCTTTAGGCCATTCAACTGAGTATGTGAATAGCAGTCTCTAAACTTCCTAGGTTTTACTTGTTTCTGCTTTTTCATTTTTAATTATTCTTCAGATGTTCCCAGCATTCACCTACTCTACCAGAGTCCACCAAAAGGACTCTGATGCTAGAGGGTATTTAGAAAGAGGGAAGACTTTCCTCTCTCTGTTTCCACATAGCACTTGAGTCAGAGTAACACTCGCTGCCTCTCTCTGACTTTCACTTTCCCTCCCTACGGAAGGAGGAGGGGCTTCAGTGATGGGTGGGGTTGGGATAGAGACTTGGGTGTTGTGGCTCTGCTTCTTTGCTTTCCCTTGGCATCTGCCTTCCTGCAGCATGTAAGTGCTTTGGTCTCCCCTGGGCAAAGCTGTAAGCCTAGCAACAGAAACTCTGCCCACACGGACCAATCCACAATTTTCCAGAATGGGCTGGACTAGATGGTTAAGTCTGCCAACTTGGGGATTTGCAATAGGAAGCACCAAAGCCACAGTTTTGAGACTCTGAGAGTCACAGAGCTGACATTTTCCACTAAATATGTCTGATTTCTTTATTTCAAATGGACTCAGAATTCAAGTGAGTAACTTTTTACCCAGAAGTCTCACTTTCAGAATTTACCCAGAGAAGTCGCCTCTACAAGTAAGAAACAGCATATGCACAACTTATTCACTACTGTGTTATTTGAAATAGCAAAACAGTGGAAACAGTTCAAATGCCTATTCACAGAACACTGGTTGCATAAACTTATGGTACCTACACATAACAGTAATTTTAGCCATTAAAAAAAGTGAGAAAGATCTCTATAAAGTGATATGGAATAACTTCCAGGATGTGTTATTAAATGAAAAAAGTGAGGTTCAAAGGAATTATTTAGCATAATTTTTGCATAAGAGTAAAGGGAAAGAATATACACATACATACACACGTAAGTATTTTACTTCATATTTCACAAACATAAGGATTGCCCAAAATCTAATAAAAAGTTATCTAGGGGGAGAGCAGGAATAGAATTCTAGAAAGAAGAAAGATGGCAAGGAGACTTCTGCCTATACTGTTCGTGTAGTCTTGACTTTTGAATCATGTACCCATTTTTCTTTTTCAAAATTAATATTAAACCAATAGAATGAAAAACAAATTATAAAACTGAACACAAACAGACATACATTAATATAACTATTATCAAGTTGATAACAATGCCACATAGAAAAGAAAAGGAATTAATGCAATTTTTTTATAGCACAGTTCTTCAACTGCACACACTTAGGATATATTCTAAGAACAAAAAGAACTTCCCAAAGGTCTTGAACTTTACTTGGTGGTTTGTCATAGGCAGTGATATTAGCACAATAATCTTGAAACTACGGGGCGCCTGGGTGGCTCAGTCGGTTTAGCGTCTGCCTTCGGCTCAGGTCATGATCCTGGGATCCTGGGATCCTGGGATCGAGCCCTGCATTGGGCTCCCTGCTCAGTGGGGATCCTGCTTCTCCCTCTCCCTTTGCCCCTCCCCCTGCTCCTATGCTGGCACACACATGCGTGCTCTGTTTCTCTCTCAAATAAATAAAATCTTTAAAAAAGATAATCTGAAACTACTTGGTGTGTATTTAAAGATAGAAAAAATTCACAAATATAGTGATCTGTGGTAAGACCAGTTATCGAAAAGGAGAAAGGAGATATAAATATTGAGTTACAGACAGTGAGAAAGACCTTCTATTTGAAGTAGAGGTATCAGTACAAGCTCATGAGTTAAGATGTACTTTTTCCCTAGCCCTGTCTACTGAAAGGGTCTAGAATCAAAGACACCTTAGTAGCAATAAGCATATCTATTGTCCAGTTTTTGTTCTAAATATTATTCTCCAATAAAAGGAACCAGGGCTCCTTGGAGAAATAGCTGATTCCATATCTGGGGCAGAGAGAATATAAGATGAGCCTGGACCATCTTGTTGGGCAAAAATAACAAGGAAATGCTCAAAGAATGAAGGGTCATATCAAAAGAACACTGGAGTCAGCTCTAAGGGCTCCATTGGCCAAATCTGAAACAAATTGAGTAAAAAGAATAATGACATGTTCATTTAAAAATAAACCCATTAATCCAAACTTCAAAATGAGAGAGGGAGATGTTTATAGAAAAATGTCAATTAAGGGGGTGCCTGGGTAGCTCAGTCAGTTGAGCACCTGCCTTTAGCTCAGGTCATGATCCCAGGATCCTGGGATCGAGCCCTGCATTGGGCTCCCTGCTTCTCCCTCTCCCTCTGCCGCCACCCCCCCAACTTGTGTTCTCTCTCTGTCAAATGGATAAAATCTTAAAAAAAAAAAAAAGTGTCAACTAAGAAATGTAAAAGAATAGAATTAGAAAATCACTGTTTTTCCACCACTGATGAAATAATTGATTTAGGCAAGGATCACCTGTGAATGCTAAAATCCTTGAGGGAAATTCAGGATTTTCTCAATAAGCTCAGGATATTCACATGGTCACAAAGCATTCAACAGGGAATTTTTACCATGCAGTAATCTGGAGAGGCATACTAGAACTAAGTAATGGAATTTACCATTACTACCAATGGGACAAACTTCTGGCTTATGCCTCTTGATATGATGCAACAGGGAGGACACAACATCACCTGCTTGGAGTTCTTAGGGAAAATGTTTAATTCTGTTTGATCATAAGGAAACACATAGACCAATCCAGATTATAGAACATTCTACAAGACACCCAGGTCAGGACTTCCCAAGTATCCAAATCATGAACACTAGGGGAATGTTCTAGATTAAATGAAACTATGGAGACATAATAAATAAATACAATATATGGGGGGGAATCAGCTGTAAAGGACATTATTGGGCAACTAGAAATATGGATGTTATATTAGACAAAATTTTTGTATGTATCTTGAGTTTTTGGATATAATCATTGTATTGTGGTCATATAAAAAAGTGTTCTTATTCGCATTAGAATATTTTTACAATGTAAATGGGGGAAAGGGATGCCACTTATTGTCTCCCTAACTCCAACTTACAGTACCTAAAGAGATAGATAATACCAACTTATTTTGAACTAGCCCAAAACTCCCGTCACCTTTGAACCTGTTGAAGCGTTTTTATCAACATTCCCAATTAGCATCATTTCATTACTCTTGTTTTTATTTCTGTCTTATCTTCCCTGTGGGACAGGGAAGAGGTTTTCTCTTCTGTACCTTCCGTGGCCTCTAAAACCATATCTTACTAGCTCAAAAACACTCAAAATTCTTACTGTGATTAGTAAAATTTGTATATTTCCTGAAGTTATTTGCCAGCACTAATTATGCCATGTAACCATGGTACCCCCTAATAGATTAGGGCATCATACCACCTCCCTTTCATGAGGGCCTAAGATTAAGGCTTAATTCATCCACTCAAAAACATCTACCTAATACCAATTATGTACCAAGTACTGTGCTAGGGTCCTGGGAAAATACAAACAAACAAGACACAATCTCTGTTCTCAGTATAGTGGGAGAGACAGACAGATCATCACAACACAAAATGATATCTGCCACAGTAAATACAGATAAGAGGCACAGTGATAGGTCTATCCCTGAAGGAGGTTGGTTCCATTTTGGAAAGAATTATACTTACAATGATCATCATCTGTTGAGTACTAGGAGAACCAAAGGACAGACCCTGTCAAATCAAGGCTGTCTTGAAATATCTAAGAGAGGGTTATACTACTTCCTGGGGCAATGCCATACCTAGCCAGGAATGGCATTCAAAAATAAGACAACCTGTAGCTCTGCTTATCCCCTAAAACATCCAGATCCTTCTCACTCCTGATTTGCAGGGGAGTTTGTCAAGGGTCTTCACTGCAGATGTGGAAATCCATCAGTTCCCCAAAGAGGCTGTGTACAACAGCTGTGATGAAAGCACCCTCGCTGCACAAAAGAGGCACTGTTTTATCATCTTCTATCACAATAATTGCACAGTGCACAGGCTTGTTACTAAGAACTGGGCACCACCATGAAAAACATGTTGGAAAACACCTGCACTGGCAAAGCAAAAATGAGCGGACCCAATTATTTTCTCTATTTCTAATTCTGGATGGGATATTAAGAGTCACTGAAAAGAACACATTGGCAAGAAATGGAGATAATTCTGCTTGGGGGGAAAAATTGCCCACAGAGCTCTATTGGACAACACTTGGAAGTGTCTTCTAATTATACTTTTCCACAACCCCCCTTCCCTCCCTCATGAAAAATGTCAGGGGTGAAAACATGTCATCTAGAGCCTTTCACCCACCAATTTCTCCCTCACATCCAATTTGAAATTTTTAAAATTCCAATCTAGAGCTCTTTGAAGGATAATGATGGGACGGAGACCCTGCCAAGCATGTAGGATGGGATGCAACGCGCTATGACTGGAACAGATGGCTCAAGCAGAAGCCACCAATTCAATGTGACAGCCCACGATTACATTGCTCCCTTTAAGTCTTTGGCAGTTTTGTGGCCCAATCCTTATTAGCTTCTCCACAAACAGAGAGACTTGGGTCTACAGAAGCACCACAAGGCACTTTTCAAATAACCTGTGGACTTGAACAAGATTCGAACTAGGAAGGGACACAGGGTCATTGGCCCTATTCATTCCCAAACTAGTAGCACCAAAGAATCACTCTAGAGCTTTGAAATATCCCTGGACCTTTCAAACATACAGAAATGCAGGATATTAAGTCAGCCAACTGTGAAGTGCAGATCAGTTACGCATTTTGTCTTTTTTTCTCCCAGGTTTTCTCTGGATTTTTTTTACATGGAAAATCAGTACAGATACATTTCAAGTATGCTTTGTATCCCTCCACAATTTCTGTTTCTCTCCCAAGACAACTATTATCTTGAAGATGGTATGTTCCCTTCCCATATGTATTTTTACATTTTTGATATAAATGCGTGTGTCCCTAAACAATATATTGTATTGTTTTAGGTTTTAAAATATACATGAATATAATACTGTACATATTCTGTAACTGGGATTTTTCACTAAACATTTTTTTCTAAATTTATCCATGATACATGAAGATGCATTTCATTTATTTTCATTGAAGGAGTCATTGTATTTTTGATATATCTCTTTTAAGCTGTATTTTTTTTTATCTTCCTGTCTTTTGAGACTGTCTTTGAATCAAGAATTTTAATTTACATTTGTTGTGAATGCTAATATAACTTATTTCTACAATCTTATTTTGTGTTTATTTATCTTGGTTTTTCTTTGCTACTTTTTTTGGTCTTCTATGAAGTTTTATCTCTTTATATACTGGTTTAGAAGTCATGCTTCTCATTTTTATTCTCTTTGTAGTTACTCTTATATTTTCCATAAACATTTAGACAGATCTAAAGTTAATAAGTATCTGAATCCTGCTCACATTAACACAAGGTTGGAATATTTTAATTCCTAACTTCCAAGCCTCTTTTTTTTTCTATATTTGTTACCACAGCCTGCTCTTGGATTCACTTGGTTTTAAAACCCCCATAAATTGGTCTTTTCTACACCAATTTATATTGAGAATTGCCAACATTCTTTTTTTTTTTAAGGGAACAAATTTATTTTGATTTTTCTGAAAATATCAAGAACTATGAAAAACAAGCTAAATATTTGGCCATACCAAGAGCAAAATACAAGTGAAAACAACATTTAGAAATCATGTGTGACCTTAAACAAACAGGTTTCAAGACACTAAGTTTAACACTCTTTCCTCCACAGAACAAAACAGGTTAACTTTTTTTTTTTTATAGCAGCAAAACAAGTTTACTAAACCACAATACTGGAGGTTTTTTTTAACTGACATAACTTTAAAAAAAAAAAAAATTAAAAGAAAAAAAAGAAACCACTCAATTCCCACCCTGGAATCTCATCATTATAAAACAACATGCTCAAATGTCAGTGACAATAAAGTTGGGAAACCTGAAAACATATCAATGAAGGAATTCAGATTCCAACAGAACACAGTGCTTTACAGCTAGGGAAGAATAGCTTTTGTCGCACTCAGGTCTTACCAAATACAAATAAATACAAGAAGATTAAAAACAAACTACTAAATCAAAATCTTTCTGTAGAGTAGCAGCTTTCACAAAGTAAAAGGAATCAAGTCTGCAGAGTTGGATGTTCTAAAAGCATATGGCCAATTTTATTCCCAAAGTCCCAGAGTCTTGCACTATCAAAATAAAAGTATCTTTGTCTTGGAGCAAGTCCAATGAAGGCACCAAAATCCTATCCTCCGTGTTCATGCAAATGACACTTAAAATGCTCTTATCATCCTTTCAAGATGACCTCAACCTATTAAGAGTTAACACTCTAAATAAATATCTAAAGATCTAGAAGGAAGTTCCAGCCTCATCTGCATTACCAAGGTCCAGTCTATAGCCTTTGCCCCTCCCAAATCCTTCTAGTCTGGACCACTAGTTTAGGAGGATAAAAATACATTCCCATACTCCCTAGCCATTAAATAAACACAGACATTGGTGCAGGAAGACTCAACAGTTATAATACTACTGAACTTTTTAAAACTTAATAAACCCATCTCCAAAAGTGAATTTCACAGACTCTTAATATTTATTCTCAATCTGGACTTAGTATGCAGCCCTCTTTGGTGTCCGTCTCTTCCAGGCTTTTTAGTAGTTTTACCCTGGCGGAAACCTTGAAAAACTTCCAAATTACGGGAACCCGCATGGCATGGGAGTATGAGCATGAAAACGACAGAGTCTGTGTCTCTTGTTGCACTGGCATGCTGAAGAAACTCAGAACACTAATTCTTCATCACTAACCTTATCAGGAATGTCTAGTTCTATGCCTAGAATGGTCCTCTTCTATCTCACACCATGCCTTCAAAAACTGCAGCACTGGACCATCAGATTTGTAACAAATGTTAATAAAATGTAAAAACTGGCATAACAACTAAATAACAGAATCACAAAAAAATAGAAAAACTTCACAAAAACAATTCACTTCTAAACCTGTAAGACCCATGTTTTTGCAATGTTTACAGCAAAGTGGGAAGGGACAGCTGAGTGGCAACACATAAAAGTTCCTTCCTTAGCATGAAAATTTCCCTATGAGTTCTCTTTTGCAGAGTTGGTTTGCTCCCATAAGTCAGATGGCAACACAGAAGGGGAGGCTGGGGAAGGTAATCAGGAGGGAGAGGCCAACACTATCTTCCTTCCACCCTCCCGTCCACGAAAGTGTTCATCATTATCCGTAGCTTCTCCTAGCTCAACCAAATGCACGTAGGCCTAACTGCACCCTGGCATAGGGGGCTGAAAAGATCTCCAACAGAACTGTTAATGGGGTTCAATCACTGTTCACTATTGTGAGTTCAGCATTATGCAGCGCACAAAGGTCAAAAACATATTTTCAGTCACAATTTTATATGGAATCCTAGCAATATCTCACCAACGCCATCTGAGAAACCCACCTGCAACACCAAATGATTTTTTTTTCTTTATGAGAGATCATTTTTATTTGGCTCAGATCTTTCTGTGACTTGACTTTCAAGTTCAGGTTTAGCTCTTCCCTCATTCACCACTTGTGTCTCAGATCTTGGTTTTGTCTGCCCGTTCCTCATTATTTTCTGGTACCACCTGCTGGTTATTTGTTCCTTCTGGGTCATGTTGATTTGATTTGTCACCAGATTCCAATTTAGCTTCTTTCCCATTTCCTGCGTTCACTGGCTGCTTTGGGTTAAGTTGTGATGGGTCCTTAGCACTCTTCACCACCTCTTGGAGATTATACTTTCTGAACAACATATAATCTTTGACAACACTCAGGCAACAGACAGCTTTAATTATTTCTACTACAACCGTGTACTGTGGATTGGTAAAATCCACTTTATTTTCCGAATTGAGGCTGCCTACTATTCCTGCCAATTCTTTGATAACTTCTTCTCCATTCATGTGATGGTTATTTCGAGATTTATATACAATCTGAAATGTCCCTTTGTTTGGAGCTTTAAACCAGGGTTCCAAAAATGTTTCTGCATATTTTTTCATATCTTCTAAGAAAGCCCTGCATGTGCCTGAAACGGGTAACATACGTAGAATAACCCGAGTTGTCGTCTTCTTGGTTTTGTACATATCCTGGAGAATATGACGTACCAATTTCTCAGGTTCTATTCCAAGTGTCCTGATGAAGACCACATTATTGGCTCCACTCTCCACTGACTGGAATCTTCTTAGCTTCATCTCTGTTGTTGCTTTCATGTCACTAACTTCTTTCTTCAAGACAGCCTCCATGTCATCATCTTCTCCGTCACTTCCAGGGGGCTGCTGATCTTTGTCCGTAAACTTTTCCGGCCCACACATGTCATCGCCATATTCGTTGAGCAGGCTGTAGGCCTCCTCCACGCACTTGGCGTTCGTTCGTGTTGCAGGTAATGAGAATGCCCTGTAGCCGGGGGCCCGCTGCCGGGGCCCGCAGCCGTCGTGGCGCCGAGCCCGCTTGGCCTGCACATACGGAGCTTTGCTTTTGCGCTTTCCGCCGCTGGCCCGGGGAGGCCACTGGCCCGGGGCCGCCATGGCGCGTGGGAACCAAGGCTAGCGAGAAGCGTGCTTCTCTGCCATGCCCAGCTTCCTCGCCTCTGCGGGCGCCAGCTGGCTTGCGTCAGGTCCAACTGCCAACATTCTTAGCAATCTCCCCCATCAAGTGTTTCTGGCATCCTTCTCTTTCCTTCTGTGTTGTGCTTCAGCAAGAGGGAAACATGCCAGGCATCCCTTTCCACAGGGTCAGCAAGAGACAAACGCTCTCAGGCTTTGTGTGTTTGTGTGTGCCTTTTTTCATCAGCTCTCCTGAATGGTTTGGGTATAAAATTCTAGGCTGAGTTCATTTTGTTTTAGAAAGCCATCATTCTGTGGTCTTCTGACATCTTATTTCTGATGGGAACCCTACCAGCACCGTTTATGGTCACTCCTTGTAGATAATCTATAATCTCGGGCAGCATCTAGGATTTCTGTAGGATATTTACGTTCTGCCATTTCCCTGTGTATGACGTCTGCATGTGTGTTTTCTTTTCCTACTGGAGACTCCACATACTCCTTCAGTCTCTGCTTGATGTCTTCTAATTTCTCTTTCATATTTTCCTTTTCTCTCTGTGCTACGTCTTAGATCATTTTCTCAGCTCTTTCTCCCAGGTAAGTCGATCACTTGTAGGTGTGTCTCATCTAGACTTAGACTCCTCATTTGAGGGATTTTTTCCACCTGTAATTACTATACTTTATTCTCTGTCATTTCTATTTGGTTCCTTTTCAAATTTGTCTATTCATTTATCATACTATCCTGTTCTTGCCTTATATTTTCTAACTCTTCTGTTATCTTTTTTGATATCTTATTGTGCTATCTCTAGTTCTTATGATGTAAATTCTCCAGGGTGGTAATTCTCCTTCATCCTTCCTTTTAATTTTTTACATGGGGAGCTTATCTTTAAGTGACATCATTTTCCATGGGAGTCCTAATGCTCTGGGCAGTGTCCATGTTCTCATAGAAGATTCTTTTCCCTTCTATCACCCCACACAGAGGCCCTGCTTTCTTATTCCTTCCTAAGGCAGGTGAATGGGATTTCTCATACCCCACTTCATGGCTCCCAGCATCGCACAGACTGCTGTCCTGCATGGCACTGAGACTTTGTCTCCTATCCTCTAGTTTTTGTGAAGACATCAAGCCCCTAGTCGGGAGCTTTTAAAAAATTGATTTCTGGGGGCACCTGGGTGGCTCAGTCGGGTGAGCATCTGACTCTTGATTTCAGCTCAGGTCATCATCTCAGGGTTGTGGGATGGAGCTCCGCATCGGGCTCCACACTCAGTGGGGAGTCTGCTGGGGATTCTCTCCCTCTTGCCTCTCCCTCTCCCTGCTCCACACCGTGCGTGCTCTATTTTTCTCTCTCTCTCTCAAATAAATAAATTTAAAAAAACGATTCCTGAGCTCTATTCTAAACCTTCCGAACCCAAAGTCTGAATGTGGGGCCCAGGAATCTATCATGTTCCCTGGTTCCACTAACCTAGTTACTGGCAAAGACAGAATGAGAATCTGTATTTCCTAAGAGAATGTTAATGTCAGAAACACTAACAGGGGAGCAATCTAGTACTTTCAAGAAACTTTCTCTCTCCATAAACAGAAGAGCAAAGTATAGCTTAACAGACCACCTGTTAGAAGTAATCAGCAGCAAGCACACACTACATGTCATCACTTTCTTAGGTGATGTCCTTCCATACAAAAGGTTTCCTCTTATGAGTCTCTAATCCAACTGCTCCATTTTTCCAAGAATACTAGAATCCTCTAAATTATCACCAGCAAGAGTCCATTTGACACAAAAAGGAAACTTTTTTCTTAAAAGTCCTACATGAAAAAATTAGAGATCTTTATCCTCTTCTTTCGTCTTTATCTAGGCATCCAGGGTAGCTCTCTGGTGAGTTCCCTACATTTAATTTTTAAATCCATCATCCACAGGTTTAATTATAGTTTCATCTTCTATAACAAGCTTTACTTCCATGGCTTCATATAAATACCAGAATAAAACCTGACATTATAAGAAATTAATTTAATTTTTAGTGAGACAAATGAAGTGACCTGTTATAACCTGTAAATAAATTTCTTACACTATGCATATTTTTTTTTCCTAAATGCAAGGATTCTTTTTCATTTTGAAAACATTTTTATTATGCAGCATAAGTTTCCAGGAGCATTTAAAGTCTAGCATATTCACTCCCATGATCCTCTTCACCTTCATCCCTTTCCACTCCCTGACTTTGGCTACAGCCATACTGAATGACCTGCAGACCCCTGAACATATCACTGTTTAATGCTTTTGAGCATTTTCTCACAGTGGCTCTGGCCAGAGTGCTTTGGCTCTGCCCAATCTCATCCCATGTCTCCCACCACCACCAGTTCCAACTTCACACAAACACACTTCATTAACCAGCATCTCCCTACCTATCCTTCAAATACCTAAATATCTACAAATACCCATCTCTTCTACCTACAAATATCTACAACCTACAAATATCTACAAATACACATCTCTTCTAGCACTTTTCACATCTGCTACAATAATTAATTCATTTATCCTCAGTAGAGTATAAGCTCCTTGAGGATAAGGACGACGTCTTACTTAACTTTCATGTGTTATTTGGGAAATGAAATGTTTAAGTAGCTGCTACATGGCCAAGCCTTGCTGGGCAATGGGGATAAAATGTAAGGACCCTGGCACCCTGCCTTCATGGCACGTAGTTGGGGAGAAAGACAATGGAATGACCTCATAAACAAGTGTGCAAGTATACATTGTGAAAATGTTTTACAAAAAATGTACAAAGTATACCACAAAGGGATCTGGTTTGTTCTAGAAGGCTTCCCTCAGGAAAAAAATGTTTGAGTTAAGGGAGGAATTGAGAGAAGCTGGGTATACTTGGATTCTCCAGAGAAACAGAACCAATTGGAAAATACATATGTAATCTAAATATCTATATCTAAATTTATGTATTTATCTATAGATCTATAGACATAGACCGAGAAATTTATTATAAGGAATTGACTCATGCAGTTATGGAGGCTGAGAAGTCCCAAGATCTGCCGTTGACAAGTTGGGGGCCTGGGAGAACCAATGGCATAAGTTCAAGTCCAATCCAAAGGCAGAAAAAGATCAATGTCCCAGCAAAAAGACAGTCAGAGAGAGGAAATTCTACCTTATTCTTTGGCCTTTTGTTCTATTTAGCCCCTCAATGAATTGGAGGATATTCGCCCACATTGGAGAAGACAGTCCTGCTTTACTCTGTCTACTGATTCAAGTGCTAATCTCATCCAGAAAACCCTCACAGACACACTCAGAATAATGTCTAACCAAATAGTTAGGTACCCAGTCATGTTGATACAAATAGTTAACCGTCACACCCAGGCAAGAAGATAGGGAATAGCATTCTAAGGAAAGAGCAACCTACTTGAAAGCCTCAAGGAAGAAGCATTTAAGAAGACTGGAAGCCAGTGTGGTTGGAGTCCCAGAGTGAGGGTCTGGGCAACCACAGTTGAGGCTGAAGAGGGGCAAAGGCAGGTCTAGCAGGACTCTGGGAATCTAGAGCAAGTCACAGGGTGATGGAAGGGACATGTTAACATGCATTCCAGACCTTAGCATGGTGCCTGAGAAATAATGTCTCAATAAATGTTTACAAAAGAATTAATAATCCATGAACAAACACAAAATCGACCTTGAGTTCAAAGCCACGCAAGGCTGAATTAGTATCTGTTTGAGAAAAATCAATTCTCAAAAACAAATACAGAAACATATTCACACACTCACTCAACAAACATCTGTAAGGTCACTGCTTTAGACAAGGTATTGCAGGGTACTACGGAGAGTCATCAGACTCTCATCAACAGTGGCTCAGAGACATTTTTCTGAAATCCAGCAATCCTTTCATTTTATTTTACTTTTTTTTCAGTTAAATTCAAGCAACTGTAACTTAATAGTTTTGTTAATAAAAAGCAAATATACCATAATCTAATTTTTCCCAAGCCATTTTTGTCCACCTGTCACTGTGTATACATATGTTCAAATATTAATAAAAGTTGGTTATCTCTAGGTGGCAAGATTTTTGATGATTTGTCACCTTGCATCTTTATATTCTTCTGTATAGTCTGATTTTTAAGTGTAATGAGTTCATATCATTTTTACAAAAATAAATTCATATCTCTAAGCTACTTAAGAAAAGCATTAATTTTGACCATATCTAATGTAGCCATATAAACTTATGTCTCTCAAAGAAATTAAGAAATTTAAATTTAGATAGGTTAGACAACTAGTACAAAGTTCCAGAGTTAAAACCACTAAGATAGTCCTTGTAAGGAATTTTTTGCTTGTTTTAAAAAGTAGAGGTCTAAAAATTTGCCATTGAGAAGCAGAAAGTAACCTCCCTTCTCCTCCCTGTGGTTCCCACAATCCCCAGTTACAGAGAAGAGTACCTCACACAGGAATAGACACACCCCCAGGACAACCACCACATTCTTGGGCTCTGTCTAGGGAACACGATCTGACACGTGTTACATCTGAACCAGTAACAACTAGTCATATGCCCGTATTTCACAGGAAAACCCCTACCCCGTATGGGGATAAATAGGTCAACTTTTAACTAATGGTTACAAATCCCTTCTATATCAAAGAATTTAAAGGGCATGCTTTGAAAGAACAGGGTGGGAAGAAGGGGCAAGGAACAGTATAGAACATGCCTTGAATTTTCTACCCCAGATTCTATCATGCTGCAGATAAAAGAAAATCCCCATACATATAACATCTCTAGTCGACTTCTGTTTTTCGTTTTTAAAAAGTTATTTTTTTCCTGCAACATCAGCCATGCAAAAAGATTTGTTCATTTAACAAACACCTGCTAGGTGCCTAAAGGACCCCAGAAACTCTGTAAAGCATGGAGAAACCAAAGATAAAGAGGGCATTATCCCTACTCTCAAAAAGCTAACAGTCAGGAGCCAAGTTTTCTATTGAAAATATCATTAAACATTTATTTCTACCCTATGGGTTAAAGATTGGAAAATTCTAGAAGGAAATTCTAGATGTTATTGCAACTATCCTCTTAAGATCATTAATGTGGAAAAGAGGCCTCAATTAGGTGTTTGCCCTTTAAAAAAAAAAAAAAGGAGGGGCGCCTGGGTGGCTCAGTTGGTTAAGCGACTGTCTTCGCTCAGGTCATAATCCTGGAGTCCCGGGATCGAGTCCCGCATCGGGCTCCCTGCTCTGCAGGGAGTCTGCTCCTCCCTCTGACCCTCCCCCCTCTCATGTGCTCTCTCTCTCATTCTCTCTCTCTCAAATAAATAAATAAAATCTTTAAAAAAAAAAAAAAAAAGGAGGAAGGCTGGTGTGAGGAAGGTTACCAAGAGAACTATGACAATTTATGATCGAAATACAAGAGCCCCATTCTGAGACAATTTTCTCTGGCAAGCACATTAGTCACTGGGCAGGAAGGAGCATATACTTTTTGGACTGAGATCTACTTTTTGGATCACTGCTTATGGCATGTGGAGAATATATTTGCCAAACTATTCTTCCCTGAGTCTCTATGTCTTTCAGGGGATTCAGCCATCATCAGGGGATGCTCTAGCCATTAAGCTGAAACAAAATTGACCCCAGTCTGCTGGTGGTAAGACACTAACTCATTGAAACTCAAGAGGCATATTGTATGGTTGAAAGTGACTGGTACCCACCTGGGAATAATTGTCAACTCTGCTAGAAGAGATATAAGAAAAAAAATCACTACAAAATAGGTCCTGGAGAACCTTTCAGACCAAATGTGTCCACCCAGGCCTAAATCTCATAGCTGGAAATGCGGATGGCTAGGCACCCAAAATTCAGTTATTTCTACACCTGGTAGATATTTTTGGTGCCTTTACCTGTGTAGACATATGAATACAAGTTTGTCTCTCTACTGTACCTCTCCAATATGCTTCATGAAATCAAAGTGTCTTAATGAGGGAAAAGAAATCCATGGCGGCACTGGAGCACTCTTAAAATTTGAACACCACAAAACTATTCTTTAAAACCTTCACAGAAAGCTGATTCATTTATTGAAAACTTGTTTCAAGCTGCTCTTTCTCAACACCCTGGTTTTATTAGAAGAATTAGAACTTATTAAAGTGGTTAGAATAATCAGCTTTCCCCAAACACACCCTGAGGATTTGACAGAATAAGCATTCTAACATCCCTGTTAATGTTTATTCATAGTTTATGGTAATTTTGTAACGTGAATAGTCAATGCAGTAAGAAATTATTCTTTACCATGTCAAAACTATAATCCCTAATGGTTTCACACACAAAAAGAGAATCAACTTCTCTTGATGAAAACTTGAAAACAATATAATTTCTCTTTCAGATACAGTAAATAATCATTGTTGCATGTCCCTGTTTCAACGCTTTTTATAAAATATTCTTATTTTATAAAAAATCTTACAGTTGAAAGAAAAACACTTTGTTGACTTGAGGGAATCTTATTTTGGACATAGAGAGTATTTTCACTGGGTCTTCCAAGCAGAATTGGCAACTTAACTTTGCAAGAACCCCTCCCCCACCTTGATCACAAGGCTCTGCAGCAAACCCCACAAGGCTTAGAACCACAGGACACCATTGGCTCTCCTGTGGCTGAAGACCAAGGAGAGTAACTGCACAGTAGAGCGTCCACACAGTCTTCTGTTCTCAAGGGGAAAGTCCAGTCTCTCCTCCTCCTGGACTGCTGCTTTTCACAGTTTCAGTTGTCTTTCTTGGAGACTCTGGAATTCTCAGGAAAGAAAGATAGCCAGACTTTTTCTTGAATGACATGGTAAGAAAGTGCACTTTTGTTACCCACTCTCCCCGCAAAGGTCCAGAGGAAAAGTGAAGACTCAGACTCATTTCCTACATGAAGGATTTGACTTACAAAATATCAAGTGGTGGAGAACCCAGGTGATGTTTAGAACAGGACTTTAGAACTCCTCTTCCCGAAAGTCCAACAGAGGAAAGAAGACCTAGGCCAGTTACTTAAAGGAAAGCGGGCAGGGATGAATTAATCACCTAAAGGAAAAACTTAGGGACTCTGAACAGATATCCAGTTCTTCTATGGGAAGAACCTAACTTAAAAGCACTCAGCCATTCAACTGTCTGTTCATTCATTCATTAAACACTTCTTGACATCTACTCTATGCCAGTTGATGTGCTGGGCCCCGGAAGGCAGGAGACAGGCCCGCCTGCAAAGAGCTCAGTCCAGGAGGAGAGGCAGACTTGTGAACACATGTGTTCAATGCAATGCACACCCCAGAGCAGACAGAGGTAGCCCAGAGTTAGGGGTGACTGACTATTGCAACCTAAGAAGGAGGCAACTCATGAGCTCGGATTTGAAAGAGGGAAACGTTCATTCAGTGAAGAAGTGAAGGAATGGGATTTCCATGGAGCAGGAGTGGTTCCAGCAAAGACCCCAGGGCCAGACTAGGAACAGAAGGCAGAACGACCAGTAGCCCAGTTGGGTGAGGAGGGTAGCTCGGAGCCCACCAGTTGGTAATCTAGGAGAACTCTGAGCAAATCACCAAACTCGGAACTCTGCATCTCTACCTGTACATTAGCATCACCCAGAGGCTCAAAAAGTAAAAAACCAATGCCTGGGTCCCCCTCCAAACCGATACCATCAGAATCTCTAGGTGTGGGATCCTAACCGATTCCAATACGGTGTGAGCCCTAGAGCTCACTGTAAAAAGGAGTGAATTTTTAAAACCCAGCTCCGTGGGTTGTCGTGTGGGTTAAGTAATAAATATACCATGCCTTGAGAGTGTTAACAAAGCTGGATGATAACAGAGGGATTGAGGATTGGAAAGGAGACGGAAGGTGTACCAGAGCCAGATCATCCTCACGGCTAAATCTCCCTCGTGTGGTGCTGGTCTCAGCTCTTGGCGTGTATATCACAGCCCATTGGGCTCTGGGGACCAGGCTCTTTCATAGCTCTCTACTGCCAGAGGATGGATTCAGATAGTAAGGCTTTAGGCCTTATTGTGTGTATTGATGAGCCTCATTATCAGGGAGTAATGTGATCAGAATTATATTATTTAAAGTCATTCTGACTGTAGCAGAGACAATAGGTCGAAACGGAAAGAGACGGAGGCAGGGAAATAATGCTACTCCGTATACATAAGGCAGACTGAAAGGGTCTATAGAAGGAGGAAAACAGCTCTTAGAAACCCAGAGCATGAAAGGAAAAAAAGAAAAGGAAAGAAAAAGTACAATAGGCTGGTAGATTTTCTCCTACTACCTGCGAGACTTCATTAAGACATAAATGTGTTCTGATACACAAGTAAGTCCCATTTCCACATCAACCACCTCTCACCTCTTGTGCAATCTCAGCCTCAACATTATCATCATCTGAAACACTGTTAATCATGTCTCTAGAAAAGTCTGAATAATACTACACTTAGCAGACTTCCATCATTTTCAAGAATTTTGTCTATTCAAAAGGTTTTTTTTAAAAAACGCTCTTATATTACCATCATCTGTCGAGGGAGTTTGATTTAAATGTTTTGTGTATGGCAGTTTCTTTTTTTTTAGTTTTATTTTAATTCCTGTAGAGTTAATATGCAGTGTTTTATTAGCACTAGGTGTACAATGTAGTGATTCTATGGTAGTTTAATGGGCAATACAGATTTTTTTTTTTTTTTTTAAGTAGGCTCGACACCCAGGACAAAGTCCAATGCGGGGCTTGAACTCATGACCCTGAGATCAAGACCTGAGCTGAGATCAAGAGTTGGAAGCTTAGGGTCACCTGGGTGGCTCAGTCAGTTAAGCATCTGACTTCAGCTCAGGTCACGATCCTGAGGTCCTGGGATCGAGTCCTGCATCGGGCTCCCTGCTCAGCGGGGAGCCTGCTTCTCCCTCCCTTTCCTGGCTTGTGCTCTCTCTCTCTCAAATAAATAAAATTTAAAAAAAAAAAAAAAAGAGTCGGAAGCCTAACTGACTGAGCCACCCAGGCACCCCTGGGCAATTCAGATTTAAACTATGTTTCCATTAGTGATATAACTGCCATCAGACTCTGAGCAGATATGCTTTTTTTTTTTTTTTAAAGATTTTATTTATTTGACAGAGAGAGAGACAGTCAGAAAGAGAACACAAGCAGGGGGAGTGGGAGAGGGAGAAGCAGACTCCCCGCAGAGCAGGGAGCCCGATGTGGGGCTTGATCCCAGGACCCCGGGATCATGACCTGAGCCGAAGGCAGACGCTTAACGACTGAACCACCCAGGCGCCCCATGAGCAGATATTCCTATACAAGACAGGTGCCAGCATTCCCATGTGACAGACGATGACACGGCAGGTCACCCTTTAGAGAGGTCATGATTACAGAAAGAATGAACTACCCAAGGACCAATCATTTGTATGCATCTCTAGAACGTCAAGATTACTATTCAACTCTAGAAAATAAATAGTCTTCCCTACTCCTTCGCTCTCTGCTTACCAGGCAGAACAGATGGTCTATTTATTCCTAGGAGAAATGGCAGTCCGAGTTTAAGTTGTTTCCTGTACTTAGAAATACACCAAATATAAAATTTGGCACTTTTTCTCCATTTTTTTTTATTGTGGAAAAATACACATAACTTTACCATCTTAACCATTTTTAAGCATCCCTTTCAGTGGTTGCTAAATGCATTCATAAATTTGTGCAGCCATAGTGACCATCCGTTTCCAGACTCCTTCCGTCTCGTAAAACTGAAATTCTGTACCCGTTAAACAGTAACTCCAAACTCCCCCGCTCTCATGGCAACCACCAGTCTGCTTTCAGTCTCTGACTTTGACTAAGTGTCTCCTGTATGTGGAATCAGAGTGTTTCCAAGTGGCTATTTCACTGAGCATCATGGCCTCAAGGTGCATCCATGGTGTAACAGGTGATAGGATTTCTCTAAGACTGAATGACATTCCATTGTATGTATATAACAAATTTGGCATTTGAGAGAGAGAGCACAAGTGGGGAAAGGGAGGGAGAAGCAGACTCCCCGCTGAGCAGGGAGCCCGATGCAGGACTTGGCATTTTTGGCATTCAAAAATAGACATACTGGCAACCTCATCTGGTGCAATCTATTACATTATTATGTTAGTAGGATACCATTCAGAGTCTTCAGGAATTTAGACTGACTTCTTTCATTCTTCCTTGCACATGGCAGGTACTGTCAGGGTCTTGGTAATAGCATCTGAGACCCGGGGTCATGGGGATAGTAAGAGTAGAAGAGAGGCAGGGTCAGCCTCAGTTTCCCAGGTTGGGCTTCTGATTAGGCTTCCTGTGTCTTTATAATCCCCTAGAGCAAACTGTCTCCTTCCCTGACTCTTACCAAACATGACCAGCATTTGCCACTGTCGTCTGGATTCTGGCTCATACTCCCCACTGCCTGATCCACTCACTGCCCTCTGTGCCCTTGGGTGACAATGACAGCTTTCTCACCCACCAACAGAACTATTGGTAATATCGCCACTGGAAGCTGGGTAGATAAATGCTTAAAAATAAATTGGAGTATGGGGCGCCTGGGTGGCTCAGTTGGTTAAGCGACTGCCTTTGGCTCAGGTCATGATCCCAGGGTCCTAGAATCGAGCCCTGCATGCTGCTCCTTGCTCAGCGGGGAGCCTGCTTCTCCCTCTGCCTGCTGCTCCCCCTGCTTGTGCTCTCTGTGTGTCAAATAAATAAAATCTTTAAATAAATAAATAGATAGATAGATAGATAGATAGATAGGAGTAATAATAATTCTAAAATAGAATTTTCATTCCTATACCAAGCCTCCTTTCCAATGAGTAAGAGAAATATTTTTAATTAAGTTACAAAGTTCCACAAGAAAAGGGGTACAAAAATATTTAGTAAAGAAACCAAGCACTCTACAAATACTACTGGTTATTATTTCTATCACTTTCATGATAACAGAACAGAAGGATTCTCAGCCTGCCTTTCCCACTATGCTCCATAGTCAGAATCAGAGATAAAAAAAAAAAAAAAAAAAAGAATCTAAATGTGCCTCACTGGGATAGACTATAGTATAGGAACCCATCCCATGGAATTAACTAGAAGGATTAGATGGATCTCTATCCTCCAACACACCGAGATCACTGAGGCAGACACATTTTAAAATACACATATATAAAAAAATACACATTTTATATATGTATGTCTGTAAGGCATAAAAAGATCTTAAAGACTAAATAATATTTGAAAGTGGTTCCCTGTGGAAAGAAAAAAAAGGGAAATAGACAAGTGAACTTCTATGGGTTTCTTCAAGAAACAATTTATAAAAGAAAGAGAAAACCATGGATTAAATTAGACAAGAGACGTATCAACTTATTGCAATATGTTACCCTATTAGAGCCTGATTTAAACAAAAGTTTAAAGTATGAAACAATGGGGAATCTAGACGCTAGACATTTGCTGATAAGGAATTACTGTTGATGTGGGGAGATAGGATTGGAGTGGTTTTTGAAGCCCTTATCTTTTAGGGACACATTGAAATATTTACATATGAAGTGGTATTTGCTAACAAAATAATCCAATGGCAGGTATAGCTAAAACAAGATAACCTGATAATTGTTGAAACTGCATGACACTACACATGAGGGCTCAATGGGTTATTTTTCTCCGTTTGTGTATGTTTGGAACTTTCTATAATAAAACATTACAAAAAGCCTTTTTTAAAAATACCTGGCTTTGCTATCTTCCTAATTGTGTGATTTGGGGCAAACTATTTGATCTCTGCAAGTTCCTACCCCTTTTACTTTCGAGAAATGGGAATAACGTGGCTTAGCCTAGAATAAACTCTCAAGAAGCTCGGACCTCATTGAGCTGTTGGACATGCCCTAACCACAGGGTAGTAGCTGTTTTACAGCTACTTGTCATCTCCCTCTGAATGTGCTAGGGAAAACGCAAACCTAGCATGTCTGAAATGGAATCCATCAAACTGGATAAATGAATGAATGACTGAATGAAAGAAAAAGATCTCCATCATCATTCTGGTCAATGCTCCCATGGTTTCTTCCTCATAGATGGGCTTTTCCTGACCGCTGTCAAGAATGTGCTGTCTTGACTTCAGCTGCTCAGAGTTTAGGCTTCAAGTACAGAATTGTCATGACCCAAATTTTCACTAGCTTTTAGCATCCCCATTTCAACTAACAACCTCAAAGATCTCTAGAACTACTGCTAATGGGGGCTTTGCAGAATGCATCTCTCTGATCTCAACCAGCTATACTGTCTGAGAAAAGTTCTATTTTCTGTATTCTTTGTCTTTGGCAAAGAGTGAACATCCAAATTACACATAGCCTCAAAAGAACTCATGAACTTAATAATGTCCTTAGTGTTATTTGATTAATCACACCCAAGGGTGTAGCAACCTATGTTTTTTCCATTAACTATTTCATGCTCATCTTCATAAGATTCAAGTTGGGTATGTAATGAGAGACTTTCCCCAGGGAAGGTTAACCATTCAGGAGCCAAACTATAATCAAAAAAAAGGGAGAAAGGAACAACCCAAGAAACTGTTTTCTATACAGCCCTAGAAATCTGAGTGATTTAATAATAGTCTTGTAAGCACAATGCATCAAAATGTGGTCTCCCGATGGATTTCATACAAGTAATAATTTCCTCCATCGATGTTCGATAACGAGCACATTTCCACGTCCTCAGGAATAAATAATATGCTTCTCATGTACACAATTTTGAAAATTTGTTTCAGATCCATTAGCACCTTGGCCAATGAATATATTTATTTCTAGATAGATGCAGACATGGTAATTTTGCTGCACTTTTAACTCACCAAGAACATAAGGGCTATGTCTTTACATATTGCCCTTTTGTTCTTTTTTGGTCGTATATGTGTCCAACAGCCCATATCCTGCATTTACTCATCACTCAGCTTCTTCTAGGTGAGGTTTTTGTGGCTAAGAAAAACATTAGAGGGGTACCTGGGAGGCTCAGTTAAGCGTCTGACTCTTGGTTTGAGCTCAGGTCCCGAGATCGAGCCCCGTGTCAGCTCCACACCTGCTTGTCCCTCTCCCTCTGATCCTCCCCCACCTCTCTCTCTCTCTGTCTCAATCTATCTCTCACCTGAAATAAATAAAATCTGAAAAAGAAAAAAAAAAGAAAAGCATTAGAATTATAAACCATCACACAGTGGGGCACAGAGAGCTTGCCCCTCTTGCCCAAACCAGTAAGGCTGGTCAGTGGTAAAACCAGGGCTACAGTCAGAACTTCAGATTCCTAGTTCAGGGCTCTTTGCCCCACATGCTTTGTTTGAGTCCAATGTCCTTGGACTTCTACCTACTGAAAAAAAAAAATTATTCTCTGGTCCTTAGAAAGCAAAGTCTCTTTTTTAGACCATTCAGGCACCACATAATGATTTATGAGAACACATTAAGCACTCAGTTTTCAAAAGCCCATATCAAAGCTCCATTTGCATAGAGGGAATGCTCACTGTGGGGACGGATCCCGTCAGGGGACCTATTCTGTTTCTGCTATCTCCGTAAAGCCTGGGCCTTTCAAAGAATGTGTGCACACTCCTGACAGGAGCGAGCCAGAAAGCCCCCGAGGAACACTGCACTAAAGTGCCAATGGACACTTGTTCTAAAATTGCAAGCACATGAACGTTTGAGACTGAAAGAACACAAACAACTTATCTCTTCATATGTTTATGATTTCTACTTCAAAGTTGATATGAAGCCCTTCTTCAGGATGGTTTGTACGTCCATTCCATTGATTCAAATTAATCTGGTATTTCATAACCAGTAAGAATGATCAATTGGTAACCAGAAATCAATACATTTAAAATTAAACAAAGTAGCCTGTTTCCTACCTGTTCTCCACAAAACCTATCCCATTTCTCTTGTCAGTCAAGAACCTGTTTACCACTGGATGCCCATTCTGGAAATTTCCATTTTGTCTTCCATCTCTCTGACCCCTCCTTCCCACCCAATCTGTCCTCACATCCTTAGGAAATGTGTCTTGATTCCTGTAGGGATTGTGACCCCACCACCATCCACTCCCTCACTTTCCCCTTCCTCACAGGGCCCTGAATTTCCCAATCATGCTCTTCAGTTGGGTAGATCTGGTCACCACCAGCCCTGGGAGTGGGTATGAACAGTGAGCACGGCTCATTCTTTCTGGCTACAGCAGTCCTTTAGGAAATGGGCACAAGATCCAGTTCAGACCAATGAAATGTGAAGAGCTGCTTGATGAAAGCGCCAGGGAAAGGAATGTCCTCAGTCTTGTATGGGAACTCCTGAAATGAACGCTTTCTCTCCCACTAGATGGATAAGAGAGCACTGGTTACTGCCAGCGATCCTCCTGCGGCCACATGGGCAGCCAGTCTAGATGAAACCCACCACCAGGTTTCTGGGGACACTGTTGATGGATCAAGCTTTGCCTGAAGGCTGCATTACTGCTGGACTCTACTTTGATATACCTATACTTCTCTTCAATTTATGTTAGTCTGAATTGGCTTTTCTGTTCCTCCCAAACCAGTAATCCTAAAACAAATTCATTCTCTTCTCCTCAGCCCTACACTAACAGTTCACACTCTCATTCGAATCATAGTAGTATCCTATTCACTCTACCTGCTCCTGGAATAGCTACTCTTTAAACTCTAATTCTTGGAGAATGATATCAAATTATGACAACATTTATTGAATACTTACAAGGTGTCAGACACTGGTTTGAGTATTTTATGTGCATAATCACATATGATCCTCGTAAGAATCCTACGAAGTAGGCACTATTATTAACCCCACTTTAGAGAAGAGGAAACGGAGTTTTTGAGAGATGGAGAAATGGTCCAGGGTCCTTTATTAAGCAGTGGAGAGCCTAGACAAACTCAAATCTGCCTAATTCCCAGGTCCTTGATCTTAATCACTCTGGTAGTCTCCTCCAGTGAAAGCACCAGGGTCTCCCTGCAGTACGTACTAAATACAACATAAGCTCCTGACATGGCCCTGAAAGCTCTTCCCATTTGGGTCCCATCCCCACATTCTTCCAGATCCTGAGGTAGGTCTAAAGCAGAGGCCTCCTTGCTCCAATAGGATACAAAGTCTCATGCCTTTGATTATTAGACCCTCTTCCAGGAATGCCTTCCCCACTCCTTCCCTCTCTACAAAGACCAGATCAAACATCACTTCCAGTCCACCTCTTGTGCTGGTCACCTTGGCACTTTGGTCCTAGTTAGAGATGGACCACTTACAAGGAACAGAAACCCTCCCTAGGTAGCTTAGGTAAAGGGGATGTGCACCAGGGGACACCGTGCTGTCTCACAGCTTCTAAGGACAGGAAATAAACGGCAGCCAAGCCACACAAAGACCCAAACCACCACCTGGGGATTCAAGGCTGCTGGATCCCCAAGATCTCTTGGACTCTCAGCTCTCTCCACTTCCCTTCTGTTTCTCTCTCCCCCATCCACCTGCTTCCCTCCACAGACTGACATTCTCAGCAAAGCTCTTCTGTCTGCCCACATTCCCCCCTACTCGTAGCCTTCAATCTCCCTGCAGTCCCCACTCTAGCTGCCACCCTCCTGGAAGACTAATGTCCAGTGCCACCTCAACACATCTCTGCCACTTATTCACTTTCCCAGAGAATCCCATTTTCTCATCCCACAAATGCTGCCTCTTCCTAGGTCAGGTGCACCCCTGGTCCAGTCAACTGTGGCTGCTGGGTGGTATCCTAAGACAAGCGCATCTGCTGAGGTCTTTTCAACAGGAGCTATGGATGCCCTGCCCACATCCCCTCCTCCCACCATTCCTGTGCACACCAATCCAATGGCACCCTGCTGTCAGCAGCTGAGATGCTCTCCTGAAGGCTTTCTCTGGGTGCCTCACAGAGAAGGTCAGATGTGCTGGGGAACGGGTACCCCATCAAAACTGTCAACCAATGACTGATAGGAGATGGTAAATGGCCCTGCTCTAGAGCTCTGTTGGGATAATGATGTGGGATGTTTATCCCACTGTCCCAGACCTGCCCAGCAGAATCGAGCCTCAGTTCCCCATGGCATTAACCTGCTTAATAACACACACTTTACTGGCTGTCTTCCATGTTTCTCTTCCTACTCCCTTGCAGGTCCCTAGGATCACCTTCCAAAATGAATGACCCGCACTCACACTCTTGTCTCAAGATCTGCTGCTAGGGAAACCCTACCTGGGGCAAGTGGGGTGTATTCTCCCTGAAAGGGGTGCTGGCAGGGCAGAAAATCTAACATCTGTGGAACTCCATTGTACAACACTGTTTGACCTCATATTATCTTTAGTTGTCTGCACACCTATCTTTCCGAAGACAGTATGAGCTCCTGAAGGGAGAGGTTGTTTCTTCTTCACCTCTAGACTCCTGGGTTCCCAATATAAGGCTTTGTATACAGCAGGCCAACAACGGTTTCTTGGCCAGGGAATTAGACTGCATCTACCATTGAGACATTCTCCTAACTGGATTATACCACACCAGGCAGTCCATTAACTGGACTATATTATAAGATTCTCCTATGAACCAGTTGCCTTTTTTCATTACGTACATTCCATTTTTAAGTAATATCTAGATGCTACTACTGTGCAGTGTGATATATTGCAGAATACTACAACCTGTTAAATTTTGCAAACTTTTAATAGAAAACAAGCTTAAAGCATAATTCCACTTTAATTGCATCAAGGAAAGTATGATTTTTGCCTGACTCCTGAAATCTCAGCTTAATAAACAGGCCACTGAAATATTTGCACTCATTCTTATAAACTCTATTAGATAGGTAATTATCTTTTCACTTCCCAGCTCAAAATACCATAAGGCAAATTTGCTAAAAGGTGCAGAGGGCAGGTGAAGGCTCCCTTTCACCCATGCGCTGTTGAGCAATAAAATCAGCATGATAATTAAATGTCCATCATCCTAAAGTGTGTGCAGAAAACTGGTTGGTGGCTGGAAAGAAAACAAACTGAGAGAAAAGTCCCAATGGACTCACGTCACAGTTTTAATTCTCTTTAAAAATTGACATATTAAACCTACCCTGCATTCCATTTCATCTTTACATAAACACATCTAAGGATGGAGGGAGGAAAATATACAGATGACAACCCACCGGCTTATACTCCCTGGATTCCTAAGGAATTAGACTCCTGGGGTTTTTTTAAGTAGTATAAACAGGATGAAAGGCAATAGTGTATACATGAGGTAACAGTCAAGTTCGAATCTGGCTTTGTCATCAGCAGCCTCAGCTTGCTTTCCATCTGTGAAATAGATTTGAAATAGCACCAGTAGTACCAGAGTCACAGGGTTATCATGAAGACTGAACAGGATAATGGCTTGTCCAACCCCTGACACAGTGTGAGTGCCCAGAAATCAGCAGAAAGGATGGAAAGCTCTGTGCAAGAAGAAAGGAATTCAGTTCATCAAGCTTGTTTTTTGTCTTCACACCCCTTACATTTAGCATTGCCGAGGGGTCTCATTAATGCCCCCATGAACATTAGGCCCACATTGTCTGCTAAAGTTGACCATAGTCCTACACCGTGGCAGCAAGTTCACTCCTGGGTACGTACCCAACAGAAATGTGTACAGATGTTCACCATGTGCAAGAATGTTCATAGTATTTTTTGTAATATCCCCCAAACTGGAAACTACCCCAAGAGTAGAACAGATCGTACCTGGCCATCAACAGAGAAATTGACCACTCCGTCAGCAATAGAAAGGATAGACTGTGGTGCCCTCAGCACTGGATTCCTCTCCTGCAGTGAGAATGTGCAAAGAGCCACAGCAACGCAGATGAATGTCACAGACATAACACTGACAGAGAAGCCAGACAACCAAGACAGCCGAGGGCATGATGCCGCTTACATAATGTACAAAGACAGGTAAGACTCTTCTAATATATTCTGTCAAAAGTCAAGAAACTGGTCACTCTTGGGTGTACAGTAACTGGAGGAGAACAAAAGAATCTCTGGAGTGATGGTAATGTTCTCTTACTTGGGGTGGGGGGAGCTCAGAAAAGGGTAAGTACACTTAGGGAAAGCTCAAGCTATACATTTAGACTTTGTGTACTTACCTGAAGGTGGGCAATCCTTCACTAAGAAGTTCACCAAATAAATGAGTCAGACTCCTTGGGCTCAGAAATTACACCTTCTCCAGGGGTGGCTGACTCTTGTGCAGATACAGTAATGCTGCTGGAACACTGCTGGAGGCCCAGGTAGCCCTGGTAGATGGTCTACCCACTGCCAACAGCTGCTCCTCACTGTTCACCTCTCTGCAACTGAAATTCTAATCTCACCAGATACAACTGCGCAAATATGCAGTCAGCTGGGGACAGGAAATTGGCCTCTAGACCAAGACCAGGGGCACTCAGAAACAGTCTCTTAGCCAAGATCTAAGACCTCTCACTTCCCCATTGTCCTCCAATGTCTGGCAAGAAGGACAACACAGAGATGGTTCCAAATTATTGCTACGGGGGACACCATGACCTACCAAGCACCAAGCATATGGCAGATGAGTCATTCTATTTGGAGAAGATTTGGAGAAGATAGATGCACCAAAACAGCTGTGCGGCTTTCAATACAAAAGACCTAAATTGGGGATCTTCTAGAACAAAAAGCATATATGTATACATACACAGTTATTCATTTTTTATATATGTAGTTACATGTAGTTTTATATATAGATTTTTTTATGTCTAGTTATAGGTTTTCAGTAAATTATTCTATAGTTTTTCTATTTGAAATTGTTTATGCTCTCAGGAAAGCAGTCTTTTAAAAGACCTCCAGTGATGCCAGAAAAATTATTTTTGGCCATAGATGATTCTCTGTACAGATACACTTCCTCATGTATTTAATACTTTGGCGTTGGAGTCCTTTCTTCAGTGATTACATTTATTTAAATGGTCACAGAGTTTTGAAAAAAATATGTTGAATACTGTCGTTTTTTCTCCCCTCAATCTGTGATGACTCCATAACTCTCCCAGAACAGGTGACAATCCTTTGATGTCCGAAAGTGGCCGGTGTGCAGTCCCTGTCCTGACTAAGGTGAAGAGCCAAGCTCCCTGATGGATGAAAGTCCTTTGGAATCACAGGAACCAGAGGCTGAAGGGGATCCCAGAGTCCATTCCTCCAACCTCCCCCTCCTCTGGACTCTACCTCACAAGGCCACTGGCCACCCTCCAGCCTCGCTCACAGATGTCATCCCTCAACCCGCAGTATTTCCACTCACGCAGCTCATCCTGCTGTCTTGAGCCTGCTCTTCTCCGTACTCAGTGTCCCACTGTCCTTTCCTGGAAAGGCCCTTTACCATCCTATTTACTCTTCTGAACGAGCTCTAGGTTCTCTCTATTCCTCAAGGTTGTGGAGCTCAGAAGTGGATGTATAAATCATGCTGAAGTCTAGGCCTGAGGAAAAAGAGTAGAGGTAGCACCTCCATTGCTCTCCCACTACCCTCCCCCACTAAGGCACCCTGTGGGGAGATGGAGAATGGCTCACAAAGATACATCCATGTCCTAAACTCCAGAACCTGGGAGTGTTAATGTAGTTGGAATAAGGGTCCTTGCAGAGGTGATGAAATTAAGGAATTAGAAATTTGAGATGATGAGTTTATCCTAGATTACCTGAGTGGGGCTAAGTGCCATCACAAGAGCCTTTATAAGAGAGAGGCAGAGGGTGTTATACACAGAAGAGAGGGCAAGGTGAAGATGGTAGCAGTGATTGGAGTGATGCGGCCAAGTGAAGCCTGGAGTCACAGAAAAGCTAGAAAAAGCAAGAGCATAGAGTTTAGGAGGGAGCATGGCCCCACAGATACCTTGATTTCACCCCAGTGGTATCAGACTTCTGGCCTCCAGAACCATAGGAGAATAGGTTTCTGTTATTACCAAGTTTATGGTAGTTTGTTACAGCAGCAATAGAAAACTAATATATGACCCAAGACTACATTTGTTTTCTGTCCATAATGCTGACTCACTGAATTTAGTTGATTATTTCCTTCTATAGAGAAAATAGTTGGTAATAAAATAGAGCCATTGAGAGGAACAGGTGCCATTTTATTGGATTCCTAAGCACAGAATTTGGAGAGAAAAGCCTCAGTAGAGATTTAAGAGGGAGTGGCTGTGTGACCTCGGATAAGTCACTGTGAGTTACTTTCCCCATTTGTAAAATAAATAACCTCTAAAGTCTTTCCAGGTGATTCTCTAAATCTTTATGTATTTTACTTAATTTTCAGCTAATTTCAGGCCATCACTGATTTAATATCATCTCCTTAGGTGTCATCTCCTCTGGGGAGCCCTCTCTGATTCACCTCCTTTCTCTATAGTCCATGGCTCTTAGCACAGGTCTCCATTTTAGTGTTTATTTCACTGCACCCTAGTGATTGGTCTCCATACCCATCTTCTTCCTGAAGAACTCCTTTTACTCCTCTATCTCCAGTGCCCAGCTCCGTAACAAATGGGCAGATAAAGAAAATAATGAGTTTCTATAAAGTAATGACCTCACCCTACATAGATGGTGGATGAAAAGGTCACAGGACAGGGCTGAGCACCAGAGTCCTAGAACCAAACATCTCCTACAGGGGAGCCATTCATTGAATAGCCCTAGCAACCAGACTGTATTGTAGGAGTGTTTTATGTGTTGTCATTGTAAATATGGCTTGTTTTATCTATTTAATGCAAGTAAGTCCTATTCCAAAAGCCACCTTTGACAACATATGTCCTTGAATTTCACAATTATGATCCATCTATCCATACTTGAAAAATTTAAATGCCTGCTAGAGATGCCTTCTCCTTGGTCAACAAGGTTTTAGCAAGACTTTTCTAAGTCTTGCCATTTCCATTCATAATTCCAATACCCACAAGCATAAAGTTCAATGGTAATACATGAAAAGCTACACATGAAAGAATCGGGGTCTCTTCCTCTGGTGAACGTGAAGGGCTCATCATCATGGTAGATGCCAGCTGCCCCCCAGCCCTAGTCCAGTAAACAAATGCTACACCTGTCAGGATTTTAACTGGGGTGCCCCACTTTTTTTTAAGGAGGCTCCATGCCCAGCATGGAGCCCAACGCAGGGCTTGAACTCATGACCCTGAGTTCAAGACCTAAGCTGAGATTAAGAGTCAGAGGCTTAACCGACTGAGCCACCCAGCCACCCGTGAAGTGCCCCACTTTTTACCAAATCTCAATGTAATTTTAAAATTTTTCTAAAGTCAGTTGTCAGCATCATAGCTGGTACTGAGCACAGAAGCCATTTATAACAAAAATTAAGGGATCTAATTTAGATTTACAAAATAATCACCCAAGTCTAGACTTCCCTATGAAAATTTTAAGCCTCTAATGAAACTTAATTTGGAAATTATCTGGTGTTATTTTATTAATCAAAATCACCACAGGTACCTTCCTGTTCCCTTAGGAAGTTGAAGATCGACATGGTCCGGCAGACTAAGAGTAAATCCAGGGGCCTGATAGAGATGGGATTTATCCCAGGCCTTATCTATTCTGAAATAATGACCAAGAACGCTTTTAATTGCAATGTGTTCACAGCCAGCAGGAACCCAGGGTCCTTTCCTCCTATCTACAGGAGTATTGCTCAAGATGCTTGCCTGTGGAATTGCTTCTCATTTACCAGTGATAATTTTCATGTTTACAAATGGGAACTTTCTAGATGTAAAACTCCCTTAAGTAAATGGTTTAGCCTCTAGATACAATTTCTCTACTAGCTCTTTAGGACTATAAAGAATTCTACTGCCACAAGTCCAAAATTCCTTGGGACCATTTCATTTTACCTCATAACTTTAAATAGGATAGGTTTTCTGCAATTATGGATCCCTCCTTTTTATTACTTTTTTTTTTTAAGTCTGTACCTACACCAGTGACTTGGAAATTCTGCCTTTTAGTGCCCGGGTGTTCTGTGATTCAGGCTAAAATGTTCCTAATGTTGGCTACCTTTTCCTAATTTGCAAAGGGAAAACAAAAACAGGCACAATCTTCCCAGTTTAACACTTTGTTTTCTTCCACAACTTACAGTGATGGCTGTTGCTTGAAGGATGGCAGATAAAATTACCGAATTAATAAATACTGAGGGAAACAGACTTTCAATCGCTGGTTAAAAATCAGTACGATAGAGGGGCGCCTGGGTGGCTCAGTTGGTTAAGCGACTGCCTTCGGCTCAGGTCATGATCCTGGAGTCCCGGGATCGAGTCCCACATCGGGCTCCCTGCTCAGCTCGGAGTCTGCTTCTCCCTCTGGCCCTCCTCCCTCTCATGCTCTCTCTCTCTCATTCTCTCTCTCGCAAATAAATAAAATCTTTAAAAAAAAAAAAAAATCAGTACGATAGAGGAAATTTTAATTCAACCTAATTTGTATAGCACCCCTAAGATGGGGGAGGCACTACAGACCAGGAAAAAAATTGAAAAGCTCTCTGCCAGAGGTAAAATCTTTGCTTGGGAAAATAGGGCACCTGTGGAAAAAGATAACCATGGGCAGCAGCATATCGGATGCTGGTGGTCGGGAGGGGGGTGGCTGTGGTTGAATATGGCAGAATGAGCAGGAATAGGAAAGGGCAGGAGCTGGAGAGAGGATTCTCGAGCTAGGTTGGAGAGAAAGGGAATAGTTTAAAGAAAACAAAAGGTAAGATGGTGTGGAGAAGCAGAACAAAGAGCTTTACCTGGAGTGAGACTTTGGTAGAGAAGGGACTAGAGATACAAGTCAATGCAAGAGTGAAGGACACTGCACACCATGCTAGAGGCTAGGTGGTTTCCTGGAGACAACTGGGGGAAAACAGATGGCTGGGCAAAGGAATGGCAGGATTTAGGAGGAGTAATGTTCCTATACTGTACAAAATGCAAGGATGAGGATGCGAATTACGGGATGGGGGTGAGGGGACCTGGTGTAAATCCAGTGAATTAGGCCATGCTTAAGCCAAGGTGGTGACAGAGGGAATAGGAAGGTGTGTAAGAGATGCTGAAAAAGAAGGAATGTTCTGGTTTGGAGACGAATTGGATAGGGAGGACAGACAGAAAGCAGACACTATATTTTTAGACCCAGATGACTGGGGTCATTAATCAACCCGTTCAGATTCAAGCAGAGTAAATATGATTGCAGATTTTAGATGAAAAATGTCCAGCAATAAAACAGTCATTTATTCAAAGCTCACCATGGGCCAACTACATTCTCAGCCCTTCATGCCTATTAGCCCATGCAATTGTCAAGGGAGCTCCAAGAGAGAAGCATTGTGCCCCCCTTTTACAGATAGGAGAACAGAGGCCAAGGTCACCTTAGAGAGTGGCAGAGTAGAGATTTGAACTGAGACCATAGTTTTTGTATTCTACTTTCCAACTGTCAACAGGAGGCTGGTGATGTGGGGCCGAGGGACCTAGGAGAATAATCGGAGCCAGAGACAGAAATCTGGAAGCACTAATGGCCGCTTAGGAAGAGCTAAGCAGAGAGCAGAGGGTGGAATCCAGGGACAGATCTTTGGCTGGCCCCTTGTTTGGTTTCAACTGCAGATCTGAATTCAATAAAAGTGACTAACAATATCCTGTGATAAATGACCTGAATCCAGACACAATGACTTTGAGAAATAAAGAGGTCGATTCATCGTTTTCCTCCCATTCCGTGCTCTTGTCATTGGTTTTCTTCCCTTTTCAAATTCCCAGCAATCTGTTTCAAAATGATCAGAGATTAATCGTTGACTGGGAAGATTTCTAAAGCAATCGGAGTATAATCAGGAGAGAGAAATCATTCAGTAATTGGAACAGTAAGAGGTTAATGTAAAAAAGGTAACGATAAAGCAATTAGATTTACAAGGGAGCAGCAAATAAGAATTGAAAGGAAGTTTCAAGACTACAGGAAGAACAGATGTAAGGAGAAGCCACAACTTCTAGAGGAGACACAGCGTCCTCCCCAGCTCACCCTGAGGGCAGAGATCTGACCTTGTTAGGAAGGGCAGAGCTGGGCTGAATGAAGGGCAGGAGACACTGGTGGGGGTCTTCTAGAGTGCTGGGAAAACCTGTTCTTGGGGAGGGGTCTCCCCAGAGGCACTCCTGTGAGGACAGGTGTTGGGGAAGCTGCTGGCTGTTAAGAGCGGCAGAGTCCAAGCCCCTCGGCTACAAAACCAGGCAGGAGGAGTGCCTGGGAAGCCCCCAGCCACTGCGTGCTACAGAGCTGAGCTGGAGAAGGTGCCAACACTGCAGGAGCTTGGTGGATGCTGGAGAAAGCTGCACGCGCTACAGCAGGCTGCCAAGCAAGCACCCCAGATCCAGGGGGGCAAAACCTTTCCTCCCGCACGGTCTCTCCAGCAGCCTCTGTGGACAAAACGTCAGTGTCGGCTGGCTCAGGAAAAATACTTAAAGGGTCCAGATCCATCTTTACAGAGCAGGCAAAAAATGTCTGAATTTGCTGTTGGTATTAAGAGAACGTCAGATTTTTAAAAGAACTGGAACTTCTCATTCCCTTCTAGATCTAAAAGCCAAGCATAACCTGGCTGCCATGTTCTAAGCCCAGAACTAAGAACTCTGTCCGCTACAGCGGGGGCAGAATCCTTGCAACTTGACCGTGTGGCGGGCAAGGAGAGTCAGGTGCCACCAGCAGTCCCTTTGCCCATCCATTTCCAGCAAGATCCACACTAGCACTCTCACATAGAGCTTTCTTCTGTTTATAAAGAAGCACAGACAGCAGTCACTCTCATTTGCAGAGGGAGCCGAGAGCAGGTTTTAATAAATACATCCAGGGTAAAACTAAGGCGGGAAAATTCATACTCTGGGTCCCATGTGATTTTGTTCTAATTTAAAAGAATATTAACTTCACACCACACTTAGAGTGGACATTCTTACACGTTAAAAACTAGTTAAAATATTAAAACACACAGTTTTGAAATGTAGGTGAGGTGGGTGGGGTCCAGAGATGGCCAAGAAAGCATTCTTGAAACATCTTTGGTGCAAAATGGTGGTTTTATTAAAGCATGAGGATAGGACCCGTGGGCAGAAGCAGCTGCTGCCCCAGGATTGTGAGGAGCAACTGATTACTTCCCTCAACCCCAAAGTATATAAAGCTAAGGGAAGTTCCAAAAGGATTTTCATATGCTAAAGATTCACAGGCTACTGGAGGCCTTGCTGTTGTCAACCCAAGTTTGTTTTTCCCTCTAGCGAGGCATTAACATCAAGACAGTTGGGAGCTTCCTGGAGGAGCATTATACTCTGCCTGCCTCATGTATTTGTCAATGGGCTGCAGGTTATAAGGACATTAGATTTTTACATTTTCTTCTGCCTTTGTTTCCCACATCATTCCCCCTGAACAATGTTGACCTTTAAATCTTTAAGGTTGCTGAGGGTAGAAGGTCTCCTCTTCTGTAACTTCTTCCTGCTGAATAGGGGCATAGAGATATCCCTACCTACGGGTCAACATTGTTCAGTCAGGAAATGTAGAGGGGAGTTACGAAAGGGGGAGGCAGCTGAATCCAACACGAACATAAATGAACCTCCTGAGTAACACAGATCATCTATCAGCTGGAAGTTCTGGCAGTGAAGGAGTCTTGGCACCAGACGGGGAAATACCGAAAATAAGGTTAATATTATGAGGAGAAAGAGAAGCCTGAATAAAAGACCTTTGACAGGGGACCATAATTTTCCTCCAGTCTAGGAATCTTAAGTAATCACTAAAGGAAAGATCGTTTAAAGCACCCATTTGAGTATTCATGTCAGAAACCCAGAAATATTCCTGTGACAGTCTGGAATGTATACACAACATTGTCTTTATGATAGTACACATTTCACCTTGTGCAGCAGCTGAAACATCTAATGCCATTCTGTTTTGTAAAACTGCTCTACACATTTGTGTTACCTCAGTATTTAATAGAGAAATGCTATTTCGAGTGTCATTCAGGGCTTTGACCATGTACTTACTAAGAGCTTCCATGTGCCAAACATCCTCCAGTCTCAAAGAGGGAACAAAGATGGATGCTAGGCGGTCCGACCAATGTAACACAAAACATGTCCACTACTTTTTTCAATATGGAAGATTGGCTGGGTTGGTAATGGCTTTAATGTGTCCATGCATCCAGGCAAAACCCAGAGTCCAGCGGCCTTTCCAGCCTGGGGGAAGTTCTAGACACAAGTTAGAGCCACATAGACATTGGGTCCCGTTAGGAGCCAGCCATCTAATACTGGGCCTCCCTGAACTGTAGTCAGGGTTATCAAGGGCTCTTCAGTTTTGGAGGGCCACCTTCTGATTTGTGGGTGACTGCATGTCAGGCTTAGTTAAAGGTGGTCATTGTATGCTCAGCTAAAGCCGCTACTTGCAATTTTACGCTCAGAGGTGGCTTTCAGGATAAATATGGCTTAGGGATAAAACCATCAAGAAGCCCCCTTTGTTTGAGATCTAGCCTTAACAATATCCTAAATACAAGGAATCACTGGCTCATGGGAGACGACTTGTCTTAAGAGGTAAGGGCATCCCCGAGTGCATCATGCAATCCAATCCTAAAGAAAGTGGGGTCATCCATTATCTCCACAAGTCCATAGTTAACCCTATGGAGTGGGGTATGCTCTGGCTTTTAAGGAAAAATTTCATTATCCCAGCCATAAGAATTGGTCAAGATGCTGGCTTGGGGAATCTATCTCATTTTCCAGTTGTTTAAATAATCCTATGCCCATGGGGTCCTGTTGTTATCCCCCCAGAGTAAGAAACAAGATGACGGTCTATACATGAGCTATTGTGGCAATTTCTCTGAAGTTTGCCTCAAGTTGTCTAGCATCAGTTTTTAGGGTTTTAGGAAAAAAGGCAGCTTTACTTTTTAATGACTAAGTCAAGAGAATGGAAGAAGATTGGAAACCTTAGTTGGAGAGCCATAGCCAAATATCTGAGGAAACTGGCATTCAGGATCTAGCCTAGTTTATAATAAATAGTATTAAAATTTAGTATCTACAAAGATGTGTTACTGAAACATTTTCTCTCTATAAACCCTCATTTTTAATCAGAGATAGCCAAATCAGGACTAATTTGTTTGTAAAACAAGTCCAGTTTTAACAAACTTGGCCTATTTACATAAGCTCAGCAAGAATAGCAATTGGCCAAACAGAGCTTTTCCAATCGGCTTTGCTGGAACTTTTCATAAGGAATCTAGATTGAACTTTTAGTCGCCTCTCAAGGCCAGAAACCAAGCCAAGTGCTCGCCATCAGACATGCCTGCAATACCTTTAGATTTGGACAAATGCCACTTTACGAGGTCCCCAATATATCCTGAGGTTCCTGCACTTGCCAGGAAGGGACATTCTTTACTCACCTGGTGAGACTGCTGGGAACTCTGTAAGCAAGGGATCAGGCCAACATCTCCAGGGGACTTTATGGTTCCATGTTTCATAAAGTCAACCCCAATTCCTTAAAGCTGTTTGGTCATATCTGAGTCTATGCAGATCTCTCAAATATGACATTCCAGTCAAAGCCTTGGTAAAAATAACCAGTTTCCAATGGTGTCCTGTTACAAGGAGAACAGATTCTTACTGAACTTATGCAAATGACTATGAGTGCCATGGAAGAAAGAATACTTACTGAGACCTTTTGAATTTCAGAGAGTTCAGGTAGAGAGAAAAATTAAATGCTTCAATTTGTTCACAAGTGAATACTTTATCACATTTCTGTAAGTCATAGATAACTTAAGAGAAAGTTTCCTTAATCTGAAAGAACAAAATTTAGAGAACCAACAATGTTTCAAACAAGAGTCATAAAACAAACAAAAAAACTATAATCATTTTTCCCAACTCGCTTAGTCCCATGTTACTATTCTTGTTCAGTTTGAATGCAGCTTTAGTTAGTTCTGGAAATTTTTACCCATTTTAAGTTTTGATCTTAAAGATATCAAATACCTGTGTTTGTCCTAAAGTCCTTTATAATGAATCTCCTTGAAGATGAAATTCATTTTGCAAGAGAATAAGAACAATTATAAATGCTGAGAACTCAGAAATGGACCCTGTTAACGATCTGATAATGATGCAATTGACAAGGAAATTGCGGTTATTTCTGTGACACATAACACTCAATCAAAATATCAAGTGATGACCTTATATTAGAACATATTACAACTTTAGGAATTGCATATCATCTCTAGAATAGTTATAACATTTACCCAAGCAATACAATCTAAGGCTTATTATTTGTTTAACAGTGCTTCCAGAGTAACTTAACATACCAAATAAAAAGGCCTAAAAGAGTCGAAGAGACTTCATTTACAATTTAAATCTTGGGAAGTTAAAACAAACCCCAGAAAGTTATAGCATATGCCTAAATAGATTACAGATCATTACAAACTTATTTTTATTTAACCAAGGTGACAGTAAGAGATTCCAAAGGCAAATATGTAGGGTTATATAGTTGCTAGCAAAACTTAGCTCCTTTAACATTGAGAAGTTTTAACTAAGTGATCAAAGAGCTGATAAAGACAAAACATCGGAACTGGTTTTCTGGGCAGACAAAGGAGAAAAAAACCTTTGTTTACATTTTCTTATCAAGAGCAGACCAATAATTCAAGAAAACTTTGTCTTTTTAACAGAGAGGAAAGCAAAATTTCAATCTTACACCAGTGTACTTTTTAAAATCCCTTCAATTTAATCTTAGTCTGTCCTGACCACATATAAAATTCCTCTGCAAAGATTTCCCTACAACCAACCTTCTACAACTTTCCCTTTGCATTCAGATTTTGTCCCAAGCCATTTCTTTCCAAACAACTAGTCTTATTTAGGACAAAATTACCTTCTTTTACCTTCAACAAAAACTTTCCCATTCCTTAGATCTTTCTTATATATAGTATAATGAAGACTGATAAAAAATAAGGGAAGCAACATTTAGCAGAATTTTAACTCTTAGAAATCTTAGTCTCCAGTGAAAGCTAAGTAATAACTAATTGTGAACTGCTACACCAGAATTCTGTAGATGGCAAAGCACAAAGTTTTCCAACAGACTCAAATATCCTTAGTTTCTCTGCAATAAATCAAAAGCACAAACCTACATTCAGTAATCAATGCTTTAGCACTCCATCCTACTTGTAAAAGACCTAGATGTCCAATGAATTCAATCCCATTTATCATCCAAGCAAAACTTGAAAGTTTCAGGTTACCAAAGACTTTGAAAGCTACCTTAACAATTACCCATAAAAACGTGAGACAATTAACCACCATTTATAGTCATCTTTTTACGAACAAACTGCAACAGAGAGAACATGAGCTTATTTGACCTTCAGTAGACCTTGGTAGAATAAAAGTTTCACATTTAATGCTGATAACTTTAGAGACAGGTCTACCTCAAACCAACAAACAAGTTAAATACCAAACTATGTTCCACCTGGATCTGCTTTTAAAAGTCCGTTTGTTCCCCATTATCGATTTTTACCTGAGACACTGGAGGGAAATCTGGAGTAGGTGGTGTTAGGTCCAGGGGATGCTCTTCCTGCTCCTGGAGAGTGAGGGGAGGGGAGGAGAGGAGCCAATGGTGCTGGAGGCACGGAGGATGATAAGGAAGCCATAATGCTGGCCACAGCCAAGGTGGTACAGAAACAGGAAGGGGGGGGCAGAAGAGGAGAGGTGCTGCCAGCAGGAGATGAAAAGAGGTTCAGGTTCTAAACCTCGTCAGCTCGGACAGATGAGCAGGCACCATGTTTTCCCACCAACAAGGGAGAATGGGCAGTCCACATCAGGCCAGAGAAGACAGGGAATTTCCCCAAAACAAAGAGCATGTCCAGCAGCTTGCTTGGGAATATTCCTTAAAGTTCCCATCCTGAGGTACACTAACCAGAGACAGTTGGTTCCAGTTATAGCCATTAACCCAGGAAATGAGGGAGAAGTCCCCACATACTACTAGAGTAAGCCGGGTCTATTAGAAGGAACAGTGAGAGTCAGCATCCCCTTTGCTAGGGAGGGCCTACATTTCTTCCAGCAACCTGGGTTTATTCGAAGGAGGCCTATTTGGATAATTATCAGCCAATAATAGATCAGGAGGGAGTTTACTGGTCTGGTTACGACCAAACACATTCTACAAGAGGCCCTTAGGTCTGGGTCCTGATTTAGAGCCCTGAAGACCTGGATGGACTTAAGGTACCTCCATCTATTTGCCCTGTTTCCTGCAGAAGAGATCTAAAGGGTAGATCCCACTGAGGCCATGCAATGCCTTTCTTAAATTCTATAATCCGAATTGTTTCCAATGGGTTAAAAGGCATTCCAAGGGAGAGTCCTTGAGAACTGAAGAAGAGAGAAGGTCCATTACCAAACACCCCCCACCCCCGCCAGGTGGCGTCCCACGCAGGCTATATCAGAGGTTCTTGGTGTCAAAGTGACCCAAGTTGTCCCCCGAACAAAATCACTATGATCACTGCCACTGTTAAAGGCCCTTAGAGGAAGGATGCTAGCATCATCCCCCCCACCCCCCGCTTTCCCCATCTTATTCTAGACTACAAAATGGGTGCTGGTGTATGGACCAAGATACCGTGCCTTGGAGATCATGCCATAGAAGGTCATGCTTTATTTTGCCTTGTCTTGGAGAACCTGCCATTTTTAATCCATGGAAAACACTAGAAAAGTTTTACAAGGGGAAATCACCCAATTTTGTAATTTTAGTTAGTAGAGGACATTGATGGAAAACAGTAAATAGAAATCCTTCATGATCTAAGCAACATCCCCACACACGTAGTCTTTGCAGCCAACAGTACCCGATTAAATTAAAACCCAACCAGGGACCAGTTTTGGCCAGCTACCTGTGGAGATCTCGGGGCCAGATAAACCAGAGATGTAAGGAGGTCACGTTAGACCAATGAGGAGAAAACCTCACATGGGAGTCTCAAGATTGGCAGCTGCCCCGTGCCCAAGACACACAACTTTGTATCAGGACAGGAATAATGAGAGGCCATCAAGTTTCTGGGTCTTAGTACCATGGCCCGAATGGTACAAACTTCCAGCCAAAGGGAAGGCTTTCTCCTCCCCGTAGAGTAGCCACGGGCTAGAGGATTGCAGCCTAAGCCATCGACATAAAAGTGTTCCAGTAAGACCATCCTCCTTGAAGAGCCCCTGGAATGAGAGCAAAGGGAGAGCCAAGTACTCGCCAAGTTTGCACCGAAGCTCAGAGTCCAGACGAAAAGACTCGAAGCCCCACGTTGAAGCACCAAATGATAGTTTTGGGAATGTTGCTGAGGTGGGTGGGGTCCGGAGCCTACGGCCAAGAAAGAATTCTTGAAATGTCTTTGGTGCAAAAGGGTGGTTTTTATTAAAGCATGAGGACAGGACCTGTGGGCAGAAGGAGCTGCTGCCCCAGGATTGTGAGGAGCAACTGATTACATACTTTGGGGTTGGGGGAAGGAAAGCTAAGGGAAGTTGCAAAAGGATTTTCATCTCCTAAAGACTCACAGGCTACTGGAAGCCTTGCTGTTGTCAACCCAAGGTTGTTTTTCCCCTTTAGCGAGGCAATAACATTAAGACTGTTGGGAGCTTCCTGGAGGAGCATTATACTCTGCCTGCCTCACGTATTTGTCAATGGGCTGCAGGTTATAAGGACATTTGATTTTATCTACATTTCCTTCTGCCTTTGTTTCCCACATCACACCTAAGAGGTATATTGGAAAAAAGAAAAGTCTGCAGAAATTGGATTTTCTAAAGAGACCATTATAAGAAGTCACCTGAAAAATTGTAATACCAAAATTATGTAAACTGGATGCAAGTTATATAAAATTTAATAACTCCTATATAAAACTATTAAATATACATCGTATAAACTTCTCTCACTACAGCAAGAAAAAAAATTGTGAAAAAAAAAACACAGAAATCTTAACATGATTGATGAGATCAGATCAAACCAACAGAAGTAAAACATCTAAGCAAAAATGATGTACTTCCAAAATTCCTTAAGTATCAGAAGTTCTATTTGTTAAAGATGGGTCCATGAAAGCACAGGGTGAAATAGCCTAGGAGGAAAAGAAGTGACTTACCATACACCTGGCTCTTAAAATTCATCTCCTGACCTTCGTGTGGCTATGGTGGTCATGTTCTAGACAATGACGTTTAAGTGGAAGTCATTAGGTTAGGTTAATATGTTGCGTTGTTTTTGTTCCCCCCACCCCCATCCCTTACCTTTTCCCTTCTGCATTGAGAACTGGATGTAATAGGTGGAGCTCTGGCAACCATCTCACGTTCAAGAGGTGATAGGTCACGTCCTGAGCTGGTGGAATAGAAAGCTAGATGGAACCTAGGTCCCTGCTGACTTTAGAGAGCCACCATACCAGGCCTGGACAGCCAGACCTCTTTGGGAAAGAAAAACCCTTACCTGGAACCTGGAATTAAATGTAGTTTCTAACTCAAAAGTTACGTAACTATTCAGTTTTGAAATTTTGCACATTGAAATTTGTTAAAGAGGAAACTAACAAATCATCAGTATGAGATCTTAATAGATCTGCTTCTTAAAAAAAAAGAAAAAAATCAACTGATCTTAAACTTTACAATTAAAAGGCAAAAATTATCAGTTTGGATAAAAAAGCAAGCCCCAATTACATGCTGTCAGAGACGGAGTTTTGTTTTTGTTTTGTTTTTTTTAAAGGCAGGGCCCCCTTTTTTTCTGTTTTAAGATTTTATTTATTTATTTGACAGAGACACAGCAAGAGAGGGAACACAAGCAAGGGGAGTGGGAGAGGGAGAAGCAGGCTTCCCGCTGAGCAGGGAGCCTGATGCGGGGCTCGATCCCAGGATCCTGGGATCATGACCTGAGCCAAAGGCAGACGCTTAACAGCTGAGCCACCCAGGCGCCCCAAGACGGAGTTTAAATTTTAAAAATGCAGACAGGTAGAAAATAACAAGGTGGAAAAAGATATGTTCGAATATGGCATTCGAACACTAAGCTTAAGAATCAGCCGAAGTAGACAAGGAATATTCCAAGGGAAGCGAGAATCCTTTCATATAAGGCGGTCAATTCATCAAGACGTAATTCTAAATGTGACACACGTAATAGAGCTACAAAACACATGCAGAAGTGGACAGAATTAAAGGGAGAAATAAACAAATCCACTGTTCTAGTTGCAGAATTTGCCATTCCTCACTCAGTAGTTGTTGGGGGCGGCGGGGGAAGGTTACAGAGTCAGTAAGGATGTAAAACTCTTAAACAACACTAGCTAACAACTCACCTAACATTTCTGGAACACTACCCAACAACTGTGGAATGCACCATCTTCACAAAGGCACATCAAGATACTTATCCCAGACAAAAAAAAAAAAAAAACTGATACAGCAAGCAAGATGAGAAATAATTGAGAACACAAGTTGGAGCGAAGACACCGGGGGGACGCCACCGGGGGGGGGGGGGGGGGGGCGGCGGGGAGTTACTTTCAAACCTTAGGAGTAGCAAAAATTGAACATGTACCTGGCAGTGGTGGGCAGCCTCCAAGATGAGCCCCAGTGACCCGCATCTCCCTAGAATCCTGCCTTTGTGTGGTCCCCTTCCAATAAATATGGGTAGGACTTAGAGAGTCCCTTCTAATGAGTACAATGTAAGTAAGATTTCCTTTTAATGAACAGGATAAGGTGGATGTCATGGCAGTGGACTCACACTATCTCAGAAAAGGCTGTATGGCGTGGCGGGCGCCCCCACGTGGCCTCCTGGAAGCTTCTGCTCCAGCCCCAGCCAACTCTTCAGAGCTCTGGAGTGCTACCAACAGCTGGCTGGAACCTCACGAGACCCTTAGATATAACTACTCATCTGAGCACTTTCTTGATTCCTGACCCTCAGTCAGAAACTGAGATAACAAATGTTTTAAGCTACTAAGGTTTGGGGGTTGTTAGGCGACAATAGGTAACCAATAGAAGCCATTAAAAATTTTTTTCTCCAAACTGACATTTATACAACCTACTTTGCCTGACCACAAATATTAATGACAAAAACAAATTATCCTTAGAATTTTTAAACCTTTTAAATGATTCTTGGTTAAAGAGACCAACCTGAAATTACAAACTATTTAGAAATGAATGAAAGTAGAAACACTACAGATCAAAGCCCATAGCATGCAGCCAAATTAAGGAATGTTTCTAGCCTAAAAATCTAGTATTTATTAGAAACCAGGAAAGAATGAAACAAAATAAGCACTGGATTCAAGAAACTAGATAAAAAAGAACCAAATGAGCCAAAAAATACTCTATTAAAAAGGAGTTGTATTAAAAATTAAAATATGAATTAAAGGTTTTAAATAGTCAAGAAAACCAAACATTCTTTGAGAAAGTTAATAAAGAAACCTGGCATTTCTAACTGGCAGAAAGAGAGAGATGTAAATAAACACTAGGCATGCAAAAAGGAACAAGTCCGCCTAAAGAGATTCAAGTTATTTTAAGACTGTATATAATTATACACCAAAAACGGGAAAACCCATTAAAATGATACTTTTCTAAGACTGCCCAATAGAACTTTCTGCACAGATGGAAATATTCTGTACATGCTCCATCAAGTGTTAGCAGCTGGCCACACGAAACTATTAAACAATGGATACATGGTTAGTGCAACTGAGGAACTGAATCTTTAAGTTATTACAAATGGCTGGTAGCAACTGTAACGGACAGAGTAGCCAAAAATATACTCTAAAATATATTCTAGCCTTGGATGTTTAATAGGTAAGTTCTAGTAAGCCTCGTAAGCAATATCTGTTTGAAGTTTGCAGAGTACAGAAAAAGATGCCAAAAGTTCCCAGTGATTTCTTCAAAGCTAGCTCTGATACCAAATTCCAACAAGCATGTACACACCCAGATTTACAGATCTATGCAACAGTAAGAACACAATCCCAACATCTCAGTGACTAGGGGTCAGCAAACAACAGACTAGGCACCGACTCTGGTCCTTTACTGTTTTCAGATGGTCCACAGCTAAAAAATGGTTTTTACCTTTTTTAATGGTTAGAAATGAGCTTTCCCACATACTTGATGTTTCTTAATTCGACATAAACCTATAAGAACGGACAGCATGTGTATGTGAAAGGTATACAAAAATTATTTCACTTCTAACAGCCACACAGGCTGTAAATATATGGAAACTGAAGCACAGAGAGGTAAAGTAACATGCCTGAAGTCACACAGCAAGTTATTGTCAGGGTCAGGTCAGTAAGTGGAACACTCTCAAACACCATGCTCTGGGTTGTGTCAATAATCATTAAAAAGCAATCTCCCTAGACAATAAACACAGGAGCAAAGAGCTAGGATGCACATGGAGGGGGGTGGGGGGGGGGGGGAAGTGTTGCTGAGAACAAGAAACAGCTTCTTAGAGGAAGTGATACCTAATTCATCGAAGTGATCTGCCTTCCAAGCAATGAATGTGCTCAATTAAAAGCCTAGGCTCGTGGGTGGATGCCAGTATATGGCAGTACCCATCTGTGTGAACGGTCGCTTTTAGATGTGAAACAAATACATACACAATGAATAATGCAAGGTGATTAGTAACCAGTGGAAGACTTTCTGGCATCAGTGAAGGGAATGCTTGAGAAGGGGGCCTTGCTAGGCTCTGCCCCCTCAAACCAATGGGATTGTTGCTGAGCCCACAGATCTGGTGGCAAACAACTCAATTAGTAACAGCTGTTTCTTCACCTCAGGAAAAGGTAACCTGATTTCCCTGCAATATAATATACTTGATCATCAAAAACTCTGCAAGCTCCATGGAAAAATGAAAGTCTGAGAACAGAAACCTGAACATATCCTGTCGGGTGGCAGACGACCAGGCCCATAAAACATAGCTGCAAGAAGGCGTGGATGTCACTGATGAAAACTTCAGACACGACACCTTTCCAGCCGCATAGGTCACAGGCAGGTGCTATCTTTGGGCCTCTCCAGGGGCCATCTAAAGCTCTTTAAGAGGCAATGGAAAGCTCTTATTAGTGTTTCATTAAAGCTCTGTGTTCCAGGACTCCTACCGATTTCGGACTTGGCCAGTGTGACGTTGTGAAACATCCCAGAAACTCAGGTGCAGATCCCGGAGATGAAAGGCCGAAGGACACGGAGCTTATTAACTACGACCACAAAGCAGCTTTTATTTAGAAAGTAAAAATGGTACTTGATGGCAAAGCCCAAGAACCCCTTGCAGGAGAGCATTAGTGAGGCCCTAAAGAGGGGGCGTGGAGAAAGACTTGAGAGGAGTGGCTGGTTCTGAACAGGGATGGGGGTTGGGGGGGAGGTTTGCATGGTGCTGCAGCAGCCTGGATCCCACGTTCCTTCACACCTGGGTAGGGAATACCAGCTTAACATGCAAGTTCTCGGTCATCACCTCAACCTGCAGCACCGAGCACCTACTGGGTGCCCGGTAGTGTGCGGAGGGCAGAGTACACAGAGATGAACGAGACACATGGCCCCAACCCTCCCGGCTTAGTTCGGAGCAACATTTTTCCTGTACAAGGTCAGAGAATAACTTAGGCTTTCTACGCCATATGGTCACAACTACTCAGGTCTGCCTTCGCAGCCTGCAAGTGCTAGGTGTAAATGAAGATAGTATGTAACTGAATAGGCATGGCTATGTTCCAATAAAACTTTATACACAAAAGTAGTGGCTGGATTTGACCTGCAGGCTGTAGTTGGTCAACCCCAGGTCTAGAAGGTCATTAGACACACAGTTAATAGCTCACAATGATTGGAGCCTGTTATGTACTAAGTATTGTTGGACATACTTTGTAGATTGTTTTTCCTCATATAATCCTCAATCCTCTGAGCTGGTATTATGCCCATTTTACAGATGAGAAAAACTAAGGCATAGAAATGTGAAGAACTCAAGCAAGGTCCGACAAGTAGCAAATAGGATGAGCTAGGGTTTGAGCCCTGCAGCTCCAGACCCTAGCTACGGGAGCACCACATGGCATCACACCACTCTCCTGCACCAAACCGCCTCCCCAAAGCCCAAGTGTGGTTAAAATGTCAGAAAGAAAAGAAACAGGGGGGGCATGAAACAGGTGGGCCTATGCTAGATAAGCTCATTGGAGAATGGTTGCACCCTAAAGCATGAGAAGGGGTCACCCAGGAAAAGAGGAGGGAGGGGAGAACATTCCGGGCTGTATGAGTTTTCTATTGCTGCTGTTCAAATGACCGCACACTTAGCAGCTCAAAACAACCCTAAGTTACCGTCCCACGGTTCTGTAGGTCAGAATCCAGGGCGTCTACCGGTTTCTCTGCTTCGGGTCTCAGGAGGCCAAAACCCAGGCGTTAGCTGGCTGAGTTTTGTCTAAAGCCTCTGGGGAAGAATGGGCTTCTGAGCTCATTCAGGTTGTTGGCAGAACTTACTTGCTCGTGTTTGGAGGGCTGAGTTGCTGTCTTCTCACGAGTGCTCAGCCCGGAACCCCCCTCAGCTCATCCTGTTGGCCCCTCCATCTTTGAGCTTGCACCCGAGCACGGAGCCTGCACACGTCGATGGTCTCTGCCTCATACCGTCTTCCTCCCGCCTCCAACTCCCCACCGTTCTCTGCTATTAAGAGATCACGTGATTAAATTGCAGTCACCTGGATGAGAGAGGCCCTCCCTGTTTTAAGTTCTGTAGCCTTAATAACACCTGCCGCCATCCATCAAAACATATCACAGGTGCGGGGGTGGTTAGGGAATGGCTATCTCTGGAGGCCCCTCAGCCTGCCGCACAGGCAGTGGGAACAATGCAAGCAAAGGCCTTGGCATGGGCGCTGAAAGAAGGCCAGTGTGGCCAGAGGACAGCAAGATGGGACGACGAGGAAAGAGCTTGGCTGGCCCAGGCTGGAGGGTGGCCAGCGCCTAGAGGCCACAAGCTTTGCAAGCCATTAAGAAGTCGAGATTTCGTTCTAAGGGTTATGAGAAGCTGTAAAAGGCTTGTAAATGGGGGAAATACGTCTGATTCACTTTTTCTTCATGATTAGGTGCCGGGTAGAGAATGGATCGGGGAGGGGCAAGAGTGCGTTAAGTGGGAAGACCAGTTAGGTGGCTGCTGTGGTTTTCTGGATGCACATGGTGGGGGCCTGGAACAATGTCAGCAGTGGAGGTGGGGGGAAGGAGGAATGCGAGACATGTTTTAGAGGAGATTGTCAATGGATTGGCAAGTGGTAGAGGGAGGCATTAAGGGTAAGAAGGAAAGATGGAAGAACAGGTTTGGGACTGAAGATCAAGAGCTCAGCCTTGAACGTCCATTGCTGAAGTGGCTATTAGGCATCTAAACAGCTCTATGAAGTAGGCAATAGATGATTTGAAAGGCAGGCGGATGCCACAGAGTTCTGCCCACCCCAAAAGACTTTTCCAGCAATCATTATGGTTTCAAATTCTCATTGCTGGCCTCATGTCATTGGGGAAAGGTGTTGGGTCTCCAGGGCAGGTACTAACAAATGGCCTACAACATGCTATGGATTCACACAGTACTACAGCTCAGGTGACGGGATCTGAAAGCTCTCTGCTTAGGAGGCTGTGAGCCTGGAGGGAGGGAAGGAGGAGGGCACAGGATGGGACATTTTTGGTGATGAGAGACAAGTCTAGGGCAGGCCCTGGGAGGTAGCCCGAGTGGGAGGCATCTCAGGAGGAGACTGTCAGTGAGGGCCTGCATGAACCTGAACCAAACCACCTTTTGTTCAGCCCGAATCCCTGACTGCAGAGACCAAGATGTCTGCTAAAGAGAAGCACCTGAGATTTCTGGGAGGTGCTGTTATCCAGCAGAGGGACAGCAATACTGGCTTAGGCAGGATCCCACTTCCCCTGCCTGCTGGAAAGATATACGCACGTCCTCCCTGAGGATGCCTCAGGCTGACCAAAGAAAGCCAGCGTGATGTGGCGTAGGCCTCAACACACAGATGCGTCAGGGGGTGGGGGGGCGCGCGAAGGTTTTAGCACTGTTCCGAGTATTACCCGCTCTCGAGCCTCTCCTCCACCTGAAGATACGGTTGTGCCACCTGCAGACATTTCCTTCCTTTCAGGCCAGTGCAAACTTAGGCGTGGGACGGCATGGTTTTGCAGCCCAGCTTTGCATTTCCTGTGTAACTTTAGGCAAGTCACTTAACCTCTCTGTGCCTCTGTTTTCTCATCTATAAAAGGCTCATGGCAAGAATAGTACTGGGGAGTCCCCGCTTCCAGGACAGCAAAGAAAGGAGCTCGGCAGACCTCCTTCCTGGTGAAACAAGCCTAATGGTGAAAACTATTTAAAAACAGACAACCATTTAAAATCTCTGAAAATTGTTTTTAAGGGCACATAGCAAATGAAGAAACATTTATTTAAGAAAATCTACCGGAACTTGCTAAGAACTATAAAAGTCTGTGGTACCTGAGCCACAACCTCCTCTCTTCCCCCACCCAGCTCAGCTGCTACCCCCCCACCCATCCACTCTGGTCAGGTGTGGCCAAACAGAGGGCTCCCTCTCCCCCCGAGCTCCTAAACAATGGTACAGCTCACTTCGGGGAGCAGGTTGCCAGCATTTCTCATCCCCTCCAACTCCAATTGAAGAGGTTAAATTCCTGGTGAGTTTAGTCAAAACATCAGGGGCTTTCTTTCCTCCACACATCCCCCATTCATAGGATGGGCACTATTCTGGGCTCATCTGGCCAAGAATACTTGGGGTGGGGGGCAACAAATGCCCCAGGGCAGTGTTGAAAACAGGAGAGCAGTCAGCCAGCAATTCAGGGAGCCTAAGAGCTGGGTGTGCTATCAAGCGAGTTAGTTCTACAGAGAGATGGGGAGAGACACACAGAGAGCCCCACTGAAACCCCATCATCCCAGGGTGAGTGTGCACACCCACTTCATTCTGGAGCCCAATCATTTCACTTCCCCCTCCCCCTCAGGGATGAAGGAAGTCAACAATGAAAATGAGTGCTGCAGAGATTAATTCTAAATCACCACATTCATGGAATTTTGCTCAAATTAGAGCATGTTTGGCAAAGCACTTTGCAAACTATAAAGCACACCATGTATGTTAAATATTGTTATTACTTATCAGGGCGACCAATATAAGGTAGTAATTAAGAGGACAAATTCTAGGGTAAGGCGTGTGAATTCAAAGACCAAAGCCATCACTTCTTGACTTTGGGGATTACCTGACTTCTCTGAGACCCAGTTACCCCATATGTGAGATGTGTCCTGTATCTCCCAAAGAAAATTCTTCTAAAGCCTGGTACCCAGCCAGTGGCCACCAGGGATAGTTGTGGCATAAACAAAGAAGTAGCTCTAATATCCTGCCAGGTCGCTGCAGAAGCAGAATTTCCTAGAACCCCAAAGCCAAATCTGAACATAAAAAAACTGACACTAACTCATTAACTTGTTGGAAACAATTAAGATCTAAGGAAAGATGTACCTGTCGTTTTTTTTAAAATTCAGTCATTGATCTGTTAGATATTGCTGATACATATCCATGTTCCCAAGAAGGTTTCACTTTATAAAGATCATTCTAGGGTGCCCTGGAAGGGTATTTCCTGGTGATGTACAGCGATGTACATTGCACGGCTCTTGATTGACATTAGAAAGACTTTCAACAGTTTCTCAGAGGCACTAGAGGATTATTTTTTCGTCCTTTTACTTCTCTTTAATAGAGATTGTGCAACCATTATTTAGCTGGAGCCATGTTGCTTCTGACGGAAACACTAGGTGCCCTTTTTGAGTTTATCCCTGAGTTCAGTCCCTGTCTGACCACTTTGTTCTCTAGATGAAGAGGTGATTCAATTTCCATAGAAGAAATGGTTTGATGCTTTCAGCCAATTCAAGAGGAAAGCAACACAGCTCTGTTACATTAATACTCTTTTTTAAGCAAGCTGCCCTAGGAGTTTTCTTTGATTGCTGCCTCTAAAATGGATTGAATGTCTACTGTTGACCTTTACCAGGTATCTTGTAGATAATAAATCATCTCCAAGTGGTCCCATATTTACTGAGATATACCACATACTGTGTATACATTAATTCTTTAACTCTCTTAATTTTACCTACTGAAAATATCCCCAGTAAAATAGTGCTTCATTCTTTTTTTGCATCTCCAAATCTTATACAGGGCACAATGTACAAGTGAAATTTTTATGCTGCATGGTGGGCAGGGGATGGGGCTGGAGTAGATCTGACTTTTATCATGAAATAATTTCTTCAGTTCTTCTTGGTAAGTAGCTTTTCCCAAGAAATGTTTTAAACTTATTGGAATACAAAGTACATTCATACTCACGTGGTCTACTTTTTTTTTTTAAGTATGCAAATCTATGCCCTGTGCTCTCTTCTAGCTAGAAGGTAGGTCACTGGGTCATTGCTCTGGCCCAACCTGCCATCGGGCACCTCTCTCCATCACCTCTGGCAAGCTCAAGTCTCTTGTCGTCTCTTGCCTGGACTAATGCAGTAGCTTCCCACTGGTTTCCCTGCCTCTAGCCTCAGCCTCTCTAAGCAGGAGGAAGCTTCAGGGGTGGGGCAAACAACAGATATAGTGTTACTCCTTCCCAGTAAATTCAAAAAAAGCAAGACCACAAACAATGAAGCAAAGATTAGTAGGCGCAAGTTCAATATCCCTTCCTCCACATATGAATTTTTATAAGTGAAAACACTTGGCAACAAGCAACTTTTCATCATTCTGATGAGTTGGGTTTTGGCTTAGTTCGAGCTTTGTGAAATGAATTTAAGACTGAAGGCAAGTAATGCTGTCTCTCTTTGCTGAGAAATTTATGCTGAACTGGACCTTATGCCCATAGACTACTGATCTTCTATTCTCACATCTGAGTCCTACTTGGCTACAGGCCAAGGGGTCCATAAGGACCTGGGCTGCTAAACTATTAATATCCATTGACCTTGATGAGTCACCTGCCAGGAGGAAATCTGCTATTGTTCCCACCTGGAAGCGGGAGAAAAAAATGGCAAGTAGAGTGGTCACACCATTCATTATCTGCCCTCTTGGGTTCTGACCAGTGGTGTGCTGGACCTGGCTTGTACCAGCTTGAGAGAGATGACCATTAAATTTTCAGGAGTTTTGTGAGCTAGTTGTTAAACACTGTTATTATTGAAAAACTAACTTATGTAGATTCATAATTAAACAAATTATGGAAAAACGAAGGCAATCATTACTCAAAACTCATCACTTCCTAATTATTTTACTACAGCTTACAATTAGTTATCTAGGCTTTTGAGGTGATTTACATCTATTGTATCTGCATAGAGGAAATGCTCTACAACAGTGGGCTCCCGTGCATTTCCCAACTCCACCTTCGGTGATACCACGTTGGTAGCTTGAAATCAGCCATGGTGAGAACAACGACACCATGGAAATCAGCAAATGACACAAATTAGGGTTTTCCATCTCCGTTCAGCAGAGTGGGCTGGTAAACATTTAGGACACCACCGGTTCTAACCTGCTTCCAGTGGGCATGATTCTGTAGTTGTCAAGCAGGAGGCCCCAAATCCACCACATACAGAATGTAGCTTCTAGAGGCAGTGATGGGCCCAGGAAAGGCCACATAACCCCAACAGACCCAATCAGAGATGCTTGGAGAGAGGACCAATGTGGCTACAAGCAGCATAAGGATCTTTCTGTCCTTGAGGTTGTAAGCTGGAGGAACACATAAGCCCGGGGATCTTCATATGGAGGGAATTGTCAGAAGGAGAAAATTGCACAAAAGGAAATTAGACGTAGGGGCACTTTGTGACATCATTTGAGCACCTTGCTCCAGCTGTACCTGAAATGAGAACCAATTCCTGGAGTTTTCAGATACAGGAGTGGAAAAATTCCTCTGGGGCTTGACAAATTTTAAGTCCTTTGTTTCTGTCCTTCGTAACTGGAAAAGTTCTGACCTACATACCATTCCAAGTAGGATTTAAGTAGACCATTGGACTCTGGTTTAGGTTTTGTTCCTATCAAGTAAAAATTGTCAGCCACCTGCCAGAAGGGAATGGGAAAGAACAGAGCAGACAGCAGAGCTGGCCTCCTGCCACCCAAGCACACCCTAACAGCACGTTAATGCAAAGGCTCTGAGCGTGCCTTGAAGGAGACTCTGTTTTCAATAACCAGGGACACAAAATGAAAAAGTCAAATATATGCTAAGCACTATGGCCTCCGCATCTGGATCCCATCCCCAGAGTTTGAGAGATAGCAGGCCTGGGATGGGGCAGATAAACTTGTATTTCTATCAAGTTCCCAGATGCTACTGATGCAGCTGGTCCAGGGATTATGCTTTGAAAACCATTATTTGTACACTAGAAATATAAACATAGAGGTGGAAGATACCAGTTGGGTGCTATTCCCCAGACTCTCCCCTCCTCTGGCCCCAGTCTACAGGGTGGACCCCTGGGGCCACGTTTATGCCTTTTGACTCTGCCACTTGTTCAGAGCTTATCAAAGTCGAGCCAGTTCGATGGTTTTTCCCAAGAACTGGAAACTTAGAAAGAAGAGAGACAGACTAGAAGTAGTCGTAGCTGATTCTCAAAGTCATAGCTGAATTGTAGCAGCCTCGAAAGTTGATCCAGGCTCTAATTCTGTCAGAACTATTATTGTTAAGTGTGCCAAGTTAGATGAAAACCTGAAGGAAATAAGCATTTTAATCTCAAACACTATGGAAGGTGGGGTGGGCACTAACAGAGGGCAGAGGGGACGTCTGGGTTCTCCAGTTGGCTTGGACACCCCATCCCCATCTAGGACACACTTCCCACCCTCCTTCCTCCCCCACAGACTCCAAACACCTGTAGTGGCCAGATGAGGAAGCAAGGGGCACAGCATGGGAAGAGGTGGCTATTTGAGGGAGGGGACCACCCTCCCAGAACCTGGATGCCCCCCTAGAGCCCTGCAAGAGCACAATGTCATGGAGCAAAAGGACCAGACAAAGCCAGTTCAAATGGGTGCTGGACCCTCCTGGAGGCCTGGGCAGGCCAGTGCCCCTCTCTGCCTCAGTTTCCTTGTCAGCAAAAAGGAGTGCCCTTGATATGATGTGATGAGAACGGCACTTTACCTCTGTGGTCTTCTGCCCCAAAACCTATAATCATGAGGAAAACATCAGACAATTACTGTCGAGCACTTGAGGGGCGCATTCTAAAAATACACGACCAATACTCCTCAAATCCATTAATGTTGTCAAAAACAAGGAGAATCTGAGAAACTGTCACAGCCAAGAAGAGCCTGAAGTACATGAGGTTAAATGTAATGTGTTGTCTTGCATGTGATCCTAGAACAGAAAAAGGGAATTAAGTAAAAAACTAAGGAAATCTGAATAAAGTGTGGACTTTGGTTAATAACAATATATCGTTATTTTTTTTAAAGATTTTATTTATTGGGGCGCCTGGGTGGCTCAGTCGTTAAGTGTCTGCCTTTGGCTCAGGTCATGATCTCAGGGTCCTGGGATAGAGCCCTGAATGGGGCTCCCTGCTCGGCGGGAAGCCTGCTTCTCCCTCTCCCACTCCCCCTGCTTGTTTCTCTCTCTCTGCTGTGTCTCTCTCTGTCAAATTAATAAATAAAATCTTTTTTAAAAAAAAGGCTTTCTTTATTTATTTGAGAGAGAGAGAGTGAGTGAGCGAGTGAGCTGGGGGGGAGAGGCAGAGGTATAGAGAGAGAGAGAATCTGAAGCAGACTCCTTGCTGAGCGCAGAGCCTGACATGGGGCTCGATCCCACCACCCTGAGATCACAACCTGAGCTGAAACCAAGAGTCAGACGCTCAACCGACTAAGCCACTCAGGCGCCCCAATAATATATCAGAATCAATTTGTTCTTTGGAACAAATGTATCACACTAACCTAAGGTGTTAGAAACTGGGTCTGGGGTGCAGAGGATCTCTCTGCACTATCTTGGCGATTTTTCTAGAAATTGACAACTGCTCTAAGAGTTTATCTTAAAAATGGACGCACACCTCCTCCTTCACAGGACCGTTGGAGGGCTCGAGATGTGTGGGGAGAAGGTGACATGTACAAGGCTCTCAATAAAAGTCAGTTCCTTTCAGAAGCAGTGAGATGACTTAGCTGAAAGTTCCAGAAACAAATGTTGGTTTAACGGATGCTTCCTCAGCTTCCTCCTTTAGCCTTCCTCCATGCGTGCTTACCTTCCCCATGTTGTCCCATTCCTTCCACTACGTGCATCATGGAGCCAGCCTTAGATACCAGCACCCACTTGTAAATTTGTTTCCATCGGGTTGCCCATAACGTTAGCTAATAATAGTTTTTTAAAAGCATTAATAAGGCAATGTTAGGGTCCTCTTACCTGTCGAAAGCCAGAATCAAATTACAGGGTGTGACTGTAGAGATCGTCCCTTACCCCTGTGCTCAAATTGTCTCTGAGCGGGTCACACGGCCGGGCAGCATTCCCACGCAGAACAGAGCGTCCCACTAATTCCCAAGGCCACCCATTTTTACAAGCACGGAGGAGCCGCCTGTCCAACGGGGCGCTTGACTAGAGGCAGGGCTGCCAGCTTCGTCGTCCCCATCCCAGGCCTGCGCTGGGCCTGTTGGGACCCGCAGCCGATGAGAAATGAAATCTGTGCCTTGGCGCAGAGCCACGGCCAGGCAGGAAGAGCAGGGAAAGCCGCCGGCCCTGCAGGATTAAGGCTTTCTGAGCACTGCTGAAGACAGAAACATGGCCTCGGGCCCCGGCTGGAAGCAGGGATTGGAGGCTGCGGGATTCCCTGTTCAGCGTGCAGACTGAATCGAGCCCTGAGCCGCTCAGGACAAGGGGAGAAATCATCCTCTGATTACATAAATGGATTTCTTAGAATTGCCCTGCAAAGTCATATTGTCGGTGTAGATTCTGAATCCAGCTTTCTTACTGCTTCTAAAAACTGCTGTCCGCCTGTAGTTTATTGGTTGTGGACCACGGGGACCCCCGAACGGCAAGCTTCGCCCCCAAGCCACTCCTGCGCCCGCGTGCCCAGCGTCTGGGGAGCCGGAGGGGGCGGCTCTGGCCGCTGCTGGGGGCGCGGCGCTGTGAACAGGGAGCCGGGAGCCTGGCACCTGGCCGGTCCCCGGCTCCCACGACAGCACCGGGCTCGGCCCTCCGCTCCGGCCGCCAGCTGAGCCCAGCGACCCGAGCCCCGAAAGGCCCCGCCACCGGCTCGGCCTCAGCACCTCTGCCGCCTTCCCCTCCCTAGCCTGTGAGCAAAGGAACACGCAGACAAGAAGCCCTAAGAGGAAGGACTGGTATAATGAGGTACTCTGCAACTTCAAGGGTCTTGTTAAGAAAGGACGCTATAAAGTTAGGAGGCAAACCACAGCTGAAGATATTTGCAGCTTGTTTCACCTACAAAAGCTCAATATCTATCACCTATCACATGTAAGGATAAAAGATTCTTTATCCTTACAAATCAATAAGGAGAAAAGACAACCCGGGAGAGGCCTGAATTGCCAAAAATACATGAATGATGCTCAGCCCCGCTGTTGACGAGGGGCTGGCAGATGGCATCCAGGAGGTCTGGGGTGGATAGGAACGTGGGCTGGCTGAACCCCGAGCGGGAAAAAGCTCCTTAGAGGGTCATGAATAATCTTGGGGGCGGGGCCGGGAAGTCCCGCCCTGCTCCCTCCAGATACCCCTCCAGACAGGCAACGAGGCTTTTTCTCTTAATAAAAGAAAAACATCCTGAAGCAGCCAGGGTAAATCATTGTATTTGAGAAAGTCGTGTGGTAGGCACGTGCGTTTATTTTCTGAAATTTTCTGCATGCGTGAAATATTTCACAATTTTTATAAAGCTTATAAATGATGAAAAAAGAATGAAACTGTGACATTAAAAACAAGGATAGAGTCCGACGAGGACCCCAAGATGCAAAAGCAGGTTCCCTTGGGACACAGACCTGGAGGGGGGGCAAGGAGAGACTCCACTCCCCACACCACTGTCCACACACCTGGCTGCCTTCCCTGGGGGGGTTATTCAGGACCTGGTGAGGGGGCCTTTCTCCTCCCCAGCCTAGGGCTGGTTCTGAGACCCACCCAGCGCCTGTTCCAACCACCATACCGCCTCTGCTAACAAAGACTGACATTTAAATTGGGGATATTAAGAAACTGTATAACTGCCAAATTAACCAAGTGCTGATGTTCATAAGAATATTCATTACTTATTATAAATGTAAGTACTGCAAAAGGGTATGACCTAAGTTCTTATCACCTATTACAGACTGTCTTTCAGTAACAGGACTTTCATTTAAATTTCCTGGGGTTTGGGTTTGTCTTCATTTCTAATATTAAAAAAAAAAAAATCACTAGGAAAGAAAATCAGTTCAGGTTTGTCAAGGATTCGTGCTTTTGTATTCCGTGCGAGATCTGGTCACAGCAACTTGTGCTTCTTTGTCATAGCAATTAAGTCCAAGTAGCAAGAACCTATAATTTCAGGCTTGAAGTTGACTCAAATGGATGAAAATATTTATTTTTCCTTCACGCTTTCTATGGGTTCACATAATGAATTAAATGCAGGGCTCTTTTTCTTGATTATTGCTTTAGAAAGAAATTGTCATGCCTCATTACTCATTTTCAAAGAGATGATAGCATACTTTGTTATAGGATTTTTATGTATTGCTAATGTCTAGAAAACTCAGAAGACTAATTCTCTCTACACAAGGTGAAATGGATTGAGTGAATTGGATATCTATAAAAGCCCATCAATTGTGACCTGAAAAGTTGATAGAAGAGGGCATGCAAGGACCTGATGGGAAAAGTATAAATCTAACACCAGAGATATAAAAGTACACCTTTATCTAAGATTGATCTAAGAACCATGATATCTGATAGGTAATTTTTAAATACTATGTGATACCTATAGAAGGTAGAAGATAGGAAAATAACTAAAAATATTCTCAGATTCGTAAGGAATGTCCAAATGGAAGAAGTTAAATTATTTATAGACATTTAAAAGCCAGGCATATATAAAGTTTCAGGTGTAAGTTTTGAAGGGTTTCAATAAAATATGCTATCAGTGGTCACAGAACGACAACTTCTAAACCTCAGGAAATTGTAGGAGAAGTAGGGCTCAATGTCGACAGACGTTGGTTCCAGCTTCTTCTATATGTAGAGAATAAAGTTTCTCTCAGTTTTTGTTTGCCCAGCATGCTTTTCTGACTACTCCTCCTTGAGAGGAGTTCATTCCATGGGGTTCAAGAAAGGCACACCCTCATTTGCTTACTTAAGATGCTGGATGTCTCATGTTTGGCTCTTCCCCATATCCACCCATTCCCGCCCAGCTCTGGGCTGTGTTAACAGCTGCATGGCTCTCTGGCTTCCAGTTGGCCTGGTTCCATGGGAGTCACCAGGAGGAGAAAAAAGGCAGGAGGAAAGTGAGGTCAGGGAGGTTATTCCCCAGGTCCTTCCCCTGTCAGGTTCTGCAGCCAAAGGCCATGGCTCCCATCAAGAGGTGCTCCCAGATTCCAGTAATTGTCCCCTCCTTGCCTATTCAGGCATAGGGATGGTGATGGCAGCCTGGGGTACTGTCTTATCCCTTGCTGGTTTCCCTAAGTCCTTTCCTATACCTTTGCATGTAATACATTGATTAAGTTCTTCTCAAATTGCCCCTATTGGATGTGCCATCCATTTCCTGCTGGGACACTGGCTAATGTCCTTGATCCTCTGCTTCCGGCTCCATCAATGGGTAGGGCCCTGGCAGGTCTAGACTGAGATTCTCCAAAATAGCTGATACTCCCAGTAAAAAGAGAGAGCCTCTCTTGATTTCTGTACACAAGTAAGAGACAGTTTAAATCCACATTTGGAAAGAAAACTCTGGGAAGAGAGTAAAGGAAAATTAGGAAGAAGGCAAAACTGAAAGCAGAGAGACACGTATTTTTCATGGCTACCATATGCCAAGCACTGTGCTAGGTCCTGGCAACGTGTACATGAGCAAAAACAGTCGAGTCTACAGTCCAAAAACTCAATGAGTCTGAAGTGTTATTTGATCACCTTCAGCTGCCCTGGACATCATTTGGGACATGAAAATCATTTGTAAAATCACCCCAGATTTAAATGAACAATGCCTCTGCTTCACTCCCCTCATATTTAGATAGACCAGAACAATCCAATTCTGGAGGTGCAGTTCATCTGGCTATTTCAATCATTATAGGAATGGGTCATTGTCTAATTTCCTGTTCATGACGGCTGGAGGAGGAAGGTTCTGCTATGATCCCAATTTCACAGAAAGAAGAATCTAAGGCTTAATATCACACAACCAAAAAGTGGTAGGGCTGCATTTCAAACTCAAATAATTCTGATTCCTATCCTCCATATCTTAACCTCTGTACTATAGTATAATCTTTTTTGATGATTACCTAATCTAATCTAATCTTCTAAACTTCTAATCTAATCACTAAAATCGCCAACAAAAATTAACTATACCAAGAAATGGTTCATAGGAAAATGGTAAACCCCCAGAGCATTCATGCCTCAGAAAACATTATCAAAATTAACGTCCGGGGCACCTAGATGACTGGGTTGAGCATCCGGCTCTTGATTTCGGCTCAGGTCATGATCTCAGGGTCATAGGATCAAGCCCTGCATTGAGCTCTGCACTCAGCATAGAGTCTGCTTGTCCCTCTCCCTCTGCTCCTCCCCATGCTTGTGCATGCTCTCGCTCTCTATCTCTAAAATAAATAAAATCTTTTTTAAAAAATTAACATCCATGCACATTTCAACATTAACATATAATCAAACCAAGATGTTCTCCATACCATTCCAGGGATATTATCATATACTTCAACAAAGAGCTCTTAGTATGGAGTCCTAGTGTGGTCTGGGGAGGATCTAATCTATTTTCGATTGTATCCAGAATATCATGGAGACAGCTGGAGACTCTCCAGTTCAATCGTGTATTAGCATTTAGTGTTCAGCTGGCACTCCATTATCATTAGTTATGACTGAGCTACAACACACTTTTTAATGAAGTTCATATAATGGTCTTTTTATCATTTGCATTTACCATCAAACTAAGGTGTTATAAAGCACAGCAAACCCAGGTTTTAGTAAGATACATGCATTTAGCTTTGATTAGAACAGCTTTTTCTGCACCTGCTCCTCATCAGACAGGACAGGCACTCAGTGGCTTGTCTCCAGCAATGGGGGGGGGGGTGAAGTTTGCTTTGTTAAAACTCACACTTTGCTTGGAGTGACTTACTTCGGTCAGATGTCCAGTGATGATGAGTTAAGACGTAAGTCCTGGAACCAGGTCCAATCAGAAAAGAGAAAGATGTTTCAGACACTTGCCTTGCCAAGAGTGGAATTACTTTAAAGGACACTGGCATGGGAGGGCTCTCATAACCTCACACAGCTGCTCACCATTCCCATTATCTACGCTGGAATTTTAGGATGCCTGGAAGGCACAGAAACAGGGAAACAGGAAATAAGAAAAATTGACTGGGTTAAATGGGTAGGTCAGCAAATAGACAAGTGGCCCTACTGGGGGGCATGTGAACACACCACACACCACACACACACACACACACACACACACACACACACACACACACACATCCAAGATCTTCCTAGAGGAGTGAGTCAGAATCCAAGTGGGCAAAATGAAGTTGGGGACGTGGGTCTGAAATAGAAAAGGGACATGAGATCAGCATGGGCAGGAAGAGGAAGGAGACAGTTCAATTCCTCCCAGGCTACAAAACCAAGATAAGGTGTTCAGAGAACAAATGTGAGTATCAGCACCAAGGATTCGTGGCTCCTTTAAGGGAATCCATCCTGGTCCAAAAACCTTCTCTCATTTCCCTGGACTTGGCTGACCTAGATCTGCAGGCAAATAAACCTGCTGGATAAGGCATTTGGGAGGACTTGAAATGTGCCCTTACACTGAGCTGACTGCAGTGGCTCCTCCTTTTTGATCCCAGGGACCCTTAAACTCCTTCCTCTCTCTCCTCAGCACCATATTAGATTATTCACATTGGCTGTCTACAATGACCTAATTAACTGGATATGTATTCAGTGCTTTAATTCTCTCTATGCCTGGTGCACACAGCCTAGAACCAATTTCTAACCTGAGACCAAGTTTTCATTACGATCCACCTGAAATAACTAGCAAGGGTTTGCCAGTTACCATGTAATGGAAATTCAACACTAACAGAGGCTGATGGTGGGTTATAAAAGAAAAAATAACTTCCTTTAAAAAAATAAATAAATGAAATCAAAACACTACTTTAGACCATCAAAAAGATGTTGTGATGGTTAATTTTATGTGTCAACTTGACTGGCCATGGGGTGCCCCCAGGAAACATGATTTCTGGGTGGGTCTGTAAGGGTATTTCCAGATGACATTAGCATTTAAATGGCTGGACTCACTAAAGTAGATTGCCCTCCCCAGTGTGGGTGGCCATCCAATCCATTAAGGGCCTGAATAGAACAAAAGGAAGAATTTCCCCCTTGTTTTTCTGCCTTACAGTTGAGCTGGGACGTCTTATCTCGTCTTCTCCCACCCTCAGACTAAGATTGATACCACCAGGTTTCCGAGGCCTCCAGTTTACAGACAGCAGATTGTGGGATTTCTCAGCCTTTATAATCTCCTGAGCCAAACCTTCATGATACATAGATAGATAGATAGATAGATAGATAGATAGATAGATAGATAGATAGACAGACAGATATCCTATTGGTTCTATTTCTCTGAAAAACCCTAATACAGAAGCTAAATTTTTGCCTGAGTCTTCACATTTTCCACTTAATTTATTGCCAAGACTATGTCTATGTACTATATTCTAAGATTTTTATGGGAATATCTTCATTTTTAAGAAAGATAAGTAATTGCAGTCACTGGAATGGAAATAGGAATAAAAATGAACTAGATCCTGCCCATTACAGTATCTAGAATTTTCCATAAACCCACTCTGTTGTGGCTGCCAAGGTCAAAGTTCCTTGTCAACCACAAATCAGACAACAGGCCTGAAAACCTTCAAGCATCACACACAAAGATGGATTGTCAGCAGGCAGGTAAGCTACAGAAATGATGAAAATCACTGCTTTTATGGATGCCAAATATTAAAAAACTTTAAGAAAATATTTAAACCTAATGTGGAGGGAGAGAAATTTTAACTAAACAATTGCATTTAGCTTTATTATGGAAAGTAAGAAAAAGATGATCGTGTAGTGAAATCAATAGATAATTCCAATACCATTAAGCTCCAGACTGCATTGAGATGATTTTTCAAATCACATTTCCACTGCTAGAGTACCTGCTAAGAGATTCATTAGGGGAATTTGTAAAAAAAAAAAAAAAACTATTCCATTGCAAGGTGACAGTAATTCTCTGAGCTAATGTAAAGCCACAGATGTGATTTCAAGCTTAACGCAGTAATGAAATCTTAAACACAATGAAGCAAAATGACACTGTATCCCCTGCACTCGTTCAGGACGTATTTGTCTCCAAGCCCCCTTTCAGTCCCAACATCTGATTCCTTGGCCATCTGCCCCCAGCATCCTTGATAATCACTAGGAAAACATGGGACCAGAGCCAGCAAAACTCATAACCGCTGCTGATTTCCTGGTGTAGCAATTCCTACCTGAAGAATCAAGTTCCCGGGGTCCTTCCTGAGAATGGAGAAAAGAAGGATGGAGAGAGTTCCTTCTAAAATTCAGCTCTGAGATCCAAAACTTAAACCCATCCAGGCTTAGGTACAAACCTCTTTTCCTGTAACGATGAAAACTGTGCTATCTTCAGGCATCTCAGGGACCTGGAGACCTCATAAAATGAGAGCTCTTCAGAGGTCAAGTGCAGCATAAGTCCCCTCAAGCTTGCAGCACTCATTTTGAAATTTAAGTTATTACAAATAATCTGAGGAAGACCTGCCCTGTATGTCCAAATGACACTTGCTCAGGATTTGAATGTCTTTGCTATTTTAATGCAAAGAGGTTCTCGATGTAGTCATACAAAATGTGCAAATCAGGAAAAAGAAAATCAAGCCAGGCAGCTCGAGAAGGCCAAAAGGAAAAACTGAGCGTGCATTTAGAGGACACTGGTCTCCATGTTCCTCGTGGAATTTAAAATCCGGTTCAAAAGGACTCCTCCAAATCCTGGATGAAGTCTTGAAGTATGTAGCTTGGAGAGGACTCCTGCGACTTGCTACACTTCAAGAAAACATCACGGACCCTCTTAATATATGCAACTGCTGCTTCTCCAGAACATTTGGCTTACATGAGCATCCCAAAGTTCTCTTTTCCATACTCATTAGCTGTCTGATGAGATCCTATCCAGTCTGTTCTCTGTGCTGAGAGAGAGATTACATGTTCGGATATTTTAGGCCTAACAATGTTCTTTCAAACGTGGTTGGTTATAAATATTATATCTTTGACTGATGCAGCTCTAAATTTCAGTGTGTCATTGGCCTGGCCTGACAGTTTAATTGTCAGCTCTTCTTCCAAATGCAACTGCTCACTTTCGGGTTCTGTAATTGGTTAGGCTCGACCTCGGCCATTTTAAGCACTCGCCTCACCTCCTTGTGTATAAAAACTCATAACCCTTTCAGGACTCTAGACAGTCGTGCATTCACCATGCTGCCTGCTTCACTGGGAGGGTAAACAGCATTCCCCCTCCTCCAATTTAACTCAAATCAGTGACACATCTCAAGACATACCGCTCCAGGTCCTCTTATCTCCCATTTCACTGTACAGTCTGCTTACTGGCAAGCTGAGCTATCCATTGAAAGGTTTTAAGTGACTTGTTTACCTTCACCCTTTTGGGGAAATGATTCAGTATTTTGCCAATTGCATCCCCAGAAACTGATTTTTTTTTTCCTTTGAATGTGGAGTAAATGTTTCACTTGGGTTCTGATTGAGTTCAGATTATTATCAAGGGGATATCAACAAAGTTTGGGGCAAAAGGTTTAAGACACATATGGAAAGCACCCAGGAGAAAGTAATGAAAACAAATGAAAGGATGCAAAAGCAAGACTGACAAAAAGATAAATGAGCTGAGACAAAATGGCTGAGAAGGAGTCCCTAAGCTACCCATCTCACCATGCAAAACTGTCAAGAGCTTATAAACACTTATTTACATAATTCATTTAGTGTCTATTCAGAAGTCACTCGTCCTCTTGTCATCAATCTTAAAGGTGTATTAGATTCCCCTGAGTCTCTAGGAGTGTACCTTTTGTGTTATTTTCAGACAGTGGCAAGAAGTTCAAAATTCAGAAATCATCTCAAAATATGACCAAGAGAAAATAAGGTCTTATCATCAAACTATGAATGGGGAGTGAGAACCCCAAGGACAAAAATGTCATCCTTCATGCCCCAAAATCGATCACTGAAATACATACGTTAATCAGTCACACGTGTGCTGAGTGTCAGCTCTACACAAGGTACTAGGACCATCACCTTGAGTCGCCACTTTCATTTGTAAAGATCATCCAGACATTCCTCATCTTGATTGCCCGTTTGAAGTACACATAGCACAGTGCCTGGCATATGGTTAGTGCTAAATAGTATCTTCCGAATAAATAAGATGGGGCATGAGTAACATACATTTTATTGAGAACTGATTATAGTTAGAATTGCCACAAGGCAAATGTTAGAGGGACAGATAATTCTGGCCAAATAACAAAATTACATACAGTTAAATACTTCATTTCAGAGGCTTCTACAGATTTACCCTTTTTCCTCGCATCTTATTTATCAAAGTTATCTGCATCAACTAATTAGACCAAAGCCACAACATGTGGACTCTCAGTTGGATATGACCAAGGAAAGGTTTTTTTTGTACTTTATAACTTCCCTAGAAACCTACTATATATATATAGTTTTGGTTATACATTCAGTTGAAACATTAATATATATATATTATATATATATTATATATAAGAAGATGGATCTGCCCTGATCCATCTATTGATATATATATATATATATATATATATAGTACAATATATATTTTGTACTTTATAACTTCCCTAGAAACCTACTATATATATATATTTCCTTATTTCCTTATATATTTCCCTATTTCCTATATTTCCTTATATATAGTATATATATATAAATTAAATTATATATAAATGATCCCCGAGTCGATGATCCGAGATCCCCTGATCCCCTGTTCAGCAGGGAGTCTGATTCTCCTTCTCCCTCTGCCCCTCCTTTCTCTCTCTCTCTCTCTCTCTCTCAAATAAATAAATAAATAAATAAATAAAAATCTTTAAAAATAAAAAATTTTTTAAAAAGCGATATCATCGGAGCGCCTGGGTGGTTCAGTTGGTGAATCATCTGCCTTCCGCTCAGGTCATGATCCCAGGGTCCTGGGATCGAGCTCCGCACATCGGGCTCCCTGCTCAGCGGGGAGCCTGCTTCTCCCTCTCCCAGTCCCCCTGCTTGGGCTCTCTCTCTCTCTCTCAAATAAATAAAATCTTTTTTAAAAAGCGATATTATCAACTTCCATGAACAGAAGAATAAAGACCCCAGATGACAGTGTAAGGATGGAAAATAATACACCATGCAACAGTAACAGTAACAAAGCTGGGCTGCCTGTATTATTATCAAACAATACAAACTCCAGGGAATGAAAGATCCCCAGACATAAAGAGAGAGATTTCATAACAGTAAGAGAATCACTGCATGAGGAAGATCTGCAATCCTAAATATGAATGCACCAAACAGCAGAGCTTCAAAACATATGAAGCCAAAAGTGACAGAACTTTCCAAAAGAGAAAAGACAAACCCATAATCATAGTTGGGGGTTTTGGTATCTGTTTCTCAGTAATTGATAGAACAAGTAAACACAAATTCATTAAGGAGGGGCAAGATCTGAACCATACTATAAACCAACTTGATTTATTGATATATAGAGAACACTAAAACCAACATCAAAATATACATTCTTTACAAGTGCACAGAGAATGTACACCAGAGTAAAATGAATTTCAATAAATTTCAACAGGTTGACATCCTAGTTTTCTACCCATAATGAAATTAAATTAGAAACTAACAAAAATAAATTAATAAAATTAATATAAATGAAAAACTCCAGATATTTGGAAATTAAATAATATACTGCTATATGATCTATGGCTCAAAGAAGGCACAAAGGAATGGAAAGTATTTCAACTTAATGAACACACAAAATATCAAAATAGTGGGACGCAGCTATACTGGCTCAAAGGGAAAGCTATTGCTTTACGTGCCTATCCTAGAAAAGAGAAAAAAGATTTAAAATCAGTGATTGAAGTTTCTACCTTAAGCTGGAAAAAGAACTTATTAAACACCAGCTTAGAGGTAAAAGCAGAAATCAGTGAAATAAAACATACTCTAAAAAATAGAGAAATTTAATAAAGTAAATGTTTGATCTTGGAAAAAAATCAACCAACTTCATAAACCCTTAGCAAGTGTATAATAGACGTCCTTCTTTATCCTCAGTGGGATAAAGAGTATTACAAAATCTACAGCTGACATCATACTTAATTTATGGTTTTAAAAAACCATAAATTATCAACCTCAGAAATGACAATAGAGCCTATAGATCTCAAAAGAATAATAAAGGAATATTATGAATACTTTGCCAATAAAATCCGGCAACTTACATGAAATGGATAAATTCTTTGAATGACACAAATTCCCAAAGCTGATTCAAGAAGAAATAAAAAAAATCAGAATATCTCAATATCTAATAAAGAAATTGAATGTATAACCAAAAGCTTTCTCATAAAGAAAACCTCATGCCCGGATGACTTTGCTGGAGAGGCAGTCTGCCTTGGGTCCTGAGCATCCCTGCCTGTCCTTGGTGAGGATGCCAAACTGCAAGACCTGACCATCCCCTAACACTGAGCATTGTCTGTCACCATTCACAGGGGCAGTTAAGTAGGTCAAAGCAACGACAGAGTGACTACCATGAGACTACTCCCTTCCCAGGAAAAGGAGACCGGCTTGTTTGGTTGTAAAAGAAGGTGCCGAGCCCTTGGCCCCGGGTTTCTCAGCTACAGAGCAATGCCTGCACGCATATTCACCATCTGATGGCACCACATCACCCTGCGGGACTCAGGGCAGAGAATGTTCCTGCTCTTTGCTGTGCCATAAATAACCCTGCCTCCGATCCAACCAGTCTCACTGTCTACTTTCCAGTGGAGTTTTGGCAAGTTTATTCCTTGTCATGAGCTAGAGTTGTTCATGTCCTTCCCAGACATGAGCAAACCTGAAGAAAAAACTAATGTCCATGTTACACAAATTCTCTCCGAAAACAGAAGTGCGGAAAATGCTTCCCAACTCATTTTATGAAGCCGGCATAAACCTGATACCAGAGTCCAACACACGTATTACAAGAAAAAGTAACAACAGACCAATATCTCTCATGAACAAAATGCAAAATCCCTCAACAGAATGTTGGAGGGAAAAAAAGTCAACAATTAATGAAAGGGATGATCTATCATGACAAGGTAGAGTTTATCCCAGGAATGCAATATTAATTCAATATTTGAAAATCAACCAGTGTAATTCACTGGATTTACACAATAAAGAAGAAAAATCATATGATCATTTCGATACCTACAGAAAAGAAATTTGACAAAATTGAACAACCATTCATGATAAAAATTCTCAGCAGACTACAAATAGAACTCCTCAATGGGATAAAGAGTTACAAAACCTACAGCTGACATCATACTTAATGATGAAATGATAAGTGTTTTCCCTCCCAAGAGTAAGAATAAGGTAAGGGTGTCTGCTCTTACCACTTCTTTTTTTTAAAGATTTATTTATTTATCTTAGAGAGAGCGAGAGCAAGTGCATAAGTGGGGGGAGGGGCAGAGGGAGAGGGAAAAGAGAGAATCTCAAGCAGACTCTGCTGAGCGTGGAGCCCGACACAGGGCCCAATCCCAGGACCCTGAGACCATGACCCAAGCCAAAGTCGACACTTAACCCTGACTGACCCACCCAGGCATCCCTGCTCTTACCACATCTATTCAGTATTGTGCTGAAAGTTCTCGCCATGCAATAAGACCAAAAATAAAAAATAAAAGGCAAAGGATTGGAAAGGGAAAAATAAAACTGTCCTTATTGTAGACAACATAATTATCTACAGAGAAAATGCCTAAGAAATTTATTTAAAAATAATTAGGATGGATTAATAAAACAAGTTCCCAGAATATAAGATTGATGTACACAAATCATTTCTATTTTTACATATAAGCAAAAAACAATTGAAAATGAAATTTTTAAAAATTCCATTTGTACACCAGATCAAATACATAAGATACTTAGGAATAAATCTAATCGAAGATATATAAACCCATACTCTGAAATTTCAAAAATATTGCTGAGAAAAATTAAATAAGTCTTAAATAAATGGAGGAATACACTGTGTTCATAGATTTAAAGTCTCCATGCTGTTAAGATGTCAATTCTCTCAAACTGGTCTACAGAATCAACACAATAAAATAGAAATGCCAGACTGCATTTTTATACAAAACAACAAGCTGCTTCAAAAATTTATATAGAGATACCAAAAACAGCCAAAACAATTTTTGAAAGGATAAAGTCGGAGGTCTTGCACTATCTGATTTCAAAATGTATTATAAAGCTACAGCAATTAAGATGTAGTACCAGCAATAAGACATACACACAGAACAAAAGACATAACTATGAGACAAAATACGTGTCTAGAAATAGAGTTACACATACCTATAACTGATTTTTGGTAAAGACACCAAGGTAGTTTAAAAGGGAAACAGAGGGGCTCCTGGGTGGCTCAGTCGTTAAGCGTCTGCCTTTGGCTCAGGTCATGATCCCGGGGTCCTGGGATCGAGCCCCACTCGATCGGCGGGAAGCCTGCTTCTCAACCTCTCCCACTCCCCCTGCTAGTGTTCCCTCTCTCGCTGTCTCTCTCTGTCAAACAAATAAATAAAATCTTAAAAAAAAAAAATAAAGGGGAAACAGAATCTTTGAACAAATAGCACTAGAACAATTTGATACCCCTATGGAAAAAAAAATGAACTTTAACATATACTTCCCACAAGACACAGTAATTAATTTGAAATGGATCAGAGACCTAAAGGTGAAAGCTAAGCCATGAAACTTTTAGAAGAAAATATAGGAGAAAATATTCACAATCTTGGTAAAGCCAATTCTTGGAACACGAAAAGCATTTACAAAGAAAACAAATGATAAACTACTGAACTTCTTCAGAATTAAAGTACATGCTCTTAGAAAGACACTGTGAAGGGGCGCCTGGGTGGCTCAGTCGGTTAAAGTGAATAACTCTTGATTTCAGCTCAGATCATGATCTCAGGGTCCTGGGATCAAGCCCCATGTTGAGCTCCCCATTCAGCAGGGAGTCTGCTTGTCTCCCTCTCCCTCTGCCCCTCACCCTGCTCACTCTCTCTGTCTCTCTCTCTCTCTCAAATAAATAAACCTTAAAAAAAAAAAAAAAGACACTGAAGAAAACGCACAAACAAGCCAGCAGCAGGAGAAAATATGTATAAAAAATGACATCATACCATCTTTCAATTCTAAAATGTAAATATTATTGATAATATATTTTATATAATTTATAATAATCACATGACATATGTAATATGGAATATAGATATTTATGTAGATTTATCTTTATTATCTATTACATAATATTTTTCTTATTTATTTTTGTATCATTTGTTATCTATAATTATGACAACAGAATATATCACATATTATATTTTACCTTTATAAAATACAAAATCGTTGTTATTTTGTCCAAGTTTACATTTCAAATTAACTGTGTCCTAATAATTAAAATAAATGAACATAAAAATGCGATTCATGTGCCAATATGCGTAAATACAAGCTTCTAAAAATGCACAATTGTCTTACATCACTCTAGGTGTTACTCTGCTTCCTTGTCAGCAATTAACACTGTTGCAGAATTTAAATTCTTAGCATCCTGAAAAGTATGCTCAAATGATTATTCCCATTTAGCTTACAATTTGGAAACAGCCATGGTAAAATACTGCCGTTGCCCCAAACTACACACAAAGCCCAGCTAGTGAACAAAACATCCCTCTTTAATAACTTTATCACTTTAAGTGCTGGGCCTCAGCTCCACAGAGCAAATTGTGTTTTAACAATAAAATAATAATGCTTGCCATCCTAAAATTGCCAAACATTTATGACTTTGAATGCATTTTGCACATCTTAAATAGCAATCATTATCCTTATTCCCCAGGCGGTAACTTTCCCTCCATGTAAGTGCTTACAATGTGTACTCTCGGCTTCTACCTGCTACCCCTTTGTTTGCCAACCTCAAGTCCAGGAGCCCAGAAAAATACGTTCGGATATTAGGAATAGAAAGGGAGGCTATAAATACATCTTTGCTTTTTCCACCAAATACTTTTCTCTAAACTTCTTATCGCAAGAATTTCATTTTGTAAAGGCTTAGCACGGTCTGCTGTGAGCAAATAAAATGTCAGCAGTCCAACTACTGGGCAGAACACCCTTGGGCCCTGAGATACACAAAGGCTGGGTGGAGGAGGCAGCAGAATGCCATGGAAAGAGCAAGGGGTTGGGGGGCCTGAGTTCACGGACTCTGGTCAAACTTCTTGCCTCTCTAAGCCTCCCCCTGCTGGTCTGCAAACTGGAGGTAACATCCACCTTGCAGGGTTCCGTCAGGAACGTTATGCAGAGCAGGTAGCCCATGTCTGGGAAATAGCGGCCCCCGATAAAAGTTAGTTCCCTCCAGCTCCCTGTCTGCAAAGGTCTTACAACCATGCGGAGAAAGGAGAGATTATTGTGACAACTGGTAAACCATTTGGGAGGGAAAAAAAAATTCAAAGTAAATCCCTACCTTTCACCAAAACACATTCAGATGAATTAATTACTTAAAGGTTGAAATGAAATGATTAAAGGTAACTAGAAAACAAAATCAAGGTTGCACTTTGACCATTCTAGAACGAGAAAGCCCTTTCTCAAGCTGAGCAGGAAAGGTAAAGCTAAAGAAAATGTTGATACAATAACCCTGCTAAAAAAAAAAAAATCCATATGTAAAAATAAAAATTCTCAAAGTTAAAACATAAAGAGCAAGCTGGGAAAAATATTTGCATTTATATGACAAAGAGCTAATATCTATATAAAAAGCTCTTCAAAAGCAATAATAAAAGGACAAGCACCTTTTAGGGAAAAAAAGTGAGTCAAGAACAGGAAAGATAATTCATTCAACATTCAACAAATATTGGAGCTGCTTCTACGCGTCAAGCACTCTCCTAGGAACAGGAGATGGAAAATAGGCAAACAGATGACAATCTCAACTTGCATGAGCTGATCTTCTAGTAAATAAAGAATAAACACAAGTGGAGAAAACAAAAACAAAGACCTTAACAATTAAGGAACACAAATTAGAACAATGAGTTCCCACTTCCCTCAGCGAAGATTTAAGATTGTGTGGCAGGCGGCAGAGCAGTACATTTTAAAAGCTTGAAAAAATGCCTACTATTTCCCTAAAATTCCTCTTTTAGAAATTTGTCTTGAGGATGTCTATAAGGATGCAGGTATGAGTATAAACATTGCAGCCTTGTTTTTAATAATGACAAACTGAAAATCATCCAAATACCCACCGATAGGATGCTGATTCAATAATTTACAGAAGATCAAGACAATGAAACATAACACATGCATTAAAAAAATCATAGCATTAACAAAGTATGTCCATGACACACTGTTAAACAGAAAGAGCAGGTTTTAAAAGTGCCTGTATGGTGTGACACCATGTTTATGTTTAAATATATATGTGTGGCTTTAGATATCTTTAAGCATAAAAAAGACTCCTGGATGACTCTCCATCAAAACATTATATGAACAGCAGGGTGGAGAGTTTATGGCTGTTTCTTTATTTATTGTTAAGATTTGATTATTTTTTTTTAACATTCACCCTTGTTTTCTTTTTATTTTTTTTTAATTTTTTACTGTTATGTTAATCACCATACATTACATCATTAGTTTTTGATGTAGTGTTCCATGATTCATTGTTTGTGCATAACACCCAGTGCTCCATGCAGAACGTGCCCTCTTTAATACCCATCACCAGGCTAACCCATCCTCCCATCCGCCTCCCCCCTAGAACCCTCAGTTTGTTTTTCAGAGTCCATCGTCTCTCATAGTTCGTCTCCCCCTCCGATTCCCCCCCTTCATTCTTCCCCTCCTGCTATCTTCTTCTTTTTTTTTTTCTTAACATATATTGCATTATTTGTTTCAGAGGTACAGACCTGTGATTCAACAGTCTTGCACAATTCACAGCGCTCACCATAGCACATACCCTCCCCAATGTCTATCACCCAGCCACCCCAAACCTCCCACCCCCCCCAACTCCAGCAACCCTCAGTTTGTTTCCTGAGATTAAGAATTCCTCATATCAGTGAGGTCATATGATACATGTCTTTCTCTGATTGACTTATTTCGCTCAGCATAACACCCTCCAGTTCCAGCCACGTCATTGCAAATGGCAAGATCTCATTCCTTTTGATGGCTGCATAATATTCCATTGTATATATATACCACTTCTTCTTTATCCATTCATCTGTCGATGGACATCTTGGCTCTTTCCACACTTTGGCTATTGTGGACATTGCTGCTATAAACATCGGGGTGCACATACCCCTTCGGATCCCTACATTTGTATTTTTGGGGTAAATACCCAGTAGTGCAATTGCTGTGTTGTATGGTAGCTCTATTTTCAACATTTTGAGGAACCTCCATACTGTTTTCCAGAGTGGTTGCACCAGCTTGCATTCCCACCAACAGTGTAGGAGGGTTCCCCTTTTTCCGCATCCCCACCAACATCTGTCATTTCCTGACTTGTTAATTTTAGCCATTCCGACTGGTGTGAGGTGGTACCTCATTGAGGTTTTGATTTGGATTTCCCTGATGCCGAGCAATGCTGAGCACTTTTTCATATGTCTGTTGGCCATTTGGATGTCTTCTTTGGAAAAATGTCTGTTCATGTCTTCTGCCCATTTCTTGATTGGATTCTTTGTTCTTTGGGTGTTGAGTTTGATAAGTTCTTTATAGATTTTGGATACTAGCCCTTTATGTGATATGTCATTTGCAAATATCTTCTCCCTTTCTGTCATTGTCTTTTGGTTTTGTTGACTGTTTCTTTTGCTGTGCAAAAGCTTTTTATCTTGATGAAGTCCCAATAGTTCATTTTTGCCCTTGCTTCCCTTGCCTTTGGAGATGTTTCTAGGAAGAAGTTGCTGTGGCTGAGGTCGAAGACGTTGCTGCCTGTGTTCTCCTTTAGGATTTTGATGGACTCCTGTCTCACATTGAGGTCTTTCAACCATTTGGAGTCTATTTTTGTGTGTGGTGTAAGGAAATGGTACAGTTTCATTCTTTTGCATGTGGCTGTCCAATTTTCCCAACACCATTTGTTGAAGAGACTGTCTTTTTTCCATTGGACATTCTTTCCTGCTTTGTCGAAGATTAGTTGACCATAGAGTTGAGGGTCCATTTCTGGGCTCTCTATTCTGTTGCATTGATCTATGTGTCTGTCTTTGTGTCAGTACCATACTGTCTTGATGATTACAGCTTTGTAATAGAGCTTGAAGTCTGGAATTGTGATGCCGCCAGCTTTGCTTTTCTTTTTCAACATTCCTCTGGCTATTTGGGGTCTTTTCTGGTTCCATACAAATTTTAGGATTATTTGTTCCATTTCTTTGAAAAAAGTGGATGGTATTTTGATGGGGATTGCATTGAATGTGTAGATTGCTCTAGGTAGCATTGACATCTTCACAATATTTGTTCTTCCAATCCATGAGCATGGAATGTTTTTCCATTTCTTTGTGTCTTCCTCAATTTCTTTCATGAGTATTTTATAGTTTTCTGAGCACAGATCCTTTGCCTCTTTGGTTAGATTTATTCCTAGGTATCTTATGATTTTGGGTGCAATTGCAAATGGGATCGACTCCTTAATTTCTCTTTCTTCTGTCTTGTTGTTGGTGTATAGGAATGCCACTGACTTCTGTGCATTGATTTTATATCCTGCCCCTTGACTGAATTCCTGTATGAGTTCTAGCAGTTTTGGGGTGGAGTCTTTTGGGTTTTCCACATAAAGTATCATATCATCTGCAAAGAGTGAGAGTTTGACTTCTTCTTTGCCGATTTGGATGCCTTTGATTTCTTTTTGTTGTCTGATTGCTGTGGCTAGGACTTCTAATACTATGTTGAATAGCAGTGGTGATAGTGGACATTGCTGCCGCATTCCTGACCTTAGGGGGAAATCTCTCAGTTTTTCCCCATTGAGAATGATATTCGCTGTAGGTTTTTCATAGATGGCTTTTATGGTATTGAGGTATGTACCCTCTATCCCTACACTCTGAAGAGTTTTGATCAAGAAACGATGCTGTACTTTGTCAAATGCCTTTTCTGCATCTATTGAGAGGATCATATGATTCTTGTTCTTTCTTTTGTTAATGTATTGTATCACGTTGATTGATTTGCAGATGTTGAACCAACCTTGCAGCCCAGGGATAAATCCCACTTGGTCATGGTGAATAATCCTTTTAATGTACTGTTGGATCCTATTGGCTAGTATTTTGGTGAGAATTTTTGCATCCATGTTCATCAAGGATATTGGTCTGTAATTCTCCTTTTTGATGGAGTCTTTGTCTGGTTTGGGGATCAAGGTAATGGTGGCCTCATAAAACAAGTTTGGAAGTTTTCCTTCCATTTCTATTTTTTGGAACAGTTTCAGAAGAATAGGTATTAATTCTTCTTTAAATGTTTGGTAGAATTCCCCTGGGAAGAGATCTGGCCCTGGGCTTCTGTTTGTTGGGAGATTTTTGATGACTGCTTCAATTTCCCTAGTGGTTATAGGTCTGTTCAGGTTTTCTATTTCTTCCTGGTTCAGTTTTGGTAGTTGATACATCTCTAGGAATGCATCCATTTCTTCCAGGTTATCTAATTTGCTGGCATAGAGTTGCTCATAATATGTTCTTATAATTGTTTGTATTTCTTTGGTGTTGGTTGTGATCTCTCCTCTTTCATTCATGATTTTGTTGATTTGGGTCATTTCTCTTTTCTTTTTGATAAGTCTGGCCAGGGGTTTATCAATCTTGTTAATTCTTTCCAAGAACCAGCTCCTAGTTTTGTTGATCTGTTCTACTGTTCTTTTGGTTTCTATTTCATTGATTTCTGCTCTGATCTTTATTATTTCTCTTCTCCTGCTGGGTTTAGGCTTTATTTGCTGTTCTTTCTCTAGCTCCTTTAGGTGTAGGGTTAGGTTGTGTATTTGAGACCTTTCTTGTTTCTTGAGAAAGGCTTTTTTGCTATATACTTTCCTCTTAGGACTGCCTTTGCTGCATCCCAAAGATTTTGAACAGTTGTGTTTTCATTTTCATTGGTTTCCATGAATTTTTTTAATTCTTCTTTAATTTCCTGCTTGACCCATTCATTCTTTAGTAGGATGCTCTTTAGCCTCCATGTATTTGAGTTCTTTCCGACTTTCCTCTTGTGGTTGAGTACTAGTTTCAAAGCATTGTAGTCTGAAAATGGGTAGGGAATGATCCCAATCTTTTGGTGCTGGTTGAGACCTGATTTGTGACCTAGGATGTGATCTATTCTGGAGAATGTTCCATGGGCACTAGAGAAGACGTTGCTTTGGGATGGAATGTTCTGAATATGTCTGTGAAGTCCATTTGGTTCAGTGTGTCATTTGTTGATCTTTTGCTTAGATGATCTGTCCATTTCTGTGAGGAGGATGTTAAAGTCCCCCACTATTATTGTATTGTTGTTGATGTATTTCTTTGCTTTTGTTATTAATTGCCTTATATAATTGGCTGCTCCCATGTTAGGGGCATAGATATTTACAATTGTTAGATCTTCTTGTTGGATAGACCCTTTAAATAGGATATAGTGTCCTTCCTCATCTCTTATTACAGTCTTTGGTTTAAAATCTAATTTTTCTGATATAAGGATTGCCACCCCAGCTTTCTTTTGGTGTCCATTAGCATGGTAAATGGTTTTCCACCCCCTCACTTTCAATCTGGGGGTGTCTTTGGGTCTAAAATGAGTCTCTTGCAGACAGCATATCGATGGGTCTTGTTTTTTAATCCAATCTGATAGCCTGTGTCTTTTGATTGGGGCATTTAGCCCATTTACATTCAGGGTAACTATTGAAAGATATGAATTTAGTGCCATTGTATTGCCTGTAAGGTGACTGTTACTGTATATTGTCTGTGTTCCTTTCTGGTCTATGTTGCTTTTAGGCTCTCTCTTTGCTTAGAGTACCCCTTTCAATATTTCTTGTAGGGCTGGTTTCATGTTTGCAAATTCCTTTAGTTTTTGTTTGTCCTGGAAGCTTTTTATAAGATTTGATTATTTATTTGAGAGAGAGAGAGTGAGCAAGTGAACATGAGTAGAGGGAGGGGCCGAGGGAGAGGGAGAAGCAGACTCCCCACTGAGTGCAGAGCCTGAGGATGGACACAGGGCTTCATCCCAGGACGCTGACCATGACCTGAGCCAAGGGCAGACACTTAACTGACTGAGCCACCCAGGCACCCCTACAGCTGTTTGTTTAAATATACATTTTACAGGCTGTGATATAATATGTTTGCAAAAAGCATTATTATTTTATAATAAGAAAAATGCTAAAACTATTTGCATAAGAGTTTTTTTTAAAGCTTGCCCAAATAATGGAAGAGTGGCCAGTAGCATACACATTCCTGGGAAAATATACGATTTAACGGGAAGCACCCCAAAGTGCCACATCTTCCTCCCCTTCTCAGGCAGGCAGGAGGTATCTTTGCCATAATCAATTCACAGAAAATACCAGCCTTGAGGACCAAAAACACCAGACTTTGGGGACGACAGGAGAGTTGTGCTCTAAATGAGGTTTTCAAGCAGAAGAAAAAGGTACCCAAGGGGCCCAGCCGGGCAAGTTAAGTGAACACATAAGCCCCTGTGAAAACAACACTCTGCTCCCAGCCGCTGAACAGTCACCACACGGACCACAAAGGCCCAGGTAATTGAAATTAGAACTGCTCCTTATCCATATCACTCCATTTTTAATATATGAAATCCAGCTCTAAATCCCATTTATGGAAATCGGTTACAACTAAATGACAAATCTCACAGTGGCCCATGGAGCTTCCCTGCTCTCTGGTCTCTGTCCAGAAGCAATGAAATTATTTTTATTTCAAACTCATTAAATTTTCTGTCACTGGCAGTAACATTTATTCCCCATCAGGAGTCCTGGGGGTTATCAGTGTTTCTGCTTCGTCTCTTCCCATTTCAATTTTTTATCGAAATAAAGGCTTTTTATCTCCAAAAATATGCATATCATATTCATAACTAATCCCTTTTTAAAAATAGCTCTTCTGACTCACCTCATTAACAGTGTAAAATTCACTCACCGAATGCATATCATTAGCCAGTGAACTGCTATTCTTTTTTAAAATATATATATATATATTCAAAGGGTTTAATTTACAGGTGGTTTTTTACTTTCCCAAAGGTGCCGCTTTGCTTGGTAACATGCCTGAGAAGTTGCTAGAAAGGAGAATTCTCAGACAGCAATGCCATCAATTTTAAAAGGTGAGAGGCATGCAACAGGGATGGTTTCAGAACTGTTTCCATTCATTTGATGGTCTTTTGCTGCATTCCGTGGTGTGTGGCTATGGAGAGAGGCGTATGCCTGCACAGGGCACCTGCCCTAGAAATGGAAGGAGTCAGTTCCCCTCTTCCCGTGTGCAACCCCAAGAGCAGATTCTGTCAGATGGACAAGGGGAGCTAAGCTGAGCTCTGAAGGGGCCTGATGTCCTCCTCCATAGCTCTTGCCTCGAGTGTCATTAATTCTGAGACATCTCTAGAGGGGCGCATTGGAGCTGGAAGTCCCCGTTCCCGCTCCAAGCTGGGACATGAGTCCAAGCACGTGATCTGGTTCTTTGACTCTGTTTCCCCACCTGTAAAATGAGGGGATTGGACCCAGATGCAAGCTGGGGTTTTTCTACTTGCAAATCGTGGGAAGTCCAAAGCTATGCCTAAGATTTCTGCAAATTTCCAGAGTGGTGGGAACTGGGCAGGTCACGTTCTTAGAGTCACCTCTGCCTTGGAACGTCTGCACCAGGTCAACCCGGATGGGAGTTTCTAAAAGCACCCCAGCAGTTCTGCCAATTGGCCAAGACTGAGAACCACTGCAGGAAAGCATCACTGGGGCCCCTCCCAGCTCTGGCAGCACGAACTGGACTTATTCTTGATTTTGAAGTTAAAAGACCTGGGGTAAAAATTGTCACTGTGACCTAGATTAAAGACAATCCTCTTGAGAGAAGATGAGAGAACAAAAAAAGACCTTCCACCCAGCATCAAATACAGAAACAAAGGCAGCTTGTATCCATGTCACATAGCAGAGGCTCTGGGAATTGGTCTTCCCCAGGGGACTGCAGGACACGACGGAGAAAGTAAATGCCTGGGTGGCTGCCATGACCAACCCCTAACTTAGACCCTGCGGCTCTTCCTTTGCCTGGAGTGGCTCCAGTCTGCAGCACGTGATCAGAGCGTCTCCCAGGCTCGGCTCTTCTGCCTACTGCTTGTGTGCCCTTGGTCCCACACAAGTCCTGCCCTCCAGAGACACACCCCCCAATGTGAAAACCTTGAAAAGCAACCCTGGGATCTGACTTGTCACAAGGTCTGGAAAAGAGGAGCAGTGCGTGGGGATCCTGAGTTCATCTGAAGACACCGTCCTCTTCTCTTTCCTTGCAAAACTCTGCAGAGTTTGGAAGGAAATTGACCCCAATAGCACCCCATGAGGAAAATATCCCACAAGTAAACAGCATTCTTAAAACAGGATAATTTGAGGAAGGTTTATTTACAAAGGTACTACTTGCAGAGATGTGGCTAAGGCCCCAAAAGGAATAGTGTCAAAGCAGCTGAGCTATTACAACCCCTAACCTGAAGGTCAAGGAGAGGAAGCTGTAACTGGAATATATTTTAGATATTTTAGATATTTATATTTTATATATTCTAATATATTGCATTCATTATTATGTATCATATATCACATAATTATTATACAATAGATGATATATAGGGGAGCCTGGGTGGCTCAGTCGTTAAGCGTCTGCCTTCGGCTCAGGTCATGATCCCAGGGTCCTGGGATCGAGCCCCGCATCGGGCTCCCTGCTCGGCGGGAAGCCTGCTTCTCCCTCTCCCACTCCCCCTGCTTGTGTTCCCTCTCTCGCTATGTCTCTGTCTGTCAAATAAATAAATACAATCTTTAAAAAATATATATATATGATATATATTGTAACGATTATATATAATTATAATATATAATATTTATATAATTTATCATAACATATAATTCTATAATTACATTATAATATATAATACAATGTTATATATTATATATATTCTTATATCTTCCATTATAACAGGGATAGGGATACATATACACATAGGTACAGATACGGTCTTGCTCAAATCACACTCCCCTATTGAGCGGTAACGTTAAAACCGTGATGTTGTCTGGTATTACCCCCATCACCAACACGTAAGGCAACAAATATCATAATTTAGTCACTTCAGGTTCAATAATGTGTGAACCAACCCCATCTGGAGACTCAAACCTCAAATATAAATATTTTGTACATAAGAACCAATAGCACAAATGCTATGTTAATTCTTACTGACTGATCAGTTTACTGGCTTCCCATTTATTAGTCAAACATCAATATAAGATAGCACAAAAACATATGGACTTACTTGAAAACTGTAAGCCATGTGATTTATCAGCATTCACATCCTTTGATCAAGGAGAGTCAAGGACACCTTGATATCATTTTACACGTGAAGCCACAGTCACTAGCTGCCCATATGTTGTTAGAGTACGTTTGAGAGTTGGGCTGGATTAGCTGCATATAAAGCTATCTGTGTATCCCCTTACTCCTAAAGATGAGTTTTCATGATAATACTGTTGAATCTATGACTTTAACTGACACAAATTGAAATATCTCACTCTTCCATGCCATTCTCGATTTACATTTAAATTACCTAGAAAAGTGCTAAAAATCCCATTTCCAGACCTAACCCTCTGCTGGCCTTCAGATCTGAATATTTAACTCCCTTCTAGAACTTTCTACCTGGCCATCTCAGGTATATCCAACTCACAATGTCTGAAACCAAATTCCCGGACTCCATCCCTTTCCCTTCTGCTTACTCCCAGTCTGCTCCTGTGTTCCGTGTGTCAGAAAGGACAACAGCATGGCGACCAAACTACCCCCACACCCACACACCTGAATGGTAGCTACATCGCTCAATTCCACAGATTCGGCATGTCTCAAGTCCTGCCCTCCTCTCCTCTCCCACTCCCCCAACTCAGGGTCCCATAAACTCACCTGGAAATTTTCTGTAACAATAACCATAGCTACCATTGTATTCAGCTCTTCATAAGTATTTTACCTGTTCTCTCTCATTTAGCAATTGCAACAATCTTATGAGGAAAGTATGTTATTTCCCCACTTTACAGATGAGAAAACTGAGACATTGGTAAGTTGAGGTCCCATCACTGGCAAATGGCAGAGGCCGAGAATTTGAACCTGGTTGGCCTGACTCTAGAGTCTACACACTCCACCACAGAACTGTCTCCCACCTTTAAACCCAGAGAAAAGGATCAGAAGTCCTCACACCAAACCCCTCAGGAGGGGTCTGAGATTGGAGAAGGGGAGGGATGGTGAAGTCCAGATTTCCAGTTTGCACTCTCAATACTATTGTATAAGTTTTTGCAATAAAAACGTATTTGTTTGTGACTTGTGCAATTTTAAAATACTAAAATTTTGGAACATGTATTTTATTCCATTGCACTAAAAAAAAAGTTGATTATCCTCCTCTGTGCACACCTTCAGTCTGTCATTGTGCTATCCTGAGGTGTGGCCATGAATACACACGCACTCGTCTCCTCAAGAGCAGGAGCACATCTTGCCCACCTAGACACACCCAGGTACCCCTCTGAGACTAGGCATCGAGGCATAGTCCCTAAACACACGTGCAGTGTAGGTGAGGACCTGTCAAAAAGTGGTGGCTTTGTACAGACAATGGCTCATCAAGCCAAAATTATCTTCCAGGTGCATTCATGGCCTTCACAGAACGGTCACATGATTAAGCCTGTTTTCCACACATCGCTGATAATCATACCCCTTCTTTTATGTTCAAAAGTAACCCCATGTGAACCCCATATGCCCACCTGTCCTGGGCACAGATTCTGGTCACCTGGTCCATAACCCACGTGTTGCTCCTTGGGACCCTGTCCAGGCCTGGACTCCAGTCACAGCAGTGCACCCTGGTCTTTGAACAAGCCAAAATTCCAAGTCACCAATCAATTTGAAAGTGTCAGCCTCTGCAGGAGCCCCAGAGCTCCAGGCCGGTGGAGAGGCAGCTATTGGAAACTGGCATCAGCAGAAAGGTTTCCATTAGAAATTCCTGCAGAGGCCAGGTTGAGCTTTTGCCCCCAGGCAAAAGCATTTCACTGTCTCGCGGGTCTCTCTCCCCAGATGGTGGGCGTGGAGCTTCAGCTAGAAGAGATTTCTCATTAGCCTTCTCCTCCAGTACCTGTGGGTTTTGGTCATTCTAGGTCAAACGCAGGGCCAGGGCTTCCTTAACACATTTGCAAAGGGGGTGTGATGACAGGTGGCTGGGCTTCCAGCTGCCTCATACCTTCCTAACTTCGGAAACTCCTCAAGAATTTTTTCACATCGATTCAATCATAAACATTTATTAAGTCATTACCAGGAGCCCGGCATGATGCTGTCAAACTTACTCTATTTATTTACTCATCTCCAACCTCATTCCATAAATGATTTGAAATGGATTTACAACACAATATAATACCAAATCTAGTTTTGGGAAAATTTTTAAAATAAAGTAAAACAAAAACAAAAGCCAGAACCAGAGAAAATATAAACGAGAACAGAAGGCCCAGGCCAGAGTAGGCAAGCCGTCAAAATACAGCTGTGCTGCAAGCATGAGCCCTGCAGCGTACCTAATTCTAAGTGCAGATTTGGCTATGAGCTCTAGCAAAGAAAACAAGGAAGTGTGGTGCATTCTCATCTGCAGGATACATTCTCATCTAGCATGCAAATACACCCTGTTCAGCACAATTGGTTTGTATATCCAGAAACATATGTCTGTGTGCATCTGTGTATACACATACAGACACAGAGCCTGCCTGAATTTAAAAGCACAAGGTTATCACAAAAATAGAAGTAGTGTGTCCTGCAAAGACCCCTCCCTTCAGGACAATGATTTCCAACGCTGACTATGCATTCAACTCTCCTGGGAGTTTTGAATAAATGCCAAGATCTAGACTCCACCCCCAGAGACTGATTCAAGCAGGCTGGCATGGGGCCTGGCATGGGTAATTTTTACACATTTCCCAGGGGATCCCAAAATGTAGGCTGGTCAAGAGAACCACTGATTTAGGATGATCCCTAAAGAATCCCAAATTAGAATTTTTAAAGAAACTTAAGGGAAATTTAAGGCGAATTCCATCACCTTCCCTAGTTTCCAAAAACCTAGTGACCTCTCTAGCCTGAAACATCTAAAACAATCTAGAAGCACCTGCTGTCCAGTGGGCTTGGCAGTTTCCTCATTGAACACCCTTCCCCCACCCTTTGCCCTGCCTAAACTCTGGCTTGTTCCACGGATCTCAGTCCTTCACCTCTTGTGCAAAATCTTTTCTGAACCTCTGGGCTGGGTCAGGGGTCCATGCTCTGTGTACCCATGGAACCCCTTCCCCTTCCATTTTCCTCTCCACACCAGGCTGCAATGGATTTACCATGTCTCCCACGTGACTCTGAGTTCCCCAAGACAAGGACTCTGCCTGCCTTGCTCACCACCATTGCCCAGCGCCCTCCTGGGAGCAGCACACACTGCAGAAGTTCACTCAGTAAGTGTTGGATCCGTTAATTTGAACTCCTAAACTCCCCTTCTGCATACGAGAAACTGATCACAATATTGCTTATGAAATACAACACCTACTAGAAATCTCAAAACAGACACAGCTCTGCCAAGGAGAGTGTAGAGAAAAAGAATGTTAAAGTCAGTGCTTTCTTGAGAGAGGGAAGCAAACCATAAGAGACCCTTAATGATAGAGAACAAGCTGAGGGTTGATGGGGGGGGGGAGGCGGGTGGGGGGTGGGCTAGATGGGGGATGGGGGTCTTAAGGAGGGCACTTGTTACGATGAGCACTGGGTGTTATATGTAAGTGATGAATCACTAAATTCTACTCCTGAAACCAACATTACACTATATGTTAACTAACTAGAATTTAAATAAAAATTTGGAAGAAAAAATAAAATGACACACAGTTATAAAGAGTAAAAAAAAAAAAAAAAAGTCAGTGCTTTTTTGAAAGCAATTACTAGATATTTCACCCAGACAGACAAACCTAAGTATCTTTAAAAAGTAGGACTATTGCAGGGCACCTAGGTGGCTCAGGTGGTTAAGCATCTGCCTTCCGCTCAGGTCATGATCCCAGGATCCTGGGATCAGCAGGAAGCCTGCTTCTCCCTCTCCCTCTGTCCCTTCCCCCCCAGCACCCGCTTGTGCTCTCTCTCTCAAATAAATAAATAAAATCTTAAAAAAATAAAAATAAAAAGTAGGACCACTGAAAGAATGAAAAGACAAACCAGAGACTGCGGGAAGATACGTGCAAAGCACACACCTGATAAAGGACTGGCATCAAAAATATACAAAGAACTCTTGGGGCGCCTGGGTGGCTCAGTCGTTAAGCGTCTGCCTTCGGCTCAGGTCATGATCCCAGCGTCCTGGGATCGAGCCCCACATCGGGCTCTCTGCTCCGCGGGAAGCCTGCTTCTCCTTCTCCCACTCCCCCTGCTTGTGTTCCCTCTCTCACTGTGTCTCTCTCTGTCAAATAAATAAATAAAATCTTTAAAAAAAAAAAAAAAAATATATACAAAGAACTCTTAAAATTCAAAACTAAGAAAATGAAAATAAACAGTTAAAAAATGGGCAAAAGATCTGGACATCTCTCCAAAAAAGACATACAGATGGCAAATAAAGATATGAAAAGATGCTCCATATCCTGTGTCATCAGGGAGTTTCAAATTAAAACCAAAATAAGATGCAGCTACATGCTAATTAGAGTGACTAAAATCCAACACACTGGCCACACCAGATGCTGGCAAGAATGCAGGGTAACAGGAACTCTCATTCATTGTGGCTGGGAATGCAAAATGATACAGATGGTTTGGAAAACAGGTTGGCAGTTTTCACAAAGCTATACATACTCTTACCATATAATCCAGCTGTCTTGCTCATTGGTATTTATCCAAATGAGTTGAAACTTAGGTGCCCACAAAAACCTGCACTCAAATGTTTATAGCAGCCTAATTCATAATTGCCATGCAACAAAGATGTCCTTCAATAGGTAAATGGACAAACTGTGATATACCCATACAATGGAATATTATTTAGTGATAAAAAGAAATAAGCTGCCAAGCCACAAAAACACATGAAGGAACCTTAAAATGTGTATTGCTAAGTCAAAGAAACCAGTTTGAAAAGGCTACATACTATATGATTCCAATTATATGACATTCTGGAAAAGACAAAACTGCAGACAGTAAAAAGATCAGTGGTTGCCAGGGGTTTGAGAGAAGGAAGGAACAATGAATAGGGGAGCGCAAGGGATTTTTAAGGCAGTGAGACTGTACCGTATGATACTGGAATATCCATTTTGATAGGTGTCATTTTACATTTGTCAAAACCCCTAGAACTACAAAACAGAGCGAGCCCTAACATCAACTACATACTTTAGTTAATAATATAGCAATTATGGTAATATATTGATATATGTACCAGGCTAACACAAGATGTGACTAGTAAGGAAGACTGGGGCAGAGTTGGGGAAGGTGATATGGAAACTCCATACTTTCAGCTCCATTTTCCTATAAATCTAAAACTTCTCTAAAAAGTTAATTAATGTTTTAAAAGAAGTGAGATATAGCAGTTCTGCTTTTGAAGGCCTTCACCCATGGAGCTAGACTCTTCCCAGCACACCACACACAGACCCGGGACTGGATCATGTTGTGGGAGTAACACACTGGAAGACTGAGTAGAAGGGGCTCCTACTAGTGTGTCCTTCTCTTACTTCAATAACTTAGCCCTACTGTTGGGGGTCTCTCTGAGCAGTGGGACTGAACTCCATGGGTTAGCTAGATGGAGAATAGGATGGAGAATGCTCATTGATGGGGGGCAGGGTTCCTAGAAGCACAAGGGAGACTGAGGTCGGATACTTGGAAGACCTATAGTCACAGCAGCAACAAATTCAGGCCCTTTATTCCTCAATATTTTTTGGTTTTTCTAATCCACAAAAGCCTTCTTTTTTTACTTACAATATGACTATTCCTTTTCCTGTTACCCAGAGAAAGAACTTCCTGGGTCCCTCAAAATAGCCGCATAATGTTCAGGAATGTGGGCTCTGGAGACAAACTGGAGTCTGAAATTTGAATCCAGGAACTCTGCCATTTCCTAGCCATGTGACCATGTAGAATTTAGTTAAGTACCTCATCTATAGGATGGAATCATGATGGTACCTCCATCAGAGCGGGGGAATGAGATAATGCATGTAAAGAACTGAGCATAGCAACAGCTCAGAAGCAATAGCATAGTAAGTGATAGCTATTATATTTATTATCTCAAACCCTATACTTATTCCACAATGCTATGAGGTCTCTCTGCAGCTGACAGATGGTAATCATTAATGCTGGAAAACGAAGATATTATGCTCTCTGCTGCTGTCACTTCTATCCCATAGCAAACGAACCTGATACCATGTTAACCCTTCAGTCATCACTTCTAAAGCACTCCAAACTACTTCTCAAATTCTACACTTTCAAACCTCCACCTGGCAGATCTACACCATTTCTTCCACTTATACCTAGCAGTAGCCTCCTCAATCTATCTGAATAAAATCAATGAATTTATATAATGTAGAAAGTGCATCATTTAAAAAAAATTACAGTAACCCCATCAAATGTTATGAGAAGGGGTTTACTCTGGGCAAAATTACAGAGCAAGATAAGTTTGTTCTCAACTGTTTCCCCTTCACAGGCCACCCCACCCCTATCCAAACTCAAAACCCTGATGAGGTGGGAGTTGATAAATGTTTAAGATGCTGGGCTTCCTGGTGATATCTTCTCAACAATAGGGCATTTCCAGAACCAAAAGAGCCCTTGGATTTTAAAGAATGAATCTAGACTCTCTAGCTATTACTTGGGAGAAATCTGGGACAGGAAAACCTTTCTGGTACCCGTTACATCCTACCAACATGATTGTCTATCTAAAGTCAATCCAGAAAATTTCACTAAAATGCCTTAAAAGCCAGGCCAACATGGCTATGTTCACAGAAACTTCATTCCGGAAACATAACATTGAAATTCTTCCCAGGGTGTCATCTAATTAGTTCTCAGCTTTTGACCAAGATTTCTCCTAAGCACTCTGGCCACGTGGCTGGTGAGCTGATTCTGGAAGGTCTGTGGATAGTTGATTAAGCCTACAGGTGTTCCAGATATATCTGGGGACCACAAAAGCAATTAGAATAGCAGGGGAAGTGTGCTTAACTTCATTATTGCTGGTGCTCAGCCAAAAAAAGAGTCTCCACATGAAATATTAATGAGAAGTAGTTCCAGATTGGGGAAATGCAAATAACGTTTCAGCTGTTGATTTTTTGTCACCAACCCAGCAAAGCTGAGCTAGATGGCAAATTCTTCTCTGCCAGGCACTTTGAAGTGGCTCAGTTGCCAGGCTAACCAATTGGAACTTGGAGCCATGTTTTATTGTCCCCCCACTCTACCCATTAATAATAGCAGGAGGACAATAATTCAAAATAATTACAGAAGTGAAAGGTAGTAATTAGCAGTACAAATTAGCTATTAAATGATTCAGAAATTTCAAAGTGAGAAGATGACCTTTTCACTTCTTATCTGGCAGTGACAAATGGGGTTCTGATTTGAGAAGAAAAATAAAGCACTCTAATACATTATGGAGTTTCTTCACCTTTCAATGGGAACTGGACCAAGTTAATTAAAAACATGGTAGAAAGCATGAGTTTCAGGATGTTCCTTGGTGGCTTTCTCACCTGCCTACCTGGAAGGATCACCTTCCCCTCTAGCCCATCCTTGGCACCTTTCCTCATAGCTATGAGAAGGAAAAGTGGAAATTTCTACTGCATAATATTTTATTTAATCAACTGATGATCTAATAAACCTGTGTTATGACAACATGTCCCACTCTAATTAAAAATTATTGGCTGAATATCGACATGCTGGGTGTTCATTAATTCCCCTAACAAATCATTTTACTTCACAATAAACATGGCGTTGTAGTTCTACTCTTGGATATCTTCCTTCTAAAACATTGTCAGGTTATTTTATCATTTCACCTGCTGAGCAAAATTACATAAATTCCACTATGACGAGTTAACCAGACTACTCATCTCTATTTATATGTTAACCTGAAGTCATACTAAAAACACCTTCAATTGCTCCTTCTCTTGGAAAAGGCACCCTGGGCTCTAGAACTGCATGTTCTTTCTATGTGATAAAGTCTTGTTTGTCACCTTGCTCTTGATGCAATTGCAATCTGGGATATTTCTTTATAAGTCAGGGTATGAAAAGCTTTTTCTGCACTTTATTTTGAAGCCCAAGATCTTGATGTGAGAAAACACAATGCTACAGGATTGGCATGGACAGAAAGGTGATTATTTCTTTAACTCAAAGCAGCAGGTGAACATAGTGATTCACATTATACACATTTGGCTTCTACCTGAGAGTAGAACTCAGAGGTACCAAACTTCAGAGGCAAAAAGGATCTTGGATGTAACTGAAGTCAAACCCCTTGCTTATAAAGGAGGACACAAAGGCTCATAGTAGACGTGGGTTTGCCCATCATCATGTTACAGAACCTGGACTGGATCACCCAACAGAAGAACCAAGTGGCACCCAGAGATCTTGGAGGGTAGGAGGTTTATTTAATGCTGGCGGGCTCAGAGGAGAGTGGTCTCCAAAGGTCTGAGGCCTGAGCACAAACAAAGGGGGCAATTTATACACTTCTACTTCCACATACTTGGCACTTTTGGCATGTGCACGAAGCGGTGCAGGGAGAAGGACCCGGAAGAGCCCCAAGCAAGGACTGGGACTCTCTCACTGGCTTGGTCAGCCATCTTAGGACACAGATTTTCCTTATCATTTTCCCCTTTGATGCCCCTTTAAACACCTAGTTTAGAGGGCATCATCTTCATCTTCTAAGGGGTGATAGTAAGGAGTAACTGGAGTCTGATTTTAGCAATTTGAGTAGTGATAAACCTAGTAAGGACACTAAGAATACAAGGACCAAATGCCACTATGAGGAGAAGCAATAGGAGGGGGCCGACGAGGGGAATGAACAAAAGGAACCATTGTGAAAGGGTATCCCACCAAGTTGTCCGCTGGAGTGTTTCCCATCGGCGATGTACTCGTTCCTGTAATTGCATCAGAGTTTCCTGGACTACCCCCGACTCATTAGCATAGAAACAACATTCCTCCTGTAGGAAAAGGCAGAGCCCCCCCTGTGCGGCCATGAGCAAGTCGAGCCCACATCTGTTTTGGAGGACCACAGAGGCCAGTGAATCGAGTTGGCACTGCAGGGCCAAGACCAACTGATTGAGGGCAGAAAAATGTGCCATGAGTTGTTGAGTTAACCCCTGGTACTGAACCTGAGACATCCAGACACCAGTGGCACTGAGGGCAACACCTGATGCGGCCAGCAAGCTAACAATAAGAGGGATGGCCGTGGGGGAGCTTCGAGGGCGGCTAGGAAGTCTCCATGTGAGTGGGGCATCGCTCCTGGGGAGGACTGAAGGATCAGGTAAGAGACTGACAAGCGTGCATGATTGATCGCACGGGGTGATGCAGATGTATACACCTTGATCACAAGCTAGAAAAGTGTTGTTAGGTGCACAGACCCGCCCGTGATGGGAGAGGAAGAGTTGCCATACAGCAGTACCGGAGCCAGAAAGGGATAATCTGAGGTACCTGGTGCGGAGGTGGGAGGTGACATGGTAGATCGGTTGAGGACGACACCTAGGTATTGGACGGGACCGGGCTTCACACAGATCCAGCAGTCAGACGCTAGGGGTGGATTCGAGTGGTTAAGTGCTTGGTGGGAGGCATTAATCATACCTAACAGTTGAGCTATAGATGCTTGCTGCGTGTGGATGGGGGACCCAGGGAGCACCAGGGCAAGTTATTTTCTGTCTGACTCTGGGGTAGATTGTAAGGCTTGGAGTGAACATGGACTTAATCATAAATTTGGCCATGGGGTCGGTCCCCATAGGGTGATATTGGCCCAACAGGAGAATGATTCTTGTAGCCCATGATGTGGCATTGGGTTCTAAGACTGAGAAGTTGAGCGGTATACAGTGATTGTTAGGGCAAGAGGATGGGGCGGCCTTGCATGACAAGGAAATCTGGATGTCACTGCGCTGTTTGAGGCGCCACCTGGTGGACCATTGTTCCATTCCCGGCCAAGTCGCCACCCATGACTCACATCCCCAGGCTTGCGAGCAGAACTGAGGGCAGGTGTTTGGCTGTTGAGGCATAAGGCCCACACAGATGTATATATATATCTACCAGCCAGTAACCAGAGTGAGGGCCATGGTAGGAACACCATCTATGAGGTCCCCAGGAGGTATCAAGAAGCTGGCATCCATCAAAATGGAGATTAACCTTTGGTGTGTGCCCATCCTAGATGGAAGAAGTCAGTGGGGGCGCTGGTGTGGGATTGAGGGGGATAAGCTGGAAAGTCCATTTGCCAGTAACAGTGATATGAGAGTTTGCCCCCTTTGCCGGGCCGGGGAAGCTAGAGGCAGTGAGGAGGATCAGCACACCAGGTAGCAGAAGTCCAGGACTGACTGCGGCCAGGAAAACCATGGTGAAATGCGCCCAGGAGTAGACAGCAGAGGGCCAATAAAAGTGGGATCTATGACCTTAGGTAGAGAGAGCCATTATGGCTAACCCGTCAGTGGATGAAACCCGTGGACAACTGAGTGCAGTAATACACCCTAGGGACACCCAATAAGCAATGACAATACTAAGTCTCTGGGGCAAAGTCCAGTCAGGAGGGGCAACAGTGTAGAGTCCAACTCCCAAGATGAGGGAAATCCCGCCAATGAGAGCCAGGGACCAAGGTGAGCTGGTGTCCATTAGTTGGTGGGGTCTCTCCAAAGGTGAAGCTGGAGTGGGTTCGTGAAGTCTGGCTGGACTCTCCACTGGCACGGCTCCTCATCTGAATGATGAGCTTTCTTCACTCTGGAGTGGTGGACCCACAAAGTGACACCTGAGACCTTGAGGGCAGTAGGGGTGGTCAGAACAACAGTGTGGGGCCCTGTCCACTGCGGTTTGAGGGGGTCTTTCTTCCAATCTTTGACCCAAACTGAGTCCCCTGTCTGGAAGGAGTGCACCTGAGACCCTAAGGAGATTGGGGCCCTCTCGATGGTGTACTTTTGTAATTTATTTAGGGTGGTCCCCAGGGCCTGAAGCTGCTCCTTTATCCCTTTATCTCCAACCTGATGCAAGTTTCCTGGAAGGCTCCCCAGGCACGGGGGAGGCCGTCCATATATTAATTCGAATGGGGAGAAACCTGATGTCCCGGGCGCGCAGTGAGCATTCAGGAGAGCTAGGGGTAGCAGATCCGGCCATGGGAGATTAGGCCCCTGACAAAACTTTGCTAAGGTTCCCTTGAGGGTGTGATTCATTCGCTCTACTTTCCCTGAACTTTGGGGCCGGTAAGTGGTGTGGAGTCTCCAGGTGATGTTGAGAGATTTGGTCAAGACCTGTACAATGACTGCCACAAATGCGGGTCTATTGTCACTATGGATTGTCAATGGCAGGCTGAACCGGGGCACAATCTCCCACAAGAGGACTTTAGCTACTTCCCGACTTTGCTCTGTCCTAGTCAGGAAGGCTTCGACCCACCCAGACTATGTGCATACTATTACTAGGAGATATCTGAACCCCCTGCTCGGCTGCACATCTGTGAAGTCTACCTCTAGATCTTCGAAGGGGGTTGCTCCCATCCTCTGGACACCTGGCGGGGCCATGGTGCAGACCGAGCATTATTTTTAGCACATGTTAGGCATCATTCACTCGGTGCTCGGCATAGTGCTGGCAGCTGACTGATGTAGTAGTGCTTCTTGAGAAGGGCTCTAATGCAGTTTTCCCCAGATGAGTGAGTCGGTGGTGTTCCTTGACTAGATGCCCTCCAGTTGCTGTCGGAACAAAGATGCACCCGTCTGGCATCATCCACCGTCCCTTTTCAGTCAGGGTGGCTCCCTCAGCCATGGCCCATTCCTTTTCCTTTTTAGTGTAACTGGGTGGAGGGACTTCTTCCGGGGGTGTTAGGGCCATGGTGAGGGAAGGGGCTCTGTCCATGTCCTCACTGGCTGTGGTCTTGGCTGCCTCATCTGCCAGATGATTTCCCCTCGCTATGGGGTCGTCTCTTTTCTGGTATCCCTTACAGTGCAGGATTGCTACTTCCTTTGGAAGCCAGACGGCTTCGAGGAGTCTCAGTATCTCCTCCTTGTTCTTGATAGCTTTTCCTGCTGTGGTTAAAAGGCCCTTTCCCATGTATATGTACAGTAGCAAAGGCGTACCAAGAGTCAGTATAGATGTTGACTTGCTTGCCTTCACCGAGGGTGAGGGCTCAGACTAAGGCATATAATTCAGCCCATTGAGCTGACCATCCAGCTGGTAATGCCTTAGCTTCTAAGACTTCAGTGGTTGTGGTTACTGCATAACCCGCTTTCCGGGCACCCTCTCGTAGGTAACTGTTGCCATCGCTGAACAGTGAGAGCTCTGGATTCTTTATGGCTTGATCCCACAGATCTGGACGGCTCACGTAGACTTCATCAGTCACCTCGGAGCCGTCATGGTCTTGTTTCCCCTCTTCCGTGGGGAGAAAGGTTGCTGGATTTAATGTCCTTACTGTTTCGAGGGTGACCCATGGGTTTTCGCAGAGGAGCCCTTGGTATTATGCTAGCCGAGAGTTGGAAAGGAAGCGGTGTCCCTGTGCGTTCATGAGGGACATAACTGCATGAGGGACCTTGATGTTAAGTTCTTGCCCCAGGGTAAGTTTGTCTGCCTCCTTGATGAGAAGAAAGCATCCTTCAAATCTAGGCAGGTGAACCATCTGGCCGACCCTGGGATTTGGCCGAGGAGGGTGTATGGATTCAGGACCACTGGGTGCAGAGAGATGGTCACCTTGTTGATGGTCCGCAGGTCTTGAACTGGTCGGTATCCCCCTCCTGGCTTCTTGACTGGTAGGAGTGGGGTATTCCAGGCCGACTGGCACTTGACTAGTTACCTGCTTCTTTGAGTTTGGTCAGATGTTCTTAGATGCCAATCTTAGCTTCTTGTGGAAGGCGGTATTGCCTTTGCCTCTGAGGTTGGGCTCCTGGGATCAGTTCAACAATGATAGGGGCCCGATTCCGGGCTAGTCCACGTGGGTTGTTTTCGGCCCATACTGAAGGGAAGGCGAGTCTGAACTCCGGCGGGCTGCTCAGTTGGGCCTGGGCACAGAATAGCCTCCATTCTTTTTCCCTTGGCATGGTAATTGCTAGTATTAGGGACCCTGTCTCCTCTTGCCTTGGGTTCAGTCGGAGGCTAGTTTGTCCGGTGGGCTCAAAGGTTATCTGAGCCCTAAGCTTGGAGAGTATGTCTCAGCCCAGGAGAGGGATGGGGCAATCAGGCAGATAAAGGAATTTATGTCGGACCTTGTGGCCCCCGAGTTCACAATGGCAAGCCTGGCAAAAAGGCTGTTGTATCGCCCATGTCCCAGTGGCCCCAAGGATGGTTGCAGTCCTTTCGCTGAAAGGGGCCACTGGGGAGGGGACAACAGAGTGCTTGGCCCCAGTATCAACCATAAAAGTCACTGGTTGGCCCCCCACCTTCATTCTGACCGTGGGCTCATGAGGGCCAAGGAGGAAAGAGCCCGGTCCCCCTCAGTCTGAGTCCATTCCCGCAAGGCCTATGAGGTCTTCCTCTTGAGGTTCTTCCTTGTAGCAGCTGGGCTTTCGAGCCTTTCCCCGGTTGGGACATTCATTTTTCCAATGCCCTTTCTCTTTACAGTAGGCACATTGATCTCTTGCCAAGGGGGGTCTGGGCTTCCCCCCTTTTGGTGGTTGGGGTCTCCCTGTCTTTGTGTTGTCCTTTTCTTTTAGGGTGGCAGCGAGGAGGCTTTCTTTTTCATCTTTTTGTCAGCTTCCCATTCGGCTGCGACCTCCCTGTTCATGTAGACCTTATTGGCAATCTCTATTGGGTGATGTTCATCCCGGCAAAACCCTCTAGTTTCTGAAGTTTTTTTCTGATGTCTGGGGCGGCCTGAGCCATGAAGGAGGTGTTTGCCATCTGTTGGCTTTCCTGTGCCTCAGGGTCAAATGGAGTGTATATCCTGTAGGCTTTACATAGTCTTTCGTAGTAGTCCCCGGGGGACTCCCCTGGTTGTTGAGTGACATACCTTAGTCATGTTCATGGGTTTCTTAGCTCCTGCCCGGATTCCCCAGAGGAGGGCCTCTTGGTACCGGCAGATGTGGGCCTATCCCTCAGTTGTGGTGAAGTCCCATGCTGGGCACTCTTCGGGTGCGGCTGTATTAGCCCAGGTAGCAGGGTTGATGACTCCCGCTGGTGTGTGCTCTTCCAGGTACTGCCGTGCACCTTTCATTATTCTCCTTTCCTCTGTGTTAAACAGGGTGCGGAGTAACTTGGCAGTCTTCCCAGGTTGGATGATGAGTCTGGAAGAGGGATTCTATGAGGTCTACCATAGCCTGTGGTTTCTCAGAGTAGGATGGGGTGTTATGTTTCCAGTTGAGGAGGTCAGTGGTGGAGAAGGGCTGATAATACATCATGGAACGGCCAGGTTGGACTGTCCCATCTTCATTGTGCCTCTCGGGTTCCCGCGTCTCTCGTACCAGCATTTGGAGGGTGCTTGCACCTGGCCTGAGGCACAGCCTGGCTGCTGGTCCTGGAGAAAGTGGATCTTTTGGGCCTGGGGGCACCAATGAAACCAATGGCAGTGGAGTGTCTGGAGCTAAAGGGCCAGGTGTAGGCGGTCTTGGGGGTACGTACGGCGGGGGCAGGTTCAGTTCGTCCTCGGGATCTCCGGCTAAGATTTGTGGAGACTGAAGCTTTTGCTGATTTTCTTTAGATTGCTTGGATGAGGCGATTAAGACTCTGGCCTGTCCCTGCCTATTGCAAGTGAATCGCACCCGGGGGAAAGGGTCTGAGCAATTCCTAGCCAGGAGTCAATGTACGGAAACTGGTCAGGGTGTCCTGGTTCTCCTGTTATGACTCACCATACTCGACGAATCATTGGGACATCCAGTGTCCCTTCTGAAGGCCACCCAACATCAAAGGTGGGCCATTCCAATTCATATAGGGTTCTCAACTTCCGGGGTTCATCCTGACTCCATAGTCTCCCAAAAACCCCTTCTTGAAATTTTTGATCATGGTCTCTAGAACCATAGGTTTACTCTGCCCTGACCCCATGGTGATGTCCCTGTGTTCAGTGGCACAGAGATAGACAAAGGGGGGGTGCCTCCTGAGATGAGGAGATCAATCAGATGCCCGTCTGGCCGTGTCCCAAAGGAGCTTAGCTGAGGCTTAGCCGTAGTGGTCTCAGTGTTGTGACTTACAATTGGAAATTATTCCAATGCTGCCATAGACTGTATGCTGTTCACCACGGAATGGCAGACAGTCCCACTCAGACTCCATAGGCTCCTGGGGACTTTAAGGGTGCCCGCCCGTGGAGCCATAGGATCAGTTCGCCTGGTGGTTGTCAGGTCAGACTGCACATTCACTCACACATTCACACTCCAGAAGTTATTACATTCCCTCCCTGGGAATCCTTACCTGTGAGACCTCTAAGAGGTCTCTGGGAGGTGATCAGGCTCCCCTTCCACCCCAATGCGGGTGGGTCCTGGGGGCCCCAGCCCTTACTGGAATCCGGAGTCAGGACCAGGTCCTCACCTGCCAAGTCTCCTTGAGTCTGGCGGGAACAGCGGAGCAGGGCCGGCCCGAGGCGACCGGGATGGGAGACGGCCGAAAATTAGGCAGGGTGCACCTTCTCCGTTACGATCCCTCGTTCCACCACCGCCCCGCCATTGCCCCAAACCGGTGGCAACAATGGGCCAGTGCAGTTGGGTTTCCCAGTCGGGGAACCAAATGTTATGGAACCTGGACTGGATCGCCTGAAGGAAGAACCAAGGGGCACCCGGAGATCTTGGAGGATAGGAGGTTTATTTAACGCTGGCGGGCTCAGAAGAGAGTGGTCTCCAAAGGTCTGAGCCCCAAGCACAAACAAAGGGGGCAATTTATACACTTCTACTTCTGCATACTTGGCACTTTTGGTGCATGCGTGAAGCGGGGCAGGGAGAAGGACCCGGATTGGTGCGCGAGGGAAGCAGAGCAAGGAGAAGAACACGGAAGAGTCCCGAGCAAGGACTGGGACTCTCTCGCTGTCTTGGTCGACCATCTTAGGACACAGATTTTCTTTATCAATCACACAGCTAACTGGGGGCAGAGCCAGCCTGATTCCCAGGTCACCACCGCCTCTGAGGCCAGGGCTCTTTGTGCGCACATGCTACTTTTCAAAGGTCTCCCCAACCCCAGGCTGGAGATACATTGCAAGACTCATTTGCAGATTCCTATTTGTGAATTCACCTACTTGCTAAAATTTATTTGTAACCCCCAAATCATTGCAGCACTCTTGTGATTATTCCAGGCATGGACAAAGCAGCCAAAAATTTAAGTAACCTGACATGCATGTTCCTAGCTGAGGTCATACCAGGCTCCCCTCTGCCCCATTGTTGCAGTTCTCACTGTGGCCTATTTAATACTACTTTTTTACATTTTTGTGCTTTTTGTTGGTGATTTCATTATTGAAAATGTGCTAGTGCTGAAGCACCATCAAGCATTCCTAAGGGCAAGAAGGTGGTGATGTGCCTTACAGAGAAAATACACGTGGCAGATAAAAGCTGCCTTCAGGCATGGGGTAAAGTGATTGAGTGTTACTTAATCAACAGTATATATTACATAGTTTTCTTTAAAAATAAACGCACATAAAACAAAGTTATGTATTAATTGGTTGACAAAATTCTCATGACCAGAGGCTCACAGGAACCTAACCCTATATTTCCTTTAGGAACAATGGTTCAGTATTTGCTAATTCAGAGCAACTTTATAAGCCATAACGACCATAAAAAATGAGAAGCACCTGTATACCTGAATAGGCCATCAATATGGACAGGCAAACCACAGAACAGACGTATTAAAACAAGGCAGGACAGGTAGGAAGATCACATCCAGGTGCATCTGTGAAATGAGGCAGAGTCCTTATGGGAACTCTCCCTGTCAGTGGGTCTTGGTTTATAAGTGCTTTTTGGGCAGAACTGGGTCCTTTAAGTGGGTGTTGTGTAAGTCTATCATATGCCTGCTCCTGAGCAGAAGAGAGGTCAGCATCAGAAAATGTATCATCAGATCAACGATGACTTCTGAAAGCAAACAGAGGAGCAAGCCTAGAAATTTCAAGAGAGCAGAATCTCAGCTGATGTGTGCATTAGTCTCTCTGCCTCAGACTCTTTTTCCCATGACTGCTGCTATGTTTGGATTCACTCAGGGCTTTCTTCTGGCTGAGTCTCCTGTGACCCCAGCTGTGGCACTAGTCTTTGATTCTTGCAGGAAACGCAGACTTCAGACTTCCCTCTCCCTGGGAAGTCACAGTAAAATAGTTGTTAAAAACCACATTGATGATCAGTATTTAAGTTCATGTTTCCAAAAACTGTTAGTACACACACATAAATAATATTTGGAAGAACGTACACCAACTATCAGCAGTGGTTTTATATGGAGGATAGAAGTACAAGGGGTTTTCACTTTCCACATGATTTATGTCTGCAATGTTTAGGTTTTTATGAAAAGCCTTTATTACCTTTTGCTATGAACTGAATTATGTCCCCCTCAAAAAAATATTCATATGTTGAAGCCCTAACCCCTAGTGTGACTATATTTGGAGATAGGGCCTATGAGGAGGGAACAAAGGTTAACTGAGTTGGTAAGGGTGGGGCCCTGATCCAATAGGGCTGGTGTCCTTATAAAAAGAGGAAGAGACACCAGAGCTCACTCTCTCTGCCATGTGAGCACACAACAAGAAAGCAGCCATCCACAAGCCAGGAAGAATGCTCTCACCAGGAACCAAATTAGCTGCTTGATCTTGGACTTCCCAGCCTCCAAAATTGTGAGAAAGATAAATATCTTTTGTTTAAGCCACCCAGTCTATGGTATTTTGTTATGACAGCCTGAGCTAATACATTTTTGTAAGTGGGAAAAAAATACATTCACTGAATAAATACACACACACACACCCCATTTTCAGGGCTCAGACAGACATACTCAACACCAACCAATCTGCAGTTCTTGTTTTATATTTTGCAAAAATGTGATCCCAATAAATATTTGAAAAATATCATTAAAACTTGAAACATAACATCAATACAGAAGTTAACAGCCTCTTGACTTGATCATTTTTGTTTCTGCCTGACAATGCTCAAAATCCACGTCTGAAAAAAAAAAAAGGTTTGCATACCCATATTCACAGCAGCATTATTCATAATAGCCAAGAAGTTGAAGCAACCCAAATGTCTCTCAACAGATAAATGGACAAACTAAATGTGGTGTGTATATCCAACGGAATATTATTCAGCCTTAAGAGGGAAGAGAATTCTGACACTGGCTACAACATGGAATGGAGGAACCTTGGCGACAGGGTGGGATGGAGATGGTAACTGCCAAGGCCTCCTGGGGGGATAATCATGCCCTGATTCTTGGCCTGGGTGCTGGTTCCACAGGTGTGTTCACTCTGACAATTCTTCAATCTGCGCACTTAAAGACAGGTGCGTGTATTATACTTCATTAAAAAGTTTTCTCAGAAATTCCCAATGTGAACACAGTACTTCAAACTGGAGCCCCAATGGATCAGCTGACCAGGAGCCAGGAGGGACTGAGAGATGAAGCAGAATTTAGGATTTGGGAAGATTCGACCATTTCCAGATTTTTCCAATACTAGGCAGAGATGCTTCCGTGCTGTAGAGCGAACACCACGTGCTCAACCAGATGTTTTCAGGCCCCGCGGCATGTTGGAATCACCTGGGGAGCGTGCACCATCCCCGGGGCCTGGGTCCCGCCCGTAAACATTCTGCTGTAATTGGCCCCGGCCCCAGCGGGGTGTTGAAAGGCTTCTTGGGTGTTCTAATGAGCATCCAAAGCTGAGAGCCGCACCTCCAGGGACTAGGTTAAGAACCTGCCTCGGTACCTCTCCTGACTCCCCACAATTACAAAATGAGGCTCGAGGAGACTGTCATTTTTCCAAGACCACAGAGACTAAGTGGCCAACGTGGGTTACAAGCTCAGTCGGCTGTCTCCAAGGGCTGCCACCTCCATAATATTCCCTGGAGTTATCCAAATGCACGAGTTTTTCTTATAACTGATTTGCAAACGTGCCATATGTTTTTCATCTGGCTCCCCGTTCTTCCCACTGCTGGCTTCAAATCATCTCCCTGCTTCACCTCTGCCTCCTGCACAGAGGGGGGCCTTCCGCTCAGTCCTGCTGCCCACACACTCCCACCCCTGCGGTCACTTCCACCACAGCTGAAAATGGCCCAGTCATTTCTTCCTTGGTTTGTTTTGTTTTTCTCCTATTCAAAGGGTAACCTCCAGGAGGGCAGGAATGCATCTATTTTACTCCCTAATGAATCCCAACACTTAGCACAGCGCCTGAGCCTGATGTGTAAGGACTCAGTAACTCCCTGTTGAATAACAAGTAAATGACCCACTCAGTTAACATAAAATAGTTGTCCTTACAAATGTTTTCACTCTTCTCAGGAGCCCTGAGTGTCACTCAAAGCCTGTGGACATGGGGCATCCCCCCTGCTCTAGTGGGCCCTGTCCATCAACCCAGAGACTTCACCATAGGTACCAGATGGACCACAGTCCCCAGTCCTGGACACTTCTGCTCCCGAAATGACGGCCTCAGTGTGAAATCTGACGTCCAGGGGTTTACCTTGTTCCCCAGCCAGAGCACAGGGCTGACTGACTTCTCCAGACTGCAAAGTAAAATTAGCACTCTTGGCTTTTCTAAACAACTGGGCTCAGCTTTCAACCTCCCATTGACTTCAGCCCATAATTGAAGCAAGAGGCTCATTCTGTGAGATCTAGAAAATAAGAACTTCCTGGAAAAGGTTCACAAATACAAGCCAAAAGTTTTGCTGTTTTGGTTTTTCTACATTTCTGTTTCTACTATTTATGTTTTATATTTATAAACGTAAGTAATATTTTATATTTATAAATTTAAACATACTTCTGTATAAATAAATTATAAATAAAATTATAAATAAAACATTTTTATTTATGCTTTCTACTTTTCTAACTGCTTCTACTGTTTTAATACCTGCCATTCTTTCTTATCTCCCTTATGTTCATTTCTACAAAACCCCATTTCTGCCATTTTACTGAGGAGCATCTGTTGTCTGATCCAGGGCACAGCTGAAATACAGTCAAGCTAAACTCTGAATTTACGGAGGGCTTAACCCCAGAGCCTACAATTACTAGCTCACAAAAATAATGCCCTTCCTATTTCTGAGCTTGGAGAAGCAGACTGGGCAAACGGAAATTTTCAAATGAAAGAAATTTGATATGGGATGGTTTGATTTCGAATGATAGACTTTAGGGCTTAGACAAGTTTTCAGGCTTTCAATTTCTTGTGAAATATTTTGATTTTCAAATCATGTTAACCACTATCTGGAGCACTGACTCACGCTGCTGGGATTATAACTAAGAATTACAACTGAGAAGCAGAAACGTGACACAGATATTGTTTTGTCTCGCTCACATGGCGACGGCAGGTGTTCCGAACCCAACTCATCTCAATTTCCGAAACCATGCAGCACAGCTCTCCATGCAGCTACCACCAACCGATCAGAAACCACATTTTAAGATTCAATCCATTTGTCTTAAGGAACGAACTCTGACAATCCCAGGAGACGTATCCTGAACTCTTCTGAAATGCCCGCACTCATTGTTTTTGCTACCACTCAGATATATAATGTATTCGCTGGTAAAAAGGAGGGAATACCTGCCCAGAGTTGTTGCCAAGAATAAATGGAATCACGTGTTAAATACCTAATGATGCGGTTGGCCAGGACATCTTGCCTTCTAAACTGTGTTCCTGCAAGCAACCCTTTCAACCCAACTAATTCAACCTCTAGTGTTTCAGTAGAATTGGGAGCTGCTCCATATCAGGGAAGCTTAAGGTAATACTCAAATGGCTAAATGGTGGGTGTGCTAGCTGCATGTACCAAGCAGGTGCCAGTATTGATGCCTATGAATAGGCCTTTAGAGAATACTCCAGATCCTCCCCCCAAGAGTACTCTGGTCTTGGCCAAAGAATCAGGGTAGTTCCTGTGGCCCCAGAAGCCCATTGAAATGATTGCAGACCTCCACAAGAACACTCTGGAGGATGCCAGGTCATCTGCGAGAATACAGAGGAGACAAGAAAGAAACAAAAGGCAGAGATGAAAACCTAGAGGTGGAGACAGAATCTCATCACAAGGAGCAAAGCACGCCATCCAGTCCCACTTTGTCCCAGACGATCACGTTTGGTCTACTCCTCGCAGCGGTCAGGTTCTCCTGGAGCCGTAGAGCAGACAGGTGTTGCTGATGCCCGCCCCATAGCTCTTTGGCCCACCTGAGCTCACCTGCAGCTGCGGGGGACAGTTTCCAGCATGAGGACAGCTCACTGCTGCAAGCACCTCTTAAAATCTGCGCCCATGGGAGGTGGCTCCATTGCAAGCAGGTACAACCCAGAAAAGTGAGGGATTTAACATCAAACCATCACCCCTCCCATGGACAGCCCTCAACCAAAGGGAGGGAGGATCCGAAGACAAATGCCACAGCCTCCATGTCCTCTACCGACATGGTCTTCAGAGGTGCTGCAGAAGGTCCCCAAGGGATGGAGCCTCTGGTGCCCACAGAGTGACCGGTTCATTAACATGGCCTATAGGTTCATCTCCGTTCCCTGTCCCTTCGTTGCCCACTTCCTCACTTATGCTTTCTGATATTAACTCCCCAGTAAGCCACCTGCACTCAAATGCTTGTCTCAGGATCTGCTTCAGGAGGGACCCAAATTAAGGCAGGTTGTTATTTACACTGTACAGGTAAGTAAGTGAAGGCAAGAAGAAGTGAGTCTTTCTCATGGTGAGTTTTTTTCTTTGCATTTCCACAAAGACATAAGGAGCACCAGGCTGCTTGGGGAGCATCTCTCATGCAACTCAGAGCTCTAGAGGAAACCACAGGGCAACACAACTGGATGGGGAGCCCCCGGTCCTTTGATCCAGGTGCGGACAGGCCACAGGTGCTACGGAGATGCGAGGGTGGGCGCGCCCCAACACCCATGGAGTGTTTATTCTCAGGGACTTCATCTATGCCCACTGTTTACATGTCCAGCTGGATAACAAACACTTCTGACTGCCAGACTATGAAGAGTCCCCCTTCTGAGCGGACAGCCGTGGCCACGTCATCAACAGTCTCACCACGATGCTCTCCCCTTCGCTCTGAGTAGCCGGATCTGAGTGCCAACACTCGAGACCTCCTCACACAGGAATTCTTCATCCTCCGAAGCCCATCCATTTACTTAACTGGGTCAGAAAACCATGTTCTGAAGTTCTTAGGGATCCTAGCTTAGTCCAAAGTAGAAATTTCCTCCCCAGCTCAGGAGAGAAACTAGCATCCCTGGGCTGCATCTATGCCATGAATATGTTTATTTTTTGCTGGCAAGAGGATTATAAAAGGAGATTTCCCATGAATGTAGGAATTTCCAGTTTCTCTTGAAAAACCAAAAGATCTGACTACCCTGGGCCCACACTCCCACCTGGCAAGACTTAGCCAGAACCAGACAGTGGCCGCCTCCCCTAAACAGGTCATGTGCTTCTGGTTTGCCTCAGTCCCTACCCCTCCCTACTGCCTCGCACAGACCACTTCTCTGATTGTGGTTCCTTGCCTGGTTCCAGGAGATGTTTCAGTTTGAAATCCGCACATTAAGTTTTGGTGCATATCACATATAAGTACGCACATCATTTCATTCATGCCATTGAGAAATGGATAAAATTATACTTTTAAAAAATGGTATCTACATCAAACATTTTCTTTACCCACTTGGATCTTTGAAAACTCCATTATCTTCAAGTCATTCTTAGTTCCATGATTTCTACCATTCTAAGGGGCCCCAACCTCACACACTGTTGTTGCTCTACACACTATTATGCGGCTCCCCCGTACTTTTCCATAAAGTTTGGGCTTCTCTGTCCGGCAGAGACCAGGGTCTTTCTTGTTCTAGATCGCGTGTAACTAAAGGACATGCAGCTCTGCAACACCTATGACCTGGGGAGATGGATAAGAGAACTATAGAAAGACATGGGATGGAATGGTATGCTGAAGAGACCAGCAGCGAATTAGGTGCCCATTCGGCACCAAAAGAGATGGCAAAGAAGCCGCATTGAAGAAGAAGGTAAGAAACCCCACAGGATTTATGACATCGTAACATTTAGGTAAATCAAAACACATAGAAAATAATATTAAATATTTCCAAGGATACATATAAATTTAAGGACATATATAAATCCGTGAGAGCCAGTGCCTATGTGGGGGGGGGAGGAGGGGAATGAAGCAGGGGGAGGAGCATGCAGGCCTTGCCCACAGGGACGGTGACATGTCCTACGACAGTGACAGTAAAGAATACAACTCAAAGCTGTACCTGAGGTCCAAGAGGGAGGAGGGGAAACTGGCAAGTCAGGGAGTTCCACCTCTTCAGCTCCCTTGGGGGGAAATAAAAAGAAGGTATTTGCTCTTTTATGCTCATTTTTTATCGGTAAGTGAAAAATCACGGCAAAAGGCCTACATATCAAGAAAAAAAGCAATAAAAACCTGAACCCCTGAAAGTGTCCAGATGTGTTACCTAACCTAAGGACATAGAGCTGAAGAAACAATCTGGTATGTGTCCCCCAAAGTGCAGACACAGGCAGCCCGAGAGCCCCTGCCCACCAGGCGCGGCTCCGAGCAGCCGTTCTTGGCCAGACGCGGCGCTACTAATAACCACTATTACATTTTATTTCCCCAAGCTATCCCTTTTTGAACTTAAATACCTACTTTAGCCATGCCCTAAATAATAACATGCATGAAATCATGATTTTGGTGTGCCAGTCTTATTTTCTTGTGAAACATGGAAACTAACACAAAACTATTAAAAATTTCACATGTCACTTATACGATCTCAAAATGTCTTGCCTAATATACTCGTTAGGGTAATGCTAACTATTGTGCTAAGGCAACACAGGGGATGTTTATTGCTTGTTCACGTGACAGTCCTGGGCAGGGGAAGTGGACGGCAGGACCACCTTCCTCCACGCAGCGCTGCTGCACCCCTCTGCAGCACCTGGCTTCTGAGGTCACCCTGGGGCTCATGTCCAGTCTAGCCAGCCTGCCAGGGAGAAGAACATGGGAGAGCATGCCGGGGTTGTCGTGTCCAGGCCTGAAGGGGACCCCCATCATACCCACTCAAATTCCTTGGCTAGAGCGGGATGCCGGGCTCCATCCCAGGATCCTGGGATCATGACCTGAGCCAAGGCAGACGCTTCACCGACTGACCCACCCAGGCGCCCCGAGAGCAGCTTTTTCATCTTGGTAACCGCTCACAGGTGCCTGACTGTAGCTGTCCCAGGAGTTAAGGGCCCCTTCAGGACACCTGCATTCTGGTCCATAGCAGAGGAGAGGTGTTCCGACCCGTCTTTTGCTGTTACAAGAGCCAATTTCATGGGAAACAGGAAGGAACCATTAATATCCAGACAGCTCCAAGTAAGATCAGATTCTGTCTCCGGGCGAACCCTAGTCTTTCTTAAGCCAAAGCAAAATTAAGAAACATCGTTACAACTGATCTCCAAAAATACACAGGGGATGGTACTAGTGATTCTCCTCTGGGCATCAGGGAAAAGAGGTCAGGAAAAACTTCCAGAAGGATAGAAAAACACCCCCATTTGGCAACAGAGAAGAGCAGAGACAAATGGATTTAGAATAGAAAAGGCAACTTCAAAAATCAACAAATTCCATTTTGCACAATTAAGACGCAGAGTAGAAATGGAGGGGAGAGGGAAAGGCAATTTTCTGGTAAATCCCTAAGTCTGGGGAGAGATGAAGTATTACACAATAACATTTCAAATGGTGTCCTGGGAAGAGGCTAGTAAAAATAATTTATGAAATGAAAATGGAGCAGAGAAACAAAAGGAAAATGAACATCCCAGAGCAGACTCTATCTGCAGTGCTTTGAGGAGTCAATAATTACTTACCGTTCAGCAATGACACGATGATAGATAGCTGATGATAAATGCCTTATAAGCATCTCAGTGTTTATGATAGGAATACATGTCAAATCATTTCCTAGCACAGACATGAGACAGGAATAAGTGTATCCCTTCAACAGATGGTTAGTGTGTGTCCTCTGCACCGGGGGCACTGGACATTGTATCAATTTTCTACTCCTGCTGTCACAAATTACCACCATTGCAGGGACTTAGAACAACACAGATTTATTATCTTAAGGTCCTGCATATTGGAAGTCCCACACAGGTCTCCCATGGCTAAGATCAAATTGTTGGTAGGGTGCATTCCTGTCTGGAGGCTCTGGGCAGAATCCATTGCCTTGCCTTCTCCAGCTTATAGAAGCTTCCCACATGCCCTGGCTCATGGCCCCACCCCACCATCTGCAAAGCCAACAACAGGAAACAGACCCCATCTCTCTGATTCTCTCTTCTGCCTCCCTCGTCTCCTTCCAAGGACCCATGTGATTACAGATCATCCACGATAATCCTCCAATTTTAAGGTCAGCTGATTAGCAAACTAATTCCACCTGCAACATGAATTCCCTTTGTTATGTGTTATGGATTGAATGTGCCCTGTAAAAGTCATATGTTGAAGTCCTAACCCCCAGTGTGATGGTATTTGGAGGTGGGGACTTTGGGGGCTGATTGGGTCATAAGAGTGGGGCCCTGGTAAATAGGATGAGTGCCCTTGTACAAAGAAGCCGGAGAACTCTCTTGCCCCTTCTACCATGTGAGGATGCACTGAGAAATCAGTAGTCTGCAACCCAGAAGCAGATCCTTAGCGGGACCTGACCACCCCAGCACCCTGATCTCGGGCTTCCGGCCTCCAGAACTGTGAGAAGTAAATATTTGTTACTCAGGCCACCCAACCTATGATCTTTTTGTTTTGCAGTTCAAACTCACTAAGATACCACATAACCTAATATAATCACATATACTAGGGATTAGGACATGGGCATCTTTGGGGGGAGCTGTTATTCTGCCGACCACAGGGATTATGTTGAATGAGCTATAAAACTTGTTCTTATGACTTTCAATCAAGTCAAGCAAATGTAACACACTCCACAATAATAATAGCCCACTAACAGTTACTGAGTACCAGACTCTGTTCTGAGCAGTATATATACTAAGGGGTTGGCAGACTACAGTCCACCACCTGTTTTTGTAAATAAAGTTTTTCTGGACACAGCCATGCCCACTCATTTATGTATTGTCTCTGGCTGCTTTCTCAATGCAACAGCAGCATTGACGATTGAGTAGTTGTGACAGAAACCATATGATCCACAAGCCTAAAATATTCACTATCTGGCCCTTTATAAATATATATATATATATATATTTGCCAAAGCTAGGTATTAGTTCATGACATAACCCTGTGACCTCAGTGTTTTTATTATGATCCCCATTTTACAGATCAAAAACCTGAAGCACAGAGAGGGAAATGAATTTATCTCGAACCACACAGCTCACAAGCGAGAGAGCCGGAATTTGAATGCCACTTAAGGACGCCTCTCCAAAACACCCGTAAGTTCAAGCCCCATGTATACGTGCTGGTGCAGAGGCTGTGAAGGAAGCAGGATACCCAGAGCGTGGAGACAATGAAGTGCTCCTTCATCAGGCTACATCGATGTACTAGGCACTCTTCTAGAAACTCTGGGAATACAAGAATCCTACATAGATGTTATTATCCCCATTTTAGAGATGTGGAAACTGAGGCTTATGGGCCCACAGCTGGTCATAGCAGAGGCAGAGCTCGGGCCCAGGTCTGCCTGCCTCTGGAGTGTCTGCTCCCCCTGTACCAGGCAAGGGAGACCACGCTTCTGGTGTGGGGGTGCGGGACATCAGGGAAGCCTGCCTGGCTGGTTGTGTTTGAGCTGGACTTTGAAGACTGGATGGGATTTTGAACTGCAGAGCTAGGGCTGGAGAAGGGGTTATTCCAGGGAAAAGGACAGCAGGCAAGAAATCTTGGCAGTGAAAAAAAATCACTCAGTGTGTTCGGTGAGTGGTGAGGCCAGTTTGGCTGGTTAGAGTTGAGAACTTAAATAAGGGAGCAGTCGGAGGACAGAGTGAATTGATGAGAGAGCCCAATTAGGTAGGATCTTGAATGCCAAGCTGCGGAGTGTGATTTTTTACCTTGAGAAAAGAAAAGATATTCGGGTGGCAGTTTATTTGTCAGTCTGAGGAAAGAAACCTAAGGTGACATAGGAGGGCACTCTGCTACAGAAGAATCCGAGGATGGCCAAAGGAAAAGAAAAAAGCAAGGAAAACAATGGCCAGACAGGGGGCTTTGAGTCAGAGCCTGGCTGAACCGGGTGATGCCGGGGATGGAAATAAGGAGATGGGAGAAAAAGCTGGTTGTGGACAGTAGATGACAGAAAGTTATTCTGGGTTTGTTTGTGTTGTGTGCAGGGTCCTAACATGATCTCCAGATGGGTATACCCAGGAGAAGGCTGGAAACACAGAAATAGAGCTCAAAGGACATCCCTGCATCAGAAAGAGGGATGTGGATCAGCCTGTGGAGTGATGCTTGAAACCATGGAACTGGATGCCATTTATGGCTCAACACTCATTCTCTATGATCTCTGCAAAGGCACGTGGCTGCCGTGGCTTCTCACCAGCATCCTCTTTGGTTTCAGGAGCGGAGACCACTGACTAACATGTTTATAACATGTTACAGAAAAGCCAAGCCATTTACCCAAAGTCCCCAGTAATCCATGCAGACTTGCGAGGGTACCATCAAGCGTTCCTCCTCCAGTGCTTCTTTCTCTAGATCCCAACCTCACCCTCGCCTAGGCCTTCCCCCAGAAGCGAAGTTTAGTCCTTGCAATTGGTCAATGCCTTCCAGCCAGAACCAAATATGCCCCACATAGTGTTGGCCAGCCTTTTACACCGGTCCTCTTACTTTGTATGTATTATAAAATGATTGCCCTGCTCAGGTAAGATGATTAGCTAATGATCCTATGGATGGATTGTGAATTTTTGTTTAAGTTACTGACTGTAGTGTCTGGGTGGCTCAGTCGGTTAAGTGGTCGACTCTTGATTTTAGTTCAGGTCATGATCTCAGGGTCCTGGATCAAGCCCCCATTGGGCCCCTCGCTCAGCCGGGAGTCTGCTTAAGATTCTCTCTCCCTCTGCCCCTCCCTCCATTCGTTCTCTCTCTCTCTCCCTCCCTCCCTTTAAAATAAATAAATCAATCATTTTTTTAAAAAAGGCCCAGGTCTTTCCATTAAAAAAAAAAAGTTATTAACAATGTGTTAGCAATTTTCACTTGTATCAGTGTGCATTTAAATATGTCATCTCAGCCTGGTCTTGTGTTGCAAGGATGGATATGGGGCCACTCCAATTTCACAAATGAAAATAAACTGAGGCCAAGAGTCTCTATGTGGCTCTCCAATGTCACCTAATGTTCTGTTCTTTCCCCTGTGCCAGAATTTCCAAATCAGCTCCAGAGGGCAGTGAGGTAGACTGAGCATCTGAGCACTGATGAGTAATCAGGCGCTAGGTGTGAGTGCTGATGATAACAGGTGCTTTTGACCACGCACTGGTCTTCCAATAAAATTGTTTTTTAAAGACCAAGACCATAAAATTCTAAAGGGAAGATTTCAGTCTGGCATTGATTGACTTGTGAGCCATTCCCTGTTGCCATGAATTTAACAAGAATAAAAGTTTTATACCAAATGCAAGATTTTGTATTTGTATTCCCTTGGGTTCTTTTTAAAAACGTCCTTCATTTATGCTAGTAATAAGAACATATGTTCTAAATAATTCCCATGTGGACAACTGATCAGAAACAGCTAACCAGCGTAATAGCATGACAGTGGCTTCAAAACACATTGACTTGGGAAAAAAGACTTCAAGGGGGGAAAGAATTTTCAAAGAAAATCCTGTTCTATTCAAGCAATCAGAAAGATTTATGAATCTAAGCCTTCTGCATTTAACAGATGACTTGCATGCCTTCAAAGTGAACTAGCTTTGTCTCTACCTCACTTTAGGCAAAATGAAGTAAAAGGAGATACAGAGTGAAACTCAAGTGAAATATTTCGATGACCAAAGTGTGGATGAACACAGATTTTACCCATTCACAGCCCCAGTGATCAGCTGAACCAGGACAACAAATGGATTGTTGAGGTCAGCTCTCTGACAGTCAGGTTGCCTAAAAATTAAGGGAGCCTCGTGGGAGCTAGAAAATTCCCTCTCACTGAAAGTGTTTGGGCTCATCACACTTGCTCTCAGGATAATTCAAAACTTAGATGCCCAGTAACTTAGGAAATGCTGGCATCACAGAACCTCTCTGACTTGAAGGAGAAAGAGGTCTCAAAATTATTTTGATCTATGACCACTTTGTTAGGGAATCTCTGGCCCTCTAGGAATCCCTATGATTTTAGAAAGAGATGAAGTCATTTATCCAATAACATATACTGAAAACCTAGTCTCTTCCAGGAACCTCTTTTCTTATTGCTTCAACAAAATATTTATGGGAAGTTTACTACATGCCAGGCATTGTACTTGGCCCTTGCTACAGCGTGTTGCTCATGGGTATAAGGCAGATATGTGAATGAAATAAGTTTTGATATTGGTAAGTATTATAAATAAATAAACTAGGGTGATATGATAGGGCAGCAGGTGACTGAGGGGCTCCTTTGGATTAAAAGCAGGCCTCCCTGAGGTAGTTATTGTGGGGCTAAGAAATGAAATGTGAGAAGTGAACATCTGGAAGGCAGAAGCCAGAAGAAGAAAGAGCAAGTTCAAGGCTTTAAGATGGGAACAAGAGGGGAGGGTTTGTAAGAAAGGCAGGGTGGCCAGAATGCAAGGAAAATAAGTTGAGGTCTGAGCAGGGATAGCGGCGGGGTCAGGAGGGGTGCAGGCTATGGTAAGGAGCTGAGACTATTGTAAGTTAGGTGGGCAGCCAGAAGAAGTTTCCAAGCAGAGGATCCCACCAACTCCTTCACTTGGGATTTCATGAAAAACTGTGCAGAGGTGCCTTGAACTTGAAAATAGGTAAGAGGAGCATATCTAGTCACAGTGAGGAGGTGAGGTCATCTCAAGCCTGAGCAGAGGGGAGTAGGGAGGTCTTGGGGAAGGGCTGGGAGAAGACAGGAGAGTCACTGCCTCCTCAGGTAGAAAGAGTGAGTCCACAGCCCTGTGTTCCATCAGCAATCACAAATGGCTCTGCACAGAGGCAGAAACAGAGCAAGGAAGGAAAAACTGACCCAGCTACTCAGCCCGGGGCCAAAGGTGGGGAGAGCTTTGAAAGGAGGAGCCACCTCTCCCTAGCCAGCCAGTTCAGATGCCATTTTGCCCCCTTCCAATGACAAGCTGATGGGGACAGGCTGTGACCCAAATGCTTTGAATCCTAACCCCTCAATTCTGAAGCTCCAGAGTCCCCTCAGCATGTTTGAGGTCCTGTTAATGGGGGTCACAATAGGGGGAGAAATCACTGCAGAGGGAAGTCCAAAGATGCCCCACATCACCGCTGTTCCTTGGCCACCAAAAACATTCCCCCCAAAATGATGGCTAAAGTAATTGTGCTAACAGGCCATTTGCCCTTTATTTGCTGTCATAAAGGAATGTGCATCTTCACAGCTGGACAAGAACAGTCCCGACAGCAATACTGTGATTAGTCATAGACGCAGTGGTGCTTACCCCATGGACACCTTGGAGACCTGCAACTGCAGAAGGAAGGAGGGCTGTGCATCCGGACAGGCTTGGGTTTGCACATGTTGCTGGACAGCCGTTTGACCTTGGGCGAGTTACTCCAGCTGGCTGAGCTTCGGTTTCCTCTTCTGTAAAATGGGGATAAGAACATCTGCTCTCGGAATTGCCATGTGGATTGGAGGAACCGTGGAGACAGCGCAGTGCCCAGGACAGCGTAGCTGCTCAAACTTGCTTCCCTTTCTACCAGGTGGGATCATTGTCAGTTCTTTCCCTCTTTCTGCAGACATTTTGAGCCAGGTGAAGATGAAGAGAGACACCCTGGCATTGCCACGCAAAACAAGGTTGAGGAATAATGAACTCTTCATGCCTAGCAGGGGGCCCAGCACAGAGGGAGCTCCTGCAAACGGTGGTGGTGTGTTTGTCATTGCTGCTGGTGCTGGCGCTGAAGGGCTACCATGGAAGCAAGACTTCAGAGCACGGCGAGCTCTTTTTTACCCTGAAAACATCTTACATTTGATCAGGAAGCCTACACCTAAGACCTAAGCACAGCTTTCTCCATGGGAACACGCCATTCCCAATTACGCTGCTGGCCCCTTGAAAGTTAGTGTTCACTTCCCATTTCCCTCACTTCCAAGAATTCTTGAGAAACCTTCCCACCCCATAGTAGGGAGCTGGAGGCAGGATTATGCAATTAGATCCTGACATCCCCAGCTAAGAAGGTACAGACACCAAAGGGGACACAGGAAGGCACAGAGACTTTCCCATCACAAAACCCTTCTGCATTTGTTCCTTTCATAGAACTCAATGCCAGATCCCACTGGCACCAGACGGAAGACTTGACTCACTTTGCGCTCTGAGGCAATGAGGTGAATTAACCTAGAGAAACATCTCCTGCCGGCACCTGTGCTTTCCCATGTGGGTCTTGTCCAGGTAAGAGCCATCAGGCCCTCTCAGTGGTGTCCGTATTACTTGTCAGTGTTGAATTAAATCACAGAGGAGCAGCTTCCACAGCATAAAAGCATCAAGTTAATAACAAACAATGGAGGGAAGAAATTGCTGGCAGATTACAGCCATGAGCCGTGTACTCATCCCACTACAAAATGAATGTTGGAAAGCATATAAATTTTAAAATCCAAGTGAAACTCCTGTCTTGCACAATGAAATACAAAGGAATTCCTCACAGATAGATCAAGTGAATGACAGGATCTTATTTCCTTGCAAAATAAGGGAAGCGCCCATTCTATCACATTCAGGTTATTTCCTTAAAAAAATACTCATTTACCTCACATTCTGTGAAGTCATTCTAGAATAGGCTGCAGTAGAGACATAGTAGAGATAAGGTTACAAATGCAATCTGGAGTCAGTGCTAGGATTTTACTTATCAGTCCCGGGGGTTTTTCAGGCACCCCAGACTATTCCTGGACCCGATATGCATACATGTCCCTGAGACCTATTTGTTGGAAAAGAGGATCAGATACGGAAATAGGTGAACTATAATCTGGGACTTCCACTGAATCTTTTGGAAAACTGAGTTCAGGCCCTACCAAGGGAATGATAATTCTACCCCACAGCAGCCCTCAGATTATTGTGGGTTTGAGAGTTCCCCTGTGGATGCCAGCTACAGGGATAACCCCTGTATCTTTGTCCCTCTAGCACCACCTCCTCCTCCTTCTGGTACTAAAGCCCCCCACCTTTCTGTGTGGAACCCACTGTGATACAGCCCCTCCCAACCCACCTCACCACAACGGTGTCACGAACTCAAGTTGGGGCAATCAGCCTTCCCTGGGACTTTGCTGCTGGTGCCGTAAGGGAAGATTGTGTCTTCTGGAATCCCGAAGTCAACAGGATGTGAGTCTCAGGCTGTGGCTGGCCATCTCACCCACCATGTGAAGGAGCTAGTCTAAGAGTTGGGAGAATGATTCCTAGTAACAGTATTTAAGCCTCTGGATCTAACCAGACCCGAAGCCAAATTTACTCCTAGACTTGCAAGTTATGAGAGCTAATGTATGTCTTGTATGCTTAAGCAGTTTGAGTTTGGTTTTCTTTAATTCCAAACAAAAATATAAAATTGACCATTCTACCATGGACTGGACCCTGAAAGAGCTGTTTCAGATGAAACACTGAGTAGTATTTCCAGGTGCAATTCAGGAAGCCCTTGAAGATGTGTCCTTTGCCAAGTTTGTGCTCAACGCCAAGCTGATGCTAAAGAGTTCCCAATGGGGAGCTACTTGGAGCTGTACCCTGGACCTGGTGTTGAAGAAGAAACCATTATGTAGCCTGCATCTGAGCCCTATAGAATAAGAAAGGAAAGGCCACTATGGGAGCAGCAACTGGGATCCCCAGCTGCTATAGGAAACTTATCGACTGGCTCTGTAGTTTCAGGAAAATAAAGAACCTGCCGATTCACTGACAGGTGCCTACAGCATCTAGGTGTGTCCTGCTAGTACGGCAGAGCCCAGTGGCAAAAGACTCTGGCAATAAATGGAAGCCCCCTGTTAGCATCAATTGGGAAGCAGAAAACCAGGCATACCCAGGATCTGGAGTTGAAAGTTGTTGTCCCTGACAGAGAAGATCAGGAAAGGTGAGGACTCCACTGTTAGAGCAAATGGGGTACTGAAGTCAGAGGCCTTGGTTCCAGTCCCAACTCTGACCTGTATAAGCTCCATGATCTTAGAAAAGCAGCTCTTCTCAGCCTCCGTTCTCTCGCCCACAAACTAGGGATGTTGATAATAATAATTATAATCAAGACATATACCTGAACTGGTTTTTATATCTACTATTAGAGTTCTGTGCTTTTTGAATTGGGGTGTCATTTATATGTGTATCTCCCAAACTCAGCTCTTTAAGAGCAGAGACTGTACTCATCTCTTTATCCCTCCTTCTGAATGCCCTACCTGAAACTCAAAATTATACACGTAACAAGTTAACAAAATTAGGCAATGCATAGAGAAGCAGTTTGTACCCTTCTGCACACAATACCATTATACAGAACTACCAGGAAGAAAACAACAATCAGAGACCTGGACATATGGGACAAGACAGGAACCAAGTTACTAGACCTGAATATACCAGCAGGGATCACACGGAGGAAGACAAGAGTCCTGGATCCTGGCCAGGGTGACTTAATGCTGTATTCCAAGATACAGGAATGAGAGCCTTCCTGAATAGGAGCCAGATTGATCCCATATTTTAGAGAGAACCTGACTTAAGTCCTCAATTGGAAATATATCATGAGTATAGAGGGTGGGGCAGTCACAGAAGTCTAATAAAATAACCATAAATGCTTAATGGCCACTGAAAGAATACAACTATTAGGAATACCTGAGAATAGATTATGGCCCAGATGTCTCTACTGTCCTGGCATAATCAACATAGAAGGAGGTAAGGGTCAGTTTCCACTGGAGAACATGGAATTATTTATACTTTTTATATATTCTTTACTCAGGAGAAAGAATTGCCATCTTCCTGCAAGAAGCTGGAAGGTGTTAAGGAGGGCACGTACTGCATGGAGCACTGGGTAGTATACGAAAACAATGAATCGTGGATCACCACATCAAAAACTAATGTATTGTATGGTGACTAACATAACATAATAAAATAAAATTTAAAAAAAAGAAGCTGGAAGGTGTTGAACTAAAAAGCTATAGATGGATACTTGAATGAACCAAAAACACAAGCAATAATGTGTTCTTCAGGCTCTCAGCCAGGAAAAGAGGATTATCACACATGGAAACCACTGGATAATCCTGCCTGAGACGTACGCTTTTTAGTTTTTGTAATATAAGTTCAAGATCATATGCTTCCAGGGTTCAAAAGTTACTATATTTCATGAAATGTCCAGATATTTTGTATCGTCCTCCATCCTGTTTCCAAAATCAATTGCAGCAGAATTCTATCTATGCAAAGTATGGAACCAAATAAATAGCTTTTAATATTAAAATAGGTTTTTTCATAATTTTTCATCTAGTTCTATCATACAGTACAAATTCATGATCCTTAAACTCTAATAGGATTGTATTGGATGCTCCAAACCGTATCAGATCTCAAACACAGGTGGCTGCTTGGTATTTTTCTTGGTATTTTTCTATTTCCCACTAGTATAATGATATACTCATAAAGCAATCTGAAGACAATGAATTATGGCTTTTTTTTTCTTTTTTAGTACAAAGAATCTGTTCCTTACTTCTTCTTTTATAGAATTTGATTGACTTTGTAAAGAACATCCTGAGATTATAACCAATTGATCATAAGCATTTTAGTAATTAATTGTCTTATTTGCTCAGATAAACATGCTATTGCTTTTGGCCAAAGGCAATGACAAGAGTTATAGAGCAAAGTTGGTAAATGAAATCCAAAAAAACTAGAAAAATAAAAATAAAATAATGTTGAGTTTCTGTGTATAAAGAGGCTGCATTCCGAAGTTGATGGCAGGAAATATTTGTGCAAGCAAGAAATGAAAGATGTCCAAGGGGAAAAAAAGATGATTAAACCAGAAATTTAAGGGAAATGATAGAATGAACCAGAAATTTCTAAGTGAAAAAGTCAATTGCAACTCTCAAAAAAAAACCAGAAACGTGTGTATTTCAGGTTTTGTGTTGTTGTTGTTGTTTTTCTCATTAAACTTTTGTTTGAATGGGTCCTAAATTCTGTGACAGATTTTTGGTCAAATTGTTTCCATTAAAAAGTACTGATTGTAAAAACTAATAACTTAAAACTGCCATACACACAAAAACCCAAATGGTCCACAAAACATTCTCTTTTTCTTCCAAAGCTTTTACGATGAAATCCGACGATGCTGCCATTGTTGATATGGTTCCTCGCAAGTCTATGTGTGTTGAGAGCTTCTCTCGAGGACTAACCTCCTCTGGAACCCACCACCACTTGGCATTTAAAGTGCAAGGCTGTCACTGATTGGTCTTTGAGGTGTAGTCACCAGAGCAAGTTGTCATCAAACAGACTGGTTTAGCTTCAGTCTGGTATTCAGTTGATCATAGCTTTCTGACTGAAACCAACAGATTTAAAACTAGATGTGGTGACCTCTGGTTAACACAAATATAAAACTGTAAATCTTTTCTGGCAGTATAGAAAGTTTATAGATTCTCCTTTTGGGTCCTTCTTGAGCCAAAGCTTCAGGAGAGACCATTGTGGGTTGTCCACTGTTGCTAAGGCTCCTAAGACTAAGTTTGTAAGATCTGATTTTTAGGGGCGCCTGGGTGGCTCAGTCGTTAAGCGTCTGCCTTCAGCTCAGGTCAGGAACCTAGGGTCCTGGGATCGAGCCCCGCATCAGGCTCCCTGCTCTGCGGGAAGCCTGCTTCTCCCTTTCCCACTCCCCCTGCTTGTGTTCCCTCTCTCACTGTGTCTCTCTCTGTCAAATAAATAAATAAAACCTTTAAAAAAAAAAAAAGGTCTGATTTTTAGCCCTTGATCAATACCACTTCATTCTGTTTTGCCTTTGAATTTGTCTCAAACTTTTGGTTCTCAAAACCTTTAAATTCTTAAAAAATATTGAGGACCCCAAAGACCTTTTGCTTATGTGAATTATATCCATTGATATTCATTGTATTACAAATTAAAGCTGAGCAATTTTATAAATATTGACTTGTTGATTTAAACTAGCAGTAATAAAGTCATTACATATTAATAGAAATAATTTACTTTCAAGAAAAAAATAACTATATTTTACAAGACAAGAAGTTTAAGAAGAGTGGCATTAGGGGGCACCTGGGTGGCTCAGTCGATTAAGTGTCCAACTCTTGATTTCGGCTCAGGTCATGATCGCAGGGTCATGAGATTGAGCCCCATGTCCGGCTCCAAGCTGGGTGTGGAGTCTGCTTGGGACTCTCTCTGTCCCTCTTCCTCAACCCCTCCCCCTGCTCTCTAAATAAATAAATAATTTATTTTATTTTTATTTTTTTTAAGATTTTATTTATTTATTTGACAGAGAGAGAGAACACAAGCAGGGGGAGTGGGAGAGGGAGAAGCAGGTTCCCCACTGATACGGGGCTCCATCCCAGGACCCTGGGACCATGACCTGAGCCGAAGGCAGATGCCCAACCAACTGAGTCACCCAGGCTCAGGGAAAATGACCATTTTTCTAGCTACATGCATGACCGGGAAGAATATGGCTGCTACTAGTTTGGTACCACTGTCCTAACTCCAGCTAAGGTCCCAGCAGTGTTACCCACCATCTCCTCTACACCAAGAGTGCTTTTCAGACAACTTTCACATTTCCACACTGGGCATTGGATGTTCTAAGCCAGTGGAATCAATGGTAGATATAGTTAGTGGTAACTGTATTCACAGGAAAGCTGATTTTGATCTTGAAATCTTTAGATAATTCCCCGTGGAGGTTTAGAGGAAGGAGAAGAAATGTGGGTGCTAATGTTTCCCTCGGGCAGCACCATGTTTGAGCTTTTGTTTCTTGGCTAATGTGAAACATTGGTTCTTCTAATGGCCCTTCTGCTTGCAAGTCCCTACAGGTATCTTTATTCATCGACTTTCAGTCCTGTTTTTGTCCTCATTTCAATTATTGTATCTGGAGATCCAGAAGTTTGTTTTCATTTCTAGCTTATTTACTCTCTAAGATATCCAGCCATATGTGGAAGATATTTTAAACTGGCAGTTTTCCATTCCAATTTATTTATGACTAAATCCTTTATTTGGGGTCTAAATCCATTTGCAAAGAGGGAGGACAAGGCTCCCTTTACTTGGGCTGCTGGGTCCAGCCAGAACCCTGCCTGAAGGTGTCCTAGACTTTATATTTTAGGTCTCCTATTGATTCACCTTCATTTTGTTTGCAATTTTGAATCTTTGTCTAATCTCGTTTTTTGGCAAAGGCCTTTGCCATGGCCTAATGGAATACACTGCCTACTCTTCTTGCCCTCTCAAAGCCTCTATTAAATTACTCACCCCTAGGGGCACCTGGTTGTCTCAGTCGGAAGAGCAGGCAACTCTTGATCTCAGGGTCTTGCATTTGAGCCACACTTTGGGTATAGAGATTACATATATACATTCATACATACATACATACATACATACATAAGCACCCCTTGGTTATTTAAATTCTCTCTTTGTCTTTCCTGGCCTGTGTTTTCACCATTGTCCCCATCTGAGGGGGCTAACAATCAAATGAACTAGTTGGTACAGATCTGATAGTCCAGAACAGTAAGTACATAATAAAATCTCAAATTCTGCAGTGAAGTTCTATCTGTTGCACTGAGGTTTAGAACTGTTTAATTATAGCCCTTAACTCAGCTCTAGACTAGGGTTTCAGCTTCTATACATTTATACATTTAATCTTTTGGTTTAACAATTTTATAATGTGATAAAATGTGAATGTTCTTTTCTTAAGAAAACCCAAAGGAAAGGATAACTCATTTAGGAGGTCAGAGGAAAGAAGAGAAGGAAGAGAAAGACTGTAAGGTCAGTGCTGTAGAAAGCAGAGAGATCAGGAGGCATAAGGAGGGTGGTTCCACCTGCTTTGAACAGGAATGAACTAGAGCTTCTTTGAAAGAGAATAATCTCAGCACTTTGTTTTGTGGGCACCTTGGCTTACTGATTTTAAAGAAGCTGACCATTAAAACTTTAAATGTTATTGTTATTTCTTCATTTTTCTAGACTTCTTATGTATTAATAGTGACTTGTCAAAAGTTTCCCCAAATGGGCACCATTATCCTAAATCAGAAATATATTTGCCATTTACCAAGGTAAGTGCAAAAGGTAAGATTACAGAGCAATTTCATGTAGGAAACCAGTTCTTCTCAAAAAGAGTGAAACTTCGACATAGACTAATAAGGAAAAAGCCTAGGAAGAGCTCATATAGTAACTACCGTATCATTATTGATGCCAGAATATGAACTAAACGATCTCCAATGGATTTGACAGCATCTTTATGAAGATGTGTAAGGCAATCCAAGGCAAAGTTTAATCACCATTGCAAGAATTGGCCACAGATCAAACAGACCTCCAAACATTTGTCTTCAAGGTTGGTTTAGGAAGACTGGATAGGAAACTTATCGGGCCTGTATCCACACCCACTCTCTGTGGAGCACTTCTTTCTGAATTCAACAGACATAACACAATCCAGGAAGTAACAAAAACATGTTAGACATTACTGTAAAAATAGTCAAACAATTGCAAAAGTAAAGCAATCAACAGAAGAAGCCTGTTAATGGCAAAAATATTTACCAAATAGTGCAACTACAAACCAAAACCTCCAATGATTTCATACATATACTTAAGTCTGAATTGTTTTTTATTCAAGTATAATTAACATACAGTGTTAGTTTCAGGTGTACGATGATTCAACAATTCTATACAGTACTCACTGCTCATCATAATAAGCATACTCTTAATCCCCTTTGCCTATTTTATCCATCCCCCTACCTCCCTCCCCTCTGGTAACCACCAGCTTGTTCTCTATAGTTTAAGAGTCTGGTTTTTGGTTTGCCTCATTTTTTTTTCTTTGTTTGTTTTGTTTCGTAAATTCTACATATGAGTAAATCATATGGTATTTGTCTTTCTCTGACTGACTTATTTCATTTAGCGTTATACTTTCTAAATTCATCTATGTTGTTGCAAATGACAAGATTTCATTATTTTTTACGGCTGAGTAATATTCCATTGTGTGTGTACACACACACACACACACAGCATATCTATATCTATATCTAGATATAGATATATATACACACACACACACATCCTATCTTTTTTATCCATTCATCTATCAATGGACACTTGGGTTGCTTCCATATCTTGGCCATTATAAACAATGTTACAATAAACATAGGGGTGCATATATCTTTTCAAATTAGTGTTTTCATTTTCTTTGGGTAAATACCCAGTAGTGGAATTACTGTGTCATACGGTAATTCTATTTTTAATTTTTTGAAGAACCTCCATACTGTCTTCCACAGTGGCTACACCAACTTGCATTCCCACCAACAGTGCATGAGGGTTCCTTTTTTCTCCGCATCCTCACCAACACTTGTTATTTCTTGTGTTTTCAATTTCAGCCACTCTGACAGATGTGAGGTGATATCTCATTATGATTTTGATTTTCATTCCCCTGATGATTAGTGATGTTGAGCATCTTTTCATATATCTGTTGGCCATCTGTATGTCTTCTTTGAAAAATGTCTATTCATGTCTTTTGACTATTTCTATTGGATTATTTGTCTTTTTGGTGTTGAAATTGTATAAGTTCCTTATATATTTTGGATATTAACCCCTTATTGAATATATCATTTGCAAATATCTTTTCCCATTCGGTGGATTATCTTTTTGTTTTGTTGATTATTTCCTTCACTGTGCAAAAACTTTTTATTTTGTGTAGTCCCAATAGTTTAATTTTGCTCTTGTTTCCCTTGCCAAAGGAGACATATCTAGAAAAATGTTGTTATGGGTGATGTCAAAGAGATTACTGCCTATGTTTTCTTCTAGGAATTTATGATTTCAGGTCTCACATTTAGGTCTTTAATCCATTCGGAGTTTGTTTTTCTGTATAGTATAAGAAAGTGGTCCAATTTTGTTCTTTTTCATATAGCTGTCCAGTTTTCTCAGCACCATTCGTTGAAGAAACTGTCTTTTTTTCCATTCTATATTCTTGACTCCTTTGTCAAAGATTAATTTACCACATAATCTTGGGTTTATTTCTGGGCTCTCTATTCTGTTCCATTGACATATGTGTCTATTTTTGTGCCACTACCATTAAGTCTGACTTTTTTAAACAAATTATGTGCCTACAAACCAAAGGTCCAGTTTTCTTAATTTTTAATATAAATCCTAAGATACAAATCATAGAATATCAAAATAAATTCAGTAACCAAAGTTCACTGAAATAAGTCAGAGATTGTCTGGTTACAAATCACAGGATAAAATTAATTCAGCAACAAGAACACTGAAGCCTGTTAGAAACCAAATCATTGTGGAGACAGACTTACCTGGCAGCAAATGCAAAGGACAAACAAAATTTGAGCACACATGGTCCAATAAATATGTCTTAGGCCCAAGGAACCCATGGAATGGCTGCCAAGTAAGAGTCTTCAAAATTATTTTGGTGGAACCTGTCAAAGGATGTCAAAGGATGAGACCCATCATTTAAAATCTGAATCTAGAATACTGAATTTATTACCTACTTAAGTAAGGGAGACTTATGCTGATCACATGAGACTTCACTGAGCAAAGCTAACTGCTGATCTTCTGTAGAGTTTGGGGAAGCTGCAAGAGTGGGAAGATGTCAGCAAAAAAAAGAAAGAAAAAAAAAGAAAGAAATGTGAGCTGGTTGCAGATGCTGGAGTGGATTGACATCAGTCCAGGAAGTATGCTCACTGGGGTGAGTCCACTGCCAAATGACTAACTTTCATAGCATAAGGTTGTCACTGATTGGTTGGCTTTCAGAGATCTGCTCACTGAAGCGAGTTGTTGTTGATTGATTTAAAGTCAGTTCTAGTGTTTACTGGTTACCATGGCTGTAAAACTGTCAGTCTTTTTTTGAGAGTATGGGGACTTTTCATTCTCAATCCCTATCACAACCTCTTGATTAGATTCACAAAGAATTAAAGAGAGATGATATTACTAACTCCAAATAGATTAAACCCATCTCTTCTCTTTGTCTCTGTGACTGGCCTCTATTTCCAAAGGAAAAGAAATAGCCCAGGCTGGCTTGCTTTCCATAGAACCATGTTGCTTGCTCTATTGCTTCCTGTGATCTCCAGGTGATTGCATATTAGATTGATAACTTTGTTCTGATTTTTACCATGGTCCCAGGCACAGCCGATGATAAAATAAGTAGTTTTTGTTCTCCAGATTCACATTTTGCTTTCCTTTATCAAAAGAAAAGTCTTTACCTTTTTCAGTCCTCTTGGACTCCCACTGCTCTTCTTGGCTTCTTTGAGGTAGTGGCTAGTGCATTTCCATGGGAGCTAAATCAATGAATCTATAAGTCAAACAATTCTGCTGCTGTGAATATGCCCAGCTTTTCAAAATGGGGACCTGCTGGGTGAGAAACAGGACATATTCTTGCAAGATAACTAGCAATGCATAGTTACATGTTTTCAATGCCAAGGGAGTTGTACAGACATTAAATACCAAAGGAGTTCAGAGTTGAGTGACACTGCCTAAGTAATGAGGTGAGGCTTCACAGAGGAGATGGGACTTAATCTGATTCCACAAAATCCCCTAGTATGTTAATAGGCAAAGAGGAAGAAGCATTAAACACAGGCAACACAACATTCTAAGAGGTCAAGGTGGGAATTTATTTGATATATTTAGAGATAATATGGAGCTGTTCTGCTTCTAGTTGCTATGTAGAAAGTTGCAAAAACCGTTACTCTTTGTCTCACAACCAAACAAGATGGATAAACTATCAATGCATAGTGAGCTAAACTTTACCTCTAGATAATGACCTGCCTTTCAGATGAGAAAGAAACCATGGCTGCTCTCTTCCCTGGCTGAGCAGCAAGAGAAAGATGAATCCTACAAGGGTAGGAAAAAGAGGAACCAGCCAAAATTTGAATGAACTTCTAACAGGCATGTGTGAAGTGGAATGACAGATTACAATTCCAGGAGTCCTAGGCCCAGAGCAGGTCTGCATCTACTTGCCCATTCTTTTACACAGGTCTTCAGTGAGGGCTCAGGGCAGTATACTAAAAACTGGGGGCAGAAGAGAACTGAGGTTTTTCCCTCAAGGCACACAGGGCCCCCTTCTGCAAAAGGGCCAACCCCTGAAAGGTGGGAAGAAGAACAGGGTAGCAGGGAAAAAGCAGTCCAAGACCCAAAGTGCTTTCAGCTGGAAAGAGCTGAGGGCAGGGAAGAGAAACTGGGAGAAAACTCCCTAAAGCAGAAAGAAATCTCCCCAGGTGCAAAATGCCTAGCGTAGTATTGTAGAACAAAGTGAGCTACCTAGAAACACTGGAGTGAACTATAAAACAGAGAAAGTTCTCCTACCATCAGGAAAGTGAACAGCTCAGTTACAGTAAACACAGAGATCTCTGGATCTCAATGGTGGTCCATCCCAAGCCCCAGAAAAGAGAATGCCCTAGTCCTGGTCTCAAAATATTTGAAACAAGTGGTGAACCAAACCAAAGTTGTAAAAAAAGCCCAGGCCTGGCTCAAGTACAGGTGAAATTGACTCAAGCATCCCAATCTAGAAGCCTGAAACAAGAACATACAGGCCCTTTTCTGGGGGTAAATTGTATTTACCTGGTCTCTACTGTTCTTATATACACAATATCAAGCATACATAAAAAAATTACAATACACACAAAGAGCAAGAAAATGTGATCCACAAACAAGAGAAGAAATAGTCAATTAGACACAGAGAGAGAGATAACCTAGCATATGAAATTGTCAGACATAAACTTAAAATAACTATGTTACAACTGCCAAAGGATCCAGGTAGACAACACACAAATATTCTTAAGCTTTTCATCATCTTTCACTAATCGTTTTTCTTCCTTTAACTTAGGTCAGCTTCTTTATTTTATGTATTTGAAGATTAATTTTAAAAAGCAAACATTTCTAAGAAGTCAAAGAAAATTATGTATGCTAGATGTAAATCATGTTGGGATACAAATTAGAAATTTTTACAAGTTTTAAAGTAAAAACATTTGGACCATAATGCATCTATACCTGAGTTACTGTAATGTAACAGAAATATGCCCAACCCATAATCTCTGTTTCCTACATTTACAAGGAATGGTAGCTCATGTCTGAGCACATAAAGTAGCTCATAACTCTTATTAATAACTCTTGTTAATTCTTTCAGTGATACACTGGCAGCCACATAACTCGTAGTTATCACTTGAAAACACTTAAATAAGTTTATCTTGATATGCAAATGATTTCTCTGCTTCATTAATAAATGCAAAAAATGCTCTCCACTTGATTTTACTCTTTAATCAAGAATAAATTAGGGGGGAGCCTGGGTGGCTCAGTTTATTAAGTGGCTGTCTTTTGATTTCAGCTCAGGTCTTGATGTCAGGGTTTTGGGATCAAGCCTGCATTAGAGGAGTCTGCTGGAGATTCTCTCTCCGCTCCTTCTGCCCCTCCCTCCACTCGTGTGCATTCACTCTCCCTCTCCCTTTCTCTCTCAAATAACAAATAAATAAATCTTTAAGAAAAAGAATAAATTAGGGAGCAAGATCATCAACTTTTGTCCTTTTTTTTACAGAAGAAAATCACAACTTTGCAATAGTTAAATTCACTGAGTATAACAAAGATTAATTAACTGGCACCATCAAGTGAAGACCATGTTTCACTTCATTAAACTCCAAACTAACTGATGATAATATTCCAGGCCAATGATTCTTATGTCTTCCTCACCTAAAGGCCTTTGGAAGCTTTATAACATATCAACCTCATGCTGATCCGTCATATTTTTCTTCCAGAATTCACAAAGATGGTTATATTTCACTGTATTTCACTTTGCATAACCTTTGCATCTACCATCCCTAAAAGGAATTCTTTACTTTTTATTCAACCTAAAAAAAAGTCTGATGTAAAGAGTAAAATAAACACATGCCAAAAATTTCAAAGCTGTTTTAAAAATCCAAACTAACCTTAGTATTTCATTAATTACTGTATAGAAAGAATTTCTCCAAGAAGTTGATAATTATAATTTAAAGGAAGTAGGAAGAAAAACTTCAAATATCTCAAAAAACAAGTTAGCTTTCAAAGTGATTTACATGGATATGAGGAATTCTTAATCTCAGAAAACAAACTGAGGGTTGCTGGAGTGGTGGGGGGTGGGAGGGATGGGGAGGCTGGGTGATGGACACTGGGGAGGGTATGTGCTATGGTGAGCGCTGTGAATTGTGTAAGACTGTTGAATCACAGACCTGTACCTCTGAAACAAATAATACATTATATGTTAAAAAAAAAGAAGAAGATAGCAGGAAGGGAAAAATGAAGGGGGGGAAATCGGAGGGGGAGACGAACCATGAGAGACTATGGACTCTGAGAAACAAACTGAGGGTTCTAGAGGGGAGGGGAGTGGGAGGATGGGTTAGCCTGGTGATGGGTATTAAGGAGGGCACGTACTGCATGGAGCACTGGGTGTTATACGCAAACAATGAATCATGGAACACTACATCAAAAACTAATGATGTAATGTATGGTGATTAATATAACATAATAAAAAAAGTTAGCTTTCAAAGTGATTTACAAAATCAAACTAATTTTGCTGAACATTCTCAGACTTCTTAGCATCATGAAATGTCTTTCATTGTTCCTTTCCATTTCATTCCCTAAATCAGACCTCTCTTCTAATTCCACCCCATGAATGTACCCCCCAGGGCAACTGGGGCAGCCACTTGCTGAGAAAGTACTTTGCCTCTGGCCATAGATATACTCATCCGGACAGCTTCCAGTGGTGACCATTGGTGTCTTCTCTACAAGAGAGAATGGGGAAGGCAACAGTTCCAAATCATTTTTCCCTACTACTGTCTGTCTCCCTGCAGTGCCACTTGGTAGGAATATCCCACATTCAATGCAATGACAAGAATTTCTCTTGGGCTTTATGAAAACTGAAGCTTATGGAAACCCCAGAGGTGCTCTAGAAATGACTTGGGGTGGAGTGGGGGAAAGGAAAGGAGGGCCTTGCAGAGAGAATGGAGATCAAGACTGAGATAGAGCCAGACAACGCAAGAAAGAAAATGGCTTTCTTATTAAAATCAGACCTCAAAAATACTTTGAAATCTAAATTATAGGTCAGTGTATTCTTAGAAAAGGGAGGTTTACTTACATTTTTCACATTTAAGATGTTCACCTAGTGTCCGTATTATTCATAAAACCATAATCACAATATGCTTCTAAGAGAGGGATGAGCTGAGTTATCTGCTGCTAAATGTCAAATACTTCCTCCTCCTCCTCTCAACAGGTAACATTCTTCAACATTTCATGTTTTATTCTATCTGGGTTAAGGAAGGGAAGAGTGCCACTCAGGGTGGGTCCACACATTAACTGTCTGAGACTATCCTGAGTTCCATAAACCCAGAGAGACTGACCCAAAATGTCCCTTTGTGTCCAGACACTCGCCACCAGATAAATATTCTGCCATCCTCCCATGCCCACCCGACTCATCATAACACCCATCAAATTGCCAGAGCATGCTAAACGGCCTTCCTTACACTTCACTGTCCTTCCCTCGCTTCAGCAATGCCACTGCCATGACCAAAGACTCTTTCTTGGTTCCAACTTTCAAAAGAAGGGTGTGGGGTGGGGAAGGACAGAGAAAAGCAGAGAATGCATGAATGTAGCTGGCAATAGACTGGGCCTGAGACTAGAGCCTGGTACAGAATCTTCTACTTTCATACTGCTTTTGTAGTTAAGAATCTGGGTAGGGTGCTTAGAACTCAGAGTTCTGAGGATGGGCCTTATAGCATATAATATGAGGGCCTTGGACCAGAGTCCCCCTCTAGTGTTAACATTTCAACATTCTAAAATGCTGTTCTCCACATACCCTAGCTCAAATTTTGGCATTTAGTATATGGTGCCAGATTTAACAAATAAAAATACAGAACACCCAGTTAAGTTAGACTTGCAGATAATTGACAAATTTTTTAAGTCTAAGTATAGCCTATGCAATATTTGGGATATACTTATACTAAAAATTTCATTATCTGATCATTTAACTGAGAGTCCTATACTTTATTTGGCAATCCTAATTCACTGGATAAGTCATAAATAACCTTTAATATAGCCACCACTTACTGAGCACTGACTAGAAATTACAAGAATTATCTCATTTGATCCTAACAGTCTTATGAGGGAGAAAAGACAGAGGCTTCCAGAGGTGGGGTGCTGAGCTGGGGAGTAGGAATAATCCAGGTCTGGCTGGTTGCATACTATTTACAAGCTATCATTCAGAAATTGTTACAATATTGAAAATGCATCAAATACCTTTTGAACAATACACACAGAATTCTATTTGTGTCTGGAGGGGAACTGAGAATCAGAGGTGACAGGGAGAATTACTTTTTATTGTTTATTTTTCATCTGTGCTGTTTGGATTTTTCTTAAACAATGTGCATGGATAACCTACATAATTTTTTTCATTTAAATAAAACTAAGCCCAAAATAAAGATTGTTGCAATATGGAATTTTGGTAAATAGACTCTTATCGACCTTAGTGCTTTACCAATAACAGTGGCAATACCAATTATTATAAATATGTTGATTTTATTTCTTTTTGTTAGGGGTACATTTCCTTCTCAGAGCATGAGCTTCAGTTACTCACAGACTGCAAACAAACAGTCTCACGTTCCCATTCAAGGACCCTAACCAGGTAGATAAGAAGAAAATAGAGCCTGAGAAGTCACATTTTCCATGAGCTCCACTCTTTCTCCCAAGGCAGAAAGCAGGTCTTACTTGGACAGAAACTTACCCCCGGAAGTGTTCAGTCCCCTAAATGGCCTCTGGCCTCCAAGACAAGAGCAGAAAGCCTCTCCATTGCATTCTAAACCCACGAGGCAGAGCCTACAATCTGACTATACTAACTCAAGGGGCTCTTGTCAGTGGTTCCAAATGTCAGCTGTCACATCTCCCCAATCCTAAAGGCTGTGGTACAAGACTGAGACCCAGGGACTCAGCCCTCTACAGTCAGAAGGAAGAGATACCTTCATGAAGAGGGATGCTACGGTGACAAAGTGGTTTCCTCCTATGTGGACTTCAAGCCCTTAGTGATAGTTACCTCAGACACTTTCTGTAGTCAGAGAAGAAATAATCCCCTTTTTTGAAAACTCTCTGCTTGTGACCCATTCCTCATCATTTTTGTGAAGTCCCACTCTCATTCTTAAAAACCAGACTGCCGGCCTTGCAAGGGAAGGGAGCTAAAGGGAAAGGAGCATCCACTGAGGCGTGTGTAGGCGGGTGTCACCTGGAGCACAGGATGCGGTTGGCAACTAGCTTCCCGCACACGCTGGTGGGAGGCGGGCTCCTGCAGCATCAGGCAACCCCCCAGCCCGGACGGATGCCAGCCCCACAGGAGGCACCACCAGCAAGCGTACTCCACAGTCCACGGATAAAAATTAAGTCCCATTGATAAAAAAGGAAACATTCCATGACCACAAAAACACCAAATGGCAAAATGACGGGAGTTTTCTGTGGATACTATTTATAGTTTAGAATATAGAGTGTGAGGAGAAGAGAATGGGAAAAGAAAGCTAGCACCTTCTCCAGGGACAACTGAAATCGTATGAAAAGCACAGAAATAGGGACCTGACTGCTCTCCATTAATATCCAGGCAATCTTATGATGTCAGAGGCCCCACTCAGATAACAGGAGACCTGGCTTCCCTCCCTGCTCTGCCACCACTTCTCTGGGAAGGAACCTCCGTTCATGTGCAACATGGTGACCCTCTCAAGTTCTGTCCTCCTCCCCCTGCTTTCTGGTCTCCATAGCACTTGCCATAGCACATGCTCACTTGTCCCCTCCCTGTCTCCCAGTGCACTGTTCATCCTCAGGAAAGTAAAAGCTTTGTTTTGTTCACCTCAAAATCCCCAACCACTACTGCATGGGTCATCCACAATTATGTGTTGAATAAATGGATTCATCCTTTCATCCACTGAGCACTCATCAGGCCCCTAGGGATTTTGCTGAGTGACTCGCATACAACTGATGAATAGATCAACAGAATATGGTATATCCATACAATAGAATATTTTTTGGTTACAAAAAAGGGTAGAGTACTAATCCATGCTACAACACAGATGAACCCTGAAAACATTGCACAAAGTGAAAGAAGCCAGACACAAAAGGTCACATATTATATGATTCCATTTAGATGAATTTCCCACAATAAGCAAATACATAAAGAATAGAGTAGATGACTGGTTGCCAGGTGCTGGGGGGTTAAGGAGTTGGGTGGATAGGAGGTGTTAGCTGAAGGATACAGTTTCTTTTTGGGCTGATGAAGATATTCTAAAATTGATGATGATGATGGTTGCATACCTCTGTGTACAGACTAAAACTCACTGAATTGAGTGATTCATTCAAAAAATTAAATATTTTTTTAAGATTTATTTATTTGAGAGCGAGAATGAGAGCAGGGGGAGGGGCAGAGGGAGAGGGAGAGAGAGAATCCTCAAGCAGACTCCCCGCTGAGCACAGAGCCCAATGTGGGGCTCAATCTCATGACACTGAGGTGATGACATGAGCCAAAATCAAGAGTCGGACTGAGCCACCCAGTCGCCCCTGAATTGTGCATTTTAAATGGGTGAATTGTATAATATGTGAATTATATCTCAATAAAGCTGTTAAAAAATACTAATAAATCTGATCTCATCATCACGCAAAACCCACACTCCTAACTTTCTTTGTACCTCACCTCCCATCAGATTGCCTTTTATGGGAAAACCATACTAATAGAAATGCTCATGACAGCATATTTCTTCAACCACTCTCCTATTTTTCTAATCAATCCCATGAAGCATGAGATGGCCCCATCTGGGGCACATGGCCTCAGGTGAGTCACTGTGTCCTCGCCATCCCCTTCCCTCACCTGCAAAATAGGAGCTGGACCAACATCTCCAACGTAAAGGTAATATGTTTATACTTGTCACAGAGGAAATGCAGAACAAGACTTCATACTCTTGGAAATCTAGAATTTCTTGGCCAGGGAAGCATTATAATTTTAGCACCCAGAAAGTTTAATTTGACTTCTAACCCAATTGGCGACCAAGTGATGAAATGTTGTCAACTGTCACTTTGCCAGCTAAGTTTCCAAAAGCAATAAAATAACATTACTACATTAATTTTTTTTGAATACAGAGTAATTCTTAAATCTAAACCCCTTCCTATTCTCTGCACTCTGCAATCCCTCTGCAATATTTTTAAAACATCAACCCAAGTTCCGGGCAATGCAGAATAACAGCTTTGCATCGTGCCCTTCTCCTTACTCTCCCAGCACGACCTACAGACGTAGACCACCCTCACATCTCTGAGAGGATGTGACAAGGCCCTACCAGAGTTCCAAACACTCTGCACTCTCTGAGAATCTTTGGGTCAAGATGCAAAGAACAGTGTGTTTGCATTTTATCAAACAATAGCTTCTAGGAGTCTTCTTGGAAATACAAAGAAAGAAAGTGGTTGCACAGTGGAAAAGATTTCTATAACAAGATTATTCAGCTTTACTGACTTGCAAAAACTCAGAGTCTTTTTCTTAAGATTTATTTATTTATGGGGGGGGAGAGAGCGCGCACAAGTGGGGGGAGAAGCAGAGGGAGAGAATCTCCAAGCAGACTTTCCACTGAGCACAGAGGCTGACACGGGCTCAGTCCCAGAAACCTGAGATCATGACCTGAGCCAAAATCAAGAGTCAGCCACTTAACCAGCTGAGCCACCCAGGTGCCACAAAACTCAGAGTCTTTAATACCAAAAGAAAAAAAAAACTATTTTGCTTTGTTTTCCCCTTTTTACAGGAAAAAAATAGCTTATTTCCTTTTCCATAGGCATGGAAAGTAATTAACATCGAAGAATTTGGGAAAACATCGGTTCCAAAAGATTCCCATTGCTGTCTTGGTAGGATCAGAAAAACAGATCAAGTCCCACCTGTGACCATGGGATCCCAGAAGGCAGTGATCATGTCTCAGGGCAAGCATCCCCAAGGGTCCCCGGTGCACTCAGCCCTGTGCTGGTGCCAGAGATACCACATGCCTAGAAGCAGCTCTGCGCTCCATTCACGTTCATGCGCATCATGTTCATGCATTCACATCCATGACATAGCTTTAGAGCCGGCTTTCTCAGCCTCCACCTTGCTGACATTCTGGGCCAGGTCATGCTGTGTTGTAGAGGCCGTCCTGTGCATTGGAGGATGTTTAGCAGCATCCTTGGCCCCTACCCACTGCATGCCATTAGTGTCTTCCCAGTTGTGACAACCAAAAATGTCTCCCCACATTGGCAACGTCCCCTAGGGAGCCAAATCACATTGCATTAGAACCGTAATAAGGGTAAATGTAAAGTTCTGGCAGAGTTCAGAGTAGTTAAATTCAAGAGTAAGGGGAAAGCAACATACTCCCTTGTGACCTTACTCAGCCCCAGGAGGACAAATGGGGATCAATAAAAGTTGCTTCTTGCTGATTCAAAAAGAGAACAGCAAAGGAAAGACAAGTATTATTCTGTAGAACTACCAGAACATCAGGGGATTTTAATAAGCTACCGAGGGCAGCCAGGACCGGAAAATGTTAGAGCATTTTATTGGTGCAGTCTGTTGACTGGGTTGGTCTTGCTTCCACTGGGTGAGAGCCAGGAGCCAGGAATGCAGGGACTCGTCCACGGATTGGCGCAGGGGCTAGAAAGCTGTTAGGCTTTCCTCTAATTCCAAGTTTGCATAACATGACACTTTCTACCTTGTCCAAACCAAGCCGTGGTACTACTGCAGGCCAGGAGGAGCCAAGTTCAAGACACACGGCCATCCCTGCCTGTGCAGAGACAGAGGTGCATTCAGAGGCAGATACAGAGGGAATGGAACGGACAGGGCAGAATTGCAGAAAATGTCACCCCTTGTGTGCAGTGCCCAGGGCCTCCTAGCATCTGAGAGCAGCTCTGCTCTCAGAGGAAGGAACGTCAAAAGGTTATGTTCAAAGTTACTTTCAGTGCCTTGAATCTTTTCCTCGCCACTTAAATGGAACAAACAAAGGAGGGAAGTCCAGGCATCAATCTTCAACTCACAAAGGAAATACATGAGGAGCAAGGTAAGTGCCCACTCTCCTTTTCCCAGAACAGGCTCTGGGGCGGGTAGAGTAACTGAACCAACGTTCTGTGCACAAAGGCTCGCATTGTATTAGAAGGGCGGTTTAATTCATTCTTATGAACATGCAAGAGATCTACATCTCTGATCTCCAAGGTAATAGAATGAGGTGGTGAATGATAAAAGCATAATTTAGCCAGTTCAGTGAATGAATAATCATTGCAAATGAAGCAGTCACACCAGGTAATTAAATAACTTTGTCTCATAGACATGATTCACCAGTTCTCTACTGACAAAGTTGCCTTCCTAGATTTAACTTTTGCTTTTGGATCATCTTTGGATGTTCAAGTTACTTCTTACCTTCCTATTCTCGGGTAGCCAAACTGAGTATTTCTCCAGCAATCAATCATTCAGCAAGTATCAGAGGTCCTAAGATGTGTTAGGCTTGAAAAAATGGTGGAGACAGGTTCTTGTCCTCATGCTCTTGCAAGTCTAGCAGGAACGACCAAGGTTAAATGACCACCAATGTGTTGGGTGCAGTGATGAAAAGATCTGATTGCTACAAGAACATCTAATCAGGAGACCTCATATAGTCTAAGAAAGAAGGCTTCCCTGAAGATGTGAGACCTAAGGATAAGCAGCTGTTAGCTGAGTAAAAGCGAGGGAGAAGCTGATCCCAGGTGCAGGTGGGCAATGCAGAGCAAGGCCCCAGAGTTGAAGAAAGCATGGCATGTATGAGATGAGAAAAGTCCAAAATGGCCAAAGTGATGAGAGTGTGGAAGAGTGGGACACGAGGTGAGGCTGGACAAGTGGACAAAGCCCACATCATGCCAGGCCTTACTTAGCCTGGGGCCATGAAGGGCCCAATCTCCAGCCCCAAGAGGTTCACAGGCCAGTGGGAAAGACAGAGACTAACCATTATGATACAATAAGATGAAGGTGTGATGGGAATTACCAAGAAAAAAAGAATAAGATGACCCACCTGGACCAGAATAATGGGAGGAGGTAACACCTAAGCTGGATCTTGAAGGATAGGCACAGGTTTCTAGGTGGTGAGGGGAAAGGGAAAGGACAGGCATTCCAGGCAAAAGGGAAACTGAGTACAAGGCATAGAAGACAGAAGGAAGACATGATTGGGCAGTATGAATGGTTAGGTGTGAATAAGGAGATGGTGAAATCCTGTGAAAAGGGATTAGGTGTCATTATTTGGTATTTTATGGTCATCATAAAATTGAAAATATCTGAGCTATGCTGATAACCCTGTTTTGTGCTTTATTTTCAACAACCCTCAGCAATTTAGATCATGTTTATCAAGAAAACCTACATTTCTGGCTTTCAAGAATATCTAGAACCATGAGACTCCTCTCCTAGGATATTTGCAAACCTTCTTTCCATCATTGAGACCTGCAGTGGAAGCCACATACACAGTGGTGGGCTAGAAACAGTTTGTACTGGCTCTTAAGAGTTGAATGTGTGCTTTTCCTATCTCTTCACTCAGTGACATCTCATTGGTCAGTTGAAATCAGCCATAGAGGAAGTATTTACACAACGGAAACTGAGAGAAGCACTTTTTTTGGTGAGGGGTGGGGGGTTGCTGAACATTTACCAGCAAACCACTAGACATATCTCACTAAGACGTTCTCTCTTAAGAACTAAATGGAATTCAAGGAAGAGTCTAATCAAACATGTATGATATCCCATCTCAAGAGTTCAAGTCAGGATGAAGAAAGCAAATTATAACTCTGGGTCTTCTTTTTATGATTTTAGTTCTACTCTACCCCATTTAATAAAGCAAATTTCTCTCTGAAACACAGATCCTTCTTCTCTCCCTCCAACATCCAATGTAAGGAAGTGCTGGAAGGTAGGAATGGACTCATATTCATAGATGGAGTTGACATATTCTCATGAGAGAAGAGCCCTCTAACCTGTTCCCCACAAAAAAGGGTTTCTCTACAGACTGAAATCCCCCTGAGTTCAGTCTCTGGAGGACAAGACCTTTTTTTAAACACAAATACAAGGCCTCATGATTGGACTTCTGCTGTGAAGGTGTTCAATAGTTCATGCCAGATAATCCACTCCAAGAGAGGAAGCTGTCTGGAACCCAGTTCTTGGTGGGGGGGGGGGGGAAGCACGGAGGATTTATTTGGATTTATTTATTTAGTCTGAAGAACTACAGACTAAACTTCCATCCTTCACCTGTGCTGCCAGCCCTGCCAGGTTCAATAACTGGAATGTGGGGCCCATTTCAGTCCTATTTCTTCACACCTTCCCCTTGGCCCTTTGAACTTCTTTCCCTGCATTTCTGAGTTAAAACTGCAACTGCTTTATAGCTGAGGACTGAGATGGAGGAACGAAGGATCAGGAATGAAGGTTACTTAATATTATTACTATACTGAATATGGTCATAAAACCTCAAAGACCTCACTTATATGGAGATCAGAACAAAATTAGAAGGGAAAAAAAAAGATCTCTTTAAATAATTATCTTTTTTTTTTTTTTAGACCAGAGGCTCAAGAATGCCATAATTAGATTTTTTCCATGGCCTGGAAAGAAAGGTACACTCAGTTAACCACAAAATATGCCTCTCTGAAAAAGTCATTGCTGCTAATTGACAGACCGACAATTACAAGACACAAATGTCTTCTGGTGTGTGAGCCATGGGACATTGGAGGCTGTTCACTGATGCTACTTCTACATCAAAGATCGCTTTCACAAGACAAGGCACTCAATATCTTTTATCAAACTAATGACCACTTACAAGTTATGGTATATTTTTGCAGCTGTGAAGAGCTATTTGGCCTGAAAATTCAGGATTTATAGAGTGCTGATCCAATAAACACACATTATGAAAAACAGTATCTAGGCAGCTAATGTCCTAAGGTTTCAGGAACAGTTGGTCTAACCTGACTAGTCAACGAGTAGTAACTGATTTACTTTTCATGGGTACATTAACCCAATTTGGACAGCATGGTATGCCTGAAAAATAATTCTCCAGTACATTGAACAGTCTCCCGGATCTACTAAAGTGCACTTATTCACATTTAGGATATTATATTGCCTGGTTTTGTCATTGCAATATGCTAGTCAGATTTTTTTAATGACATTGTAAAGTGGAAGACATTTTTAAAGGGAAAGATAAAAAAAATACTTCTCCAAAGGGGACTTACACCTCTCCCCATTGCTTTCAATCTGGCTTCTCCGTTTCCCACCCTCTGCAGCTGAACTCCCCAAAGATGGCCCCTGAGACCTCCCAAACTTCAATCCAGAAACCCACTTTCCACCATTACCCCTCCTGAGTCTTTCAGCAATGTTTGGAAGAATTTACACACACACACACACGTATATGCTTCTGGAAATTTTCTCCTCTATCTTTCCTGCTGGCTGGTTTCCTACCTCTTTGCACTATTTCTCTCCTTCACATTATTAATTCAATTTCCCTCCCCTGCTTTCTAAAGGAAGGCGTTTCCACCTTAGGTCTGACCGTGGACCTCATCATTCTCTCTCTGGACTCTCTCCCAGTTCACGCCCTAGTTCACGTCCTAGTTCATTCCCACTGCCTCAGCTCTTCCCTAGAAACCCAGTGACAGCTGTTCCCAATGTTTCCTCAGCCCTTAAACTTGATCTATGCAAGCCCAGCTCATTACCTTCCCAACAAACAGCACCTCTAAGCTTCCTGATTTCTGCCCCACCTCCTCCCAGACCCTCAGACACAAACCCCAGGGCCCCACTGGGCTTGTCCTCCCCCTTGAGATTCCTCCCCCAGCACACCTTTCATAGCTAAGCCTCCTTTCTATTCCCACCGCCCTTGCCCTGGTTCAGGCTTTTGTGATGCCTGGTCTACTTTTCTTAACTGGTCTTCTCGACATTCTCTCTAAGCCAACCCTGAATGACTGTACGTATGACTAGAAGGCCAACCAAAGGGTTAAGCCAGGACAACCACCAGTGTACCAGATTATTCGTGGCTGCAAAACATTCTTTCAATGCCCTTTTTGAGTGTCCATTGCCTACAGAATAAACTCTCCCTCCTCTTCCCCAGGATTGAAGAACCTTCAAAATAAAGACACAATTCTACCTTCCCAGTCTTATTGCTCATGATTTCTCCACTTAGAGAATTTGTACTAGGATATATTATATGATGGACAGGTCAGTCTCTGTTTACTTTTCCCTTAACATGCCTCCCTGGGCTTTCCCATGCACGTGTCATCCTCCATCTGGGCTGGTACCACTGCCACCACCTACCACCACTTCTTGAAACTCCACATCCTTCATGGCTCAACTCCAAGTGCCTTCATGCAGGAAGCCATCCCTGATCCTCCAGTATGATGTGAGTGCTGCTTCTCTTAGGCCCCATATGCCATCATTTTCTTTGGAATGAAGTGTTTTGTTTCCTTATGTTTCAGCCCCTCCTGGGCAGTAACCTCCTTGAGGAGAGGAAGAGGAAGCATGTCTGCCTTGTCTCCTGCATATTTAACCTCCTCGAGTTAAATATTTGGTGAGCATTGTTCCATAGATGTAGAGCTCATTTAGGGAGGGATTCTCTGGAGTCACCCCAGTTAATGTTTATGTTAATGACCAAAAGTTCATTAAAAAGTATCCAAGATGGAGACCAGCCTGTTAACAGCTATGCAAGCCATGGTCTAAAGTGGAGTGGAAGTAACATCTAATTCATACCATTGTTTGATTTGTCCCTATCAGAAACTCATGATACACTCTGCTCTTTGTCAATACAGAGGGTGGTGATCTCTACCTCTTAATTCTGAGAGTTGGGCTCTCTTCTTAACAGTTTTTTAAAGCCTGTTTTATTTGACCATGTTAGTCAGGCATTTGGTTTTTTTCTGTTTTGAGCAGAATTTCTCATTTATAAGCCACCTTTTCCTTTCCGTTTCCCTATATTTATGATGTTCTTTGTTACTTTATGAATATATATGTGTGCAAAAGAGAGTAAGGAAGAGGAAAATCTGAAAGAAAGCATAGTAACTCTTCCAGAAGTTACAGATTTTTAGAAGTTATGACATAAGTTTCCTTCTCAATAAGAAACACCTAGTTTTACAGATAAAGGAGGGAAAAATGTTGATAAGAAACCTATTATGAGAATAAAAGAAGAATAACAAAGACTTCACCTAAATTTTGGTCAATTGGTCAATTTCAGTCATGGTTACACCTCTTCATGTATCTCTCCTACTCTCCTACTCATGTTTGTAAGCTCAAAAACAGGGTTAGGTTGCTGAGAACTGTTCTATTTATGTTAAGCCCCTGAAACCTCTGGCTTTTTATCTGTTAAGACCCAGTGTTGACAAGTCCTACCAAGCAGTGGAGCTACTCATTTTCAGAGTCTTTGAAATGCCAGTGTCCATTGTGAACTGCCAGGGGGTGGAAAGCGTGTGCTCCATGTTCTCAGACTCATTGCATTCATCTCCAAGAGTATCTGAGGGGCCAGTGCTTTATATACATACCTTGGGAAATCCTGTCACAATCTTTGCAATATCTACAATGAGGGTACCATCCAGTACTCTGAGAGTACCTTCCAGAGTGCTGGTAGACCTAACATGGCTCTTCAATGCTGGAGCATACCCAGAGGATTGAATAGTGGTGCAAGCACAATACCCCAGTTCCATCAGAAGGGAGAGTAGATAAAAGGAGAAAGAGATTCTATGTTAAGGAGCAAGTTTTACCCAAGGAGGAGGTATTTAACTTGTAGAAGAGTGGATAAGCAAGAAAGGACAATAGCAGTGGGAGATAGAGTATAAACAGAAAGAACAAAAAGACAGGGAAAAGAAAAGGAAGACACAGAGAAAGCAAGTGAGAAGTTGAGACCCCCAACCCTAGCCCTAAAAGACCCTGGACTCTGGAGGAAGAACACTCTGACAGCTAAATCGCTCCTCACACCTAGAGTGCCTTGCAAATTCCACGCGCTTCCCCTGCACTTCTTCATTTGACTCCCACAAAGGAGAGTCACCTCACCCCCAAAGCCCAGGAACCCCCCACCTCCCATCCTCAAAGCCCAGAGCTCCACCTGGTCTCTGAAGTGAAATTCCTCCCCAACTCCCAGCTCATAAGGACAAAAAGCAAAGGTCCTAGAGAAGAAGGAGGAAGGTTATCCAGGGAAGGGCATTGTGCCTTCTGCTCCTCCCAGGCTTTTCTGGGTCTGACATGTTTAGGGTTTATTTCCTGCACCATTTCTTAGTGCAGTGTTTATTTCTAGGGTCTCAACCTCAGATCACCCTGACATATACACAGACATACACATGGGTACACAGGGACACAAACACACGCACACACAGTTGTGCACAGACATACACACACACAGATACACATCAACACACACACACACACACACACACACACACACTCCTCTCCTTCCTCTTTCCCTGGGTATTCCCAGTTCTCATATCCCTAAGGAAATTAGGGTAGAGAGAAGGGATGAAGCCAACCAAGGATAAGATGAAGATTCTGTGTTCTCTCTCATTTTCATTTGTTTCCATGACTATGGACTCTGAGAAACAAACTGAGGGTTCTAGAGGTGAGGGGGGTGGGGGATGGGTTAACCGGGTGATGGGTATTAAAGAGGGCACGTATTGAGTGGAGCACTGGGTGTTATATGCAAACAATGAATCATGGAACACTACATCAAAAACTAATGATGTAATGTATGGTGATTAACATAACATAATAAAATAAAATTTAAAAAAAAAGATGAAGATTCTGAAAAAGAATGTCTGCCTGCTTTGGATAAAGCTGGAATAAAGACCAAAAATAATAACCAATTGACTTTAACTTGTAAATTTTATCCAGTATTGGGACTAAACACACACACGCACACACATGTGTGCAAGTACAAACACCACTGCCACCATTCTCATATCCCAGGGCAGAGACAACACTCATTTTGAGACACATGGTTTAGAAAAGCTCATTGGTGGGTCTTCATCAACAGCAGGGTCTACGCTGATGTGGAGAGGGGAACCCAAGAAAGAGCTAATTTGGTTTTCCCTGGTGGGCAAGTCTAGCAGGCTCTAGAACCTGTAAAAAGGAGCCAGGGAGAAATACAGGGTTGGCAGACTGAGTGCAGGTGTCCCCACTTTTTCTTTGTAGTTATTTCTTATTCTGTCTTGTGCTATAAAGCCCTCATCCCCCTAAAGCTTCGGTGAGTCTGTTAACTCAGCCCAAGGAAGCAGTACTCTGTTCCTGCATCAGGAGAACAGTAAATGACCTGGGCCACAAGCTCCTGGGTGACATGCCCTGGGGAAGCCCAACAGCAAGCAATGTAAGGGAAAGAAGTTTACCCAGGATGAGGTGACACCTGCAGGACCCAGGCAGATGCCAACCTTGCCCCAGCAGCACAATGTGGGCACAGGCAGTCCCCCTGCTCTGCTGGGACTCAGCTCTCCAAGTGCCCAGGATCCTAAAAGTCATAGGAAGAAACACTGTAGCACCTGCTAATCTGCTCCCCATTTTCTGATCCAATCGGGGTAACAGCCTCCCTCAGAAACAGAATCAAAAACATTCTGTTGGCACGGTAGAATTACCTCCTGCCAAAATGAGCTTATAAAAAATCACTGTAAGCTCTGGAGACCTAATGTATGGCGTGGTGACTATAGTTAATAATAATGTATCATATACTTGGAATTTGCTAAGAGAGTAGATCTCATCACACACACCAAAAAATAAAAGGTAACTAGATGAAGAGATGGATATGTTAACTGGCTTGACTGTGATGATCATTCCACAATGTATAAATATATCAAAACATCACATTGTACCCTTTAAATATATACAATTTTGACTTATCAATCATACCTCATTAAATCTGGGGATAAAATAACTGTGGCTCTTAGCTATCAAAATCCTGGCTCCCATCTCTCCCCCCTTGGCCTCCCCCACCCTCTGGCCAGACTGCTGTACCCCCCAGCACGGCTGCCTGTGAGATCATCCAAACTTTGGGAGAATGGTTGAGTTAGTCATGCCCTCTGGCCATGCCCCAAAGCCAAAGCTACTTCAAGGTCACCCAGATTCCAGCAGCCCCATGATTCCAAACTCTTTTCCCAAAAACAAAGGAAGATAGGATGTGATAGGGTGGAGAGAAAGAAGGAAGGAAGAAGAGAGAGAGGATGGAGAAGGGAGGGAGGGAAGGAACGAATGAATGAACCAAGGGAGGGAGAGAGGGAAGGAGGAAAGAGGACATTCATGGAGCCTGACTCTTTCTGCAGGAGTGATTCCCTATGCCTACCTGGAATAACCAATTCTCTCTTTTATTTGTAATGAATCCTCCTCAGCCTTTAAGACCCAGCTCAAACATGACTGTCTCTGAAGCCTTCCCTGACTTCTCAGACAGTCCAGACCACCCCAAGAACCACAAACTCTTCTATTCTCATTCTAATTAGACACTTTCTATCTGGACCTCACCTAAAAGTCAGAGGACTGGCTGGAAAACCTCTACAGTTTTTCCAACTCTCAAATCCCATGGACCTATGAATCATGAGCCAAAGTCCTGAGCACTCCGCATCATGATGCTCCCAGTCCCAACATTGCGATTATCCCCTGAGCTCATGGGAAGTTGGGGACCTGGACTCTCATGCAAGGCTGTAGGGGGTTCTAGGGGTGCAGACATTTCCCTCCTCCCTGAGGCACCACCCTGGGAAACCAAGGCATAAGGGGGAGCCAGGTTTGGGCAGAGCCCCAGTCCAGGCTGAGGCCACTCCAGAGAAAATGGCATGAGCGGCCAGAGTTAGGAGCCAAAAGGCAGAACTCATGTTTTGTTTTTCACTAAGTAGCCACCATGGGCAGAACAGCAGGTGAGTGGGCATCTGGAGCAGGGCGGCAATCCCTCCCAGACCCATTATCACCCCTGGCCACTTCTCTGCCTTCCCATCAACCAACCGCCTCTTGCAGCCATTGACGTGTCACCTCCGTCTGGACCACCTCTTTTGGTGGCTTCGCTGGTTTTCCCTGGCTGAGCGCCAGCAGGCACCCAAGCCCCCAGATCAGAGGGTGTTAACAACCAGTCAGCAAAGAGCATGATTAATTTCCTGTCTCCGTGGAGACTCCATTGATTTTCTGGAAACAGCCCTAGACTTCATGAACCAGTTCTGTGGGTGGCAGGGGAGAGTGTATTTTGCCACGCTTCTCTGAGGCAGGAACTTCTGTCTGTGTTTCCTCTCAGGTAATAGCAGGTGAGAGTTTGGGGCTGCCCTTCCATTTATTATTATTCACATGTTATTTTCTATGATCCCTCAGAGAGCCCCATCACACTGGAAGGACAGGTGACAGCTCCCTTCTACAGAAGAGAAAGTAAGACTCAGAGGAATATACCCGAGGTCACACAGCCAAGTTTCCTAACTCCTGGCCTAATACATGTCCCACCACTACACACCACCTGATAAGACTGGCTTCCTAAGAGCTAGCCTTGGGCACAGATGTAAAGAAAATATGCCAGTTTTCCAGGAAAAAAAAAAAAATCCACCTTAGGCAAAACTGAACTTCCCTAGATACAGTCCCATTAAAGTAGCAAACGTCAGCTGACAGGGAAGCTAAGTCAATAAGGTGAGAAGAGAGAAAAGCCCAGAAGGGGCTGTCACCTGGCAGGTGTGGACTCTACCCTCCATTTGCCTTTCCTCAGCAACCCCTCGTGGCCCTGAGGTAGCCAGCCCTGTGCAAACCTGCTCCTTAGTCCTAACTGAAGAGGACACAGTTTTCCAACAGGATCTTGCTGTTATTCTTCCAAATGTTGGTGCTGAGCTCAGAATGTCAGCCAAAAATGGCTTTTTTAAAGTATGTGTTGAAAAATCGTTTCCTGGGCAAGCATCTATTTCGGGTAACACCCAGAATATCACTATAAAAGAACTTCAGTTAACAAAATACTTGTCTCTCAAGATGCTCAGCAATGTTTCCAGAAGCAAAATTGTTAGTTATGGAACCACTGCCTTGTAAAGAATAGACCCAGCCTGTTATAGGAATGGACCAGAAATGACCTCCATGGTCCCGGTGGTGGTCTTCACCCTGACTACACAGAGAATCCAGGGATGGGCTGTAGAATCCTGATGTTCAGGCCCCGCCCTGGCCAATGAAAGCAGAATCCACAGATGAAGGAGGAGTAGCAGCTTCTTCCAGAAACACTCAGTGATTTGTCCTAACGTGCGGCCAGCGTTGAGGACCCCGAGTCTATGCAAACTAGTGGATTTAAAATTCATCTGATTTCAGTTGTCCAAGGAAAACTCCAGAGCCCAGGAAAATCAATCCTAAAGCAAACTAAACAAATAAACATATTAAGTCATATATATAGTGTTAAAAATTATTTCCTGAATATCTGTCACAAACCTAGAACTATATGAGGTATGATGGACATTGAGTGGGTGTTGAGGCCTCCCTAGGCCAAGAGCCCAGCCCTGCCCTGGCCCCCTCTGTCCTCCCCACTGCCAATGGAGCCAGGCTTGTCCAGCAACAAAGGAGAGGCAACCATGCTGTGTGGCCTCCAGGCCTGACCCCCTCCACTGGGTGCTACACAGGCCACATGGGAGTGTCCCCAAGTCCCCTGTTCACCTGCCCCATTCTCTCACCCCTGGAAAGTGCCTTCTTCAGCCCTGGTCCAGCCAGAGTCCCCAGCATGTTGATAAGTAAGAACACACGATGTCATTTAGAGAGGAGCCTGAGGAAGACCATGACAGTGTACTTTGGTTGAGCCAGCCAGTCACTGTGGAAGCTGTTTGAACAACAGCCTGCCCAATGCCAGAGCTACTCGGGTGCCCCTACCCCTTGCAGGACCCCTGGGGTAGTGGGGGTTGGTGGGAGGATATCTAGGGTGAACGGCAGGACACCAGGGCTGGAAGCATATGTCACCTGCCCTTCCCACGGCCTGGCCTCCAACAGTGCAGTGTGTGGCTGGTGTCCCTGCCTACCACTGGTACCTGAAGGGCCTGGCTGTCTGCCCTTGGCCTCAGCCAACCGCCAGGAGCCTCAGTTTCCCCATGTCAGGACAAGAGCCCCAGGGTACAAGAGCCCCTACTGTGCCTGAAGGAGAAATAAATGCTGTTACCCCACAAAACAAAACAAGACATTCCCCACCACAGAACTCATGTGACCTAACTCATTAAAAAATATAAAGGCACTATCTCTGCCCTCAAGAAGGTTAAAGACTAATTTGGGTAGAATAGCAAATACCATAACAATTTTCAAATAAAGGAGTCTCAAAGGTAAAACTTTTTAAAAAGTAACTCTTGGGGAAAACTCAAATTATCACAAGGACAAACAAATAAAATTCTCCTCTGCAATTCAGTGATTCTACTCCTGGGTTTATGATACTCTAGAGTGTTTAAAATCATGTAGAAAGGAATCATACTTCCAAGCCAGCAACCCCCACGTAACTTCAGTTCATCTGAAGGTTTAAAAGGGGTCAATCGCATAAGGCACTTTTTGGAGAAGGCCCAGGAGATGGCAGAACAAGACACAGTCACAAAATCCAACCAACCACAATGACGTCAGCTCCAAAATACTGGAAATCTGCTTTCCTTTGATGACAAGTGGTCTCTTCTGCCATGAGACCCGGGCCACCAAAAGCCAAGCGCTTGGGAAAGAAACCCTTCAGCAATGGTTACTTTGGGATCATGAAAGGAACTTTGCTACAGCTTCCAAAGGAAGAGCTGGGAAGGGATTAAGTGTATTGAGATCAAAACATCCACTGTGTTCAGGAAAGCAGTCACTCAGAATCTGCCACTTCTCACACATACTCAGAAAAGCAAGTATCTCTGGCACATTTGCTTCTTAGGTTTAGTTGTACACCTAAGAGCCTCTTAGTTAAAATATTAATCACAGACTTTAAACCAATGTTCCTATTTCTGCAACGTGTGCGAGGATTTTCTTCCAAATGCTGCACTGCACCCGGCCTGCAGGGGTCTGGAAACCAACTGGGAGGCTGTCCTGAGCCAGAGTGGTAACAACAATGACCTTTCCCATCTCCCAAGGCCTGTGCCTGAGTGCCTTTCCAAAACACTGGCTTCAAGTTTGGGTCTCGAGACTCCTCAAAATACAAACCTCATTTCCCTGACCATAGGACCACACTCCAATTCCAAAAGCCAATTAATCAAGCATAGAATTGCAAATTACTTTGGATTTTTCTCCTTTCATTTCATTTTCTGTGATCTTATGTATAGAATGTGGAAATCAAGAATAATGTCTGTAAAAATCATAACTGCATTACGTGGAAACAAAGAGATTCAAGGAATGTCTGTCTTAATATAACAAACCTTTGCTTAAAAACATGCAAACACACACACATGGGTGTGTGGGCGCACGCACACACACACACACGCACACACACACACACACACTTTAATGCTTTGGCTGCAGGTGGAATAGAAACCAGGCTGTGTGAAAGTCAACTACTTTTCATTCCCAGTTTTTCTGTGCACACACAAATCCATTGACTTACCGGGGACGAGAACTTGGCTCACGATTTCATGCTTATCTAGCTGCTTTTGTCTTGAAATTTAAAAGCAGTTTAATTACATTAATTAGGCTTCACAGCAGTGCTGAAATACTTTCTGAATTTTCTGAAGCCAGAACAGAAGAAAGCGATACCCCAAGACCATTCCTGGGGTCCCCTAAGCAAAACGCTTACATCTAAAAAATTAAACTAAGAAAAATATTTCAAATGGATCACATAGCCCAGAACAACTGAAAAGACACACGAAGGAGAGAAGCAAAATAAAAGGACAAAAATAAAAGTTGCCCTTGGAAGTCATATCTCGAAATATGAGGCATATTTGATAATATTCCTTACTTTTTTGGAATATTCTTTAAAATAGTTAGCTGAATTCCTAGACGAGAACAGGTCCTTTTGAGGCTGACAGCAGGGGTTCTGCTTATGAAGCCAGGAGACAGCCAGAGCCACATCCGCTTTTGTGTTTTAAGCATGGAAGTATTTTAGTATCTACTCTGAATGCATTACCAACTTTGCAATGGAGAGGAATACTTCTGGACTCAAAGACTTCCAAAGTGAATACAATCCCATCCTATTAGCTTAAAAATCACAAAGAGGCTTTGAGTCTTACCCCTTGGCTCTCAGGCATGGACAAGAACCACAGCAAGAATGACCGCTGAGAAAATTAATTCATGGGGTGTCTTTGTGTTGTCATGGAAAGTTCTTTTTTCCTCCTGATAACACGACACACTAACTGTTGGTTTCAAGCAAGTTTAATTGCAACATCTTTAACCAAGTGATATGTAACTTTGCTGCCCAGAATTGTAAACTCGAAAGGGGCCCTCAAATGCCCACTTGTAGCTATTGGGTAGAGAAATTTTCAGAGCCTTCAGCTCTGTTCTGCCTGCCAGCAGGCTCTCAACAGTTCATCTTCTACTCCTTGCTCAGATCTAAGTTGGCCGTTTTATCTATGTGCATCCCACATGGCACTTGCCAGGGAAACACAAGGGGGAAAACTTTCATCCTCTCTTTCTGGAAGCTGGCCCACTTAGAATATTGCTTCCTGATCCTTCCAATTAGCTAAAACCCCAGAGGCACTCAACAATTAAAAGAAGGGACCAGAGGCATTCGCTTAGAACATGTACATCGTGTCTAAAATGTAATTATTCTTTTTCATGGTCTCCATATTGCTAACGTTGTCCAACTAGAAACGGAAACTGCCACATAACTTAATCTGCAGGATTCTTATCTTTATGCAACTAGAAGAGAATAAATTAAGTTTTTATTCTTTTTTTGTTCCTCCCCTCAAAGAAGTCAAAAATTTTCAGCTACTAAGGAGATTTCAAGCTCACACTGAATTCCTCTGGGCAAGAAGATACAGGAGATCATGACTAGGCATTCACATATCCTTTACAGAGATAGGCAGGCAGGATTGAATTAGGTTGTTTGGTTTTCATGGCCCCCACAGGGCTCCGTTTTGTTCAGCATCATCAGGCAAGGAACTTATTATAACTCGGCAAGTTCAGTCTATTTCCAAAATATTATCCCCTAAGGTCTAAATACTGGCCAGGCAGCCCCACCATCACATCTGCCAAAGAACAGCCTGGTTGCACACGGCACCCCACCTCCCCACCATATGTTCCTTTTAAGAAACCTGAGCTGTGTTTACTGGATAGGTATGTAGTCAGTGGATACCACCTGAATTGGGCATGCCTGTATATCTCCTAAATTTGTAGAGGAACACCAATGGTCAAGTAGTAACAGCACCCAATAATTAAGTAATTACCATGTGTACTTTACAGATGGTCTCTCATTTTCTCTTCCCATCAACCCTACAAGTGTGATACTATTGTGATCCTTGTTTCACAGATGAGAAAACTGAAGTTCAGAGAGGTTAAATAAGTTGCCCATGGTCACATCTGCCCAGAGTCCTTGCACACCTTAGCCTTTCCTGGAAGTAGCTTAGGTTCTCCCCAACCACAACCCAGATATCATGGTGCATCCCAGCCTCACCACCCAAGCTGCAGAATGTTTCATCCTATCTGCCTGGAAGAAAACAATCCCACCAGTTCATCCAAGTCTCTAGACACTTCATCATAATATTACCCCCATTGAATCCCTCACAACATCTTGAAAAGGGCACAGGTTTATCCCTCTTTTACTAGAAATTGGGGAATCAAAAGCATGAAGTGACTCCCACAGGTTATGCAGCTTATTTAGTGGCGATTTCTGGATTCGACCCCAGGAGTTGCACTGTTTTCCCCATTGCTCCTTGGTACACAGTTGGTCTCTGATAAACAATTGTTGATTAACACACAGTGATGCCATTCTCTCCACCACAACTGTTTCCATTTGCAGTAATTTCTGACTCAGAAGATAATTAAAATTCTCAAAAGATTATTTGCTCAGCTGTGCACCCCCACAGCACCCCCAAACTCCAATGACTTAATGCAACGGAGGTTAAGGTCTCACCCATGCCAAGTCCACTGTGAGTCCAGATGACTCCCCAAGGAAAATGCCCACCAGGTGCGGCACAGCATTGACCTCCACATCAACCCAATCTTGCACAGATGCCCCATCAGGGGAAGAACTTGGTGGCGAGCAAGCATCCCCAATGAATGCTTCCACCCAGAGTGACACACGGTATTTTTCCCCACTGTCTGTTGGCCACGGCAAGTCACACAGCCATGCCCATCTTCAAGAAGACAGAGAGATACAATCTTCCTGTTTGTCCAGAAGTGAAGAACACTGGATGTCAAGAAAGCAGTCATTACTACAACCAGTGCAAAAACAGAGATGTGAGAGGCAACATGATTTGAGAGGCAGTGGTCATGCAGCTAACAAGTGGCCAAGACAGAACCCAAACCCAGGTTTACTTATCTCGAAAATCCAAGTCCTCAACTAACACATAATTCTCAAGAGACTAGTATCCATTTTATATGCCAAGTTATTCTGCATGAATAATGGGCATGTATTGCTTATTGGCTGGCGGCTCTGCTGATCTTGGCTGACCTTGCTCACTTGTCTGGGGTCTGCCCCGCTGACAGCTGATCAAGGCTGACCTTGGTTGGGAGAGTTTCGATGACTTGACTCTGCTCTCCACTTGCCTCTCATCCTCCAGCAGGCCAGCTCAGGCATTTTTCATTGCAATAGTAGAGTCCCAAGAACAAGTAGGCCCAAAGCAAGTGGCTGAGCCCAGAGCTGGGAAGTGGGGAGGGGGTGAGGAAAGCACTATAATATTGCACAGCAAAGGAGTGAAGAATTAGTCTAGGTATATGCAAACTTTTTCTATAAGAAGATTTTATCTCTTGGGCCACACTGCCTCTGCCCCAACTCTGTGGCTGTAGAATGAAAGCTGCCATAAATAATAAATAAACTGATAAGAGTGGCTGTGTTGCAATAAAACTTTATTTAGAAAACCAGACAGTGGGCCAGATTTGCCCTGAGGGTCATAGTTTGCCAACCCCCGAATTGGAGGCCTTATTACAATCTTCCACAAAGGGTTCTAGTCCCAGTTCCGAACTGTCTGTATGGTCTCAACGTCACTTGTTTTTCTCACTTGACCTTAATTTTTTCACTTACAAAGTGAAGGGGTTGGACTAGTTCTTTCAAACTATAAAATTCTTACATTCACAGAATGTATATTATCATGTAAACCAAAAAGTATGTCCTGGAGTCTAGTTGAAGAGATTATTCTCAACCGGTTACTAGAATATTTATTGTATTTGTCCTTAGGATTACTGCTCACCTACACAAGTTAAAATTCTATTTTTCTTGAACAAGAGTTGCCATGTAAAAGATACTGATCAATAGCAATATCACCTTAGCTCCATCAAAGTTAAATAGATTTTTCCATCCATCCAAGCAGGAAGTCAGCCAGTTATACAGAATGAACAACAAACTGACACTTTTAATGACAAATGGGTAGCAAAGCTTTATTGATTGCAAGAATAAAAAATGAAATGCTAGGGAGTCAACACTGGGTGATATCAGTGAAGGATAAAAAGAAACATGCAATTAACTGATCCAGAAGGATAAGCTACAGTGAGGGACACTATAAAACAGGAAGTAGGCATCCTCAGGGAACACACCATTTAACTGAAGGTTATTCCATTTATCATCGCCCCCTTTATTGGCACCTAAATAACATGTAATTCAGTGCGCCGCCGTAACACAGGAGGATATTTTTGCTTTTCTCCCTCCATTAATCTTCCCTGCCAGGCTGTTGCCAGAATTACAAATAAGAATATGTTAATCGCTGCTGCGAAGAGGAAATGCATGTGAAATAGTCTACCCCTGTCCATAAAGCCAGAGCAACACGTAGAGGTGTGCAGACATCTGATTTTCTAAAGCTTTGTATCAGTGGTTCTCAATTAGCAGGGATGGATTTTGCTCCCAAGGACATCTGGCAACATTTGGAGATATTTTGATTGTCTCAACTGGGGGACTGCTACGAGCATCTAGTGGGTATAGGCCAGGGACGATGCTAAATATCCTACAGCGCACAGGACAGCCACACACAACACAAAATTATCTGGTCTGATGTGTCAACAGTGTTGAGGTTGAGAAATCTGCTTTTCATAGAAAAAAGCATCAGCTGAGATTGACAGCAATGTTCCAATTGCTGGGAACTCCAAATCATGACCAGACATCACATAAAAGCAGCATGCATTTTAGACCATCCCAGGCAACTTTATTTTGTAGACTAGCAATATCTCAAGCCAGGTACACAGTGTAAAAAGATTCTGCAGAAGTACTAGAGAAAAGTACCGTTCAAAAAGGCAGGTCACAAATTCCAAAACCTGTTCCAGAAATGATAAGTGGCTCAAAATACTGAAAAACCCATTGGCATTAATATGTAATTTTTAAGTATAATAAATACCTTTATTACTATATATAATAAAATATAGTTTTATTATGATACAGTATCTATTTTATATAATATAGTATATATTATTTATTTAAATTTAGGGTTTTTTAAACCTATAATATCAAAAAGCATTGTGGATATTTTCTAACCAAAGTACATCATCTTCATCTCATTCGAATTACATCTTGACAACCACATGCAATATCAGTTTTTACTGTAACTTGTGGTGTATTTCCAACAGGATATAATTTATCAGCGGGTCAAAGAGCTGGAAAATTAATATCTACTTAGCTAAACAGATCACATCTGTTAGCAAACTTGTCCAAATAATTTGGCATCATTGCTTACAATATATGTCTGCAGAGACCACTTACCATTTGGGTTATTTCTAGAACCCACAGGCTTCTGTTCCATGCACTATATAGAAATATGTACATGCCCACAGGCTTTAGGATGCTCTTGCCCCACTTGTTTTAAAGTGAAGGGAGCACAGAGCACCTTTGCAGTTTTCTCTTAGTTCTGTGTGCCATTGCATTGTCCTTCTGCCTTGCCAGCATTTGGTGTCACCTCCACTCCAACTCATTCCTAAAACCATCCCAGGTGATAGGTTTCCAGCAAAAGTAGTTGAGTGTTTAGGGTTACGTTCCAGGGCCTGGGAAAAGTCCCTATCTAGACACGCCAGCCCTTCATTTACTGCAAAAGAGCTCTCTACCCTCCTTTCGGTGGCTTTCCCAAGCAAAAGCATGTGTCCTAGCAGCAAAGAGCATAAACTGAGGAGTCAGGTCGACCCAGGTCCAAAACCCACCTTGACCAATTTCTGGCTGTGACCTTGGGCAAGCAGCATACCCCTTATCCTCAGGCCCTTATGTGGAAAGTGGAGACAAAATTGCCCACCTCCTGGGACTATTGTGGGGTTATCCTTATAAAGTATATCCAGCACACATCCCTTCATAGATGTCAGGTTATTAGATAATTGGAGTCGACCAGCTACTCCATCAAGTCCATTTGGAGCACACATTTGGAGCCTGACCCTATGCGGGGAGCCAAGGATGGCATGCATGAGAAAGACACATTCTCCCCTCAAGTCATTCACAGTTTCACCAAGGAAACACACCTGACATGGGTGACAGAGCAGGAGAACAAGGCAGGGTACGACATTGCCTGGCACGAAGCAATGCTGCTGGAGATCGGAGCCTCGGGAGATCAGCTGGAAATTTCAGGGAGCTTAACATATTGGGAGCACCAGCACCTGGCCCAGAACAAGTGTGCAAGGAATGCTGGCCATTTTTCTTATCTTTGTCAGCCCCCGCAAGGGGCATAGGATGGCTGTTGCCACCTGGCCCCCAACCCCTACCTCTTATTGAAGAACAAAGGCTTCTGCAAGAAACTATTGACTTCCTTGTCATGCACTTGCCTGGAGTCTTTTTCATTATCCCTTGTTTCCCTTGCTCTCTCTCTTTCGTGACTGTTGGCTCAGTTTGGGAGTTATTTAATTTATTATTTGCTAAACAGGCAAACCTATCCCTTTCCTTGCTAAATTTTACAATTTTACAAGTGCTGTGACAGTGATCACAAATACTATAAACCATCTCCATGGTTTCTTTAAATCCATGCAAATTGTTTCTGGATTATGTATCATCTAGCAAAATACATTGGTTTGGGAATATTTTATCCTTCCACTTGTTTTTTATTTGACTTTTTTTTTTTAACAAAAACCTTACCACTAAAGAAATGAAGCTCCCTCGGCATTAGGGCTCCCTTATTAAATTTGGAAAGTGACAACAATCATCCAAGTGGTTCAGATTGCACCAAAAATGCTCCTGTGGTTATTTTTCCTATCATCAACATTGCCCATCAGCAAGGAGTCAATGCAAGGTCAGCCTGGGTCCCACCTTTGGCCTCGGCATTCCAGAGAAAGACATATGGGAGCTGGAAATAAACATAAAGATGGTCTGTTCAAGGCCACTTTTAACATGGAGGAAATTGAGAGCATGAGGAGAAGAAATGACCTCACTTGGAAGAAACCATGGTGCCCTTTATTGGGGGACAGATAAACCAACTCCCTATGGTGTATCCATAGGGACGATGGAATGTCAGCACTAAAAAGAAATGAGCAATCAAGCCAAGAAAAGACATGAAGGAAACTTAAGAGCATGTAACTAAGTGAGGAAAAAAAAAAAAGCCAGTCTGAAGGGGCTACATGCTGTATGATTCTAAGTCTGTGACATTCTGGAAAACCCAAAACTATGGAGACAGTTAAAAGATCAGTGTTTGCAGGGCTTAAAGGAGGGGGATGGATGAATAGCCGGAGCACAGAGGATTTTTAGGGCAGGGAAAATACTCTTTATGATACTATAATGATGGAGACATGTCATTATACATTTGTCCAAACCCGCAGAGTGTACGCCACCAAGGGTGAACCCTAACCTAAACTCGTGTGAGGATGATGCGTCAGTACACTGGAGCACACTTGTGCTCGGTGGGGGATGTTGATGATGGGGAAGGCTGGGCATATTTGGGGGCAGGGGGCATATGGAAAATCTCTATACTTTCTGCTCAATTTTGCTGCAAATCAAAAACTGCTCTAAAAAAAAAAGTCTTAAAAAAAAAAAAGACTACACAGGGAGCCTGGGTGGCTCAGTTGGTTAAGCGTCTGCCTTCGGCTCAGGTCATGATCTCAGGTCCTGGGATTGAGCCCCAGGTTGGGCTCCCTGCTCAGCGGGGAGCCTGCTTCTCCCTCTCCGTCTGCCTGCCATTCCCCCTGCTTGTGCGTGCTCTCTCTCTCTCTGTCAAATAAATAACTAAAATCTTAAAAAAAAAAAAAAAAAAAAGACTACATTTTACATTGTTACGTATTATACTCATTGCTGACCAATACAATGCTACCCATTGCTCCCTAGGAAAATAAATCAACCCTCTTCCTCCTATAGCTTCCATATCTATAGACTTTGTCCCAGAAAAAGAAACTAATCCCTACTTGGCTCTCCCATTTGCTCTTTGGGTTGAAGGTTCTTTAAAAACAAACTCCATTTGGCAAGAGCCCACTTCTCCCTTCTGACATCCCTGGGGCATGGGATACTAGTAAGGTCAAGTTAAGAAGGGTTTTTCATGTCCTAGACCAAGACTCACCAAGACCTGCCCCACCCCTATGCCTCCTAACACCCCAACAATTACCCTGTGCCCAAACTTCACGTGGTTTTCATTCTAGCAAGCACACAACCCCTCTCTGGCACTTGACAAGACGATGGGCACTAGAACTGATCCCATGCATCCCTCCAGACTTTCCCATCTCCCTCTCTCTCTCCCCTCAGCCCCTCACCTCCCGCTCCCCAGAGCCATCCTCCAAAGGGCCCACGCCATTGTCAGCTACACAACCACAGCTGCACCACCACCTCGAGTGCCTTTCGTCAGGGGCCCCACACATAGCAGCGACTGACAGTATCTGCCCCAGGTGCACACTGGCCAGACCCGACCCGCAGAAGCTCTGTCCTCCCCAGAACTCCCCTGGAGGCCCAGGAAACACAGCCCAGGGTGTGTTAGTGCCCTGAAGGACGGACTTTGACCAACAAAGCCAAGGGGCAGGAAGCTGGCAAGCTTCTCACCCTCCCTCCCCACTCCGGATGGTCCCGGGATGCAGTGAGCCCATGGCCCAGCCCCCGCGATGTCCTGCACTGCGGTGTCTTCTCCCAAACTCCGGCCACTCTGTGAAACCCACCTCGTATTTCCTGCATGGCTCCCCTGCTCACTTACCTTTTTCTCCTTGGGATTTCACCACTCCCCACTGCACTACGCCTCAACTTACAAAAATAAAATTGTAGAAGATCCTGAGCGTTATGGAACACGGGCTCCCCCCAGGGAAGTGGGGCTAGCTCATAACAACCTGCATCCCAGCACAGCACTAATTAAGAATGCTTCAACAGCAGCTCGCGTCTCAGGAGGCCGCCACCAGCAGGCACCGAGGCACTCTGCCGAGCCTGGAAACAAGTACTTTGTCATTAACCTGATGTATAATTTATGTGGGCAAAAATGTGTCTCCTCTCTTTCCAAAACAGACAAGCGCCAGCACGGAGCCCCAGCTGCGCGCTCCGGCCCCTCCACATTCCCATAATGGTCTAACTTTTGTTTTGACCTGGAGCCCATTTTGCAATATTGCCCTAAGCTGGATGAGCTCTCCAGCGCCCCCTGCCAACAGTGAGCGGATGTGCTGGAAGCCGAGCCTGAGACAAGGGCTATTATTTCTTCGGTCACTCAGCCTGATGCAGTTCAGCTAGCCAGAGGGCATGCATGAGTTTTGGTTTGCCAACTCGGAGAAATGGCCAAGTGGAGGCACACAGAGACAGGCCACGTCTATACCCTCGGGCATTTGGCGACCAAGGCCCTGGGACCCTTCCTGCACTCACAGGCTCACAGCTTCATCATCCCTTGAGCATCACTTGTGCTGCTGGTGTCTTGGACTGACCTCGAATGTAAGTCCTCGGAGCCTCTCTCACCGTCCCACGTCTGCGGCAAGACCACACTGAAGGAGGCATGATGAGGAGCTCAGGTCCCTGCAGTGACCCAAGGACAGGTCCAGCCACCCATCCCTCTCTGCAGAGCTCAGCTTTCCTTACCACTGCCTCCATGTTCGCCACTCTCCCGGCCTCCCATTAAAAACTTCCCAGGAGAAAGGATTCTGTTGATCAGCCAGTCATCTTCCAACAGGGAGGCACTATTGGCAAGTTCTTGAGCCAGGTCACTTGAAAGGCCACCACTGGCCTACACACTGGTTCTTTTTTCCTTCTTTTATCTCCAAACCACACTCTTACTCCCTGCTGCCACCATAGGCAACCGCACTGAAGGGTTTACTATGCCTCTTCGCGTACGGGTTCGCAAAATGAATATCATGATTGTGTGTGCATTTTCATGGAAGTACATTACGTGCATGCTGTCTCTCTCATTCTATTTCCTTAAATCCTGGTTGTTATCGTTCAAGGTCAAGGCTCACCCCCTTTATGAATGTGATGAAAATATCGATACTCTTAACCAGAAAAGCACATGAAGGGAAATCGAAAATTGTGCCTATGATTTTAGGGTGTTCACCCATGCTAAAAGCCTTCTGTGAACCCCTGAGGGTCAGGAGCTCAGGTTGGACCCTTGTCAGAGATACTGGTCTTTGGCCAGAGCTTGAAGGCCTAGTCTGATGAGTAGTAGCCAGTGAAACAGGGTCACGTGGCACAAAGCAGAAATCTGTAGACAGAGGATTCTCGAAAGGGCGTGGCCATGCCAGCCACTGTGAATCCAATGGACTTCCCTCAGTTTGTTCCTCAAACAGAGGAATGTATCTAATAATATCTACATGTATCCCCATTCCAGAATACCCTCCCATCTCCTCTTATTCATACCTATTACTTCCTCCAAAATTCAGAGCATCTTCCCAGAGAGACCTCTTCCTCATCTTTACCATGCGTCTTCTCCATACTTATCTTGCACGTCAATTTTGAATTTGTTGTCATGATGCTTAGAGTTCTGAAGAGTGTTCTTAAGGCTTACCCCACAATCAGGTGGTAAACCTGCTGCAGAGAGGAGCCTATTACACACGTGGGAAGAGGCAGAGAATGTTAGTCCTCTGAATTCCAAGATGGCAGCAGGGTAGGAGCGGATTCTCATGAGAAAGATAAGGAGGGATGAGACTCATTTTCAGGAGGCAATGGTGAGTGGGAAGATCCTCCATCAAGACCTGGGCTATATAACAAACCACCACAGAACTGAATGGCTTACAACCTTACTTAACTAACTATCTATCTATCTATCGGTGTTCCCTTGCATGATTCTGTGCATTTGCTGGGTTTAGCAGGGCTATTCTCACTTGAGTCTCTTAGACAGTTGTGATCAGATGTTGGGTGGGGCTGGAGTCAGAAGGTTCAACTGGGACACATGTTCAAGAGGACTCCTTACTCACACAGCTGGTAGCTGGCCAGCTGGGCACCACTCTCTCCACTTAGCCGTCCTACGTGTCTTCAGGGCACTGTGGTCTGAGGGGGTTAGGTGGTGTCCTAGTTTCCTAGGGCTGCCATAACAAATTACCACAGACTGGATGGCTTAAGACAACAGACGTTCACTCCCTCAGAGTTCAGGGGCCCAGGAGCCCAAAACCAAGGTGTCAGCAGGGTTCCTTCCAGAGTCTCTCAGAAGGAAGACTTCCTTGCCTATTCCTAGCTTCTGAAGGCTGCCAGCAACCCTGCACACGCCCTAACACACGATGCACCATTCCAGTTTCTGCTTCTATCTTCACACAGCTTTCCACTCTGGGTCTCTCTGCATCCCCTCCCCATCTAAGGATACCCAGTAGATTTAAGGCCAGCCCTAACTAAATCCAGAATGATGTCATCTCACTATCTTTAACTAATTACATCTGCAAAGATCCTGTTTCCAAGTAAGTTCTCGGTGACATGAATTTTTGAAGAACACTATTTAACCCTCTACAGCTGGCTTCCCTCAGAACAAGATTTCCAAGAAACCAAGATGGAAGCTGCAAGGCTTTGTCCGACCTAGCCTCAAAAGCAATCAGCAACATTTTTATTGATTATCAGTGAGTAACAGGGCCAGCTCAAATTCAAGAAGAAGGGGCTACACAAAGGCAAGAATACTAGAAGCACAGTCCCTTGGACCCATCTTTGGAGACCAGCATCTATGAGAAGGACCAGGTAAAGGGGGAAGTGAAGAAGAGGAACTTAACACTGAGGAAGAGAGATTCTTAGGACTGCCACAGTGGGAAACCTTGGGGCAAGGGGAAAAAATGCATACACTGGACTTGCAGGAAAGGTTTGGGGGGGGGCACGGAGAGAGAGGAAGGACCAAGTGGGTTTTCAGGAGTCACCGTCTGGTATAGAGAAAGATTATGAGTAAAAGAGATATCTCAGAAGGATTTTTCAGAAGTTTTACTCCACATCAAGACTGTCCTCTCCCCTTTAACATTTCTCAAGAGACTGGGTGAAGATTTGAATCACTTTCATTTATATTTTTCTGCCTGGCTGTTATTTTTTACGCATGATTTTCTGGCAGCCAAGGTCACAAGGTTCTACTGTTTTTACGCAAGTACATCCTTCTAACCCTATTTAGTAAAGCCAGCCAGGGCTCTGCGCATGAAATGTAATCAACAAACAATGACTGGTTTAGAAGCATTTACAAGTTTCATTTGAAAGGTTATACATTTGATCACTGAGACAAGGATTTCTTTTCAATGAAAGTATGTACATGCACTTTCAAAAAACTGCCTACCAAAATTTTTTAGTTTGTCCTCACTGTAATATATTCCAATATGGATATTGTTAGATGTTCACAGTTTGAGTATCATTAAAGGTGAGGTTTGGCTAATTGCCTTTGCAGGAAAGTTTGGATGGACGGTTCAGTTATAGAGAATATGGCTGATGGTTAATCCTCAGAAAGCAAAAGACTCGGGAGACACGGGCAGTGTTTCCAGACTTAAGCTGCAGGAAGTATTCCTTAAGATAAGCCCATAAATTCTCCTATCTCCAGAAATTTTTAGCAGGTGATTGGGACCCCAGGCAACAAGTAGAAATTTTATGGCTGCAGGCTTTCCAGCTCTGGAGGACTTAGTTGGTCAGAGAAGTGAAGGACTCAGATTACTCAGGTATATTTAGATCCCAGCCAATGAAACGAACCAGCCAAGGGAGGGAGCCTATGGAAATACTTCCTATCTCAATGTTATTGATGTAATCTGGATACAAAAGATTTGGAACTGACCTGACATAAAGTTACTTTTCTTACAACCAGCACATCCAATCTAGAGTTTTTTAGCTACTATTTAGTGAAGACTTACTATGTTGTGTATCTGACACACATAATCTCACTTAATGCTTGCAACAATCCTGTGAAATTGGTACTGATGAAAATGAGATGTACTGGGCTGGAAATCTAGGTAGTGGTGGATGAAATGTTCTCTACTCAAAATGACTCTCCTCCACTGAAATATATTAAAAAAAAAAAAAAAAAAAAAAAGAATCCTCACATTGCCTGGAGATTTTTAAACTATAAGGATAAAATAAGCCAAAAATACAGTTTGAGTTTTAACAAATAGAGCCAAGGGCTCAAAGAGGGTTTGAACACAAGTTTAAATTCATTTATATTTTTAATTTATGTTATATGTATTCAGAACAATTAATGAATGTATATGTTCTTGTCCCTACACACTCAGGATATAATGTAAATCTCATTAAAATTAAACTGCTGTAAGTATATAAATTAAGCATCAACAAAATATGGAGGAAGATATCACTTTATACCCACTGAGATGGATAAATTCAAAAAGACAGGGGCGTCTGGGTGGCTCACTCGGTTAAGCATCTGCCTTCAGCTCAGGTCATGATCCTGGAGTCCTGGGATAGAGCCCCGCATCAGGCTCCCTGCTCAGCGGGGAGTCTGCCTCTCCCTCTCCCTCTGTCCCTCTCCTGCTTGTGTTCTCTCTCTCACCCACTCACTCTCTTTCTCTCAAATAAATAAATAAAGTCTTTAAAAAACAAACAAATAAACAAACAAAACCAAAAAGACAGACGCTAACAAGTGCTGACGAGGACAAGTGAAGTTGTAAAATGGTGCAACCACTTCAGAAAATAGTCCGGCAGTTCCTCAAAATATTAAACACACAGCTACCACATAACCACAATGCCACTCCAAGATATCTACACCAGAGAAATGAAGACATAGGTCCACACACAGACTCACACCTCAGTGTTTATAGCAATATTATTCATGAAGCCAAAGGTGGAAATGACCCAAATATCCACCAACTAGTGAATGGCAAACAAAATGTGGTCTATCTGTACAACAGAATCTTATTCAGTAATTTAAAAAAGAAGAAAGCACTGACCTCTGCCACAGCATGATGAGCCTTGACAACACTATGCTAAGTGAAAGAAGCCAGTCACAAAGAACCACATGATCTATGATTCCATTCAGATGAACTGTCCAAAATAGGTAAATCCATAGAGACAGAAAAGAGATTAGTGATTCCCAAGGACTGAGGGGAGAGGAAAACAGGGAGGGACAGCTAATAGATAACAGGGTTTCCTTTTGGTGATAAGGAAAATGTTCTGCAATTATGTGATCATCGTACAGCTCTATGAATCCGCCAAAAACCACTGAAGTGCATATTTTTCTTTTAATTTTTTTTTTTTAAATTCTTATTTATTTAATACAGAGAGAGAGAAAGACAGCTAGAGAGGGAACACAAGCTGGGGGAGCAGGAGAGGGAGAAGCAGGCTCCTGGCTGAGCAGGGAGCCTGATGCGGGGCTCGATCTCAGGACCCTGGGATCATGACCTGAGCTGAAGGCAGATGCTTAACGACTGAACCACCCAGGCGCCCCGAAGTGCATATTTTAAAAGAGTGAACTTTATAGTATGTGAATTATATCTCAATAAAATGGTTATTTAAAAAAGAAAAGCAGGGCGCCTGGGTGGCTCAGTCAGTTAAGTGTCTGACTCTTGATTTCCACTGAGGTCATGATCTCAGGGTTGTGAGATCCAGCCTCACGCATTGGGCTCCATGCTCAGCACAGAGTCTCCTGGAGATTCTCTCTCTCCCTCTCCCTCTGCCCCACCCCCTGCAACTCTCTCTCTCTCTCAAATAAATAAATCTTTAAAAAAAGAGAGAGAGAGAAAAGAAAAGAAAATATAGATAAACATGTGGTTTTTAACATACCACAATGGGGGGAAGGTCTGAGGATAGGGGCAGATTCAGATTTGTGGGCCCTGAAATTTATAGTTTGTGGGGCCCTCTTTAAGGAAAGTAAAATTTTAAAGTGCAAATACACTGTACAACAATGTACATAATTAACAATACTGTCCTATACACTGAAAAATTTGTTAAGAGGGTAGATTTCAAGTTATATGTTTTTTACAACAATTTTTAAAAATGCAAATACAAAATTAAGTGCAAAACTGGATATTCGGAATGAGAAAATAAATGACAAATTATGAATTTTTAAAAGCTGGAAAACAATTTATAAATCCACATTTTCTATTAACTGACTGCCTCTCATATGTCTATAATCCTAATTTCCTCTGCTGATGACTCCACAGTCTTTGTTCACCTTTCCGTGATACAATGACTTTATTTTTCTACAGAGAATAGAAAAACAGTTCAGTCTTTCCTCTAACATAATTGATACAAGTTGTCTTTTTATTTTACATGTACCCCAATTTCCCCCTTCTCAAGATGAGTTTCCTGCCTTCCCAGGACACCCTCCCCAGAAATGGAGAACAGGTTTTATCTTCTCTCTGAGGATGACTTCCCCCCTGGCTCTGTATTTGAAATTTCCAACACCTGCCACGCTAGGCTGGTGAAGGTGGGGTGAAACCAGCACTCTCATCCTGTGAGAATTGTAAATAAGCTCAGCCATTTTTGGAAAGCAATTCGGCAACAGATATTAGAGATCCTTCTGAATCCCACCTCTGGGAATGTATAAGAATAATCTAAATGTCCTATATGGGCAAATAATCAAATAAATTATTATATCTAATCAAATGTTGGCACCATTTTAAATGGTCATAAAAATAATGTAATAGCACAGGGGAAATTATAATACATACAATATTGTATAATTATAATAAGTAATGGAATGATATAAAATTGTGAATACAATATGCCTAGAATGAGATTTGTTCTTAATCCTGTGCCTAAAGAAAAAAAAAAATGGAAGGAAATGTACCAAATGCTAAAATAATTGTGTTGGGATGAATGGATAGAGATGTGGTCCATATATACAATGGAATATTACTCAGCCATCAGAAAGGATGAATACCCAACTTTTACATCAATATGGATGGGACTGGAGGAGATTATGCTAAGTGAAATAAGTCAAGCAGAGAAAGTCAATTATCATATAGTTTCACTTATTTGTGGAACATAAGGAATAGCATGGCGGACATTAGGAGAAGGAAGGGGAAAATGAAGGGGGGGGGATCGGAGGGGGAGACGAACCATGAGAGACTATGGACTCTGAGAAACAAACTGAGGGTTCTAGACGGGAGGGGGGTGGGGGGGTGGGTTAGCCTGGTAATGGGTATTAAGGAGGGCACGTACTGCATGGAACACTGGGGGTTGTACGAAAACAATGAATCGTGGATCACTGCATCGAAAACTGGTGATGTATGGTGACTAACATAACATAATAAAATAAAATTTAAAAATAAATAAAAATAAAATAATTGTGTTGGGATAGACTTATTTAAATTTTCCTTATCCCACATAATAATTCATAATAAAAATAAGGTTGTCTGAGAATCCTGTCTGCTCCCTGCCTCGCTCATAGAATTAATGGTCCTAAATATTAGCAAAGCAGCTGGCTCCTTAGAGAGGGCTACTGTGATATGTAAATGAAAAGTATCACTATGATTTTTTGAAGCTTTTCTTTTTTTGCAAAATCAGCTGTTTACAAAACGGCAATATTGGGGGGGGTGGGGGGGATCAACCCAGCTAATATTTTCACCCCTGAAATCGGCAGCACATCTGTCTAGCCTTGCTCCTGCGGCGCACGTCTGGGTTCGGAGAGTCCTGAACGCCCAGCTACAGAGCGAGTGTTGGCCCCACCATCTGCCACGCGCTCTCCCAGAGCTGGGGATCACGATGACTCAACTAGTGGCCCACAGAGCTGCCAAGCAGCGTCAGAGGTGTGCATTACCCTGGGACAATCTGGTGGCAGCAGGGGCGCCAAGGAAACAGTTTGTTTCTGGAGTCAGGGTGTAGCCAGTGCTGGACCAGAACTGATGGGATAAACAAAGGATGAAAATGCAGTTCACAGTCAACAACTCATAACGTGGGTATTTGTAAGGAAAGTATGTCCACTTGAGGTGGAGTCCAGCGTTCAACCTCTGAATGTCACTGGAGAGAGGGCATTCCATTTGGTATATGCTGGTATATCCTGGACTTTACAACCCTGGGCTTCTGAGAGGACCGCCATGTGATCTAAGGGAGATGAGAGCCACGTCCCACAAGGTCATGGTGAGGCCGTTAGGAGCCATGGGAACAAGCCCCAAGGGAAAAACACTGTGCCCCTGGGGCACTTTCTGTTGGCTGCTATCATTAACCTGCTTCCTTCTCTGAGCAGAACCAGGAGGTGACCCCATAGGCAAGCCGGACTTAAAACAGAGGACCCGGGCCCCAAAAAGCACCAGTGAGCTGCCTCAGTTACCTGCCAATATCGACCAATCAGGATGGGGCCCTTCCAACCAATCAGGATGGGGCCTTTCCAACTAATCAGAAGGAGGAAACTTTCTTAATATAAGTAGGGCCCTCCCCAAGCCTTTGGGTGGCCAGCTTAAATAGACTCTATATTGATGTGCGTCTCTTTAGCAGAAGCCGGAGCCCCAATAAAGCCTTATCTGTGCCTTTGATTGTTGGGTGCACCCTGGTTTCTACTGTTGGTGGAAGAACCACTTCCGTGACAATGATGGCCTTCCTATATCAACCCGTGCGACCGCAGAAAAAGAGCTAAACCCTGGCTACTGAGCACTGTAGGAAGAACCCCTAGCTTTGTAATTTGGAAGATTTGCCGAGTTCAAATCCAAGCTCAGCCGCCTACTAGCTGTGTCTTACTGGCAAGATGCTTACCTTGCCCCAGCCTCAGTTTTATCATCAGTAAAATGGGAATAATAGTTCCTGTTTTACAAGATGCTTAGGAGGATCAGAAATGGTATGTGTGAACATATGAGTTATCATGTGACCCAGCAATTCCACTCCTAAGTATCTACCCAAAAGAAATGGAAACATAGGTCCACCACAAAGACTATTATAGACTCTAAATGGATGAATTGTATGGTATGTGAACTATAGCTCAATAAAACTACTTTAAAAAAAAACGTATAAAATGCCTAGCATAGTTTCAGGGAATCGATATGTTATGCATATTATTAGATCTGTCATTCACTTACAGTTTATCTTGCTTCTCCCCCTTCTAGAAAATGGACAACAAAATGTCTTTAATGCAGTGTGTTTCCTGCTCAAAAGGTAATATTAGAAGCAGAATTGCAATCCTTGACGGGACTTTTGAGCTTATCATTCCTTCTTACAGATGGGAAAATGAAGGCCCAGAAGGCTGGTATTTCTCATACGCAGAACTGCAAGTGAGGGACAGTTAGAACAGAACATAAAGGAGGAAAGTGGATCCGCCAGTAGATTCCCTGCCAAATAAGACAAATGCAGAGGCAGCAAAGCTTGAGAAACTTGGTAAACTCCCAGTTCAGGTGTGCCTGGAGGTGGGTTGCAGGGTGAGGGACCCCGAAAGTGAGACAGAGTCAGTTCATGAGGCATGCTGGGAATGACACCCTGGGGTTTGCAGAAGCCCTATTTAGATGAGTTTGAGTCTAGGACTGAAACTGGAAAGCAAGATCAGGTTGGGACTTTCTGTAAAAATGAAATTCAGCTTGTGTCTAGTCTTGGCAGCATGACATGAACATGACTCTCAGACTTCCCAGTTTGGAGAGTTTGATCTGTCATCAATGACCTGTCATCAAATAGAAGTCATGTAGCATCCCCAGAAATTCCCTCTGCAGGGGCTCAGGGAGCAGCCATCCTCCAGAGCCACAAAAGGAAGGCTAAGACAATGAGAGGCCCACCTGTCTGCCAGTCTGCAGGGAGCTGCTACACATACTAAGATTCTAGGCACAGAGACACTAAATAACAGTTTCAAATAAAAGTCCCAGATCGGAAGTCACAACTTCCAGACTGTAGGTGTGAATTTGCAATCTGGCTACCGCTCACAGGGGCAGTTCTCAGTCTCAGGTAAGCAGCCACGTGGATGCATTTATTGAAACACAGAGTGATTCTCTCAAGTCTCCAGCGCCACCCAGGAGGCTGCTCAGTCCCTGATACAGAGAAGCAACTGCGGACCAGGGCCAAGACCCCAGGGAACTTGGTAACATCTGGAAACTGTAGAGTTGTCTAGCTGCACTCAACATCCATTTGCTCCTCCTTTGTTTGACTAACCTAACTTTTAATGGTGTAATTATTAACGGGCTAAAAGGCCACATTCCTCAGCCTCTCTTGCAGCGAGCTGTGATTACATGACTATTATGTAATTAATGGTGCATAAATGGAAGTGTCCTGTGAAACTCTCCAGGAAGTACCCTAAGACAGATACATGCCCTTCTTCCACCCTGTTGCCTGGAACTCAGATGTGAAGACTGGAGCTCCAGCAGCCATCCTAAACATGAAAGTGAGGTCCACACTTTATCATCAGCAGAGGAGTCTGGGTGTCTGGCAACTCCATGGAAGTTCCATACCAACCCTGAACTTCCTACCACCAGACTTTTTATGTGAGAGAAAAATAAGCCTTTAGTCATGTTAATCCGTTATACTATACCCTAATTTCTATTTGTTTTGCTTTTACTTGTTTTGCTTTTGCTTTTAAATTTGTGTTTTATTTTTTATTTATTCAGGGAGAGAGAAAGAGAGTGTGTGTGAGCAGAGGAGGGGCAAAGGAAGAGGGAGAGAGAGAATCTCCAGCAGACTCCTCCCTGAGCATGGAGCCTGATGCAGGGCTCGATCTCACAACCCTGAGGTCATGACCTGAGCCCAAATCAAGAGTCAGGTGCTTAACCAAATGAGCCACCCAGGCACCCCTTAAATTTGTGTTTTCTCCATAAAGTTTTTTTAACTTTCAGACAAAAACACCTGCAAGTGTATCTTCAAAAACAAATTCCCCAGTATGTGTTCTGGTAAGCGCTGTGAATTGTGCAGGACTGTTGAATCTCAGATCTGTACCTCTGAAACAAATAATGCAATATATGTTAAGAAAGAAAAAAAGAAGAAGAAGAATGTAGCAGGATGGGAAGAATGAAGGGGGGGAAATTCGGAGGGGGAGAAGAACCATGAGAGACAATGGACTCTGAGAAACAAACTGAGGGTTCTAGAGGGGAGGGGGTTGGGAGGATGGGTTAGCCTGGTGATGGGTATTGAGGAGGGCACGTTCTGCATGGAGCACTGGGTGTTATGCACAAACAATGAATCATGGAACACTATATCTAAAACTAATGATGTAATGTATGGGGATTAACATAACAATAAAAAAATTTAAAAATAAAAAAAAAAAAAAACAAATTCCCTCATGGAAACTACACTCAACCATGTGTGTGAAGACAATGGGTCTTGGGGAAACCACCGGAGCCTAAGAATAATTCCAGAAACTCCACAGAGATTCACTGTTTTGTTTATCATTTCTTAAATCACAAAAACATTTAATTTTTGTAAAGCTGAAACATTAATGTTACCCAGACAACAATAGCAACAGCACACTATTTCTTTCAGCCCAGCACAAAGCAAACACAGGATGAGCAAGCCCCTTCCCCTAAATTGCTGCACAGGCCCAGAACTACATGAAACACATGAGATTCACATCTAAGACCGATTTCTTAGTCTTACCAAGTAAGTCAAGGAAAGTGGACAGAGGTTGAAGAATGTAGACACTCTCATGAAAGAGAAACAAAGCTGGCTGCCGGAAGGCACGGAGCCACAAAGAATTAAATATGATCCCTTTCTCAAACCCAGAGATTGTCTAGTACCAGGACTCCCACAGCGCCGGTCCCTGTTCACCCTCAAATGCACAGCCAAAGCCCAGGGGAGAGAGCCTGCACAGGAGAAGCGCAAATTCTCCCTGAGCGATCCTTTTGGACTCAACAGAACTATCAGCCCAGAGCTGACCGAGCCATCTTCTTTCTCGGGCTTTGTGAAGAGCACACTTAACTTCTGTTCACCATCTCAGTGACACCTCTTTGAGCATCCCCAGAAACATGCACGTGATGACTCACCACCCACTACCTCTATGTCAGGTAGGGCTTCACCACACTGAGCGAGCCCGATGCAGCTGCACTGTGGGAATGGAGGGAGGGAACATTTGCAGCAGACACTGGGTGCCCCCCCAAATGTCCTGGACCCCTTCCTGGCGCTGTGTACCTGCACTCCAGCTCCCGTGTGCTCGGCCGCCAAGAGCCGCAATGACAGCGTGCTCAGTGGATTCCCCTCCGGCTACTGGAGCCACCTCCCTCACACCAACAGTGGAACTATCTGGGCAATGATGTCCCTCCGGGTGGCCCTCACCAATGGCCAACTGGTGCAGGGGTCCAGCTCCCTTTCCTCCAGGAGAGACAAACTCTGAGGTGCAATTTATACTGCAGAGCACCCTTTGGGATCAGGCAGAAATCGGACCCTTGCTAGGTTCCTTCTCCTTTCCTGGGCGGCTTTCCCCATTCCCTCCTTCCGGGAGCACCTCCTTTACAAATCACTTGTGCCTGAATCCTTGGCTCAGGTCTCCTTCTGAAAGAAAGGTATGCCCGTAGGTACAACCAGAATTATCATCGAACTTGTCTACTAAGGAAAGTGGTACTCTCCTGGACACTCCATTGGTTGACGGTTCCCTCCACAGTTAGAATTTAGAAACACAATCAGACATCAGACACTTAATTAAATGTGGCTCAGAGCTTCCCCCTACAGTAAACACTAACACCTGGATCACACACACACCATTCTCAAGTCTGCACATGGGGGACCCCGGGTTAAAAAAAAAACAAACAAACAAAAAACACACAAATCACAGCTGAGGCGGCAGCTGCTAATAGGCTGAAATTTGAAAGACTACTCTTCCCCCAAAACACCTCCCACCCAGCTCTGAGCCTGAAAATCCACCATTAGGGACTCATTCCTTTAGACAGAAGGTATTACATCTCAAGACCTCCTCTAAGAGTTCAAAAAAACAAACACCTAGCTGCTATCAGATATTAACATTTTTGTGGGAATTGATTTAATCAGGAGGCTGACATAAAGGTTCTCATGGTAATTGTAGGTACAGGGTAAAGAAATATTTTTAAAAGGGAGCTATTCTGGGGGCACCTGGGTGGCTCAGTGATTAAGCATCTGCCTTCAGCTCAGGTCATGGTCCCAGGGTCCTGGAATCGAGCCCTGCATCGGGCTCCCTGCTTGGCAGGAAGCCTGTTTCTCTCTCTCCCTCTCCCCCTGCTTGTGTTCCCTCTCTCGCTGTGTCTCTCTCTGTCAAATAAATAAATAAAATCTTTTTTAAAAAATAAATAAATAAAAATAAAAGGGAGCTATTCTGAGGAATGAGGCAATGAGAGCTGGGAGAGTGGCCAATAGCAGGGAAGGAAACAGAAGCAGACAGGAATTTATAAAACGGGAGGTAAGGAGCCAAAGGTGACTTATCCTCTTTATAATTTTAAATCATAAAATTTTAAAACCTCAGGAAACCTAGATATTACCTAGTACAATGGTTTTCTAAGTTATATTGGCAATTTACTTTTCACATGTTGGTGGAACCCTAATATTTAAAACAGTGAAAGGGAAATCGGTCTAGTAGCAATCAGAGGGAGGCGCAGTGCCCTGCTTGCTTGGCTGCGCCCTGGGCATCATTATTCTTATGGTACCAACGAAATGGCACCCAGGTTAAATAACAGCTAAACAAGTTGGAGGTAGGATTTGAACCCAGGCTATCTGACTCCAAACCAGCCATCCTGTTTCGCCTAATTCACCACCACCTCCTCATCCTGTAGATACGCAAACCAAGGCTGAGCACAGGAAAGTGGGCTGTGTGGCATCAGAGAGCAGATTACTACAGAGCAGGACCCAGAATGCAGGGTGCCAGCCTCAGGTCAGGGTTCTCCAGGGATTCTTCCCAAGCCCTGGGGATCGAGTCAGAGGTCCTCAGGAAGAAGCCCGGGTCTTTGGCATGGTTCCCCCAAGCCTCCAGGACTAGCTCCTTACCAGCCCCCCAGTCCCACCTGCAGCCTCACCAGGTAAGGCTGTCCTAATCACGCTCTGGTACCACCGTCTCCCCAAAATGCCACACACTCACATCCTCAGTCCCTTTCCTCAAGTTGTCCCCAGAGAAGGGACTCCTTGGGGATGACCTTCCCCTGCTCATCTGCTTGACCTCTGCTCAGCCTTCAGAGTTTCATTAGGATATCTCCCTCATAGGATTTCCATGAAGCTCCCGCACACGTCCCCGCCCACCTGTTTCATCCTTCCTCCTCACCCCCAACCTTGCACACACACTCCTCCATGTGGAAGCATCTTTACTCCTGTGCACATCTGCCTCCCCCTCTGACCAGAAGCTTCAAGTAATCAGTCCCACCTGTTACTTACCTTAGTACCCAGAACCTAGTCCAGAGCTGGCCCTTAGGCATGCTCCATGGACAGGGAATGAATAAGGAAATGGCCATTGAGAACACATTCAAAAATAAATGGCTTTCAAGTATATTTTGAAACCCCTCCAATTTTTTCCATTTTTCTATGTAGAAGTTTAGTCAAGAGTTAAACAATAATTGCTTTTTAGAAGCAACAAACAAAAAATCACCTAAAACAGAAATGATTAAATATATACTTTTGCCCCCGCACTGCATGGCCTTTTCTCTACATGCAGTTCCATTCAATTAACACATACAAGATTTCCCATAGCTCATCTGATCTTCAGGCTCTTGGGGGCAGAAGGGACAAGCACGGCCGCCCGGCTCCTCTTGAGCCCCCCACCCCCATCTCTGTCAAGTGGTGTCCAAATCCCTCCCCACACCCTTCCGGAAACAAGGAGCCACAGTGTCTCCAAGGCAGCTCACTCCTCCAACACACAGTTATGACTACTAAAATAAGTCAGAGCAAGCAAGAGAAAAGCATCCTATGTTCGACCATAATCTGCCTCTGTGTAACTGTTCCCCTCCTGGTTCTCCCCTAGGTCCACTCAGATCCAGTGTAATCCCTTTTCCAGAAAATAGCCCTTCAGAATCCTCTCAAGTCCCATTGGAGTCTTTGGATTAAAAATCTCAGGTCTGCCAGCAGTTCGCCCCCAAGATGTGGCTTTGAATCCCCCACCATCCTGACTGCCTTTTCAGCACCTGCGTGGTCTGTCGACAGTGCCCCCCAAAGTGCCACAGACTGCTGCTCTCGGAGCCCCTGGGGGTTTTATCAGCACCTTCGGCAGCGACAGCCCAGTGTTGGCTCACAGAGCTCACAACCAGCTCCTCTGAGTCTTTTGCATTCGTGCTGCTGCTAAGCCGTGTCCCTCGTCCTAAACAGGGCAGTGGGATTCATGGACCTTAAATGTATCACTGGCAAACTTCACTTTATGTAAATGTGGCAGAGGCTGCCAGGTGTTGGTCAAAATCCATTCCCTCTTTCTCCCAGGCACTCGCACAGCTCAAGGTCTTTACGAAACAAGTATGAGGGGCACCCGGGGGCTCAGTCGATGAAGCGTCTGCCTTCAGCTCAGGTCATGATCCCGGGGTCCTGGGATCGAGTCCCGCATCAGACTCCCTGCTCAGCGGGGAGTTTGCTTCTCCCTCTTCCACTGCCCCTGCTTGTGCTCTCTCTCTCTCTCTCTCTCTCAAATAAATAAATAAAATCTTTAAAAAAAAAAAAAAAGAAACAAGTATGACATCAGAATAACCAAAAAGTTAATGAGAAATGTCTGTCTTTATAGAAGAACTCTGACTAACAAATGAGGAAGAATCAATAGTTAGAATATCACCACTTTACAAATCCTTCATGAAATAATGAGTTTACACAGTGAAACACACCATCATCTACGAAGTAAACTCACCCCCAAAACCAACCTCAATCTGGACAAGACTCTAGATAAAATGATGAGTTTGGAGGAAACGCAGAGGAACGTGTTAAACTCTGCCGTGGAGGGGCAATCAGGAAAATCCAGACTGTGGGAAACTCTACAGGACAAGCAGCCTAACGACACGTAGATTGCAAGGGGCAAAAGGGGGTCTGGGGGCCTAGAGATAAGAGAGACTTAAGAGACATAGCAACCAACCGCAGTGTGTGCCTCCTTGATTCAAATAAGGTGTTGAGAAGGAGAGAGAGACTATGAATCAGGGAAATTTGAACACCGAAGAGATATTTGTTAATATTAAGAAACTGTTGTCAGTCTGCCAGGAGTCATACTGATGTTGTACTTACACTTTTTAAAAATAGAGTCCTTCTCTTTTAGAGATGTATTCTTACATATTGAATGATACAATGGCGGGGGTTGGCTTCAAAATAATCTGACTGGGCAGGAAAGGAGGAAGTAGGTGGAGAGATAGAGACAAAACAAGAATGGGCCTAAATTGATCATTGTTGAGTCTGAATGGTCAGTATTTGGGATGAACTTTAGTATCTCTCTCCTTTTATATATGTTTGAAATATTCCATAGCAAAAATAAGCAATAAAAAAAAAAAAAGCATGCTCTTCTCTTTCTGGATGCACATCCAGAGGTAGGTGTTAACACGGCCCTTGGGGATGGAAGGAACCGCAAGATGAAAGGAGCCTGAGTCCCCACAGAAAGTCATCAGCCGACCACAGATGTCCACCTCAGACTGTTATGTGAACAAGAAATAAACCTGTTTTGTATGAGCCATTATAACATTTTAGGCCTATTTGTTTCCACCTCCGACTCTACACATAAAATACAGCAATAAATACTTTGTTCTTGGTCCGTAACTTAATCTATGGGATCTTTCCAAAATTATTCTTTTATCCAAAATATTTTCCCTCTTTCTGCTATTTGTGCATTCTAGCATTTGGGCTTTAAAATGAAAATGCCAACTACAGCATTTTTAAATGTTAGGTAAAGTCCCGTAGCTACCATCAGAAACTTTCTACAGCGAGACCAAGTCAATGAATCAATACTCTTTGAGTAGTGATTTTGTTATGAATCCACCTAATTACACTAATCCCTGACAATGCTCTGTTCTGTCCAGAGATTACTATGTCCCTGTCAGATGCCTTGTTAAAGCTCTAACTAGGTAATTGACATTTGGGTCTACTAACTCTGTTAGAGAAAAGGAAATAAGATCAGATTTGACTTATTCTTAGTAACCCCACACTAACTGTATTGATCACTTTCAATTCTAAGTGGTCGCAAGTAATTACCTTAATAATTTATTCTATACTCTTGACTAGTTTCAGTTGTCAATCTCACCACTGTATAATTGCGGGGGAGGACCACCTTTCCCTTTCCAAAAATCAAAACTATTTTTGCAAATCTCCAAACTTCCAACACCACTCCCATCTTCCACAATTCCTCAAATCCACCCCCATTGGTTGGGTGACCCCACTTGGAGATTCCCTGGAAAAAAATTTCCTTTGCCTCAAGATACTTGAAATCATGTAGAGAAACTCGGGCTCTTCACTTCAGTTCCCTTTAAATCAGTATGTATCCTAGCATTCCCCCTGAGAACCTCTTCCTTAAGAGAGAAGAGGAGCAGAATAAGAATGCAGCCATTCTATATTCCCTGTGTCAATTCTGTTCACCATATGCATCTTACAGAGCACTGAGTTGTTTCCTTTGGAAAGAAATGGTAGGTTCCTGATTTCTTGAGTCCCTCCAGCTCCCTTCTGTGCCCCAAGCTCCCCTCTAGCCTCTTGGGGAACGTGTGTACAGGAGGCACAAGGGTGATTGCACACTCTCTGTCACTAACTGGGGCCAGCCTCCTCCCCCCTGACCTGAGTGAGCAATGCACCAACTTCAGAGCCATGCCTACAATGTCAGGCCAAGGCTAGCAGACAGCACAGACTTCCCCAGGCCCTACTAACCCAGCAGCATGGGATCAAAGAGAATAAAGGAAGAAGAGACAAGGAGGATGCCTCACAAAAGGGAGAAGTGATTTGGCAGAATCCTTTTACTTGAAATTCCTTTAGTCCTCCCATCTAAATCTCTTCTTCCTAGAATAGCAGTGTCCTGTGCTCCTAAGGGTTCCCTTTGAGTTTGGGCTCACACCAAGATGCTATCCGTGGAGCAGAGATCATCCTTGAGCGCCCCCTAGAGAGTAAGATACGCCTAACAATACCCAAGCCATCTCTGTCTGGCTTTGCTTATCACTAGAAAGCCTTTGGCATTTTTGTTTCAAAACAAAGCAAAAATGTCCTTTTGTCCTAGGCATTTTTGTTTCAAATCTCAAATCATTCTCAACTCTAACCCTTTATGACACTATTTTGATAGTATTATACCTAATGGTGTGCCTTTCCTTTCCTCCTTTATGGGTGGCATTCATTCATTCATTCTTTCTTTTTTTTTATTATTATTATGTTATGTTAATCACCATACATTACATCATTAGTTTTTGATGTAGTGTTCCATGATGCATTGTTTGCGTATAACACCCAGTGCTCCATGCAGAACGTGCCCTCTTTAACACCCATCACCAGGCTAGCCCATCCTCCCACTCCCCTCCCCTCTAGAACCCTCAGTTTGTTTTTCAGAGTCCATCGTCTCTCATGGTTCATCTCCCCCTCCGATTCCCCCCCTTCATTCTTCCCCTCCTGCTATCTTCTTCTTCTTCTTTTTTTTTTAAACATATAATGTATTATTTGTTTCAGAGGTACAGATCTGTGATTCAACAGTCTTGCACAATTCACAGCGCTCACCATAGCACATACCCTCCCCAATGTCTGTCACCCAGCCACCCCAACCCTTCCACCCCCCACCATTCCAGCCATTCATTCAAATGCTATTTCAGCCAAAAACAACCCTCAATGGGGCTGCTTAGATGCTTCTATCCCCTTCCCTACATTGACTTGGGGTCTTCTGGTGTCTGACCATGGAACTATGTCTACGCCTTCTCTAAAACTTGCGAAACCACCTTCTTCAAGTTCACAGTGTGCACCTTATGCCCTGCCTTTCTCTGATATCAGTAGGATAGAGGTGGTTATCAAATAGACAAAGCCAGTCAGAGATCATTTTAAAATATGCAAGAACTGGATGATCTTGGGAATTATATGAAAAACAAATGCAACATTCCATCAAGGTCAAAAGTCTTTAGAGTTAGATGGGAAAGACATCTCTATTTTTTAAGAGCCCGTGAAAGGCAAAAGCCAATCAGGCCATCAATTAGGTAGGACTGTACGTGGACAGAAGAATGAAGAAATGCACCACGCAAAACTTGAATCCAGGGACACTAGACAAATGACTACATCCCCCTTGAAGGCATGGGGTCTGACAGCACATCCCAGAACACATGGTGTTCACTGATACCTGACAAGTATCCAACAGGGTCCAGAACAAAGTCTGGCCATTGTTTCAGCTCAAGCTAGCTGAGAAGGCAGCTCCCAAAATTGTGTGAAGTGACCTACTAGCTTCCATAGTAGGTACATATCTTTCAATCTCAGGAATAGAGTTAAGTATGATTACAAGAATGTGCTAGACTTAAAATACTAAGATGTATGAATTGAGTGTAAAAGGTGGAGGAAGAATTCATGTTTCTGTACACAAAAGCCACCCTTGAGGACACGAAAGACTCCCATCTTTTCCCCAAGTTTGGCTCCACTGTCATTCACCATCCAGTCTCTCCTTGGCACGGGGAGGTGGACAACAGTCTGATGTATGGCTCTCTCTGGCCTCGGGGAGGACAACCTCCTGCCAGAAGAGTGAAGGACCTGCCAAACATCCTGCTTCCAGCTGAGCCGCCTCCCCCACCCCCCTACCCCCCACCCCACCCCACCCCCCGCCGTGGGCAGCCAGGTAGTTAAGCCCTGAATCAGGCCCAACGTATCTCTGGGCCATTTGGGGAATTTGTGTCCCTTTGCTCTGTCTGGCTTTGTAGAAGCCTCACCTGAAAACACTTAGACTCCTCAATTCTTTTATCCTCACTTGGATAGTTCTAAATGGCTCCCCACCCCCCACCCAGCCCTGAAGATTTCTGAGAAAAGTTCTTATTTATATTTAGCAGCAGCCCCAGCTTCACTTTGAACAAACCTTTCTATGTCCCTTAAATAAGAGCCAGCTCCCCTTTTATCGCCAGAGGTTCTAACATTGCAGAATAAAATGCTATTGTTCACTTGCAAGCTTGTAGGGTAAGGTGATTCAGATAATTCAATAGGTAATGAGGCCGTGGGTAGGATCCACTAATTCGCCTGAAATAGTTGTCCAGCAAAGCATTTGGGCATGCCATCTTGGAAATCAGATTTCCCAGGTTGAAATCTTACCCAGCTGCTTCCTAGCTATATAACTTCGCTCAACCACCCTGACCCTCAGCTTCCCAATCTGTAAAAATATGTCCAAAAATTATACTTCCCACATCAGGCTGTCATGGGGACTAAATGGTATAACCCCCATCACCCCACACAGCGCCTGGTACGGAGAAAGAGCCCCATGAGCACTGCATTCATTACAGACTCAGGAGCACTGAAGACTGCCTCCCGGCTCGCAGGAGACACAAATGCAGACTTCACTGAAATGGTTCACTTCAGTCTTAGATTTATAAGAAATGACTTCACAGACTTTGCCTCTCCCATTCTTTCCTGCATCCAGCTAAACCCAGCTCTGAACTAAAAGCAACCAAGATCTGAAGCAAGCCAATGGAACTTTAAGAGAAAACTGAGTAAATTCAATGAGCTTGCAGAAAATAAGTCTTCTGGGTCTGTCATTTGCACTCTCTCTAACTATCTTGTAAACTCCTGGAAAGTGGAGACTTGCAACTTTTTAATCAAAATTTAATTAGCACCTTGCATTCAATAAGCACTCGATGATTAGATGTATAAATGAAAAATGTCTCCAGTCACCCACATACCAAGAAACTCAATCTTCATTCTCATTCATTAAAGCCATATTCTCCCAGCTCTTGTCCAAGAGCCATCCAGCGAAGATATCTCAGAGCTTCCACTGGGGAGCCTCTTTCCCTCCTACTCACTTCTGCCCACTCTCCCTCCCCTCCCCGTATTCAGTTTCCATCTCTTCTGAGACATCCCCACGTAGGAAATAAAGAGTTACTTTTCAATAAGAATCATCTAGAAAAAATACTGGAATGTGAGTTCCATCTGTGTAGAAACAGGCTGACTATGTAAATTGGGGGTAATTATTTTCACCTCTCCCACATCAGGATGTGGCCTGTGGGCCTCACACCGGGCATTATTCCTATAAGCTCAAATCACAGTCTTTTCCTGACAATCTCATCAAGATTTCATTTTGAACAAGCTCTAGGCTTACCCAATAATGTTGCAAAGTTGCTCTCCTATCAAGGAGAGCACCTCTCCAAACATGCGTTTAAAGAAGAAAACCTGAGGCCTTTATAGTTTACACCTATAAACATATTAGAAAAAGCTCAGGTTCCCAAATCCCAGAGCTCTGTGGATGCTGGCAGACAATTCAGCCACCTCAACAAAAGTCTCAGATGTCAAAAACTCGGTGGTATTTTCTTGTTCAATCTGATTTCTTGGGGTGCCTGGGTGGTTCAATTGGTTAAGCATCTGCCTTCAGCTCAGGTCATGATCCCAGGGTCCTGGGATCAAGCCCCACATCAGGCTCCCCGCTCTGCGGGGGAGCCTACTTCTCCCCCTCCCTCTGCCTGCCGCTCCCCCTGCTTGTGCTCTCTGTCAAATAAATAAAATCTTTAAAAAAAAAAAAATCTGGTTTCTTAAATAGCAGTTTTACCTTTGGATACATAGAGAATCAGGAACAAATTATAGGAAATTAAGTGCAGTAGCAAATAGCACCTCAAATTATTTCAAGAGCAGTAAATAATCGTGGGAAATGTCAAGGTTTCCCAAACATTCAGAGTTGCACTATAAAAGTTGATCAGAGATATGTAAATGTTGCCTTAGAGAAAGACTTCCTAGGCAAGTGAAGTCTGGGACTATACAGCGAATGGGCTTAGCACTCCTGAGGAATGCAGGAATGAATAGATCAGAAGATGAATGGTGTATATTATACAATGGAATATTATCCTGCCTTTTAAAAAGAAGGAAATCTAGCCATTTGCAACAATATGGATGAACCTGGAGGACATTATGCCAAGTGAAATAAGCCAGACACAGAATAACAAACACTGCATGATCTCACTTACATGTGGAATCTAAAATAGTCAAACTTATAGAAGCAGAGAATAGAATGGTGGTTGCCAGGGAATGGAGGATGGAGGAAATGGGGAGATGTTCAAGGGGTGCAAGGTTTCACGTATGCAAGATAAATAAGATCTGGAGATCTAATGTGCAGTAATGTGACTCTAGTTAACAGTAAAATATTGTATATTAGAAATTTGCTAAGACGGTAAATTTTAAATGTTCTCACCACAAAGAAAAAAAGCTAACTGTGAGGTGATGGATATGTTAATTAGTTTGATTGTGATGATTATTTGACAATGTATATATGTATATATAAAAATACCAAGTTGTACACCTTAAATATATACCACTTTTATTAGTCAATTACACTTCAATAAAGCTGGGTTTGGGGAAGAAAGGTCATTTTCAAAACTTAATTAAATTGGGATATGCCAGACATCAATCCATGATAGCAGTAAATAAGAGATAATCATTGGGTTCGTGGAGCTTAAAGTGAAAAGTACTTATCTTTCCACCAAAAAAAATAAAATCCCAGCCTCCCACATGATGGGAGGGATTGTTGGCTCTGTACTGGGCAGACTGCAACACACAAAAATGAATGGCAGAAAGAGAGGGCAGTGAGCACCAAGTACTCCCCATGGGTCTGGAGCAACATGGTCCACACGCTTGTGTCATCTGGTCCCAAGGCTGGTACTTGCCTGTTGCTAGGGGTGGATGCCAAAAGTTCTACCACTGTTAAACATCCACCTCTCCCCCTTTCTTCAGTTCTGTGCTCAATAAACAATGTCCTTGTCATAGCTTGGCTTTCCAGATATGGCAGAGACTAGTTACTTTCCTAATACTTGATTTTCTTAATAAAATATCTCACTGGATATAAGGCCACCCGGAATAAAGACTGCATTTTCCAGGTGCCCTTGCAGTCAGGCATGTCCACATGACTTAATTCTGGCCAAAGGGATGTGAGAAGAGTTATATGTGTCCTCTGGATCCAGCTCCCAGAGGAAATGTATTCTTTTCCCATTTCTCCCTTCCTACTGCCTGGAAAGCAGACAAGGTAGGGGGCATTTCTTAGACTATGTGGATGAGGCCACAACCAAGAGATATAAAATAAATAGAAGGAAACTGGGCCCATCCAATCTTCTCTGGGCTTAGACTTTTATGTAACAGAAACTAAACTTCTATCACATTTGGGCTACTATGAAATCTGGACCTCTGTCTCATTCAATTGAACCCATATCCTGCCTAATACACTCTATAAAAGTCCCCTTACAGGAAGTGCAGGCCAGAAGCCACACGTATTCATCCCACTTGTAGTCCTGTTTCATATGACAAATTGATACACTAGCGGTCAGCCAGAGAGCAGTGGTCAGTCTTCCACAGCCAGCCTGCCAGCCAAGGCTAAGAACAAATTCCAGAGAGTCCAGTTGCATGGAAAGGCCTCTCAGGAGCCAGCCTGTAAGCCCTACAGCAATAAAAGCACTTCAAATGGCATGGAGGATGTTGAAACTTTCCCATAACATGAGCAATAGAGGTACATCCAGAACTTTCTCAAGGAATCCGAATGACCACAGCTGTTATCTCATTATTACCAAAAACCTCTGTGGTCGTCTGTCCACTTCCCCCATTTAATAATGGATGGCTAAGTGGCTTGGCCAGAGTGCTCATGGGAAGTGCACATTCATGCTAATCCATGATCTAGGGTGACCAATTTGCCCCAGTTTGCCCTGTGAGCACCAAACATCTTTTAGTCCTGGCACTCCTCAGTCTCAGGCAACCATGAACAGCTGATCACCCTATGTGATACAGTTCTAGAGCATGGACAAGCATCCACATCCTACTCTGGACTCCTCCAGCCCTTCAGGTGTGTCTTCTTTATTTTTTCACTCAACTGTTACCACAGTATATTGTAAACACAGCTGCAAGGCCCTCCCAGCACCCATCACAGTGCCTTGCACCCATCTGGAAATAACTAAGGGCTTTTTGACCTGGATTATATTCTAGTGGGTGCCTTTATGTTTTGTAGTCAAACCGTTGAAAAGTCACCTTTGGTAAAAGAGAAAAATGAAAGGCCTCTCTAAGGTAGTGAAGGAAGGAAGTGACATATTTAACAAAACACATTTGAGAGGCAGGAAATAATAAGTGTGTCTAATGTGATACTCTGGATGTGAAAAGTTTCGACGGTGGCATTCCAAACCCTACCATTTTACAAAGCCTGAAGAGTGACTTTGATTACTGACATCTCCTGCTGGAAAACTTGGGAGCAAGACTGTAAAGCAAATTACGATTAAACGTGCTTCAAAAGTCAGAGATACAAAAACCGACTAATAAGGACAGACCATTTTTAATTAAGAATGGTTCTGAATTTCTCTCCTGGAGCTGAGGCATAAATTAAATGATGACTACTGCCTCCCAAAGTCTGTTTCTATTGCTGCACTTATCCCTCTGACCTGCTGTAAACTGCTGTCATCTGCCTACTTGTCTGTTATTACTGTGGGACCAGGATTTCCTGGCAGACAAGGACACCTGGCCCAGGTGAACATGTGCCTGGCATTTGATGAATATCTGTTCTGAGCTGTTTTCTTCACTCACAACACTTCTGACACCAAATGTGTGTGTGTTTTTCCTCACACCTACCAATTCAACTCTCCAGACACCAACTGAGTATCCTACAATTCAGTGCCATTCTGACACTAAAGGTAGACCCCACATGGGAAAGGCTCAGCCCCACAAGACTGCTCCCACTTCAGATGCCAGATGCAAGTCCAGGCCACCCGTACTGCAACCAGCCAGCTACAAAGTCAAGGGGTTCCCATGACCCCTTTCTCAGGTTCAATAATTTGCTAGAATAATTCAAAGAACTCATGGAATCTCTTTACATATGATTACTGGCTTACTATAAAGGATACAACTCAGGAACAGTCGATTAGAAGAGATGCATAGAACAAGACACGGGTTGGGGGAGGGGAATGGCCAGGGATGTGGAGAACAAGGCTTCCATGCTCTCTCCAGGTGCACCACCCTCCCAGAACCTCAATGTGTTCTCCAACCCAGAAGCTCCCAAATCCTGATGTTCAGGGGCTTCATGGAGGCTCCATTACATGGGGCATAATTGATTAAATCATTGGCAATTACTGATTAATTTTATCTCCAGCCTCTCTCCTGGGAGGCAGGGAATGCGGATGAAAGTTCCAACTTTCTAATCATACCTTGGTCTTTCTAGAGACCAGCCTGCATCCTGAAGCTATCTACGGGCCCCAATCACCAGTCATCTCATTAGCACACACACACAAAAACACTCTTTTCACTCTGAGATTCCAAGCTCTTAGATGTTCTTATGTCAGGATCTGAGGACGAAGCCCAAATGTTGTAACAAAAGATGTTTCTATCACCCCTATCACTCAGGAAATCACAAAGGTTTCAGGAGCTCTGTGCCAGGAATCAGATACAAAAACCAAATCTAGATTTTTTATTATTATTATTTTACAATATCACATCCATGGATGTCATCTGAGTTTCCCCAATCCCCAGATAATCCTTTTCTGGACAGGCAGAATAGAGCAAGGGGAAAAGAAAGCAAGAACTCAGCCAGACTCCTTCTGAGTGCCTAGTTCCCTAATTTATAAAATGGGAATAAAGGGACGCCTGGGTGGCTCAGTTGGTTAAGCGGCTGCCTTCGGCTCAGGTCATGATCCCAGGGTCCTGGGATCGAGTCCCACATCGGGCTCCTTGCTCAGCAGGGAGCCTGCTTCTCCCTCTGCCTGCCTCTCCCCCTGCTTGTGTTCTGTCTCTCTCTCTGATAAATAAATAAATAAAATCTTTAAAAAAAATAAAAAATAAAAAAATAAAATGGGAATAAAATAGCACCTAACTCACAGTGTTTCTGAGGATTAAATGAGTTATGTACAAAGCCTTTGGAACACTGGCTAGCATAGAGTAAGTGCCATAAAGTGTTGTTGCAGAAATTACTTTGACAATATGATACTGTCTTTTCATTGCAAAACTTTGAACAGCCCAGAAGTTTATTTACTAAAATGTTAAGTGAAAAAAGTAAGCTACAGAAGAGTATGTATGGAATAAGTCCATTTATGTAAGAAAAAAAAAAATTGTATGTCCCCTAAAGGCACCTAGAACATGGTTTCCAGAAAGGAGAGGGAAGTGGGGGTGCGGGGGGGAGCAAGAGAGGAAAGTAAAGAGAACAAGTCACATTTTGCTCTCTTCACTCAGGTATTGTTTGAATCTTTTGCAGTAGGAATATAATCATATCTCATGTGTGGATTTAAAAAAAAAAAAGGCAAAAAAATTACAAAAATTGGCCCCAAAATATGGTACCTGGAGTTGCTGTACTCAAAACTTGTGAACATATCAGCACCCAACCATTGGACCAACATTTCCAGTGTGACTGTTGCCTGTTGGGCCTCACTTTAGGCTAGAGCTTCTCATCCTCAGCACCCTTGACATTTCAGGCCAGATAATTCTTTGTTGTGGGGGCTGCCCTTGCACTGTAGGATGATTAGCAGCATCTCCGGTCTCTACCCTTCAGATGCTAACGTTACCTCCCCACATCGACAACCAAAAATGTCCCGCAGTTATTGCCAAATGTCCCCTAGGGGGAAAAGTCACCCTGGTTGAGAACTAATATTTGACCACTTTATGAAAATGAGCCAGTTATCGCCACCCTTTTTTTAAAGGGCTGTCAACTTTATGGCTTTTGCTGCAATGCAAAGCCAGCAAAAATCCGGGGCGGCAAGAAGAGGCACAGAGAGCACGGAATTGGACTGTGGGCTAGATATGCCTATTCCTTCCTAGTAGACACTGAACAACCCAAGGAACAGTATCCATTTTCTCTCAGTAAACATTTTGTCTCTCCTAAGACTGTAAAAAACAATCCACAACATTTGGTTTGCAAAACAACCCTTCCCCACATCTGCTTCTGCTCCCCTTCAGTCTCACAAGGAAATATCATCTCTTTCCCCTGGGTCCAGTGCAATGATGATGACAGTTTACATTTATTTATATTGTCTGTTCTGCCAGGAGAGGATGTAAAGAAGCTAAACCACATGGGGACTTTTGAGAAACTATCAGGAATCAGGTGCAGTAAAGGATCACATCTCTGGGAAAGGTTTGGGTAGCTCAAGAGGCCAAGCTGAGGACGAATTGTCTATCATTTGAGAAGAGTATCCATCCTGTTCCTCCCCTGCTTCTCTTTCCTGTCTCCCTCTCTGCCCCTCTCCCTTTTCTCCCTCTCCTACACTGAGGGAAATTGAGCCAAGCTGGGGACTCCCAGGCAGGAAGTGATGAGAAGGTTCAGATGCAAGACCTCTGATCTGAGATTCGGTCTTTGCAGAGAACAGACTGACCTGTAGATGGAAGTAGCCGTGGGCTTAGTGGTAGAAACTCCTGTCTGCTTTGGGTCTTCTAGGTGTGACCTTGGGCAAAGTTTTTAGCCTCCCTGGGTCTCCAATTCTTCATTTACAAAGTGGAGAGAATAGCTCTACCTGCTCTGTCGACCTCATGGGGTTGCACTAAGAAGCCAGCGAAACAGTGTTGGCGTTGGACTTCATAGATTGCAGGGAATTGTACAAACTGCTATGCAGGCAGACCTTGACCCCCGGCCCTCCACCCCCAATAGCCATGGGCCCAACAATCCCCAAGGGATAAAAATAAGAACAGGAGGAGAAACAGGAGGAGACTTTTTGGGGTACGCAGCATGTCGCGTGGAATGGGAGCTAAGATTTCACAAAGATGTATAAGCTCCAACATGATAGCATATTTCCCAGACCTCTCCCAATTTGTCTCCCTTCGGGCTCAGCACAGGAACCATTTGTGTCAGAATGGGAAGGAAAGGGAGGGTGGGAAACCGTCCAGGAGACAAACCTTGGCTGCCACCTCATCCTTCTGTTTTAAGGGGCCCAGAGGCCTTGTGTTCTCCTTTGCCATTCCAAAGAGACCATAATGGACTCTTTAAATTACATGTCAAACCTCAAAAATCCTAAATTTATAATCCAAGTGAGAGAAGCATGTATCAGTGATATATATATATATATATATACCACGCTTTCCTGCTATACAGCCTCAGTACCCAGATATTATTGTTGAAAGTGTGGGAGCAAGGTTCTCTAGCAGAGGTAGCCTAACTCTTTGAGCTAGTTGGGAAGGTGCCAAGCCTGCCCTACTCTGGCAAACAATGGGAAAACAGCCCATGCTGCTAGAAGGAAAGTGTTTCTATAGCTGCCTACTGCTTAGCTTCCAAAGGACAGAACCTCACCTTTTTAGAAAGAGAAACTGAGACTCTATGATTTGACCAGATACTAGATTAATAAAAACTACTACTGCTATTACCACCCACCAAGGTTAGGGATGTGCCAGTCACTGAGCTTTTCATATAGCATTTCATTTAATCCTCCCTAAACAAACAAGTAGATGAGGACATGGTAGCCAAGGGAATTGCCCAAAGTAACCCCATTTGTGAGTGGCAGAACCAGGGTTCAAACACAGGTCTGCCCAAAATTTCAACTTTCAACACCACACGCGCTGCCTTCAAGCTGCCAAGCACTATCTCTTCCCAGTAATGAGTTGCAGACTATATATTAATCAATGTTACATGGTAATAAAATCACCAAGTCCACCCTCCAAGCAGTTCACAGTCCTGCTAGGATTGATTTCCCTGTCCCTAGCCCCAACTTCACTCTCTTCTAAACTCTACTTAGGAGGGTCAAGGTAGGGACTCCAGACAATGCAATAAATGACCTTTCTGGAATATCCTCCATTTAGTGGACCAAATAAGTAATTAACCCAAAAGTTAAATTCCTTTCATGTTTAAAGATCTAAGCATGTTATAAGGAAAACCAAGAGTAGGTTCTTTGAAACACTGAATGAAAAAGATAAACCCCTAGCAAAACAATTCAAGAAATGGGGAATACATATGGTAATGGATGTTAACAAGACTTATTATGGTGATCATTTCACAATATATACAAATATTGAATCATTATGTTGTACACTTGAAACTAATATAATCTTGTATATCAATCATACCTCAATTTTTTAATTAATTTTTTAAAAAACAAACAAGAAAAAAACAGGAAAGTAATAAATATCAAGAATGAGACTACAGGGAGCCTGGGTGGCTCAGTCGGTTAAACGTCTGCCTTTGGTTCAGGTCATGATCCCAAGCTCCTGGGTTTGAGTCTGCATCGAGCTCTCTGCTCAGTGGGGAGTCTGCTTCTCTCCCTGCCCCTCCCCCCACTCGGGCTTTCTCTCTCTCTCTCAAAAATAAATAAATACAATCTTTAAAAAAAAAAGAATGAGACTACAAATATAGGGGTAATTAAAATCATTAATGAAAATAATAGCATATGCCAGTAAACTTGAATACCAAGATGACACGAGTGATGTTAGGAAGATATAAATTACCAAAACAGATTCAAGAAAAGGTAGGAGAACTGAACAATAACCATAGAATTACTAGAAAAAAAAAACTGCCAAACACCACTGGTATAGAAACCAGGCCCTGATGGTTTTGCCCATGAATTCTATCTGTCCTTCAAAGAACAGTTAATTCCTATGCTGTTCAAATTATGACAGAGCACAAAAGAAGATGAAAAATCTTTCCAAATCATTTGGGAGGTAAGCATAATTCTGATTCAAACTATTTTTTTTTAAGTACAAAGAAATTATAGACCTACATTACTAGCAGTATGGCATAAATCACAAAATCTTATATTATATATTAACAAATTAAATTTGAAAGTATATTTTTGAAGCACAATAACCAAGTTGGATTTATTACAGGAATTTTATGATGGTTTAAAATTCTGGGATGGTTTAACATCAGAAAATCTATTAATGTAATTCATTACATCAGTAGATTAAAGAAAAAAAATTCCTGCCTATTTTGATAGATGCCAGAAAAGCATTATATAAAAATTCTAAGTAAAATTGAAATAGGAAAACATCCTAAATTTGATAATTTATATACCAGTAGAAAACATCATATTAAACAAAGACATACTACTTAAAGAACAGGAAGAATACCTGATATCATGAATATTCTTCAACCCGGTTCTTAAGGTTTTAAAATTATTATTTATAGATTTCATCTCTAGAAATCCAAGCATCTCAACTAAAAATCTGTTAGTATAAAAAGCATTCAGTAACACAACTGGATACAAGCTAAATACACAAAAATCAAAGCTTTCCTTTCCCAAAGCAATAATAGACCCGAAAATATAATGTGATAGATCATTCTCAAAATATTAAAAACATAAAATGATAAAGAATATAATTAATAAACCAGAGGCTTGTTATTTAATAATCAACAGGATGATAAAAATAATTTATCTAATGGTTCCTTGATTTTTTTTCCTTGATTTTTTTTATACACCATAGAACGAGTGGATTTTGCAGTTTCAAAATACCTTGGAAATTATCTAGTCCAACTCCCTTATTCTCTGAAAAGGAAACTGTTACCCAGAGAGTTTGGACAAACGGACCATGTTCATAAAGCCTATAAGAAGCTGGATAAAAACTGGAATCCAAATCCAGTCCATTGCTTTTCTCACTGTATTTTGTTACTTTCATTAGAGGATTTGAAATGCCAAAAAAAAATTATTCAAAATGCTTTTTGATTAAAGAAAAATAATTTGCAAATGCCATGGAGAATAGAACAATATGTGATTGTTTTCTTATGTACCTTAGATTGTCTTTGTGAAACAGAGGTCTACAGGGCAGAACAAATGTATTATGTTCTTCTATCACATCAAACTGTGGGCAATTAGTGCTTTTCAATAGTCATTATGCCACTTCTGAAACAATAAAACCTAGTGACCAGGATGCCTGGCAGCAGATTACAGTGCATCTCATCTGTAAGCTCTTTGAAGTGTCAGCTAAAATCTGTGCATGGTTTTTAAATTATAACGGAAAATGTTCTGAATTTAAAACTATCTACCTTCAACCATATGAAGATACTCCTTTATTAAACTTGTTTCCGGCATCAGCAAAGTCTCATGATATTCATTTTCAAGAGAAAAGAAATCCGTCCCTGGTTCCTAAACCTCAGATGGCCTTTCAGGCTTGCATTTAATGACAGCCTGAGGAAAGAGAATGAAGCCTGCTATGTCTCTACCCAGGCAGTTCTATGATGGAGACTAGAGAGATGAACGTCACTTAGGGTCTCAGATGTGGTAAACAGGTAAAGACAAATTACTAGTCAACTCTGGAAAGAATAATACAACTATAAAGAGATTAGCTCTGATGCGAATGTGAGATTATTCTCAAACTCTACTAGTAAATTCCAAACATTTTGCATCATCATCTTTATGAAAGAAAGGATGTTGTTAGTTTTAAAAGAAAAACACTGCAGTTTCTGAAAGTTTAAATCCCAAACTTTCTATTTCTCCAGAAAAGAAAAATACATATTAGGGGCAGATTAAAAGTCAGGACTTTAATACAGACCATACCATTTTCTTTTGGGAAAATTGCTTCTTTTTCTCTATTCAACGGTTCGAAAGGTGGGGGGGTCTTTAAACACAGGTGCTAGACATCTGTTGATTTAGCTTCCTTTTCCTCATGTTGATGTCAAGAATATCCCAAATTTCCTGTGAGGAACTTCATGTCTCCAATTCTGAACCACACAATTTAGGCAAAATCTACATGCATGCACGCGCACACACACACACACACACACACACACACATCCCATGGCAATAAAAGAGACTGAAGGGAGATCCAACTGTCATTCTCTCCAATAAATCCTGGCCCTAAAGAAAACCACATACCTTCTACAGGGAGACCCCTGTGTTGAAGGAGGCCATCTTCTCTGATGGAAAACTTTCTAAACCAGAGCAGGATGTCTTGCTCACTCACAGGCAATCACCACATCAGATCTGTTTCTACTGTCGCTCCTGCCTGCTCCCAATTCAGGAAGAACCAGACATAGAGAAAAGAGAAAAATATACTTCACGATAAGATTAAGCCTCCATCCCCACTACACTGCAGGTCCCTGAAGCCACAAGATGGAGGAGGGGCTAGAGTTTAAACCAACTATAGATTAAAGCTCTAACTGGGACAAGACTAAGGTGGAAAATAAAGGTAAGGAATTTGCCCAAGAATTTACTAAGGGACAGGAAAGAAGAAACTGACAAGGTGTGGCTCCAGGCAATGACTGAAAGAAATAAAAACTATTTCTTGTTAATATCTCCACTGAGTTTGGCAGGTTACAGATTTTTTTTATTTTAACCACAAAAACCACGATAGCACAGGAAAATGAGGAAGTCCATCAAAAGGCTATAATTTTTTTTAAATCCCAGGGAGATCACAGATGGCATTAAATTTGTAGAAAAATCAGAACTGAGAACATCCCACTCCAAGAGCCCTAAAGAATTCCAAAATGGAAAAAGAGCAAAACAAGTGCAGGAGTTGGCCAGGAGCCATGATCAGGGAGATTTATAGAAGAACTGCATTCACAATCACGGTGACAGAAGGCTAATAATCAGCGCTCGCCTAAAGCTGTTGAGACAGTGTAGATTTGATTTCAGAGAGACACAAGGGAACTTTTGGGATTGATGAAAATGTTCTGTTTCTTGATTGGGATGTTGGTTACATGGCTAAACAGACTGTACACTTAAAATGGGTGCTTTTGTTGTTGTTAGGCTTACTGGATTGTCATTAGAGCTAGGAAGCCTAGCTTCCTACAAGTCTGACTGATAGCAGGCTGGCTTCCTGGACTGGTTATTATAGATAAAGGTTTGGTTTCCGGGCCAGGTTGCTGTAGGTTGTAGGTTAAAGTTATATAACAGTTATATATGTATCATTAAGTCATTGTCTATTTAGATATTCAGTCTCTCCCCTAGGAAAGTTCATTTTTTTAAAAAGAGATTTAAGAGACATATTAACTTGAAAGGTATGGATCTTCTTTGGATTCTGATTCAAACAATTTAAGAAAAAAAGAATTTATAGGACAAGTTGGAAAATATTGACATTATCTGGGTATTTTGTGATTTTTAGGCATTATTGTTGAGTTGGGGTGTGGGCATGATGGTATTGTGGTATATTTAAAAAGGGAAATCCTTATCTCTTACAGATTCATGCATGTATACTAATGAAATTATATAATGTCTCTGGCTTGCTTCCATATCATTTAGGGGATAGGTATAATGAAAGGGGATATAAAGGAAATGAGATTGGCCACAATAATGAGGTAATAGATATAAGGGGCTCATGATGCTCTTCCCTTTACTTTTTTGTACACTTGAGAATTTTCATATTAAAAAATTTTAGAACAACTATACACATAGAAGGAAGACCAAAAGAAAATTCAATAACATGTTAAGTTGCTGATGGTTTTTAGAATTAGAGTTATTGATTATTTCCATTATTTTCTCCATGCTTTTCTATATTATCAAAGCATCTTTAAGAAAATAAATGCTTTAGGGGTTTTCTATTTTTTCAATGTCACCCATCCTTCAAGAACTAACTCTAACCCTCTATCCTCCAGGAGCCTCCCTTGACCTTTTCCATGAAAGATTTGCTTCCTCCATTGAGCACCTGTGAAACTTACCACTTCCTCTACTCATCAGCAGTTGGCATGTGTTATCTTTGGTTATTTATTTTACTTATATTTCTTATTGCAGTTTGGGAGGTCCCCAAGACCACGCACATGTTTAATTTTTCATTAGAAGGATTCACAGAAGTCAGAAAGGTCATTACATTTACACTTACAATTTATTACAGTGAAAGGATCCAGATCAAAATCGGCCAATAAAGAAGACTCATAGGAGAGAGTCCAGGAGAGACCAGACATGAGTTTCCAGTTGTCTTCTCCCAGTGAACTCATGTGGGCAGCACTTACTTCTCCCATCAATAATGATTGGCAATACACACAGTGTTGCAACCAGGGAAGCTCACCCTAGCCTTAGTGTCCAAGTTTTTCTTGGGGTTTTGTCATGTAGGTACAGCTAACCACCTGTGTGGCTGACCTTAGTCTCCAGCTCCTCCAAACGTCAAGCTGATACCATGTGGCCTAAGCCCCACCTTCCCCCCAAAAATCATACTCTTAGTATGGACTATCTGGTATGATCCAAGGTCCCCAAGTCAACAGAGACCTTCTTACCAGGCAAAATATTTCAACAGCTTAGAGGTTACCTCCCAGGTAGCAGGCAAGAGCCAAACCTTTCTTTGGGCAAAGTTAATCCTTTACTGAACAATTGTATTACTAAACATTTAGATTTTCAAACCCCTGAGAGCAGAAATAACATAAATTTCACAATATTCCTATTATTTAGCATGTGCCTTGTACAGAGAAGAAAACTGCTTATCATTGAGGTCCTTGTCCCATAGGTGCTTGCTTAGAGATGATGGAGTAAGCATCTGTTGGAGGCTAAAAGCCAGTGGAATTAGAGCTTCCTCCATCAGAAATGGGTTTGATTATGACAAACCGGTGAAATGGGAGGAAACATGTCAGAAAATGGAGTGAGAAGGAATCTGGGATAAGAATTCAAAAGGCAGGTAGAATATAGTACTATTTGAAGTGAGGTCTGCAGACCAGCAGCATTAGCATCACTGGAAGCTCATTAGAAAAACAAATTATCAGGCCCACCCTGACCAAATGGATCCGAATCTGTGGGATAAAGCCAGGAGTTTGTGATTGACCAAGCGCTCTAGGTGATTCCTATCCACACTGAAATTTGAGAAGTACCCTTTTAGAATATAGCCACATTTTCCTGACATCCTCTATAGGAGGGAGCAGAGGACACCTTTATGAAATAGGATTGAAGAAGGTCTGAGAAGAAGCCACAAAGGAGATGACTGTATGGTTGGACCCTTGGACACCGCAGTCACTAAGGTAAAGAGAAGTCAGTGAGTTTCACAGCTGTACAGGCTCAGCTTCAGGGAGATACTCAGAGCCCACCTGATTAACCAAGATGCTAGCCAGGAACTTTACACTCTCAGGAAAGATCAGATTGTAGAGACTTGGTAGCAAGAACAGAGAATGGATCAAGGTCTCTTAGCTTCCAAGATGAACAGTGTTGCCCAACAGCCCCAAAGAGCCCTCTGCTATCTCTAATAGGCAATGAACTGGACTCCTACCAGATCTACCACTCCAATCTCTGAAACTAGCAATAGGACACAACTCAAGGATGCAAGTGATAAAACCACTTAATAATATTTATCAAAAAATAAGGTGCAATGTTTTATAAATGCTAAACCACTATTTGGCCTGAACCACTATTTGGCCCACTTTTCTCTTTCCTCAGGCTCAAGTTCTCATTTGTACCCAGTTTATTAGGAAAAAGTAGACAGGAGCAGGGAAATTTCCATAACAATGATCTTCTCTCACACTGAAGACACTCTTAATCAATGAGCTGACAACATAATGGACTGTTCATTAGACCCTTCAAGAATAATAAGTTTCAGCCAAGTGAGGAGGCTCAGCCTGAGCCTGAAATCAAGGAAACCACAGAGGAATATGTGAAAAAAGCCCAGAGGTTGCAGCAGATCCTCTTATAAAGGAACTGTCTGGGTGATGTACATGGCATTTTGCAGAAAACGATCATCAACTTTGCAAGCATAACAAGTCTCCTCTAGGATTCTTTTATACAAAGAAAAATGAAAAATGAATTTGGTGTTTTGATTTGGTAGCCTAAAAAACATGCATTCAAATCTTATACATGTTTTAAAAAGGAGGTATCAATAAATTATTGCTGAGTAAACAAACTGTCCCAAAACTCAGTGGCTTAAATAAAAATCAGTTATTGTTTGCTCATGCCTCTGGGGGTTGGCGGGGCTAGTGATTATTCCAGTCTGCATCAGCTGGGATGGCTCTGCTCCACATGTCTCTCATATTCCTCGGACTAGTAGACCACAGTCTTCTCGTGGTGATGGCCAAGGCAGAAGGTCAAATAGAAAACCACAAGATCACCTGGCCAAGTCTCAGACCTGGCACTGTCACTTCTGTCTCATTCTAATGGCCAAATCAAAGCACATAGCTAAACTCAAAGTCAAGGGACAAGGAAACATGCTCTATCTTTATGGAAGAAATCCAAGGTCACATGACAGAGAGTGTGAACATTGGGTGGGGCAAGAGTTGGGGGTCAATAATGCAATCTACCCCAGAGAAGAACAAGTTTTTCCTATAATGCATATTAACAAAATTTCCCCATACGATTGCACAAGGTATTGATTTTTTTTTTCAATTAGGCAACTATTTATTTAAAAGTGACAGGAATGCTTGTGGCTCTAAACTACCTTTCAGCCTCATCTCCATGAATGCCCTGGCTTGCACAAACCTTCCACTGGAACACAACTGGCCAAATTATTGGTTTCCAAATATACGCTGTAAGTCTATGCCTTCTTGCCTTTGCTTAGATCAGTGGTTCTCAAAATGTGGTCCCTGGAACCAGGAGCATCAACATCACCTGAGAACTGGTTAGAAATGCAAATTCTAAGTCCTTCTCTAAGACTTACTGGATCAGAATCTCTGGGGTTGGGGTCCAGCAATCTGTGTTTTGATAATGCAGGTGATTCTGATGCATGTTTAAGCATGAAAACCACTGGCTTAGAGTATCATTCTCCCACCTCCTGCCCTTGAAGAGGACACTTGACTCTCCTCCTATCATTAAGCCTAGTACAGATATCTCTCTAGAGAATGCTCTCTGCCACCACCTCCTCTGGCCAAGACTATCTCTCCATTTCTGAAGCATTTATCATGTGTTCTGTGAATTATTAATTACCTTTTTATATTACTGTGTCTTAACTTCCCAGCCCAACTGTAGATACTGGTCAGCCCACCATTTACCATGGAATTTAGTGTAGGAGGGACATAGGTTCCAATCCCAGCTACGCCCTCACTCAGTGCATGGCCTTGGACAAGTGGCTTAATCTCTCTGAGCCTCAGTGTCGTCATATGAACATGGGATTGATAATACTCACCCACTCCACAGCTACTAGATATAAAGTACTTGATACAGTGCCTGGCCCATAGTCAGCATGGCACAAAAATGCTAGGGCCTGTACTTACGCTTCTTCATCTTAAGCACCTGACCCAGTGCAGCTGAACACGTTAAACCACTCATTAAACATTTGCTCTGTTTTAAATATAAACAGGATTTCATTCTCTGGACTCTCTCCTGAGCTCCAAGCTTTCATATGTCATGCATTATTCATTCTCACTTCCTTCTTGTGGGAGTCAAGAAGTTAAGAGTATCCTGAAGGAGAGTCAAGGCCTTGGGACATTATGGCCAGTGAGCCCAGTCCAATCCACACGTGCCTATCTGAGAAATGTGAAGCAAAGACATTTACGAGATCCAAATCCCTGTGGACATTGTCTCCTGGCCTTGTGCCTCTTTTCAATTATAAGAGGCAGTGAGCCTATTCCTCAATTTCAGAAAGGTGGACCTATGGATTTAGCTGTCTTATCTGTGCCATATGAGGACACAGTGATTCCCAGCATGGACATGAACAAAATGCTAAATTATCCCAGCTAAAATCATCCCCATCAAAGAGAGGTGGACTAAAGCTTTCTGAGCTGACTCCCAAGTCTTGCGGTGTTTGTCATTGTCATCCTGTACCTTTGCTAATTTGACTTCTTTGTGAATGCCCCAGAGGTTCAAGCTGAATAGATGGTGACTCATCTAAGGAGACAAGGAGAATTAAAATGCCCTTAATTAGAAAGGCATTTGGATTTGTCGCACCTAAGAATTTAGAGATGTAATGTCAACGTCTAGTGCGTTGGGGTCCCTGGGTAAGGGTCGCGAAATC